>NC_085991.1:31846283-33046283 GCF_030014385.1 Trichomycterus rosablanca | reverse complement strand
GTATTTTCATAAGAATTACTAGATAAAGACCTGGCGATTACTGTTTGTCTTTGTTTAGGTAATTCATCGCCAATACAGGAAGCACAGTTTGGCCTTAACTTTTGACTTTATTATTGTACCTGAAGAGAAGCGCTACAGCTATAGAACCAGGTGAGCTCCTTTTATATTTTTGTGCCCAATACATTATGTATAATAGCCTTTCCAGTCTTATTTACAAATTGTATCCTTAAGAAGTAAAGTGATAATAGCATATGCAATTCCTTCTGTTCAGCTGTATATTTTATACAAACACTATTGCAGTGGTACACATACTTTGGCTTGGACGCCATGTGTTACTTTTTAATTTCTAAATGTGGGTTTCTGATTATTTGCTTATTTACCAACTTTAAGCAGGGTAGTTTGGGGCTGCTCAACTGGCTTTGATAGATCTATTCCAAGTTCATTCTAATTGAGAACCTTAGCATGCAGGCCAAGCAAACTGGAAGAAGGGTCTTGCTTAAGGGCCCAACAGTGACAACTGGCTGGTGGTGGGACTACCACAGAGTTTGGCAAGTTCTTCACCTGCTTACTTACTTATGAAGTCCTCCACCTCCCAAAACATGGTAGTAGGTGAGATGGCTGCACTATATTGCCCCTTGGAGTGTGTGGATGGAAAAGAGTGTGATGCCCTTTGATATACTGGCACTTTGTTCAGGACATATTCCCACTTGTGCTCAGTGTTAGTAATCAGAATTACTGTTAATTAGCAAATCTAACTCTTAAAATTAGAGAAGAGAGATAATTTGAAGAAGAGAGAAGAGAAGAGAGTTGAAGAAAAAAATTAATTACAAAATAAACGAATGGTTATCATTTCTATTTGAATCCAGTTTAGGCAAAATGTGTCTTTTTATGCTACCTAGCATCACTTAGCTTAAGTGATCTAGTGTACTGAGATATCATTAGAGGTAGACTTTACTGTTTTTTTCCTGTTGACTTGAATATAAATATAGAAATAAGTGTATTCAATGGGGAAAAATTAATGACATTTATTTTTGCTATAGGGGTTAATGCGCATTAGCTTTGTGGTGTAATTTTGCCTTCCATCATTACCAGGTGTGTCAGCTTGGTTAGAGGGCAGGTGTACAGAAAGAGAAATTGAGTTTATTCTACACTACAGCTCAGATGTCCAGTGGGAGCTGTATGTGGGGGACCACAGGCTGGACTGGCAGCTTGTGCAACTTGGAAACTATAGGGTAGAGAGTGGAGACGATCAGTTCAGTATGGAGATACATTTCAACAGCCCTGGCATGGCATATGAGGTGCTGTTAAAGATGTGTGCTACTTTTGAAGACCGTCCACATTTCGGTGCTTACTGAAACACTGTTACACAAGTTTTTGTAATACACCCTCCTGTGGTGTATTGCATTATGGTCTGACCCGAGACAGGAGCATGAGGAATTTATTTTATTGTTTTTTTTTATTATTTATTAATTATAAACTATATACTCAGTTGATAATTGGATTTTATATAGAGTTGAGTGCAAACTCATCCACCCAAGATTATCTTTAAACCAAACATTTAGCTATATTCTACAAACAATGCACAAAATAACATAGGTATAGTACTATAAAAATATTTGCTCCTTCCCAGTTTTTTTCATTTAAATTTGTATGTTTGCCATATTTTAATGTTTCATCAAACTGCTTTTAATATTAGATAAAGATAACCCAAGTAAACACAAAAAAGATAATTTCATTTAGTGAAGAAAAAGGTATTTGCCCCCTTAGCTACTAAATCAATAAGTCAATCCAGCTGAGTTTACAATTGGGTGTAATTTCACTAGCCACACTGAGGCGTGATTATGTCAAACTGCCAATGTAAATACATTAGACAAAAATGGCATCCATGGAATAACCTCAAGGTCAGGACAAAAAACATTTGCCTAAAAAACATATAGATACCCCCAAGATTTTGGGATTATATTCTGTGGACTAATGAGTCCAAAAGTTCAAACTTTTGGGAAGACATGGATCCCATTATACAGTGTATCACAAAAGTGAGTACACCCCTCACATTTCTGCAGATATTTAAGTATATCTTTTCATGGGACAACACTGACAAAATGACACTTTGACACAATGAAAAGTAGTCTGTGTGCAGCTTATATAACAGTGTAAATTTATTCTTCCCTCAAAATAACTCAATATACAGCCATTAATGTCTAAACCACCGGCAACAAAAGTGAGTACACCCCTAAGAAACTACACCCCTAAATGTCCAAATTGAGCACTGCTTGTCATTTTCCCTCCAAAATGTCATGTGATTTGTTAGTGTTACTAGGTCTCAGGTGTGCATAGGGAGCAGGTGTGTTCCATTTAGTAGTACAGCTCTCACACTCTCTCATACTGGTCACTGAAAGTTCCAACATGGCACCTCATGGCAAAGAACTCTCTGAGGATCTTAAAAGACGAATTGTTGCGCTACATGAAGATGGCCAAGGCTACAAGAAGATTGCCAACACCCTGAAACTGAGCTGCAGCACAGTGGCCAAGATCATCCAGCGTTTTAAAAGAGCAGGGTCCACTCAGAACAGACCTCGCGTTGGTCGTCCAAAGAAGCTGAGTGCACGTGCTCAGCGTCACATCCAACTGCTGTCTTTGAAAGATAGGCGCAGGAGTGCTGTCAGCATTGCTGCAGAGATTGAAAAGGTGGGGGGTCAGCCTGTCAGTGCTCAGACCATACGCCGCACACTACATCAAATTGGTCTGCATGGCTGTCACCCCAGAAGGAAGCCTCTTCTGAAGTCTCTACACAAGAAAGCCCGCAAACAGTTTGCTGAAGACATGTCAACAAAGGACATGGATTACTGGAACCATGTCCTATAATCTGATGAGACCAAGATTAATTTGTTTGGTTCAGATGGTCTCAAGCATGTGTGGCGGCAATCAGGTGAGGAGTACAAAGATAAGTGTGTCATGCCTACAGTCAAGCATGGTGGTGGGAATGCCATGGTCTGGGGCTGCATGAGTGCAGCAGGTGTTGGGGAGTTACATTTCATTGAGGGACACATGAACTCCAATATGTACTGTGAAATACTGAAGCAGAGCATGATCCCCTCCCTCCGGAAACTGGGTCGCAGGGCAGTGTTCCAGCATGATAATGACCCCAAACACACCTCTAAGACGACCACTGCTTTATTGAAGAGGCTGAGGGTAAAGGTGATGGACTGGCCAAGCATGTCTCCAGACCTAAACCCAATAGAACATCTTTGGGGCATCCTCAAGTGGAAGGTGGAGGAGCGCAAAGTCTCGAATATCCGCCAGCTCCGTGATGTCGTCATGGAGGAGTGGAAAAGCATTCCAGTGGCAACCTGTGAAGCTCTGGTAAACTCCATGCCCAGGAAAGTTAAGGCAGTTCTGGGAAATAATGGTGGCCACACAAAATATTGACACTTCAGGAACTTTCACTAAGGGGTGTACTCACTTTTGTTGCCGGTGGTTTAGACATTAATGGCTGTATATTGAGTTATTTTGAGGGAAGAATAAATTTACACTGTTATATAAGCTGCACACAGACTACTTTTCATTGTGTCAAAGTGTCATTTTGTCAGTGTTGTCCCATGAAAAGATATACTTAAATATCTGCAGAAATGTGAGGGGTGTACTCACTTTTGTGATACACTGTATCTGACTAAAGCTAACACAGTATCCCACCAAAAGAACATCATGCCAACAACAGTCAATCATGGTGGTAGTAGTGTGATGGTCTGTGGCTGTTTTGCTTCCGCAGGATATTATTTATATTGATGGAACTATAAATTCTGCTCTCTATCAGAAAATCCTAAAGCAGAATGTCCGCCTGTCAGTTTTTGACTTGTAGCTCAAGCTTTTTTCAATCTGCTTGGGAATTTGAGTTACTGGCTTTCGTCCCCATGCTTAAAAGCATGTGTGCAATGGTAAGTGTCCATTAGTTTGACTTTATTCACCTTTCCAACTGCCATATTTGTCAAACTGTGTTTCTGCAGTTTCTGAAAATGGTCTCTAATGGCATATTGGTTCTTAATAGCACAGTGAGTTTAACTGGGATAATCTTTATTCCCCTAAATGGACTCTGCATTCAGAAACTAAGGAATTCTTTAAGGTCTACCTCTAATTCATATGATTTTTATTCCAGTGACTAGTTCTGCTATTCTTTTGAGCTGGGGATTTTGTTCCCTCCTTAAAGGAGGCAATACTGGGGTGGCATAAAACCTGTGCCTCTCCAGCTCCAGGATGTTAGCGAGAACATTTAGTACTTTGTCATGGCGCCATCTATACCTCCCTTGTGTAAAAGCTGTTTTGCAGCCTGTCTGAACTGGTTACTTACAGTATGTGCCCACAGAGTTTGTACAGTGGGTACTTCCTTGACCGCCATAGGTTCATTTTACTGGTATTGGGAGGGTGTCATTGGCAGATTGAGCAAGAGAGGATACATTTCACAGCCAAGTTAATTTTATTTTGAGGAAGTTTTATATGGTTTTTTTTATATTATTTTTTTTATTTTTGCCTGAACCATGGTTTTGTCATGCCACCCTTCCCCTACTGCTAGTCCTTGCCTTCCTGTACAAATGTTTCCAGTCATCTCTTAGTAAGGACATTCCCTCAGCTTTGGGCCTTTAATTCCAAAGCTAACCATTTCTGACTTGCCTGCATCCCTGATTTATTCTGTTCTCTGACTCAGCGTAGGTCATAGCTACCCTGCGGTAGTTATAAATGACCTTTATCTAATGTACAACCTTTAAAATATAATCTTTTAAATATTAACATACATATACACACAGGATCTCACAGCCTATGCTCCCAGAACCTCAAAACTGCAACCTTTGTTGGTAGCCTTGGGCTGAGTGTTTTTTTTTCTCTTGAAATCTGATAGCAATTTTAATTTGATTTTTGATCATTATGTTATGTAATTTTTTAATTATCTGAATTTATCAAGGTGAAGTATTGTAAGTGGTCCTGTGAATATACTCATTGAAGCTGTTTGTATGTGTAGAATTGTAGATTTGAAAAATATGGCTGTTAAGGTAAACATCAGTGTGGCATTCCATTGTCCAGCAATGCTCATTTCCTGTTTAGGACATTCTGGGTAAGGTACACAGCAGATTGCACAGATTGTTTTACTACAGATGTAAAAAATGTGTTTCGAATCCAACCTAGGTTTTATGTCTTTGTTTTCATCAATGCTCTAAGTATGCAAGTACATATAACTATATATTTTGCTATAACTAATGTTGATCTTTATTCTTATTTAGTGTGTTTACCTGATAGAAGGATATTGATGGTTACAGACACTACTCGCTTCATTTCTTTAACCAGGCCCAACAGCACCACTCTTCTATATGCTTCTTGTAAACCCACAACTACTGATAGCTCCAGAGCTCTGTTTAACTTCACTGTAGACACCTGTGGCACATCAGTTACAGTAAGTAAGCACCCACACATCCTGACTAATTAGACACATACCTCATCAGTAAAATTAAGTTACAAAAACTACGTAAAAAATAAAATTAGGTTCTCCACATGGCAAAAAATGTTAAGATGCCTAACATCTACAGTATATATCAGATTGTAAACCATAGTGTTTTATTTAAAATTGGTTTCTCTTTTGCTTCACTATCACCCTGTATGGTTCTAGACAGACCTGTCCAAATTTTCATTCATTTCATGTCCAGTTGCAGTATGCTTTACATTATTTACAGACACTTGTACTTTGTGATCTTGTTGCAGCTATTATATTATGAGTGTACATTATGTAAAAAAATACAAAGACAAATCACTTATTGTTAATTTTAATATAAACGTGTGTATGACTACCTAAAAAAAGATAGCCGTGAAACAGTGATCGAAGGATAAAATCATATTAATTAATGTCAACAGGATGAAGGCAACTATCTGCTCTATGAGAATGAGATAAGATACTCACAGAAGCTCCTCCGAAATGATAGTTCACTGATCCCAATGAACTCACCATACAGGTACAACATACAGGAAAGTAGCCAGTTTTACTTTTTAACAGATTACACAATAATTCTTTAGGTTAACATATAAATAGACATTATTTATTAATTTTCTCTATCATTAGCTACACCAATTATTAAAATCTTAATAGATCAATAATGCCAGTGCAATTCCTAGTGAAAGTTACAAGTGTAAGTTACTCTTCTGCCTTTTACTGACTTTTTAATGTTTTATACCACTGCAAAAGACTGACATTGCAGTGTTGGTACTTAGTTAAAGGCATCAGCACACTCGCACTTCACTCCATTTACAATTCAACCATTAAACTTCCTTCATTACCACAGAAGGGGACACAGAGATCCATCCTACTGTATAAAGTATTTCATTAAAGGGATGCAATCTTCACAAATATTATAATACAAAATGACATATTGTGGCGCCGGCGAGCAGGAAGGATAGCGTCAGGGCCGCGAGTGAGCTGCCTTTGGCAGTTCATTCAGTGGTTTAGGAACAGACACCCATTCATACACACATACATTCATACAACAGACAAACATTTAAGCTACTTACCCAACCCTCACCGCAACCACCCCTCTCCCAACAACGGGATACACGGCTACGGTGAGCTTAGACACCACTGCCGCAAGGCTTTCTGGGTAAAGCCTGTGCCGACGCTACACTGCCCCCTCCCTAATGGTCAACCGTCCCGGTGACCCACTCACCAGCGTCCACTGGGTGGCTCCATGTCCGGACCGCACCCCATTACACTGCCGAGCCGCTCTTCCACCCACTGCTGGACCGGGCACCCTGCCCCTACAGCCACCTGGGCTAGCGCACTCGGACAGACCGGGCATATTGGCCCACCAAACCACCCAAATGCCACAATCCCACTTCTGACACCAATGTGGCGCCGGCGAGCAGGAGGGATAGCGTCAGGGCCGCGAGTGAGCTGCCTTTGGCAGTTCACTCAATGGTTTAGGGACAGACACCCATTCATACACACATACATTCATACAACAGACAAACATATAAGCTACTTACCCAACCCTCACCGCAGCCACCCCACTCCCAACAACGGACACGGCTACGGTGAGCTTAGACACCACTGCCGCAAGGCTTTCTGGGTAAAGCCCGTGCCGGCCGCCAGTGGCGACGCTACACTGTCCCCTCCCTAATGATCAACCGTCCTGGTGACCCACTCACCAGCGTCCACTGGGTGGCTCCTCGGCCAGACCGCACCCCATTACACTGCCGAGCCGCTCTTCCACCCACTGCTGGACCTGGCACCCTGCCCCTACAGCCACCTGGGCTAGCGCTCTCAAACAGACCGGACATATTGGCCCACTGTACCACCAGAGCCACCCAAATGCCACAATCCCACTTCTGACACCAATGTGGCGCCGGCGAGCAGGAAGGATAGCGTCAGGGCCGCGAGTGAGCTGCTTTTGGCAGTTCATTCAGTGGTTTAGGAACAGACACCCATTCATACACACATACATTCATACAACAGACAAACATTTAAGCTACTTACCCAACCCTCACCGCAGCCACCCCTCTCCCAACAACGGGATACACGGCTACGGTGAGCTTAGACACCACTGCCGCAAGGCTTTCTGGGTAAAGCCTGTGCCGACGCTACACTATATAACATTATAGTAATATAAATAACATAAACAAAATATAAATAACTTTATAGTTTCGCAATTAATCTTTCAAACTAATCTTTGATGTTTGAAATTGTGTATTTGCTAAATATACTCTTTGTGTATTGTCAACCAGTATAGCATTTTGTGCAGGTCCAAGAAGACCTAAATGGGTAAGAACACTAAAAGATATGTTTCATGTTTACACAATTACTTTTCACATGAAAAAGCATTTTAGGTTAATGAAAACTGAGTTTTTGAACATGCTGCTTTGTAAGTACTGACATGTGTACTCAAAAAACAACTCAAAAAGTTGTGGACCAGGTTGGTAGATCTTTAACATATTTGTAGACTGACAGACTAAATTGCCACAACAGTTTTATGTTATTTAGTACACATGCTTAAAATGTTTTTCTTAGGATATTTTACATTAAATATGATATCACCCATTGGGCTAGCATGGTTATGCTTGTATTTTTACATGGGCTGTTTTCATGTGAGTTTTTATATTATATTTATATTAAGACATGCTCAAAATGCCTCCCCCATGTACTGATGTAAAAAATATAAATAAACATATTCCACTTACTAGCTCTGCGTAATGTTATAATCCATCAGTGTTCCTCCGTTGATGGGACACTTATTGTCACACCATACCACCAGCACTTCACTTCAGCTCTATACCAGTCTCTATACCAGCTCTGACTTGCACGAAAAGGTAACATTAATGTTGATATGTCACTTTGCGCTGAAATTTTTACTAAACTGATAATGCAGATGTCCCTACTGGCCAACCAAGTGTATTTGTACATAAGTACAAAGATTAATTTCTTAAACGTTGGTCACTGCACTTCATATAACAATTATGTTAATTAATCCCTTATCTCTGCCATTACAATACTCTTTTAACCATAAGTGTAAAATGTAAATAAATTAATCTCGTGTTAGTTAAAGTTCCAACGTTCAATTCAGCGGTTCCCAAACTGGGGGGCGCAGAAGCATGACAGGGGGGGCACGTCTGACTGAAATTAAGCGCGGAACCAATGTTCTAACGTCGGATTTCTTTTTACGGTGGACGATAAACAAACCGTGTTTTCAGGTGTGTCAGGATTCATTCTGACAGAGAGTCTAGATCAGGGAGTCCAATACATCTATCGCTCAGTACACGCTGGGATAGTTCGTCATTCAATCAGATCAGCGGGACTGACATGACACGTGGCCACTGTTTGCTTAATTTGCGGTTTGTTACCATGACTACGCCTCAGTCCGCATAAAGCAGCGCTGATCTGGTGGAGAAATTGTAACCTACAATCTGACATTCATATGAAGTCGAGGGCCTCTGCTGGACAATTTGGAACTTCCACATGATTGACAGCTGTTTCGGCTCAACCTACATGTGTGAATCAGCCTTTTCCCTAAATATGGGTCCATCCTTACTGATAAACACCTGAAAAACTGCTTGAGCATCAGCAGCTCCTGTCCAGATACATAAACCTGACCGATACTGTTTAGAGCAAATCATCAGAATAATGTCAGTGTGATTTGTCACTTGCCCTGTAAATCTGAACTGAAGCGCATTTAAAAAAGCTTCAAAGCTTTTTTGAAAAATGATGAGGGGACTGTAAAAAGTAGATCATGATGACCTGTAGACTGAAACAGTAGATCTCAAGCCATGAAAGTGTGGGCACTCCTGGTCTAGATGTACAGAATGGAGAGGTATTTGACAGGGATAAAAAGAAAAACAGCCACTAATACACTGATAAGACTTAAACTCTCACAAATTGGCACAGATTGAACTTTATCTTTTTTTGCAAAGTGTTTTTAATTTTTGAAATAGCAGACTAATTGAGGGAGCAGTTCAGTGATGTCAAAAAGTTTTATAAAGTCAAGTACAACAGAAATGACTGATATAAAGGTTTGTTTCTCAACAAAGTTAAAATTGGCCTTTTTTTGTCAGCATTTTGTTGGGAGGCGGGTGGGCTGGGGGTACTGGGGGGGGCGCGTGACAGATTTTCATCTTTCGAAGGGGGGCGTGACAGAAAAAGTTTGGTAACCACTGGTTCAATTTATGAGCTCTGCCTCGTTTTTAAGTAATAGCACAGGGACTGAGACCTCTTGTGTTCATTACAGTTACTACATCTTGGTGAAGCCAAAATACTTTGCTACAGGAAGACATTTAAAAAAAAAAGCATAAATATAAGATATTTTTAAAATGTGTTTTAAATATTTATATTAAAATACATGGTCCAAAAGAAGTCGAATATGTTTTTAACATATATATATATATATATATACAGTACAGGCCAAAAGTTTGGACACACCTTCTCATTCAATGCGTTTTCTGTATTTTCATGACTATTTACATTGTAGATTCTCACTGAAGGCATCAAAACTATGAATGAACACATGTGGAGTTATGTACTTAACAAAAAAAGGTGAAATAACTGAAAACATGTTTTATATTCTAGTTTCTTCAAAATAGCCACCCTTTGCTCTGATTACTGCTTTGCACACTCTTGGCATTCTCTCAATGAGCTTCAAGAGGTAGTCACCTGAAATGGTTTTCAGGTGTGCCTTATCAGGGTTAATTAGTGGAATTTCTTGCTTTATTAATGGGGTTGGGACCATCAGTTGTGTTGTGCAGAAGACAGGTTACTACACAGCCGACAGCCCTATTGGACAACTGTTAAAATTCATATTATGGCAAGAACCAATCAGCTAACTAAAGAAAAACGAGTGGCCATCATTACTTTAAGAAATGAAGGTCAGTCAGTCCGGAAAATTGCAAAAACTTTAAATGTGTCCCCAAGTGGAGTCACAAAAACCATCAAGCACTACAGCGAAACTGGCACACACGAGGACCGACCCAGGAAAGGAAGACCAAGAGTCACCTCTGCTTCTCAGGACAAGTTCATCCGAGTCACCAGCCTCAGAAATCGCAAGTTAACAGCAGCTCAGATCACAGACCAGTTGAATGCCACACAGAGTTCTAGCAGCAGACCCATCTCTAGAACAACTATTAAGAGGAGACTGCACAAATCAGGCCTTCATGGTCAAATAGCTGCTAGGAAACCACTGCTAAGGAGAGGCAACAAGCAGAAGAGATTTGTTTGGGCCAAAAAACACAAGGAATGGACATTAGACCAGTGGAAATCTGTGCTTTGGTCTGATGAGTCCAAATTTGAGATCTTTGGTTCCAACCGCCGTGTCTTTGTGAGACGCAGAAAAGGTGAACGGATGGATTCCACATGCCTGGTTCCCACTGTGAAGCATGGAGGAGGAGCTGTGATGGTGTGGGGGTGTTTTGCTGGTGACACTGTTGGGGATTTATTCAAAATTGAAGGCACACTGAACCAGCATGGCTACCACAGCATCCTGCAGCGACATGCCATCCCATCTGGTTTGCGTTTAGTTGGACCATCATTTATTTTTCAACAGGACAATGACCCCAAACACACCTCCAGGCTGTGTAAGTGCTATTTGACCAAGAAGGAGAGTGATGGAGTGCTGCGGCAGATGACTTGGCCTCCACAGTCACTGAACCTGAACCCAATCGAGATGGTTTGGGGTGAGCTGGACCGCAGAGTGAAGGCAAAGGGGCCAACAAGTGCTAAACACCTCTGGGAACTCCTTCAAGACTGTTGGAAAACCATTTCAGGTGACTACCTCTTGAAGCTCATTGAGAGAATGCCAAGAGTGTGCAAAGCAGTAATCAGAGCAAAGGGTGGCTATTTTGAAGAAACTAGAATATAAAACATGTTTTCAGTTATTTCACCTTTTTTTGTTAAGTACATAACTCCACATGTGTTCATTCATAGTTTTGATGCCTTCAGTGAGAATCTACAATGTAAATAGTCATGAAAATACAGAAAACGCATTGAATGAGAAGGTGTGTCCAAACTTTTGGCCTGTACTGTGTATATATATATATATATATATATATATATATATATATATATATATATATACAGTGTATCACAAAAGTGAGTACACCCCTCACATTTCTGCAAATATTTTATTATATCTTTTCATGGGACAACACTATAGAAATAAAACTTGGATATAACTTAGAGTAGTCAGTGTACAACTTGTATAGCAGTGTAGATTTACTGTCTTCTGAAAATAACTCAACACACAGCCATTAATGTCTAAATAGCTGGCAACATAAGTGAGTACACCCCACAGTGAACATGTCCAAATTGTGCCCAAAGTGTCAATATATTGTGTGACCACCATTATTATCCAGCACTGCCTTAACCCTCCTGGGCATGGAATTCACCAGAGCTGCACAGGTTGCTACTGGAATCCTCTTCCACTCCTCCATGATGACATCACGGAGCTGGTGGATGTTAGACACCTTGAACTCCTCCACCTTCCACTTGAGGATGCGCCACAGGTGCTCAATTGGGTTTAGTCCATCACCTTTACCTTCAGCTTCCTCAGCAAGGCAGTTGTCATCTTGGAGGTTGTGTTTGGGGCCGTTATCCTGTTGGAAAACTGCCATGAGGCCCAGTTTTCGAAGGGAGGGGATCATGCTCTGTTTCAGAATGTCACAGTACATGTTGGAATTCATGTTTCCCTCAATGAACTGCAGCTCCCCAGTGCCAGCAACACTCATGCAGCCCAAGACCATGATGCTACCACCACCATGCTTGACTGTAGGCAAGATACAGTTGTCTTGGTACTTCTCACCAGGGCGCCGCCACACATGCTGGACACCATCTGAGCCAAACAAGTTTATCTTGGTCTCATCAGACCACAGGGCATTCCAGTAATCCATGTTCTTGGACTGCTTGTCTTCAGCAAACTGTTTGCGGGCTTTCTTGTGCGTCAGCTTCCTTCTGGGATGACGACCATGCAGACCGAGTTGATGCAGTGTGCGGCGTATGGTCTGAGCACTGACAGGCTGACCTCCCACGTCTTCAACCTCTGCAGCAATGCTGGCAGCACTCATGTGTCTATTTTTTAAAGCCAACCTCTGGATATGACGCCGAACACGTGGACTCAACTTCTTTGGTCGACCCTGACAAAGCCTGTTCCAAGTGGAACCTGTCCTGGAAAACCGCTGTATGATCTTGGCCACCATGCTGTAGCTCAGTTTCAGGGTGTTAGCAATCTTCTTATAGCCCAGGCCATCTTTGTGGAGAGCAACAATTCTATTTCTCACATCCTCAGAGAGTTCTTTGCCATGAGGTGCCATGTTGAATATCCAGTGGCCAGTATGAGAGAATTGTACCCAAAACACCAAATTTAACAGCCCTGCTCCCCATTTACACCTGGGACCTTGACACATGACACCAGGGAGGGACAACGACACATTTGGGCACAATTTGGACATGTTCACTGTGGGGTGTACTCACTTATGTTGCCAGCTATTTAGACATTAATGGCTGTGTGTTGAGTTATTTTCAGAAGACAGTAAATCTACACTGCTATACAAGCTGTACACTGACTACTCTAAGTTATATCCAAGTTTCATGTCTATAGTGTTGTCCCATGAAAAGATATAATGAAATATTTGCAGAAATGTGAGGGGTGTACTCACTTTTGTGATACACTGTATATATACAACCCCTGGCAAAAATTATGGAATCACCACTCTTGGAAGATGTTCTTTCAATTGTTTAATTTTGTAGAAAAAAAAGAAATCACAGACATGCCACAAAACTATCATTTCTCAAACTGTCAACCCTCTGGCATTAAGAAACAATAAAAAAAGAAACAAATATAATAGTTGTGGTCAGTCACAATTGCTTTTTTTTAGATCAAGTAGAGGAAAAAAATATGGAATCACTCAAATCTGAGGAAAAAATTATGGAATCATTAGAAAACACTGCACCATTATTACTTTGTTGCACCACCTCTGGCTTTTATAATGGTTTAAACTCTATGAGGCATGGAGTTAACTAATGACAAACAGTATTCTTCATCAATCTGCCTTCAACTGTCTCTTGCTGTTGCCAGATCAGCTTTGCAGGTTGGAACCTTGTCATTGACCATTTTCTTCAATTTCCACCAGAGATTTTCAAATGGATTGAGATCCGGACTATTTGCAGGCCATGCCATTGACATTATATGTTTTCTTGAAGGAAAGTTTTCACGTCCTTTGCCCTATGGCAAGATGCATTATCATCTTGAAAAATGAAGTCATCATCACCAAACATCCTTTCAACTGATGGAATAAGAAAAGCGTCCAAAATTTCAATGTGGACTTTGGCATTTATTGAAGACCATCTCCCCTGTGCCTTTACCCGACATGCAGGCCCATATCATCAACAACTGTGGAAATTAACATGTTTTCTTTAGGCAGTTATCTTCATAAATTTAATTGGACAGACACCAAACAAAAGTTCCAGCATCATCACCTTGCCCAATGCAGATTCGCGATTCATCACTGAAGATCACTTTTATCCAGTCACCCACAGTCCACGATTGCTTTTCTTTAGCCTACTTTAACCTTGTTCTTTTCTTTTTAGGTGTTAATGGTGGCTTTTGTTTGGCTTTTCTGTATGTAAATCCCATTTCTTTTAGGTGATTTCTTACAGTTCAGTCACAGACGTTGACTCCACTTTCCAGCCACTTGTTTCTCATTTGTTTTGTTGTGCATTTTCTGTTTTCAAGACATATTGCTTTGTTTTCTATCTTGATGCTTTGATGTCTTACTTGGTCTACCAGTATGCTTCCCTTTTACAACCTTCCCATTTTGTTTGTACTTGGTCCAGATTTTAAACACAGCTTACTGGGAACAACCAACATCTTTTGCGACATTCCACAATGATTTATCTTCTTGAAGGAGTTTTATAATCCTCTCATTTGTTTCAACTGACATATCTTGATTCATGACCATGATTCATGACAATCTGCTTTGTGCAACAGCTCTCCGAGGTGTGAGCACTCTTTTTAAACTGAAGAATAATTAGCAAATCTAATCTGCTGCAGATGTTTTGTTTTTAAACTGCAAATTACAGAGTGATTCCATAATTTTTTCCTCAGATTTGAGTGATTCCATATTTTTTTCCTCTACTTGATCTAAAAAAAGCAATTGTGACTGACCACAACTATTATATTTGTTTCTTTTTTTTATTGTTTCTTAATGCCAGAAGGTTGACATTTTGAAAAATGATAGTTTTGTGGCATGTCTGTGATTTATTTTTTTTCTACAAAATTAAACAATTGACAGAACATCTTCCAAGAGTGGTGATTCCATAATTTTTGCCAGGGGTTGTATATATATATATATATATATAGATAGATGGATATTTTGTGACGACGTTAACACACATTTGAAGCAAATGATCCAAACTTAAAACTCTTGTCGAATTAGCCTATTAATACAACACTCTAACCTCAGCAACTTTAATAAGCCAAACAGCTTAACCACTCAGTTAGTCCGAACTGTATAAAAGCCTTTAGAAAGCCCTGTCATCATATTCACATCTAGTTTGACCAGGATAGTTGACTTGTGCGGGTAAAGCATGTCGAGCTATAGGCACATCAGTTTATCAGTGGAAATGGTTTCTGGGCTTTTCACAAAGTGACTATGTTTGTTTTCCACAGAGGTTTCATTCTTTCTGTGTGTAATGTGTAACACACAACTTCCAGTTCTTGATGGCTATTGAACAAATGACTTTTTTGGCTCAAAAAGAGATCAGTCCCACATGTAAAAATTCTGTTAAGGTGTCTCCTCATGGGAGTCAGCTTCATTTTGAAGCAGTTGGTATCATTTCTACACTATTAATCTAAAATATGACTTCCAGAATGTATGATAACATTCATGCATCAAGTCAGGAAGTTCTCTTGATGTGCCTAGTGGTACACTTTAAATGCATTTCATAATCTGAACCAAACGCCTTTGCTTCTCTATGACTATGTTTTCTCTTAGATGATAGTTGATTGCATGGTGCAATGTGTGGCCACACTGTTCAGACTGTTCTGGGCCATGTACTTAGAGCGTCTTATTTCACCTGCCACACAGACAATCAGGTAGAACATGGTCGTTAATGGCTCTTTTGATTGTTTGATTGTTAGTGACTATTTAGTGCCTACTTCAAGCTAATGTATATAATGTCTGTTGCTTGTAGTAACTGAAGAAAGAGGCACTTACAACACCACCACCTAACCTTGTTCTTACAGAATGATGAGGCCTTTTATTTAGGTTCAGGTTTTGCCCTGGTCTCCTAAAGATGTCTTGTGTAAGGAAATGCAAATATACCTGTTTTTGCTGATTAGGCAGCAACGTGTGTTCTTTTAGTTTGTCTTTATTTATGAAAATGTAATTTTTTCATTCTTCTTTAGGTGTCTGTATTCTGGTACCTATGGAAATGATTTTATGAATGCTGTATATGTGGTAAGTTTTTTGCCATTATGTTTTTTGATGCTGCAAGTAAATGACATTGCAATGTGGTTTCCTGATTCTGCTGACCTTTTCCAGGAATCATTAGGATCTGTCTGGCAGATTATGTTTGAGTAAAAGGAACAGCAGCCTGATGTCCTGTCTGCTGAGGAAGCTGCAGCACTAGGTTACTTCCTAATGGCTACTGTGAAAAGAATTGTTTTCCGCAATGGTTTTGACCAGCTCATACTTCCATCAGCATTGTAAGACTTACTGCCATATCCGTTGTATAAAGATTGGTTGCATGATAATGCTTTTAACTTTTTATTTAGAATGACATTACACCTGACAACTAAACCATTGTTTAATCTATGCTGTTTAAGTTAGCATAAAATCTTTCAACAGCTAATGGTTCATAGTGTAAGATGCTATAGGAGTTTATTTGATGAAACCTGGGGTTATTTTATGATGTTGCTTTAAAGTAATCTGGGATTTTCCTGAAGCAGTGTTTTCAGTTATTGTCCAGCACCCTGGAAAATATTAAGCAGTTTTGTTGCATATTGTATTTAGCCAAACATCACATTTGTGACTCTGGAGACACTGTCCACTTTTTCACCACATCACCTATACCTCAATTACCATGTGCAGCAGTTTTTATGGAATTTTTAAATACATCATTGGTGATTGGTAAATGAGGTAGGACTTGGGGGTTCATATGTTCACACAGCAACACCTGGGTTACAGTCAGTAACTGATTTCTTCTGATTTCTATGTTTATCATTAGCTGTTCCAGTGGCAACGCCGACACCCAGCAAGAAGCTAATTCTCCCAACTAAAGGAAAGCCTGTTCCTGTACTCTTTTCTTCAATTTCTTATGTACGGGTGTCCAGCTGGGGCTGCTGCAAAAGGTATATAACCTATTGTCTTCCCTGTCATCATCTTCATCTCTGTACAGCTGCATCAGCAACTTGATAACTCTACAATCTTTTTTTTTCCTGGTAGAACTGAAACTTAGATGTTACAGATTGTGTTGAGGTGCTTTTAATACATTTTTGGTTCCCGCTTGAATATGCATTAGCCTGCAGTCATATGCTATGCGTAATCCTAACTTTGTATAACATCCTTATAAATCAATGTTTAGAAAAATGTCTATGCATTAAGGGTTTGTGTGAATTAATTCTTGCATGGAAATTTATCTTGCTACGTCTTCGGAAGCCACCTAGAGTGGGTTTTGGGTGCATGTGCTGCCCCCAATTAAAAAACAATGGAACCAATGGTGCCGATTACTCATTTTCTGTTTTGTTCACTGTCACGTTTTACATTGTGAAAGTGCATAAATCCCCATTCTCATATTTTTCCTTAGCCTTGTCATTTAGCAAATAACATTTTATTAAGAGTTCAGATACAGTCTGGATCAAACTGTTTCAAACTCTTCTTGTAGATGTTCCTCTGTAGTGATTAGTTCAGCAGTGTAGGAATACTGCATTTAACAGCATCCTGCTCCCCTTACTCAGTCTTTTCCGGTTTATTGGCATTGTCTTGATAGTAGTTGGTATTTGCCTCAACTAAGACAGTCTTAACTGGTACAATTTGGGAATTCATGCTAAAATAAAAGCCTGCACATACAAGATACATAGATAACATTTAAAACTAGTCAAAGCCACTCTGGGAGCTCTAGCATGTACAGAGAGTATTAGTCAATCATTTATTTATTTTCATTAGCAGTTAAGTTCAGCATTCATGTTTCCCCTCCTGGCATGTAATATTTATTGTAGATTTTGATTCCTTTTGCTCTAAGTGCATTTAATTTTGCTCGATCACTTAATATAAGTATTAAAATTCTGTTTACTGCAATGTTTTAATAAAATACCTTAATTATACACAGGGTATTTCATCTTATACCTGATTTTGTTTAACCTTTATTCTGCATATTGATTAGAATGGATATTGGTTATATTAGATAGCTACCCCAAAAGTATTATAGGTAACATTAGCACCCAGTAAATCAACATATTCATCTATGACAAGCACTAATAATCTTTCAGACGATAACAAATCACAAAAGAGTCTTTTATTAAAAAATACATTTTAATGAGCACTGTTTATATGTACAAAATCTGGCCATGTGTCAGTCCTGAGCCCTTCCTATGTCTATAGAAAATACATATTTAATAAAATGTCAGTTAATAATAAGGTGGTTAAAATTGTACCTGAACACCCACCTGTTCGTTTATGTTAGTCATAATACAGACCAGACTCCAAACTACCATGGAGACTACCCCATGTCTGTTGATAGCCAGTATAGATGGGTAGGTTTGGGGTTTTGGAAGCTGTCTGTGGGGTTTGTGTGGGACTGTTGCTGATAGAATTAGGAAAACAAGTACTTTGAGTTTTGTTGCTCTGGATGAACGCAAGCTGAGAGTGAGACTGCACCAGGTTCTGGATCAGATTTTGGGTTAACATCTGATTTGGGTAGTTCTGTGTAATAAGCTGGTTTGGATGTGTCAGGGTTCGGGTCTGGTTCTGGAGGGCCTGAGCCAGGCTGAGGGGGTTGTTTGGATGGATTCGCTCCCTCCAGTCTTCCTGCTGCTGACGATGGATTTTCATGTGAGCATTTCTGCTTTTAATCTTGTAAAACATCCTGATTGCAGCAAAGAAACAGAAGTATTAGAGGGAACAATTTTAACAACCAGTAAGGTCCCTAAATTCACTAGATGAATACACACTAACATAACTTTTGACACCTAAAGTCATAGACATGGCTGCCAAATGCATTGACATAAATATGTATATCATTTTAGACTAAGCAATACTTGTACTGCTACACCATAACTTGAAACAGAAGGTGAAATCTACCACATTCTTAAGCAAAGTACGTAATGTGACATTTTAATTTGAGTATATTACCCACTATAAATTGAAGAGTACATTGTTTAAATGGGGCTTGCAACTGATTCTCAGCCACTATTTTATGGTGGGTTTAGGTTAAAAGGCAAACAAATCATTCAGGATGTCTTCTGTCTTGTTTGGATGTGGTAACCACGACTCAGATGGGCTGATAATGGCAGACAGAGACTGGTCTGGACACAGCACTGTTTTTAAACTTTTTGGTCTCATCACACATTTGCTTATATTAGGTATTCACATATAAAATGCTCTTTCTCCAACATGTATTCAAGTGAATGCAACAGAGTACACGTAGCACACTGACAGCTATAGTCAGGCATGTGTGTGACACCCAGCCATTAGTTATTCTACATTTGTAACATGGACATTTTCATTTGATTATAAATAGTTAACTGTAGATGTTCTTTAACTAAAAAAAACAATTTTCATTTGTCGTGAGATTGAAGAATGTTCTGAGGAATAAAGTACTCCTCAGCATGCTTTGTCTTTTTTAAATGGTGCAACAAAATAAGCCCGGAACTGTGTCACAATCATAACTGTTTCTCCAGCTGATGTGAAACTCCTCTGCTGAATAACAGAGAAGTATGTCTGAAAGTTGTTCACATGCAGAATTATAGTCTGATAAAATAAAACTTTGACAATAATTTAGCTTGATGTTTGAAAAAAGTTGTGTATATCTTCTGAAAAACAGTAGCGACAGTGAAATATTAAAGTGGGAGGATCGTTATACTGGGCTGCTTCTTGGTAAATGGATTTGAGGCATTACAATTCAAAGAAAACAATAATATTAAATTTAATAATAAATTTGGGTGTTTCCACATAACCCCAAACATAAAAACAGATTTAGAGATGGTTTCTAAAACAAAGATAAGAATGCTTGGATAGCTTAGGTAATCTCCTGACTGATACTTTAAAATTGCAAGTCAACATATAACATGCTTGGGGAATTGCACAACAGTGCTGCAAAAAAGTATTTCTTACCTTTAATCTTACATTTAGTCTCAAACCTGTGTAAAGCTAACACTGGCAACAAAGTCCTAATGACTTATGTTATTAATCTGTGGTGTTTCCCACACGTATTTAGTTTTCCTAAACATACATTGTACAGCCACAATTATGTGGACACCCGACCATAAGTTTGTTGGACATACCATTTAAAAACTTTGAGCATTATTTTAGAGTTTCCCCCTAATTTTGCAGCTATAACAGTCTTTACTCTTATTTAAAGACTTTATACGATACTTGAGTGTATTTGTGTGAATATTTGCCCATTTAGTCAAAAGAGGGCAAATTTAAAAGGGCAAGATTGATTCTTAAATTCGCCCCAAAGGTGTTCATTGGGGTTGAGGTCAAGGCTTTATTCAGGCCACTGATGTTCCTCCACACCAAACAGCTCTTTATGGACCTTGGCGGAACAGTAAAGTTGCCACAAAGTTAAATGCATAAACACCTGAATTCAATCATTACTAATGATGCCCACACTCTTGTGGCTGTATAGTGCATATTTGTTATGTACTTATATGAATTACTTATATGACTTAATATTTATGTATAATCATTACGTTAAAATGCATTAAACAACAAAAACAGGTACATTCTTGTTAATTCCCCCAGTGTAACTAAAGTCCACTTACTTTCCACATTGTTTGCATGGGAAGCTTGGTGCCATTGAGGGTGTATGAATCAACCTTTCCGCACTTACAATGTTCATTGTTATCTTGGGGGCAGGAATCAGAACCTGTAAATTAAGGAGATTTTAATCAAATTTACTTAATCTCTTATTTATTAATTGTATTTCTAATGCATTTCTGGAAGAATAAACTAGTAAATAGTTTCTTCTGGATTACAGTGTGCTACTATTGCTTTGTAAGAAATGCTTTTTTACGTGGTTAGTGGGAGCATCCATTTGTTGCTGCTGTTTCTCCATCTGCTTTCTCTGTTTCTCTTGGCGCCACTTGGTGTGATAGTAGAATTCCACACATTCTGACACCTGCTTTGTTTTCACCTTAATAATACATAAAACACTAAAATGTAAATACCTCAGCTAGAATAAGATGTATTTTGTAATGATTGACATAAGTTATGATTTTAAATATTAATTATGTTTCATGACATTACCATTTTTTGAATGAAGGTGAAGTCTTTGCCATATAAAGCAAAAGCCTTATGGAACAGCTTTTGTTCACTTAACTCCCAGACGTCACTTCCTGTAAAATAGAAACAGAGGGTAGGAGGTTTTCACTGTAGAAATAAAGTCTCATAACTTGACTCAACCCACACAAAATGCAGAGTAATGCTGGAGAATGGAACTTCATAAACAAAAAAAAACAAAAACAATTCACAACCCCCAGAAAAGAAAGAAACTGCAGATGTAACCAATGGCACCGTGTTATAGATGTTGGGTGTGTTAAAAAACCTAGTGAGCTTTCTACATAGACTGCATTTAAAGTCATCCTATGCACGCTCCAGGGAAGAAGGCTGTTCAAATTCTTAGATAACTTAAAATGCTGTTTAGTAGGGTACTTTAAACTGAACTGTATTTTGACTGAATAATAAGGGAGCCCCGATGCCAGCATTCAGTGCGGCACAACTTTTCACACAAAAATTACAAATATGATGGAATAATGCGTAGCAATGAAGGAGTTCTTTTTAAACGTAAATAAATTCTCTTTTTTTTTTTTTTTTTTTTATAAACGTGCACTTTTATTTCTATAAAAGTGTAATTTATTTGCATATACATTTGTTTACGCTGCTATTCTTTGAATATTTTTTTTGAACCCCCCCCCCCAATTCCCCCCCCAATCTAGTCGTATCCAATCACCCTATTGCATTACACTTCCTCTCTACTGATGTTGACCTCCACTCTGACTGAGGAGAGCCGTGACTTTCACACGCCCCCTCCACTCGTGTGCAGTAGCCGACTGCACCTTTCATTGCAGTCATTGTTCATGTAGGCGCCCAGCCTGCCGGATGACAGAGCTAGGTTTTGAACCAACAAGTTTTATTGCTGCACCACCTGATCACCCTTTCTTCAAAGTCTTTAAATGACTGATTAGGTATATCAGGTGCAGCTTCTGCCTGGTTGCTATAAAAACATGCAGCCACATTGACCCTTTGTAGATACTATTAAACAACCTGTAGTTATAGAAAGGTTTGTTAGTAAGTACCGGCATAATGGTAGTCTCTTGAGGGTGTTGAGTCAGAGAAAAGCATCCTCTCCAAAGCAGCCTGTAATAAAACACAATGTAGTTTATGCATGTTTTTATTAAATGATAGCAGGTTAAGGTAAAAGTTTACATCTAGTCAAAAATGACTCATTTTATAGCATAGCAAGAATTTGCCAAATTTTTGGCAGTGTTGCACCCACACTTTGCTGCACTGATTACAAAGGTTTAGGTGGCAATTTAAAACTTGATTGTGAAGCACTATGTTCCAAAAATGTTGTCACAATTCACGCTCCACAAATTGGACTTAACACCTCTTTTTGGATTACTGATAACACTGTTGTTGTGAAGTGAAAGCTCAGTTGTTTAGCACCCACTTAAAACATCTACACCTGTGCCTGACTGTAATAGATAATTTTGGCTGTATGACCTAACTACAGTCTCAGACATATGATCAAACATTTAAATTCATCTACTTACCAAAATGTTGCCCTGACATAAGGACAGGCTGTGTAGGGCGAGCTCCAGGTTAGCAGCACTTCCAGGTAAAGCAGCCGAAGTGCTGAGATCTAGAAGATTCTCAACTAAGAAATAATGGCAGATTGTTATTTTTACTGTTTTTCAAAAGCACTTGGATACTTTATTTAATATATTTTAAATAGGCAGTTGAGAAAAATAACATAAGGTAAAGGTATGAATAAGTTATTAGTAGCTACATCTACTGTACTTTCATGCATTTGAAACAAATCTCACGGTCCCACACTATACCTCTTACTCTTAAATTCAAAAGCAACTTTACTTTGCAAATCAGTGTCAGGCAGCTAGCTGGCAAAATAATGTGAAAAATGGTGCCACTCAGTAGTTACCAGTGTGCCTAATGCCAAGTTCACTCTATATGACTTTCCAAGTCATCAGGTTCACACTACACAACTGGATCTCTTGTAATCGGGAGTCTTTCAAGTCGGTGTGGCTTTCACACTACATGACTGATCGGTGATAGGGGGTTTCACACTACACGATCTATCACCAACTGGAATCACAGGCGAGCGAACTACGTTTTGTCACAAAAACAAATGTGAGAAGTGACGAAAGGTTTAATGATACCACGTCCAAAATACACATCAACAAGTAGCGAGCGATCAATGTTTGTGCGCTGATGTGCAGCGTAAAACCAAATAGGAAAAATAAATGAATCTGAGTGGATTGGGCTACGTGGCCAGCAGGGATTGTTCTATAGTGAGTTGGAGGTTAACAAATATTTTTCGCAATGCAACGTTGGTGTTATGTTTTGTAGAGAACGATAAGGTCAGAAATACTGTAAAACTTGAATGTATTCTGATATAAACTATATTAAGCCCCTTTCCCACCTTTTTACAACTCCTCCCCTGCGTTTCCCCTCACACCGTAACTTGCGTTCTCATTGGCTGTTCGACATAGCACACATTGCCAGTCGGGCAACTCAGATCCAGATATCTGACACGCTAGAAATCTCGCTGCTCGGATCGAATTGTTGGGTAGTTCACACATAGCAATTGAGAGCCGAGTTTCGATCGCCAAGCAAACGGCGAGTTGCTCCCGAGCCGGCAAATCTACAGCCGACCAGTCGGCGAGCGAAAATCAGGGCAAAAGTCGTGTAGTGTGAACTACACATTACCACCACAGTTTATCAAATGGATGTAATGTGGGTATTTCTGTGGGGGTAAAAGGTACCAGGTATTGAATTACACAGTGAAAGTAAGTACACCTGTTCAGCATTATAAATATTTCTCTGTTTTTATCCACTTTTATTGTTTGACAGCTGCAGGCCTCAGGGGTAGTAGTATTAAAGCCAAATTTCACTCCTGAACATCAAGCTCTATTGGTCCTAGCTCAAATGTAGTTCTGTTATTTAAGTGCTGATTATCCTACACACACACATACACACACAAACATTCACTCACAATTTCTAATCCAGTCTAATCCAGTAATCCAGTTTCTAAAGAGTCTAATCCAGTTTTATAGTTAGGGTGCTTTACATTTAAATAGGCTTTTAATACTTTAATCACACAAAAACATTTATTTACCAGTTATGTTTATCTCATGATTACTGAACTACAGTGAGGTATATGAACAAAAGTGCTGTACATTGTTCAGTAGTGCAGAATTATCTGTTAGTATCACTTATCTTTTTCTGCATGTAATTTGTATACTTTAAAATAAATTTGGGTCCAGAGATCTTTCTGGCGTTTCTACATAGAATGGATGTATGACTTTCTCTTTGCATAGCAGAGTGGCAATGGTTTTCCAAAACACTCCCAAGCCCATGTGGCTATATTTAATCACTGTTGCATGATGGTTTCTCTGCATCAAGCTGTTTACAATATTATGTATAGTAGATGGTGAAATACCTAAATTCTTTGCTATTTTGCATTGAGAAATACTCATTTTGAACTAAGAATTCTGTCACCTGCTCTCACTGCCCTGTTAGCATCCTCATACTTTATCTCTACCTCTCTCTTTTTGATAAATGCACTGTAGTGAACATGAAAGAAATATTATCAGTAAACAACTGGTATTTCTGCCCATGATGATCAGGAATGGAGTTTTGACCATATCTGATCTGACTGGCTATTAATATATTAAGTTACACTGACTCATCTATTGCACTACTGTAAACATATTGTCTGACTAGTACTTGTTTTCCTCCTTACTTAACTTAAAAAAAAAAAAAAAAAAAAAAAAAAAAAAAAAAAAAAAAAAAAAATTTGTGCACGTCACAGCAACACTTCCTCTTGCTCATAATGACTCACTGTGAATGAAAGCTGACTAGTAAAAAATAAAACTACTTGCACTTTAATCTAACACTAATATTGCTAATACTGCTACATAGGACACTTTACAAACATACTATCAATGAAAGCTACTACTGTCTACTTGGTTACACATGCATCGCTACAATGATTGACACTTTAATGAGACTTTATGTTGGTTTTCTAACTAATGTAACATAAAGACTTAAACATTAGTTGAATACACCCGTGTGAGTTAATGTGTGGCTAACTAACTGTCTAAGTGAGGGGTTTTCAAGCTTTTTGGACATGCGCCCCCTTCCGTGTGCCGACCTCGCCAAGTTGCTAAGTTCGCTAGTTTAGGTACTCTGCTTTGACTAACAGAAAAGTGAGGAGAACTAACTTTAAACACTTTCTGCTAATTGTGTCATGAAGTATGGCACAAAATGGTTTAACCTACCCATTTTTGGGTAGAAAAAAATCATGATTCCCATACTTGTTACCAATTCACCTGTTTATTGTGGAATGTTTCAAAACTTATTTTGCAGTCATCAAATTAAATGTGTATTGATATTTTCAAAATACAACTCTTTTGGTCAGTTAAAACATAGGATATCTTTACTTTATACTTTTGTCAGTTAAATAGAAGTTTAAAAAAAAATCCAACATGTGCCAACTTTTGCAGAAAATGGGTTAGTATAATCTGTTTGAAAGAGTCATTAAACTTTAAATTTTTTTTAAATGTTAAAGCTGACAGCCTGTGCATGCCAAGAAAATTATTTTATCGCATTAACTAATGTTGGCTGTGGAATGTTGGCTGTATATGTTTATTGTTTAAATATTTACTTAAACATGTAATGTACTTGACTAAAAGGACAAAATATGAACATTTTGGATGGGACTACAATGGCATCGCTCTCAGGGAACCAAATTCCAACCTCACTTCTGGTCACTGACTGGGGGTTTTGCATGTTCTCTCTATATCTGTGTGGGTTTCCTCTGAGTACTCCTATTTTGTCCCGCCTTCCAAAACATGCAGAAGGTGAAAGGAGACACTTACCACGCTCTAGTAAGATGTCACTTTCTTCCAACTCAACCCATGGTTTCCAAAGCAACTCTTCATGAAGAGGCTTTTCGGCCCACATGTGTAGCTCATCTTTCTCATGCATATCTGGTATCTTTGCCTGAAACTCTGGCCCGATGTTCACATGCCTGGTTTGTGTTTAGAAAAAAAAAACACTTTTGAAATGTATAGCTTCTGCAATGTATAGTTCTGCAACAACAAGGTAAAGGTAAAACTTTGCCAGTATACCCTCTACTACAATAAATTTATGAGCGACTTTGTACAAGTTATTTCTTACCTATTACAAGCATTGTGGCCTATTTCCTCTGACCATATGTCCCTGTCCATCTGTGGCAACAGGTTACAGAAAAGCCCTGTCCCACTACGGGTGGGATTCAGCATGGGAGGGGGAGTGTAGTGGTGACTCTGTTGCTCCAAGTGTTCCCCCAGAACTCCTGATTGAAGCACACTGTGGAAAGGAATTCCAGTGTAGACAGTGGAGGGGGTATTCTAGTAAAAAAAAAAGAGAAAGTTCAACAACAGAGATAGTTTAGTACTGTTCAATGAACCTTTAATATTGGCAGTTTATTGAGAGCAGTGGTTTCAATACATACCTGTGAGCTAGACAAATATAAGCACCTTGGTTGCTGGAACCCAGAAGTTGGCTTTGTATCCTCATGCACTTCTAATTGTTCTGCCGGAGCATGGGGATGATGAAGTGGGGAAAAAGGCTGAGAAGTCTGCATCATCTGTGGAATAGCATAAATATGAACTAAAATGAAATTATAGGATATTATTTCAAGCAATAAAAATAATATATTGTAGGCACTCAGCATTCTGTTGCGTAGGTTTGAATCTAGTGGTGGGCCAATCGAGTGTCTACACATTACATTGGCTATGTCCGAGTGAGATAGCCAAAACCCTGCTATGGTTTAGCACTCTGTTGAGGCTATTCCTGCATTCTTGCCTCCCCACCTCCCTGGCTTTGCTAGGTATTTGTGTTTATCAGCACTATTATAAAAAGCTAGACTTAAAGACCTACAACCTGACAGTTTAACTACAAGCTGACCTACTATACACACAGTTTAAAAGGTGTGTTTACCAAAAGTTACACAGTTATAATAAAAGTTACAAATTCAGTTATTGACTTTTTTACAACTTTTACTCACTGCAGCTACACCATAAGTAGTTTGCACATTTTAGGGCGCCCAGGTGGCGCAGCAGGATAAGCCGCTAGCACACCAGCGCCAAGACTCTGAACTCCTCAGTTTGAAACTCGCAATTGCCACCGGTAGGCTGGGCACCATCTAGTGGGCATAATTGGCAGTGCCTGCAGCAGACACTGATTGGCCACCGTGTCTGCGGGATGACCGGACTATGTGGGTGGGGTCTTCAAACACTGTGCAAAGACCCTGGTTAATAGATAGAGGAAGAATGTAGAAGAATGTATGGGCGAAAAGAAGGGGTCCGCTAGGACTGCACATGTTTCGGAGGAGGTGTGAGCAGCAACATACCCTCCTTGAATGCAATCAGGGATCCGAGTCTCAATTTTCACTGTAAGTTTCTATAGAACGCCAAGTGAGTCACAGTACGTCAGCAAGACGCAGCTCTAGGGTCCAGTTTCTGTGTCCATGTGTGTTGTAAGTTGTAAAACATAAAAAGTGACAGGTATCCTTTTTTTTAAAGTATTTTTTGTTTGTAATGTTGACCTTTTTTTTAACCACAGCAGCTTTATAACACTTTTACCAGTGTGCAATTGATATGCTGTGACAGATGCAAAAGCTCCAAAAAACTGTGCACTTATGACAAACATTATGTAGATGTTATGTACATTTTACCTCATCACCTTCGTATCTTGAGCTCTAAGCTTTAATTATGTGCCACTAACAACACCTTTAACAAATCTGACCCAAATACTAATAACAATATAATTGAAACAGTCATTCAATTGGTTTATTGAATAACAAAAAAATAACAAAATAAATCACCTGAGACCATGTCATATGATGTTCAGAGGTAACAGCATCATGCTCTTGTTTAAGCTTTGGTATAGATATTGGTGGTTGATGTTGTGTCAGAGGAGAACATGAAGAAGTATCTACAGAACAGTTTAAAGAGTAATGATTAATCGTAGAAGCTAAAATTTGTTAACAGTGAGCTTTCCAAAAAATGACTTGTCTACCAAGAAACAGAGCAGATTGTGTTAGCTTAGATACCTGTGTCTGTTGCACTCAACTGTCTCAGGCTAATCTCTACCCCTTCTGGATAGACTGAGGATGGACTCGTGTCTTGAGGAAGTTGCTGTGTAATGTCTGCGTTCCCACTGGCATCAGTGGGAAGATAGAGCCAGTGGGTAGGTGGGAAACTCCCTGGAAGGATGGAACCGGTACAAGAAGGAGGTGGAAAGAACCGCAGGGAACCTTCAGAAGGTGACTGCGTCTGGTTCTGTGATTGTGAAGGCCGTTTAGGAGGAGAGAGAGATGGAGGAGGAAGTGGTGTAGGAGGAGGGCTTAGAACCAGAGGTAAGGACAGGGAAGGAAAAGCGTGAGGATGAGGAGAGTTGTTTGGCTGTACGTTGTATCCAATCTGTTCCCCACTGTTGGTGATCCTAGAAATGCCTCTTCCATGAAAGGCATCAGAAAAAGAGTCAAGTTTCTGTCGATTGCCTTCAGTTGGACCATAATTTTCGACTGCGATCTGCTGATGTAAATTGTAATTCCACTCTCCACCATATCCTTCAGAGGAAGCTTTAATTCTGTTCAGTGCTACAGATGGAGGTAAAACCAAAGACTCAGGTTCCCAGTATCCTGAGCCGATCTGCACATTAACTCCATTCATACTTGTTCCGGCAGTAGTACAATTGTCATTAGAGTCACATATGAGGTTACTGCTTTCCTCATACTGGCTTAGTCTGTTAATAGAACTGTTTTGGAAAATGCTG
The DNA here is from genome assembly GCF_030014385.1 of Trichomycterus rosablanca. NCBI lineage: Eukaryota > Metazoa > Chordata > Actinopteri > Siluriformes > Trichomycteridae > Trichomycterus > Trichomycterus rosablanca. The sequence continues at coordinate 33,017,489 of NC_085991.1, read as the reverse complement.
CAGTTTGACCTTTGACTTTGCGTCTGAAGATGGTACATGGCGGCAAAAGGCAAAGACTCTGAAGTATGGATGGAACTGGGATCCGCCATGATGTGGTGAGGCTTATGTGTGAGAGAGAAGTAATCAGAGGACGCTCTTTATTCACAGGAATGTCAAGGCATCTCTGGCACTAAGAAGAACAAAACATGACATTGTGTTAAAATGTGTTAATTACTTTAAGGATTAAAATGCATGTTAACGTTTTAATTATTATATATAAAATAGTTATTTTACCCTTAATGTTATTAAATTATTAGTTAAGCAAAAAGACAAAAGAAATGCATGGAGAGGAAAAGAGAGTAAATGCTGTTCTTTTTAAAAAAGCTATGAAGTTATTTTTGTAGCACATTTTTGTCATTTTACTTACCTTTTCCCTGTTTTCTACCTTCTATGTTTCCTTTTGCTTCTTTCTGCTTCGATTTTTTTATTTATTTGCAGAACATCGGCACATTAAGACGTTCCGTAATCTGCAAACTGTTTAGCATAGAAGTGAAACTACAAGACCTTTACATGTGCAGCCTCTCTCTTTTCTCTGCCCCCTTACCCATCTTGAATATGTACACACATTTCATATAAACATGTTAACCACACCCACAGTCACATTGACAGGAACACACATGTGAACACAGAAACGCAAGCAGGTGTTGCCGATCAAAAGTAACTCTTATAGTTGTCACAAAGAGAACCTCACCCTTAAAACCCCGAAAAGAAAACCACATCCTGGGGAAAGAGTCACGGATCTCCCTCTCTTGTCTCTTGCCTCATCCTTCATTCTTTCTTTCCCGCTCAGTCTATTTATAACTATCTCCTAACACTGTACACGAAGAACACACTGCATTTCAGACATCCGATTCAGGTTTTGGTCAGCTTTTGGTTGATTGGCAGGATATAAGCCAATAGACACTTTCTGAGACAAATCATGGTTAAAAATTGCAAGTGTTTTTTAAAGATGTGAATGCAGGCAATTACTTTTTTTTTTTTCGTAATCCTTCACCACCTAAGTGTAACATAATCTACAAGTGACCACAAAACTGATCTTAGATCATGTTAAAAGCACAACCTTTGCCAAAATAATTGTTCACAAGGTTTTATCTTGAGCATCTAGCGGTGAGTGACTCACTTCATCTTAAGTCTGAAATGCGTACGGGTTGACTTGTAGGCTTCATCAGGTACAGCGTAGGCGTGTGTGTGAGTGTATATACGATATGCGAGTGGCAACGCTTCCTGTCAACACTCTTTTGTGTGTCGGTCAGAGTGTGAGTATGTTTGTGTGAGTGTCTGTTTAAGTTGATGTGTATTCATGTGGGTGAGAAAGAAAAAAAGTTGTGTTTATATCAGAGAGCTGTGGTGTTTCAAAGTCATGTGACAGGACGTTGACCACGAATCGACAACAGTGCAGGAAGTGGACAAGGGAAACCTCCGTACATCCCGCCTCCGCTCCTGTTTTGTCTCTCCGTCTTGGTCTATACAGGCACCTTTCACATACCCACAACACACATCATAGGTATAGTTTCCATACACCTCTCGCTAACTCAGATCTTTTACGCTCTTTACCATCTTAACACCTACACACAGTGGTTCCCCTGTGTGACTCCCCGCTTCTCTCTTCCTTCTTTTACTATTCCCACTCCTTTCTATTGCATCCTTCTCTTTACCATTCTGCAGTGTTTTGATTCATCCTGGCAATAATCGAATCGTGGCAATTACCTTATTGTGTGCATCCTATTTCTTAATGTAACCAGGTAATGTATCTTCTTTACGTCTATATTTCAAAATCGGTATGAGCGTACAGACCGAATTAATAAAAGACAGGCTAAGCAGGCTAAGGTTTTGAGGGTTACTTGTCCATGCCAGCATGCACACAAGTCAAAATCAATCTAAAATTATAATTAAAATTATAAAGTTTCATTTCTTTTACATGCAACAACAGAACAGCACAGTGTACAAAAGTGTTTTTTTATAAATCTTATTCATTAAAAAGTATTCTATAATCCTTTTCCTTTACAATACAGTACAGTTGTGTCTAAATTAGTTGCTTCGTTTTGCAGCTTATGCAAATACCTGAAGTGATGGATGCTTTAAAAGGAGCATTTGGTTAGTGCTGCAGTTTATTATTTATACAGAATAAATAAATTAATTAGCAGTAATGATGGTTTAGTATCAACACACACACACACAGAGCAGTATGTTTGTTTAACATTTATACAGCATTACAATGTAGGTTTGATCATATTAATAATCAAAAGGTCACTGGTTCAATTCCACCACTGCCAGGTTGCCACTGTTGGCCCCCTGAGCAAGGCCCTTAACCCTCATTTGCTTAGACAGTATACTGTCACAGTACCATAAGTCACTTTGGATAAAAGCGTCTGCTAAATGCCGAAAACATAAATGTAAACCTAAATGAAAATAAAGGTAGTGTGTTCTTAGTTTTGTATTTGGCCTTGTGTGGTGTAAAAAGTTTTAACATTTAAAATGTAATCAATATTAGATTGCACTTGGACAATACTCCACATCAGTGTTGCTGCATCACCCCACTCTGCGTTCTCTTCACTGGCTTTCTGTAGCTGCCCGCATGATGCTCGCCTACAATGCCAAAAACGAACCAGCTCCAATCTACCTTAGAGAACACATCGAACCCAATTCTGTACCATGCAACCTTCGAGCCACTAGTCTCGCTCGCCTTGATCCTCCACCCAGAACTCGGGGAAGACACGCATCATCTTTTTTGTACTAGCACCCAAGTGGTGGAGCGAACTTCCTGTCTGTCCGAACATCCGAGTCTCTAAACGTCCTTAAAAGACAGTTAAAAACCCACCTCTTTACTAAGCACTTAAGCTGAGAACTAACTTGTGCTTACTATGTGCTTACTGACACTCTTATTCATTTCTTATTTCTCATAAAAAATAAATAAATACAATTTGTTCTAACAGGGTAACAGAGTAGAGTGTACTCCTACTTTCAGAGTTCAGATGTTTTGGTCACATTGCCTTCAGTGATACAAATAAATTATTTTCTTTGAAATTTGCTACAACAGTTTGGACAAGGCTCTTTTCTGTTTCGGCAGAACAAATCTCTTGATGCATGCTCAATAATCCAGGTACACAAATCCACAAAGTTGAATCAGTTCATCTGGACACAAGTGAACTGATTCAACTTTGCAGCATAACAAATGCACAGATACTTGACATTAATCCCATTGAACACTTCTGGGAAGAAATGAAACACCAAATGTGATCAAGGCTGGCTTTTCCAACAGTACTACCTGACAAAGGCATGGGAATTTCCAACACAATCAGATTCGCCACAGCCATGGCAGCCCCATAAAATTTAAACGAGTTCGCATAACACAGAATCATTAAACTCTCTGTATCAGATTGCACAAAGAGCAGAGAACAACGGTTGTGTTACGTAAAACTTTATACTAAATAGTGCACTAAGCTGAATCTTGAGCAATGGCAAGGCTATTTTGAGCACACTTTGATTTTGTAAGTGGATCTAATATTTTTTTTGCTTGATGTTCAGCACAATACAGCAAATTGTGTGTAATATGTTGAGTTGGTTTTTTTATTAGGTAAAACAGTACATTTTTGTAACAATTTACACATTCCAGTTCTGATCATGCACAGCATTAAGCAGCCTGTGAAGGCTACTGCCTACATATCTAAAACACCTGTTATTTATTTCATTTGCATTATAACTTCATTTACTTACTTTCTGATTGGCAGATATTTTATTAGGAAGTGATTAAATAAATTTTTAAGAAAGTTATTATTTTTAGCACTTTAAGAATTAAGGACAAAAATAACCTAAAGGTTGCCAGATTTCTGACTGTGTGTTGCATACACAATTAGCACAACAACTTAAAAGCAGTATGATACAAAAGATGTTATCTAACTGTAATGCATTACTGTAATAATTAATATAAATTTTAATAGCTTACATGTAGAAGTGAGCTTAAATCTCTAAATCCCACATCCAGAAAAGTTGACACATTTTGTAAAGTGCAATAAAAAGAATCTGTGATTTGTTAACACTCTTGAATCTTTATTTCCCCATCAAAAGTACAAAAAAAGATTTACAGTGTTTTTCCTGTAGCTTCATTGTATTTTGTAAATACAAGTACAGTACATTTAGAATTTGATGCCTTTAATACACTCCAAAAAAAGCATGGCACCTTTATGTCTGGACGGTCCTTTTCGTGTTTGTCATTAAGAACTCTATGTCTGTTGTTTCTGAAAACAAGCTGAAGAACTTGACCATGTTTCTGCATAGAACTGATGTACAGCTTTCTCTTTGTGTAATAAAATTTCCAGTTGCATTTCTTGATGCAGCGGTGGACTGTATTAAGAAACAATGGTTTTACAAAGAACTCCCAAACCCATGTGACTATATTTAGCACAGTAGCATGACAGTTTCTCATGCAACACCATCTAGGGTTCAAAGGTCACACACTTTTAACAGTGGAGTTTTAGTTTTGGCGTAGTCTTGGATTTTTATGCATTCACTGAATGTTTTCACAATATTATATCTCTCATGAAATTTGGTACAAAGTGTTGGGCCACAACTTATCATTGGTTGTAAAGGCTAAACCTGTGGTGGATCCTCATTTTATACCCAATTATGATTTCATTTACCTGTCACTTTATTCACCTGCGTGTAATGTATCAAAACTACATTTGAATTAAAACGACTTTTTTTAATTAGCAGCATTAATATAAAAAACCCTTAGTGGATTCACTTGTATGTAACGTTTGTGTATACTGTACTCAATTTTTTTATCACTATGTGTGTAAATTTGAAGTTATTCTATGCATTGGAATGATATAAAACAACAAAAACATGTGTCTACAGGGAAAATTATTATTGCAACATAGTCGGTAACACAAAACAATGTTCACATTGTTGTGTCCTAGAAACTGGCAAAGAAGTATTATACAATTATGTTTGTGAATGGGTTAAATCAGTTCACACACATTGAAATATTGCTTGGCCTACACTTGGCCTACAATCTGCATATGTGTAGGCCTAGAACTGTGGGTGAATGCTAATAGTGAGGTCTGTACAGTGAGAGTATACCTGTAACACTTAGGTCTATAGACCTTAGCCATAACGTCATGTGGGTGAGAGACTGGAGGTGTAAGCCAATATGTAAATTTTTTTTTACAAAATCCGGGCATCTTGGAAATGCCCGGATTTGGAAGTGTGATGGGTGGTTTAGGCGACAATTTTAACTTTTTTTTTTTTACAGATCCCGGTTTTTAGAGGCCTACAGGGTAAGACACTGGCTGTGTAAAATTTTCTCTCAGACGTTAAGTACAGTTAAACTTCTCATTTTACAGAAAAAAACCGTTTACATACTGATAGCACAGGATGTAAAAGAAGGGAAGAATGTGGAGGTTTTTGGTCTAGTTTTCTGTCAGATATGTGAAAGACTGAACAGAGGAGGGGGAAATTGACGGAGCGGCTCTGACTTTTTTTCTCACATTATTCATCACTAACAGTCAAAATGTAATTATTTGTTTTAAATTGTATAAAACACACTGTTGAGAAACATAGTGTTTAAAATATAATTTAATTTATCTGGGGGTTTTATGAATTTTACCTAAAGATTTAGATTTCAGTAGTTATAAGAACCCGGAGTGCGTACGTTGGAGCAGCTTGCTTGTTTGCATTCTTTACCCACTTTTAAATATAGAATTTCTCCTCTTAGCGGTGTAAACGGAAGTGTTTTCTTGTATTACTCATTTTCAACACTGTAAAATATGTGGCTCAGACTTATGATTGAAGTGATGGTTAAGTTACTGTTGTCATCTACTGTTAAAGGTTATGTAACCTTATGGCAGTTTAATTCCAATGTTAAGTGCCATTTTGATTTCTCAAGTAAAACAAAAGTTTTAGTAGTAACTTATTCAAAAGCATTTTAGCTGGTAGACCTAGCATTGCATTTTGAGTTAGCTTTACTCGTCAAACTACTTAAAAATGTGATTGTCACTCAAACACAGCTCAAACAAAGTAAATCACACAGCACATAGCTTTTTTTATTTAACTTTAAGGACTTATTTCAACAATAAAAGCACTGCTGTTTGAGTCTGGCGTGCTGAGCCATCATGAAAGCAGCCCATTGAAGCATGTGACTTTATTTTTATAGACTAACTACTCTATCTTTCCACAGGTAATATGCTTATTTTATAAACATAAAAACGGTGAACATAAAACATAACATAAAACAAGTTACTGTGTGATGCCTTTTAGCTACTTTCACTGCCAAAGTAAAAACAGCGTCAGCTAAGTGGGTTCATCTATTTTGGAAGAGACCTTAAAAGGTACTGATAGTTCCTGTTCTGTTATTAGGTAACAAGCTATAGCATGTGGACTATATGAGACCATGTGATACCATTGCCTAGAAACTAACGATGAACCGTATGCAGAAATCAGTGTACTGTGAATGTTGGCAAAAAATGCTAAAGCAGGATAAAGAATCATATTAAAACAAAATATCTGAAGTTAAATATGAAATATTATTGAAAATATTACTATATATTACTGTAACATAGAAGCCTACACAAAATCATTTACTGAACGTGTAGAAGAATGCCTATATGTCCAGTTCTGTATTGCTCTTTGCTTATTGCATCTTGTTCTGTGCATGCAAGCGCATCAAATAATCACCTAGATAAAGAAATCAAATATTAATTTAAAACCTTTAATTAGTAGTTTGCTCAACTTTCTGTCTACTCTGCTGCTTATATGACAATTTACATTTACATTTTTAGAATTTAGCAGACGCCTTTATCCAAAGCGACTTATAGTACAGTTACAGTTTACAGTCTGAGCAATTGAGGGTAAGGGCCTTGCTCATGGGCCATACAGCAGCAACCTGGCAGTGGTGAAGCTTGAACCAGCGACCTTTTGAACCAGCGACCTTTTGATAACCACTAGGCTACGGCTTGCCCCTACACTAGTCTACGGCTTGCCCCTACAACAATTTAATAATAATTTAATTTAAAATAAAGTTAAATAGCTGACAAGATTGAAAGGTAAATATTACACCTTTTAAATTCGTATTTCAAGGGTATTTTTGTAAGCCATAGTACCCCTGATGTGCTGTCAAATTAAAAATCATGACTTTTGACACATTAGTGGCTTTTTGGAGCTTGGTATCCTTGTTAAATCTGTGTTGGAAGTTCTTATTCAGGAGTATACAGGAGTGATTTGTGACAAATTTAGCATAAATGAAGATTGTAAATTTGCTACTGGCCGTATATCTAATTTTTCATCCACAAAACTAAAACCCAAGTCCAAGTTCTATGTGACCTTTTTTATTTTAAACTCTCTTTTAAAAAATATGTGTCGCTCTTAATTTTGGCAACAAAAAAAAAGACAAAACACCTAAGTAGTAGGTAAACCTACTTCTATGCATACAGTGGTACTTTTGTAACAATGTATTTTTTTATAAATGTCTTATAAAGACTGAGATGACTTGAGATCTCATTGGTTCACTATTGTAGTCTATTTAATCTTGTTAAGTTCTCAGACCTGTTGATGGGTCAACTACCAATTATAATTTTGATACAACTGTCCGTTTAGCTGTCATATTTACCATTAAGCAAGACTGTTTAACATGGACTAAATATTAATATGGAATTTGTTCATTGAAGGATAGTGACTAACAAAGGCGATGTAGTGTAAGAATCTAAATAGTAATGTAAGAATTTAAATAGTTCATATTTTAATTTCACCAAAACAGAACTTGAAATTCACAGTGATTTTACTCACACTTATTCACTACACCTCAGGCCAGTCCAGTTAAAAGCCAATCAAATAAATATATCTAGGTTTCTCCATTTATTTTTCATTTCCATTCATTGTTAATTTTTAGTTTAATTCCAGAGCTAATTCTATTGGATGGCGACGCTCTGAGATTACAGACATTTTAACTTTCAACAATTGTTAAAATAATTTTAGTATATATAAGTTGTTATAGCAAGAATACACAGCAGTTACTGTCAATAAAGAACGGTTTTTCTGTGCAATGTTTCTACAGTGAAATAAAAATTAAACTGCTTCTAAATCTTTATTTACTATACTTGCGGTAAATATCAACTTCAAATTTTAAAATTGTGTTTAGTATATAAGCACAAGTACATAAACCAATATGTTTTAATAAAAGATCTTGTATAAGATTAAAGTATTTAGGGACTGTAGTAAGTATTTAAGGATAGAAAACACTAAAAACTTGTGCATATATACAATTGTAAAGGTTACATAAAGTATATCACATTTTAGATATTAATGCTGACATTTTAACTGGTCTTTCATTGAAATAATTGTAATAATTATTGAATTCAATTAATTATATGAGAAAATGTCCTTTAACATGGTGAAGATGAAGAAGCTTCGTAAAGTTCTCACAGGATAAAAATCTACTATTTAAAAGTTAATGGATCCACAGATAGTCCTTGAAAAGGTGTTTCACACGAGTTACAACATACGCCTGGAATATTAGAAATTAGAAGTCATTCAAAAATAGTAACAGAATGACCTGAAAACAGCAGAAACAACAGTTACACTGAAAACAATAGTGTTTTAGTGTAAAAAAACAATGAACAGCTTTTATCCAAATTTTGACAGACCACACAAAACACCAATAAAAGACAAATATATGTTCTAAATGTATAGAGTATTTAAGCAAACAGGAACAGTCAAATAAAACATAAAAAATCATGTTTGTAGAAAGAAGTGTTGTTTTTATGATCCCAATTTCACTTCCTGTTAAATAGTTGTAAAAAGCATTTTAACATATATTTAATTATGCCACAAAAAAGATCCCATTTAGTTCAGATTTCAAAGTTTTCAAAGTTAAAGTCAATTTAAAGTGGATGTATGAAAAGGTTTGCTCCACTCAGGAGTGCAAGTGTCTGCAGCGGGTGGTTAGACAATCTCAGTAACAGCTCTCTCACCACTATACATCTACCACTCCAGGGTCCTCAGGATCATCCCACAAGATCATCAAGGACCCTCAACACAACATTTTTCCCATCTTGGAGATGCAGGAGTGTAAAATCAAGGACCACCAGATTATGGAATAGTTTCTACCCCCAGGCCATCGGGGTTCTGAACACCTTAAACTAAATGGCCCTCAAACCACTATATCATCTCATACTCCATGGATGTTAACATAAACATCTGATCAGTGATGTGGTCCCAGAACATACACCCTTCATACACCCTTCCCCAATAAGACTTTCCAAAAAGACCATTAAAGAGTTACAGCTCATTCAGAACGCTGCTGCTAGAGTTTTAACCAAGACGAAGAGAACAGAACACATCACTCCACTTCTAAAATTTCTACACTGGCTTCTGGTTAGTTACAGAATAGAGTTTATAGTGCTGCTACTATAAATTACTGAATGGTTTCGGCCCAGAATATATCTCAGATATGTTTAAAGAATATAAACCCAGTAGATCTCTTAGATTCATAGACTCAGGTCAGCTAGTCGAGCCCAGAGTCCCAATTAAACATGGTAAGGCAGCATTTACCTGTTATGCTGCATATAACTGGAAGAGACTGCCAGAAGATATTAGATGTGCCTCAAAAGTAGAAATGTTTAAATCCAGGTTAAAATCCTTTGTCTTTTCTTCTGTCTATGATTGAGCTCTAAATTTTGCACTCTATTATTACTGCAATTTTAAAATCTTTATTTTTATGTTTCACCAAATTTTTTATCTTTATTTTTTTATTTTTTTATGTTCTTAAGTTTTATTCTGTATGTAAAGCACTTTATCCTTCTGGTTTTAATTTCACATTCTTTTAATTGCAACTATATTTCCAAAAAGCCTCTCTGAGGTTCTAGATCTCAGGAGCGTTTTAATGCTTTTCATTTTTCCGTATGTAAAGCACTTTAAATTGCCACTGTGTAAGAAAGGTGCTATACAAATAAACTTGCCTTGCCTTGCTTAAGACGACTGATTAGACGTGTGAACAATACGCACAATAAATAAATCACACCGTTGCACTAGAACACTCTATTTAGCTGCTATTTACACACAATTTTACCCCTCGTTTACATTTTCTGCATATAGCAGACGCTCTTATCCAGAGCGATTTACAGAAGTGCTTCCAAAGTAAACATTTCCCTACTCTAGTTTAAGTAGTGAAACAGTCCAAGGATACAAATCTGCTGAAACCCTGTTAGAACCCAAGTAGACTTTTTAACATGCTATAGAAGATTAGAAAGTGCACAACTATTAAAGCACTTTTTGTTATTTAATATATACTTCCAAGATGCACCTACCTACTAAGTATTTAGTTTTGTAGCTTGTAGTACGGGAGGTTGTGCAGAGTAAGAATATCATTGTACAGTGCCACTGCTTGTTTCTCTGTGCATATTACAATTAATTCTTACATATTGGAAGTATATATTAAATAACAAAAAGTGTTTCAATAAGTGTGTCCCTCACACTGTATGCAATGTAGTTTTGGCAAAAGATGACACACTGACTGTCATCACATGTGTACAATGATGAGATATGTTAAAAAGTTTGAATACAGTTATTTTACTGGGTTAATGCTCAGTGTATTTGTAGGTATTAAATACATGATGTTTTTTCATGTCTCATCATAAACCACTGAGTCATGCAGCAGACCACCGTGCTGACACATTTTAAGTGACACAGCACTTTAAATGTATTCTAATTTATTTAATTTAAAGAGAGATGCAGAACAAGTCTGTCTTTTGTGAATAAGCCCAGGGAATAATTATCATAACACTTATGATTTTACACTTAAGAAAATTGTATCCAGCTGAATTTTGTTCTTTTACTGTCCAGATACAAAATAAAACAATGTATTGCCAAATGGAACTTCTTAATGTTTAAATAAAGGTATTCTTTATATAGCTAAATGACAGTTATTAGAGCAAAGCAACATTCTAACGACAGTCTTAACGTAGGAAATTAACTTGCACAATGTGCATCTTCTAAACATGCAGTTGATTGGATTCCGTGTCAAACACAGTGTCGAGAAATTGTAGTACAAATGTAAAAATGATCCGCAGGAGTAGGACTAAAAAATTGCATTTAAATCTAATCAAAATAAACTTCTTCACTTACATGAAATGTGTATTTCATCATCATTTAAACAACCAGATTATTTCTTAGTTTGTTACTGTCAAATTTGAAGTGGGTCAGTAAACGCTAAAAATGATGGACTTATGATTGCATTGCCTGTCAACCCTAAAACATAGATTCTCTACTAAGTCCTCTACAAAAAACTCAGCTTATTTGTATATCTTAATGTCCCAAATATTAGAAGTAAAAACACGTATACTTACTTAGAAGTAGTAAAGAAATATCCCATTAAAATGAGACCTGAAGGTGGATCTATGCAAAACAAATAAAAATGATTAATAAGCGCAGCATCATAAATTGACTCCTTACGAAGTACTTATTTGATCATCCAGGCAGCTTGTTATAAGGTATTGCATGTTTAAAATCATTGATTCACAATGTATGGCTCACCAATCGGTTGTGGCCTGTGATACAGGGAAATTAGGCCTGCACTTTTAAACTGCAGGCCTGTTATTGCTGTGTATTTATAGCTGACTAATACAGGTACGCAACTTTCGTTTGGTCCCTGTTGCAGAACAGCTGATACCGCTACTCTGAAGAAACAAATGCCTTAATTATTTAGATTTCTCTATTCATAATTCTACATAAACATAACAAAGATTGTGGAATTTGCATAAAAAATTAAGAGAACTGTTTATAAGTGTGTCTTAAGTGTATTTTTTAATGCTTTGATAAATATAAGCTGCTATAGAAAGCTCTATAAACACCACTAAGACAAACCACATACACACACATCACTATGCCCTCTACTAAACTTCTAACAACTAAAACAACCTATGATAAATGTTAAAGCAAGGTTTGCATTTCTAGATCTACATTTAAATCTATACAATTGTTTAAGTACAAAAAGCGTGTCAAGCTTTCTTTGTTTATAAGTTTTATACGGTTCCCAGTTTTTGTGTCTGCTTAACATTCAGTTAGATTTAACATTGTTTTTTCTTAAGATGAAATTTACGCAGTTGCACTTGTTAAGATTTGCCTGTAATAATGCTTACTTTATTAACCTGTACTTTATTAAACAATAAGTACACAGATAAACACTAAAAGAGTAGCTAATTTTTAATTATAAAAATGATTATAATATTCATTTAAATGTAAACTGGCTAAATGCAAGGCCGCAAACTATTAGAACAGGTCTTTACATTTCATTACTAATATCTCATTAAGAAATAAGCCTTGTCCCTCAGTAAAGGGTAATTTTATATTAGTCAGTGTGTATGATCACAAGTTATCTCAGTAGTTTCATGCTGGTAGGTAGACTGGTAAAACAATAACTGCTGTACATTTTTATTCTGTTTGATTTGCAAAGTGCTAATAATAGCCAATGCTAAGCTACAATGCTATGTCAACCTTAAATGAAGTTTAAATGATAGTATTGAGAGTTAATACAAGTTCAATAGATTTTTATGGCTTACCTCTTAAGTTTAAGTCCAGGCCTGAAGGTGATCTGACAGTTGTCACATAGGACATGAGATGTGAGATGTGTGTGTATGAGTATACATACGTATGTGTAGAAGGAGAGAGACTGAGGAGGCGTTGGTAATGGTTAGCGCTATGGTATGGCAGTCTCTCTTGGTTCCTCTGATCTTTTGAAGACTCGTCACAGGGATCCTGGAAACAAACAGAAAAAAAACTCCCATTGCAGACTACAGAACTACAGAGAATAAAAACACGTATCACACCAAGCTGATCTAGGCAACAGAAACTTTTCTCGGTTTGACAAAGCCCTCATCCCTTATGTTATTTTATTCTTAGAATCATAGAAAAAGAAGTTCCAGCTAGAAGTTCTTCAGTTTAATTGTTTGTGAAAACGCTTATTTTAATGTTTTATATAAAAATACCAAAAAACTTTAGTTCTACCCCAAAATGCCCTGGCATCACAGTTAAATTACATATATTTTGAATATATATTTAACTGACATTTTTGTCATTTAGTATGGGTCTGTTTACCTGGTGGTCTGTGTCAGTAATTCATGTACATAAATTGTGAACTTGACATAACTAAAATGCTTATAAGACAGAACATGTACAAGAAACAGCACTACTTTTGAGTAGTTATAATAGAAAAAATTGCCAGTAATACTTTAAAATACACTTTAGTACAGTGGCATGTGATTTGGGCACAAATCCGATCCAAACTAGATGTCGGTAAATGACACCACACAATTTGTTTAATGTCATGCAACTAAAAAAACTACTATAGCTAGCTATATATAGCTATATATGCATATATAGTGAATCCAGAACATATTTAGACCCCTTGATTACTTGAACACTTTATTAAGTTGTGGATTTGATTTTAAAGGAATATAATTACCATCACGTTTCACTGTTGAAAAGTTAACTCTTGCTTTATTCTGGTTTGAGTTATGGGGTTCTGCAGAAATGGTTAATTGTCCAAGAAGTGCTCCCGTCTCTGCAAAAGGCTTTTGGAACTCTTTAAGAGTGGCAATTTGGCTCTTTCTCACCTCCCTGGCCAAGGCCCTTCTTGCCTAGCTGCCTAATTGGCTGGGCTCTAGTAGCATTTAAGGTTGTGCCAAGCTTCATTCGTTTCAAAATTATTGAGGTCACTGTGGTCATGGGACCACTCGAAGCCTCAGATTTTGTTTTATATTTTTGCCCTGATCTACACCTTGCCACAATTTCAGTGTGGAGATCCACATATGGTTTCTTGGACTTCATGTCTCGATTTTGGTCCTGACAACATAGGTGTGTACATGTGCAAACTATTAAGTTGTAGACACATCTCAAGGAAAATCAAAACATCAGAAAGTTTTGACTATTTCGACTCTCTATGGAAGCCACTTAGACTCTTGTCCAGTCATTTGTCATATCGAGAATGGTCTACTGTAACTACCACCTGGCAGGTGCTCACATGTCCTCTATTACACTCAGCAACTTATTCAAAATGCAGCTGCATGGCTGGTTTTTAAACAAATCAAATTTACTGGCTTTCTGTAGCTGCCCACATTTATTATAAAACAAGGATTGTTGCCTACAAAGTCAAAAACGGACCAACTGAAATTTACCTTCATGAACTTATTAAACCATGGTCTGTACCACACACCCTTCAATACACAAGTCTAGCTCGTCTTGATCTAGCTTGTCCTGATAAGAACTCAAGGAAGACAGGCATCAAGGCTGTTCTCCATACTAGAACCCAGGTGGTGGATGAACTTTCTATGTCTGCTCAGCTGAGTCTCTCGCCGTCTTCAAATGACGATTAAAGACCACCTATTTACTAACCACTTCAGTAGAAACCAGCACTTATACTTTTGCTCTAACAGGGGTTCAGCAGATATATGTTAGATTGTCTAGCATGTCTAATGTTACTGAGAAAGCACTTCTGTAAGTCACTCTGGATGAAAGCGTCGGCTTAATGCTGTAAATGTAAATTAAAGCAAACAGGATGCGCCTGACCACATTTCGGAGTGATGCAACAAAGGATCTGAATACTTTTGTGAATCAAAGATTTCAGGGTTTTTTTTCTTTTTTATATATTTTATATAAGTCTATAAACATGTTGAGTGTGATTAAGTGTGCACTAAGTCAAGGGGTCTGAACAATTTCTGAATCCATTATATGGACTTCTGAAGATACACCTATATGCACCACATTATTGACTGTAGCATCTGTTGCTGTGTGCAATTTCTCACCCCCTGTACCAGTCAAATTTTATTAATCAAACCTCCACTGACCAGGTGATGTTTTGGTGGTGGACTGTTCCCAGCACTCAATGACACTAACATGGTAATGACAATGGTAGTGTGAGTTGTTCTGGTACATCAGGTACAGTAGTGTTCTTTGGATTTTTAAATATTGTTTAACTTTCTTACCTCTTTATTAGGAATACATACCTTGTATGCACTTGTTGTAGATGTACAGGTGTACTAGAGCTAATTATTTTCTTATGCACAATGTTAATCTCCCCCATCTAAGTGGATGCTTTTTGATCACAAGAAGCTGTTTGCTTTATATTTTTGTTAGGAGTATGATTCTCCTCCTAGCATTGGCACTGAGGTATTAAAAAATTCCAACTACACTGCTGCAGTTATTACACTCATACCAGTAAAACACACCTTACCATGTTACTGCCATGTTAGTGTCATTGCAGTGCTGAAAAAGGTCAACCTATCAAAAAGCATCATTGTGATAGTCCTGTGGGAGTCCTTTCTGATTGATAAATGAGGTAACAAAGTATAAAAGAGCAACATGTATGTATGCTACAATCTGTAACTGTATACCCACAAAGTTAATCTATATGGTGTAAGGGTAAGTGGTAAGTGGTAATGGTATTTGGTAGATGTAGACTAAAAATAATCAATGGACGTACAGTATGTACAGAATACGTGTATGTAATAAAGTGTTGGGTGAGTGTGTTGGTCCTCTCTACAATTCATATTCAATATTTATTGTATATAGTCTTCCATTTATTCTCATTATTTAGTTTTTTTCTGTCCCACTTTAATAGTAACACATAGAACCCTTCAGCATTTGTTTAGCTTTTGATAAAGATTTTGAGTTTTGAAGATTATCAATACTCACTTTATTTTATAATATGAGGTGTCAGAAGACCTTCAGTCATTGTGTGCACTGGGTTACCTGTGAGTAGAGAGTTATTAAAGAAGTAAAGAAATATTTCCAACATTAAATATTTTCCAAATTCATGTACTTGAGATTGTTGTTTGTCTTGTCACCCTATCACACTATATAGGGAGACACTTGTCTTCTAAAATTGGGAGAAAAGTGACATAATTAGCAAAGCACACATCATAAGCAAATGAAATTTCATTTTTATTTAATTTGTTTACAATTTTTACAGTTTGATATCCTAAGACATTAAACCTCATGCTGACTACTGCTTAAAGTTGCAAGCACATACACATGAGATGACATACTGGCATAACACAAATGTATATCCATCTTTTAGATTTGTACAATAAACACCATCACCTTAGTCATTAAACATTGCACACTGCCCACACATTTACTCCCAAAATAAAAAATTAACCACCTGCATCAATTAAATAAGGATGTGCTTTATATGTTGCATATATGTTATACAATAGAGGGCAGGAAACTTGCTCTGGTGAAAAACTGCTGTGCAGATTATTGTTTACTGTAATGATTACTGCAAATATCTAGTTGTATGCTAAATTATACAGGTATGTTTTAAAGATTGACATCACAGCATCAAGGTGCATCTGTTTCTCTAGATTAGACGTGTAGAATTTTCAACAGGGAACGATATTGTAAACTGACTTTAGGTGTTCGGCAGATATTATCTGGTAGAGTTTACTACAGTATTTGATTTCTAGGATAGTAAATTCAGTAATGCTCTACTTCATTTCAAGCATCTTTGCAACTGACAGACTCCTACCCATCGTGACAAACATAAATGCCTTTTCACAGGTTTAGCATCTGTTTAAAATGTAGTTTTTGTTTTTTATGTTGTCTGCCTGTGACATACAAGCTTACACTGGTTATTAACAGTTGAGTAGTCTGTCTGCTTCATCTGAACAAAGATTAAGATATTTTTAATACAGAAACTAAATGTATTATTGTACATAGATTAACTGTCTAAGGGATTTTAATTGGCCAGTAAGTTTGTCTTGGTTTTTGAATGACTATTGAGCTGTATTAGGTCTAACGATAAAGAGATATATTCAAATATATAAAATATTCTTGTGTAATCAATATTAGGTCATGGTAAAGATGTTAAGGGTTAAACAGTTATAGGTGATGCAAACTAAAATAATTAATGTAAGTACGGTATATGTTTATTTTTGACATTTTCACTTTGCCGAAGAAAACAATTAAATAACCACAATGGGACCACAATGGAAATAAGTCTACGGATTTTTTGTGTTATCCCTGACTGTTTCAGTTTCTTATAAGAGGCATTGCATCTATTTAGAAAATGTGAAATGGTTCAATAAAATCAATCAATCAATCAAACTGTATTTTTATATTTAATTGTATTCATAACAGCAAAACATTTAAAATTATATTTGTTTTACTTAAATATTAAATAGACTTAAAAATTTTTATTATATGGCTAGTGAATGTTGACTAGTTTCTGACTGGTAATAAATTGTACCTTTAGGATTTTTTGTACTCTCTGTTAGGTGTTTATGTCTATTTTTATTACTTTCCCGGGGAGTTATAACAACCCATGTACTGTAACATAAAAAACAGTACACAAATTGTAGTCATTCCTTTGGGGTCTTAATGACTTATAATAATCTTCTTCTTCTTCTTCCTCGGCCTTTGTCCTGTTCGGTTGCGGGGTCGGCTCTCGGCGGATCATGATCTGCATTGATTTGGCAAAATTTTTACGCCGGATGCCCTTCCTGACACAACCCTCCCTATTTCATCCGGGCTTGGGACCGGCACTACAATGCACTGGTTTGTACATCTAGCGGCTAGGTATCTATAGGACAATTCAGTGTTTCCAATTAGCCTGGTGGCATGTTTTTGGACTGTGGGAGGAAACCGGAGCACCCGGAGGAAACCCACGCGGACACAGGGAGAACATGCAAACTCCACACAGAAAGGACCCGGACTGCCCCACCTGGGGATCGAACCCAGGACCTTTTTGCAGTGAGGCGACAGTGCTACCCACTAAGCCACCGTGCCACCCTGACTTATAATAATTATAATAATAATAATAATAATAATTGTTGTTAGCTACTTTAAATTCAACTATAAATGTTTTTATATACAGTTTTATATTCAGTTTTTGTCTTTATTATATTACAATATACATAAGATCTAATGTAGAACCACATGCAGTAGACATTATAAAAATATAATTCATAATTCTTAACAAACAAACTAAATTCTGCACTGGAAGTAATGGTAACAACATGACGCAGTGAAGGCTGCACAGTAACATACACTACATGGACAAAAGTATTGGGACACCCTTGCTAGCAGATGTAATAAATAATTTATATAAGGGAAATCTTATGCTTCCAATGTTGCAGCAACAGTTTAGAAAGGTCTGTTCCTGTTGCAGCATGACTGTGCTCCTGTGCACAAAGCAATATTTTTAAAGACAAAGAAAAGCTTGGTTTAAAGAAACTTCAGTGGCTTGCACACAGCCCTAATCTCCGCCCCACTGAACACAATTGGATTGAACTGGAACATCAGTTGTGGCTTTTTTGACCAACATCAGCGCCCAGCCATACAAATTCCCACAGACATACTTTAAAATCTTGTGAAAAGCCTTTTCACCTATAGATGAAAGGACTACATAGAGGTCACTCTATTACAGTTTGTTTTTTAAATGGGATCCAGCAAGCTCAGTTTAGGTGTCCAAATACTTTTGGCCATTTAAGTGAATTTAAATTATAGGTTTAAAAATAAATTGAGTTTATTAATCATATACATTTTTATAAAATTTTATCCGTCTTTACCAATGTTGCCAATATTCAACATTTATGTCAATAAATATTAAGATTAAAAATTAATAAAAAAACTACTTGGCATTTACTTGTTATAGTAAGTATATGATAGTACATTTATCTGCCATCAAAATATTTTAGCAGTGTAAAGCTGTAGTAACTATTTCTTGTTTTACAGTAAAAAAAAAATACAGTACTAATGCTGTAAAACATCATGAATCATTTACAGTATGTAAAACTGTAATGATGTTGAGATTTGAGTTGGGTTTGAGATGACAAGTGCTTAGGGCAATATCAGCAGGACTGAATTAATAATCTTTAACACTTAACATAAAAAGACAATTGAATTTATGCTAATGTTTTGCAGTTTGCCTATTGATAAAGATTAAAGGTGAAGATAACAAAAGTGAGTTGGAGAGATGTGAATGTCAGTGGGCTTACCCAGTAAAACTGAGAGTCGGGCATGACTGTGCATCGCTCCAAGAGCAGTTTCACATTGTCAGGGCAAGTGGGGGCGTTCTCGCTCTCTCTCTCATAGACATCTGGTATAAAAAAAAGAGAGAAAGATTTTTCTTCATGTTCATACTAAAACCAAAAGCAATTAGATTCAACTAGTTCTAAATATAATTGATAAGTTTAGATAATTACATACTATCAAGGTTATGTTTTATATATATTGCAGAAAAATGTAGCCTAGACTATTTTATTTAAACACAAATGGAAACATGTCAAAAAGATCTGGCTGATTAGTCTCTATAAAGGACCTTTTCTCAAACTCACCCAAAAAACCCTATATGCTGCCGTCAAAAGCTGTCCCGAGTCAAAGTGAAACACCCATCCCCAGTCAAACAACGCACACACATAACAGGCACATATACACACTTTAACATCTCATACACACAGCTCCGCAACCACACATTGTCATAACAAGACAGCAACATCGCTTCTTACCAGAAATCTGTCACATTCTCTCTCATGTCTTCAAATATCATCATCACCATCCCCTTCTGACAGCTGGAACTCACAAGTGTTTTGTGGCTTCTGTACAGTAATGGTGTACATGACCATTGTGATAATCTGATTTCATTACAATCGTCAGGACAGTACACTGATATAATTCTGGATAAAATGGGTATGTTTGTTTGGCAAAAGAATAAAACTTTTAGTCTCTACCTTTTGCATGTGAAGTTAAAGCCTTACTGTCAAAGCTGTGCAGATTTATTTGTATAGATCATTGTACATAGTGTTACATCAGGCTTTTTATAGATTTTAACATTACTTAGTTAATTTTTTAAAATAATTCATATTCATGGAGTTGTGATTTGCAATCAAATGTAATGATTAAGCAAACAAAAGTCAACAGTATGATGTCACACATTTTACTTTGGATGGATTAGAAAACTCGTATGATTAAATGTCGGACTAATTTCTAAATCAAATTTAAAAAGTCTCTTATAAGTGACGTGTTGTTAGATGATTATTTAAACAGGCTAACAATAATTATTGTCACACTAGCAACTAGAAATTAGCAAATAGAACAATTTAATAAAATTGTTTTTATAAACTTTGTATTCAGTTTTATTTTATTTTTATTTTTGTGCACTTATTTTTCAGGAAAAAAAACGCAGATTGAAGCTAAAATGAATGAATGAATGAATGAATGTTGGAAAGTGTTATTCACAGATGGCTGAAGCTTTGGTACCTCTGATATTCTCAGGTAGATAATTCTGTGTATGAGGAGTTTGTCATGTTTTCCCTATATCTGTGATGGTTTCCTACAGCTATTCTGTTATCTTCCCAGATTTTCAGAACATGCAGATTGAGACTAAGCTAAATTGTCCCTAGATGTAAGTAAAAGTGTAAATGTGAATCGACTTGCAATAGGACAGCTAGTTCAGGATGTGTCCTCGTCTTGAGGCCAGTCTTTCTGTGAACTGGTGCATCACATAGATTTTAATACCTTCAAAATGATTACATATGAAAGAAGTAAACAGCATATTTAGGAGTAGTAAATAGCTTTTTTCTAAAGCATATTTTAATAATACATACGGTATTTAAGTATAAGTTTTTTTAAACACAAATATTAACACAAGAATTTAAAACATCCTTTAAAAAAGTCATAAAAATTTTTTTGATTATATAAAACTTGTTCAAGTACATTTTTCCAGATTTTTCTATTTAATTTTTATTTATTTATTATTTATTTATTTATTTATATTAAATTATATTTAACATAAAATAGCACATTTAAACAATAAACAGCACATAAATCTAATTGTTAAGGCTTTAACAGTTTTGGTGAATTATATACTCAAAGCTCTGAGATCAGAGTTCAGATCAGTCATCTCATCAGTTCAGATAAAAACAGGGGACACTAAGCACCCGATATTACAGCAATTTCCTTCGAGCTCAATAAAGTGTTATCTTATCTCATCTTATTAGAAAGTAAAATATGTTTAAAACTGTAAAAAAAGAGTTAATAACTGATAATTTATTATGTTAATAACATAAAAAAGCTTAATTGTAGCTTAATATATGGTGTTCTATATTAACACAAAAAATCTAAGTTTTTTATGTAAATAGTAAAAATTCTGGCTGTTACAAAAATATACACATAATAATAATGATAATAATAATACAACAAATTGATCTTTATAATAAATAAAAGATAAGTTTTTTTAATTATTATTTAGACTTTTTGATTAATGGTTAATCACCACAGGCATGTGAAACATTTTCAGAAGTTAGCAGAAGCTTTTATCCAACGCGATTTACAGTACTGTGACAGTATATTGTCTAAGCAGTTGAGCCTTGCTCAAGGGCTCAACAGTGGCCACCTGGCAGTGATGGGGCTTGAACCAGCGACCTTTGGATTACTAGTCCAGTACCTTACCCATTCGGCTACAACTGCCCTGAAACCTGTTTGATTATATTGCCTATAAAAAATTTACTTGAAATATTTACTTTAAAATTCCAACTTTAAATAGTAAACATTTGTAGCCTGCTAAAGAAAATCTAATATTGTTTACTAAGTAAGTAGTTTTTTTTATATAAAAAAGTAAACCACTGTATTTTTCTTTTATATCAGTAAGAGGAAGTGTAAAAACATGTTACAAGCTGGAAATTCACACACGTAGGCATGTCAAAACTGAGTCAAAACTTTGTAAAAGAGAAGTTCTGAAAAACAGAAAAGGGAAAAAAAGAGTGATAAGGTGGGCAGATTCATACAGCAAGTCTCTACCTTTAACACCTTAGCGTGCTGCAGCTGTAATGAAAGAATTCGACAGATTATAAAATTCGGTTTTAAGTAGATGGCTTTGACCTGATGCAGTTTGATAAAATATATACTAGTTTTCTTACTCTGGCTGGAAATTATTGGCCATACATAATACAAATCTGTCAATATCACATAATACAACACAACAGACACTAAAAGTATTAAAGAGTACAGACAACGTGACTGAAAAACATGACAAATAATTAGCAAGCACACTACACCAACCCCATGTTCATGTAAAAAAAAAGCCTTTTTATCTTCGAAGGAAGTACTTGAGTTTTATATAGTACAGAAGAATAGTGCTTATGACACACTTACACACACCTGTACAAAGTTTTACTCTTCCTTTTCCTGCCCTGTAACATAACGGCAGGTGGCTCACAGCCAAAACCCAAACACACACACACAAACACACACTATATCTGTTCTTCATTCACAGTCACAGTGACAAAAATAAAAATGTGTATGTTGCAAGCATATCACAAATAAAAGAAATACATGACACCAGACCAAATGTATGCACTGTGTTTATTATAAACTTTCCATAGTGGTTCTTATAGACACAAGGCCAGAATGTCCAAAAGCTTCTCAATGATTTTTAACTTTTTAATTATGCTTATAAAAACCTTTAGTAGAGGACTTTACATAAACATAATCTAAAAACAGACTGCACACTGTTTCTATGTTTCTAAACTAAAAAGTGAGAACAGCAATGTCACAGAAGAGAATTGTATATTTTTTAAAAGTAATGGTCACAGTCAAATATTCAACTGTCTACCACACTGCACAAATACTGAGAGGGAAATATATGCCATTTGGCTTCATATGAACCATTTCATTATAGATGTACAATGTATTACTTTCCATCAGGGCTTTAGTTTTTCTTATACAGGGGAGATCATATTACATTACTCTTCTTTATATGTCATTTCTGCTACAGTGACAGCCACTTTTTCCTACAGTTCCCCATACTGCATTTACACTGTTAAGTCATCCTTCACGTTTATTCTTGTAAATTGACCTCTCACTGTGCTCAATTTAGACACAAATATGTTACTGGTCCACTAATTTATGGCCTTTTTTAATCAGGAATGAGTTAACTGTTTTAATAGTTTTAGCTTCAGTTCTGTTAACAAATACTCATTAATTAGTATGTTTTATTATGTTTAACTTTTGCTTGTGTTGTGTTTCTATCCAGCATAGGGGTAGGACAGTAAAACTGCTTGTTTGGGCCCTAGCTCTAGTTTCTCTACACACACCATGCTGTCCACAGCCAGCTTCTCTGTATCGGTACTTAGGCGCACTCGGACCTCAGCTGGAATATCGTCATGGGCTAGCGCCATCGTGATGGGCGCATCACCCCAATTTACAACAGTGATAAAGCGTTCACTTTGATCCCAAAGACGAAGAAATGCAATGGAGGAGGTGGAGTTGTATAGAGGGGTGTATTCTCCATGCAGCAGAGCTCTCTCTTTACCCCTCAGATCACTAAGCGTCTTAAAGAAGTTTCGCACCGCACTGCGTTCTTCTTGTAAAGTCTGAGAAACAAAGAAAAGCAGCAGCGTTATTATTGGATCACACTGATGTTAGTATTAAAAATTTATTAAAGCCCGACATGGTGTGTTGTTACAGAAATATAATCAGTGAATTTTTTTCCTTAACTGCATGTGTGAGAGTGATTTATTCCATTAATACCATTAATACCACAGCAAGTTGCCAATGAAGAAGAACTCAATACTGTTTATAACAATTATAAGTGATTATACTGCTATCACTTTTGTTATCACAAAACAGCTGCTCCATCATCAGCATTTACCCATTAATTTTTCTCTCTCTGTGATAAAAACTGAAAGCATTACATTTTGGGTGAGCACCAACAAGTTACTATTTTTAAAATTATGTTATATAGTTTTAATTCCAATTTAATATTCAGTTAAGAATCACTTTGTCTTTTTGTGCAGCCATGGTGGATCATTGTAGTGTTATGTATTTTTTTATTTAGTTTCTGTTTTGTATTGTATTGTTTGTAGAGTTGTTTCACTTGATATTTTAAATTCTAGAATGATTCAAGTTTGTGAATCTTTTTGTGTATTTTTGAAAAGAAAAACATAAATACACACTGCTCATTGTCTTAATCACTGAAAAGTACATTACTGTCATTAATGGTATACTAAAAAGTAATTACTAATGAATTTGTTAGGTTTTATAAAATAGCTAAACAGTAGTTTTATCAGATATTTTAGCACATTTTTATTATTTAATAGATTTTTTTTTTTTAAGAAAACTGACTTTAATTTCAGTTCATTTTGGAGAAAGCTTTTAACTTTTTTTGTTACTTCTATTTATTCTCAAATTAATTGTTTAAATATTTAATATATAATAATATATTACATATTATTTGACTTAAGCTACTTTAATGTACTGTTGTTGTTTTTAGTCATGGTTGTGAGCAAAACACTGTCCAATAATAAGAATAACTATAGGACTTTATATATTTGCTTATTTGACCTTGCACCATAAACGACCTGAAGAGCCAAGCTGCGACAATTAACACCTTCCAACCGAATAAAACCAAAAGTTCAGAAGCATAATGCACACTCAGATCAGTATTCAGAGAGCTGCTCGGTATTATTCACAGAAATGATGTTAAAATGCGTTTGGGAGAAGGTTAAGGTCTACAGAGGAGACACTGCAGCGCTCATAAAACTTTTCATACTGCCGAGAAATACAAATAACTAACATGATATTCTCATCATGTTCCTATATTTCGACAGAGGTGGGACTATATGCTATGTTCACTTTATTCTACTTCCTTAAAGATAGGGTAGAATTTTTGGCTCTAGGGGTTACAGGGTCAACTTCAGCAGATCATGTTTTTCCAACAACTTTAGTATCATAAGATGCTAGGTACTGAGCAGAGGAGTCCCATACATGTCACAGTGACATGTTTACATCTGTAAGTGAAGAACTCTTGGACACTTGTCTAAAATGTGACAAGCAAGAGGAATGTGAACAAGTCAGCCAGGTGCTGTGTTTTTGTCTTATAATAAACTTGTCTTAAACATTTTTCCAGTAAACTTTCCAGTTCTTTCTTCTTCACTTTTAAGTGGCTGATTATAGACTGTTTCAGAGAGATTTAGTGTAGTTCAGTATTTTATATCCTATGTAGTAAATGATGTAAATAGACAATCATTTGAATCAGAAGATCCGATGAAGACAACAGATTACTGTATAAGCTATAAGAATAAACATTGAATAAGACATATTTATATACTCAAAAAAGTAAAGTAAAAGTAACAGTAGCAGCATTTAATCATGCCATGATCATCACTCCAAAATGTCATTTTTATTTTCATCTGTAATGAAATAAGTGTTATTTGTGTTTATGGTTGACTACATACTGTTTTGGTCTGATTTTAGGCAATATTTGGAGGTCTAGCTGAACAATTATTTTTAAGCAACAGTATTTTGTTTGTGTTAGTTTTTGGTAATTCTACAAATTATGGGTACAAAACATAACAACATGTTTCTAATCACCTTTGCAGTTTCATTCTTTTCCTCAGCTGAATTTTCCAAGTCCCAGATTGCATTATGATCTTCCTGAAGAGAGAAATTTGAACAGTATTAGGCCCATTCAGAAAACCAAATGTAAAGTTTTGTAAAACATATCCAACCATATTTACTCACCCCTTCCTTTAGTCCAACCTCATCTCCCATGTTGAACACTGGGGTGCCAGGCAGGGTAAAGAGCAGTGTGTGGTAGAGGCGTATGGGTGCATTATTTGTAGTCAGATTCCAGGCCAGGCTGGTGTGTGCATGGTTAGAATAGAGCTTGTTGACTGCCTTTGTCTGCTCCACCCCAGACTGGTTTAAATTAGCCAGTCCAGTTATCAACAGGTCAACTCTAGAGGTGTTCAGAAGTTGAGAGACTTCTTCAAGAGCCAAACCAGTGACTGAACCCATTAAAGCTCTGAGGAAAAAAATAAGTAAAAAGAAAGTAAGAAGAAATTCAGCTGTTGGTGAATTAGCTTAATCTCACTTAATTTCACAAAAACAGTTTTAATTGAAATAAATTTATTCAAAAAAAAAAAAAAAATCCCTCATCAAGAAATAATTACTTTTAACAAAACTATATGTGCAACAACTATTGGCACCCCTACAAATTGTTAGAAACAAAATGTAAGTGAAATATTTTACCATTTATAATATTAAGACTGTCTAGACATTTTGAAGCAATAATCCATGATTTCCTGTTTCACTAGTGTAGATATATGAGATGACACATAGGTCAAACTAGCTTAGTCATTTTCCAACATGAAAAACATTAGAAAAAGTCTGTTGGCCTTCAGTCAGAGAATGGCTATAAAAACAGCTACTTGCCTTGCCTGGATGAGGACCCATTTTTTCAGTGCAGAGAATGGTTAGTAAGGTAAAAAGAACATTTACCAAAGATCACTACTGAAAAGGTACAGAAAGAATTAGAATATTTGGGTCACCAAGTCTCCAAAATTGCTATTAGACACCACCTCTATGCCAACAGATTATTTGGAAAGCTTACCAGGAAAAAGCATTTCCTGTCATCTAACCACACACATAAAACATGGGTAACATGGCATCAAGGACTCCATAAAATACCTGAACATTTTCAATTAAAATCTTTCTAACTTTGCCAAGGAACTAAAATGGGTCATCACTACCATCAACACAATGATCCAAAACATGTTAAGATCAACATAAAATGGTTTACTGAACAAAAAAAACAAACTGTTGCTATGGTTCTCAGTCCTGATCTAAACCCAAAGAAAACATAAAGAGAAGAAAGCACAAATGAGGACCTAAAAGCCTGGATCTGAAGGAATTCTGTAAAGAGGAATGGTCCCAACTTTTGTTCTGTATTCTCCAACCTTATCAGAAGTTATGGGAGAAAACTAAGTGCTGTTTTATTGGCAATGGAAGGTTATACAAAGTATAAAGTTCCATTAATTATAGAAATTTTTTTTATCAGAATATATTTACTTTAATTAATATAAATTAATTAAAGAAAGAATTTTACACAGTGACCAATTCTGAGGCTTCCATGTCACTTTTTTCCCCTAAAAAAGCAGTGTTACCAGCAGGGGGAACTATCTGCATACTTATAAATATTCAGTAACTACTTATGTTCAACCACAAGGTGTCGCACAACAGCTGCACAGACTTTCTTACGTTTTCTTGGTCCCTTCTGTGGTGTTTGTCTGAACAACAGCCTGTATCGATGACCATGCGGGCACACGGGCAATCTCATCCAGATGAGACACAAGGATGCCATCTATTCCCTTGTGGATCCAGTGGGCACAAGCATCCTAGCATCGTGTGAGAGAAGGTTACTTTATATGACACTTTTTAAAATAACAGATGTCTAATTGAATAAGTAAACTTTTTCATCAGCCCTTACTTTAAATTGTTCTGCAAAAGCAGCAGCATTGTTGAACCAAGCTGAACTTCCCTCATAGTTGGGTGTCAAGTCCAGCACTATGGAGATTCCTGAGCGAGAGGAAAAGTAAATGAATCACAGTGTTGTTACATTTACACAACTGTGAGCTTTCCTAGAGGTTACATGTATGAAAAATGCAGCCCTGTTTCTGTTCTGTGTGAAGAACTAGTAAGCTTATTTTGTAGTTTGCAATAACTACTAATTGGGCAGCACTTGTCAGTGGCATCACGGCAAAGGGGGTTTAAATAGAGACATCCAATCTACAGTAAGATTCTAAATAAATGATGGTAGGTACTACATATAAAGACCCTTACCTTTCTTGTGTGCTCTTTCCAGTAGACTGTCTAGTGCTTTCTCTATGCCCACCTCAGGGTTAATATCCTTCAATTTCAGTGTACTTGGTTGATCTTTTTGAACACTGTGTATTGGGCCCAAAATCAATCCTTTTACTTTCAGCTGGTTTATACTGTCCAGCTTGTCCTCCACTCCTGCGGAGAAAGCAAAAGCAAAATCGGTACATTTAGAGATTACACTTTTTTAATACCAGGCTGTTTGTGTAGATTAACTTTTTTGGTTTTAGTGGACATACAACTAGCACATATTTCACTTATTAACCACATTTAATATAGTATGAATACTAAAGGTTAATAATATATAGTTTTAATTTTAAAACTTTAAAATATGAACTATATAGTTCTAACTTTACAACTATTTTAATCTTTCAGATACTGCTGTGCTATAATGTTTATATTTTCTTTAAATTAAGACAACTTTACATAAGTGTGTGTGTGTGTGTGTGTGTGTGTGTGTGTGTGTGTGTGTGTGCATGCGAGTGAGTATGCATCTGAACACTTCAATCTGTCATTAACTCCACAACAAAGATGTTCTCAAAATAACTAGAAAACCTCTGACTAGGCATTATGTATTTAGTGATGAGTGGGCAAATTTAGCATGTGATCTCTGGCATGACTGTCACAAGACAGTCAGCAACCACTAGCAAACATTGCTTTGTGAAAAACCTTGACAAAGGACATTCACCAGGTTTCATTTCCCAAAAATCACAGTGGAACAAAAGGAAGTACAGTAGAGATAGTGTATATCTTTCATTTTTACGTGTACAGGCCATTGTAGTAAAATATATACTAATCCCCCTATATTATCATATTATTTACTACAATCTCACTACCATTTACAGGGGAGTAAATAAAGCTTAATTAATACAATAATTTAGCTTTGTTATTTAGTAATCACATTATTGTAGAAAAGAAGAGCTGAGCTAAAGGGTGAGATTTAACACTCATGAATATATTTGAATTACATTTACATTTTCGGCATTTAGCAGACGCTTTTATCCAAAGCGACTTACAATTATGACTGAACACAATTTTGAGCAATTGAAGGTTAAGGGCCTTGCTCAGGGGCCCAACAGTGGCAACTTGGTGGTGGGGAGGCTTGAACCGGCAACCTTTTGATTACTAGTCCAGTACCTTATCCACTGAGCTTGGATATGGAATTACTCCTTTATTACTATTTTGAAACATTGCTCCAATATTATTATTTATGGTAAAATGCAACATATTTTACATATATTAACAAAAATATTGTACATATTTTTAAATAGGCCTAACAACAAATCATTGGTCAGCAAATTAGCAAGAACTAAGAAAATGCTTCAGTGATCTGTTGGGAGGAAAAAGCTAGAAACATAAAGAATGAAAAGCTTCTTATATAAAAACCAAACAAACATCTACATTTCAATAAAAAGAACAGTTCTCATTATTCCAATACCTTTAAAGTCCTCAGAAAATTCCTTCACGTCAGATATCTGGTAGAGTGGACCCTCATTCCACCAGTGCATTTCAGGGATTGGTTTACACCGTGGAGCCTGAACGATGATCACCACTGCCCCGGCCAGCATGCCTACCCAGCCCAGCCAGAACAAAACCAGCAAGATCCACCGAGTCCGTACCCATCTAAAACACCAAACCCATCAATTTCAAAGGTAATAAGTTTTAAGTTCATTGAAAAGTTAAGTACTGTATTAATCTGTAGTTCCAAATATGATCTTTTTTCATTTTTGATCAGCTTGTAGGCCACTGATGCTCAGCATTTAAGTGGAATGCAACAGTGACTGATATACAGCTCATGCCACATTTTCAAATTTATAAGGTATTAATGAGTTACTTATTCAAATCACTGTCATAAAATGTAATAAAGTGTGGACTGCACTTCTGTAACACAGGTTACAGGATAAAAATCACTGATTTAGATAATGCAAACTAATTTAGTACAGTTTGTGCAAATGACTGCATCAGATGAAAAGACTACAAAAATAAGAGCTAAATAGTTGATTGTACACTTAGATACAAAATAATCTACCATAATCTATTTTATAGGGCAAACAGATGGTGTTTAAAGCCTTAACTGGAGCAACAGTAATGCCAGCGTCACTCAGGGCAAATAGTATACCTATTATAAAACAGATGGCTTGTAATATGAGAAAAATATTTGTGATCGGTGTACCCTGTTGTGCCAGCCACTCTCATGAGCTCCTCTTTAGAGAGGCCAGTGAATTTGACTTCCCTTTCCTCCGGCACCTTCACCTTCACACAGCCGTTCTTCTCTGTATCTGCACTCATGGACTGCTTCTCCTGCTCCAGTTCATTCAGCTCCACCTCCTTCATTTCTGCCTCTTTACTCATTCTTACACAACTACAGACCAATGACACAAGATAACAGGCATAACATATTTAAATGTGTGATGATACACATTTAAAACTTAATTTTCTTGGCTTATGTTTAACTGACCAAATTAATTCTGCAGTTTAGAACATTAATACAACTACATGATCATAACCAGCTCATTTTACAGATAATAATGTAAGGTAACAATGTTTTATACAGCTAGCTTTGTATAGTTGTCTTTGTCATTACGTTTTGCATTAATTACATCCAGGCCTAGACCGAGACAAGTACAAGAGTAAAGAAAACCAATATCAAGACATTGCAGTTTAATGCTTGGTGAAGTGTAACAATACTGTAATTACAGGTCCATTATTGTTTGTGAACTAGTTTAGCATACTATGTAGTACCTAATGAACAGTTTGGGACATAGCCTTAGCTACTGATTTACATTATCACTTGAAAAAGAAAATTATTTCAAGACCTTTGGTCAAGACCAAGACAAGACCAGGCAAAAAGTAGCTTGAGTTCAAAAAAAGGTCCAAAGTATGGTACAGTGGTCACAAGAGCAGCCCAGGATGGTCTCAGCAGCTATACTGTTTTATAATCCACAGCAAACTGTATCTCAGAACCGTCGTTTTTTTTAAAAAGAGCCACAATTCATTCTTATTAATAAAAAAAAATTTACATTTCAAATGTAACGGTAACATTTGTGCAAAACAATAATCAGACATAACTATCCTAATTGCACACCATCACCTAGTGGCAATTATAGCTAATATTTCAACTACATTAGACCTAATTTGTCCTATATGCAAGCAGTTTCATATGGTTTATTGTTATCCTGTTTTTGGCTGGGGGGGGGGGGTGGGGGATCTATGCATTGTTATATGAAGCCAAGTGTAGCTATGCAGGAAATACCTTTATTTACATTTTTTACATTACTATTTTTTTGAGCATATATTTAACAGAGAGAGAGAGTCCCAAAAAACCCTCAGATGTAACAAAGTGCAGGTCAAAGAGTCGATCACTAAGAGTCAATTCTTCGATTCAGAACCTTGAAAAAAAGAATCGACTCACCCGTAGGATTCATTTCACAAATTAATTTCGCTTGAACTCACTACATTGTACTTTAGAGGTCTAAGAACCCAATATAGACCACAACACTTTGGAGTTTAGCATTCCACTTTTTTCTCCCTTTTTACTGCTTCTTTTAAAGGTCCAGTTGCCTTGAAAATAGTTAACAGTAAGTTTATTTTAACACACACCACATTTCCCTTAATAAGACATAATAGTTCAAATGTCTACAGTATGTCAAGCAGTCGAGTTCTCTCTCACATAACAGTTATCAGATAAAAATGTTAGCGTACCTGTAATGACGAGCCTCTGTAAATCCCAGTGAGTTCACAGCTCCAGGTTGGATGTAGAAGTGCTGTGTGAGATGCTGTATGAGTCACACTGAAGTTTATAAAGCTCCCTTCCGCCCCCCACGCTCCTATTGGCTGCACAACAATGACGTCAGAACAGAGTCTCACCAGCCTGTTCACGTCTGCGCTAGATGATTAAATGAGACATGTCAGATACAGGGGTTGGACAAAATAACTGAAACACCTGGTTTTAGACCACAATAATTTATTAGTATGGTGTAGGGCCTCCTTTAGTGGCCAATACAGCGTTAATTCGTCTTGGAAATGACATATACAAGTCCTGCACAGTGGTCAGAGGGATTTTAAGCCATTCTTCTTGCAGGATAGTGGCCAGGTCACTACGTGATGCTGGTGGAGGAAAACGTTTCCTGACTCGCTTCTCCAAAACACCCCAAAGTGGCTCAATAATATTTAGATCTGGTGACTGTGCAGGCCATGGGAGATGTTCAACTTCACTTTCATGTTCATCAAACCAATCTTTCACCAGTCTTGCTGTGTGTATTGGTGCATTGTCATCCTGATACACGGCACCGCCATTGGATGCACATGGTCCTCCAGAATGGTTCGGTAGTCCTTGGCAGTGACGCGCCCATCTAGCACAAGTATTGGGCCAAGGGAATGCCATGATATGGCAGCCCAAACCATCACTGATCCACCCCCATGCTTCACTCTGGGCATGCAACAGTCTGGGTGGTACGCTTCTTTGGGGCTTCTCCACACCGTAACTCTCCCGGATGTGGGGAAAACAGTAAAGGTGGACTCATCAGAGAACAATACATGTTTCACATTGTCCACAGCCCAAGATTTGCGCTCCTTGCACCATTGAAACCGACGTTTGGCATTGGCACGAGTGACCAAAGGTTTGGCTATAGCAGCCCGGCCGTGTATATTGACCCTGTGGAGCTCCCGACGGACAGTTCTGGTGGAAACAGGAGAGTCGAGGTGCACATTTAATTCTGCCGTGATTTGGGCAGCCGTGGTTTTATGTTTTTTGGATACAATCCGGGTTAGCACCCGAACATCCCTTTCAGACAGCTTCCTCTTGCGTCCACAGTTAATCCTGTTGGATGTGGTTTGTCCTTCTTGGTGGTATGCTGACATTACCCTGGATACCGTGGCTCTTGATACATCACAAAGACTTGCTGTCTTGGTCACAGATGCGCCAGTAAGACGTGCACCAACAATTTGTCCTCTTTTGAACTCTGGTATGTCACCCATAATGTTGTGTGCATTGCAATATTTTGAGCAAAACTGTGCTCTTACTCTGCTAATTGAACCTTCACACTCTGCTCTTACTGGTGCAATGTGCAATTAATGAAGATTGGCCACCAGACTGGTCCAATTTAGCCATGAAACCTCCCACACTAAAATGACAGGTGTTTCAGTTATTTTGTCCAACCCCTGTAGGTCTGCCTTCATCTCGGAATACTTATGTTTTATCACTTATTGTAATAAACATTACTACTTTTTATTGTTCTAGATTTTAAGAATTATTTAGGGTACAACTGAATACTCTAGAGCTTTTCAAACTAATTTCTATTCATAGAACAGCTGGTTGAGTGGGTGGCACAAACCAACATATGCCTTTAGAACCTGGGTTTGAGGCAAATCACTCTTAGTTCATTCCTAAGAAATGCTGGAAAGAACATACACAATGAGTAGCAATCATACAGGTAACAATAAAATAATGACCACAAACATAAAAAAGAAAGAAAGAATGTGATGTCCTTGAGTGGCCAAGCCAAACTTCTGATTTGAATACCATTGAATATTTATGGATCGTATTATTGCAAGATTATCATAGTAAAATTGTGAGATTAAAATTATAGAAGGTTTGTTAAGAGAAATTATGTCTAAAATTTTTATGGTGTCTAAAACTTTTTACCCGATAATTTGGTTGTCACAAAATGCTTATGCCTCTAAATATGTGTTTTATTCGTGAGTACAAAGTGAATACAAACTGTTAGTATTAGTAAGTACAAATTGGTAATTAGTTAAGTGACGGGGGATGGGGGATGGGGAGTTGAATGGGGCTTCTTCTTGCTGCGATATGGATTTCCAGAACTGTTCTGAGTGTTTGTGTGTGTCGGGGGTGGGGGCTTCACATTGAGCATAGCATGTCTCTCCGTGTGCGATACAGATCTGTGTGGGAATCCACCACTGGTAGGTGATCAGAACCAGCTGATGACTGTGCACATGTTAGAGGGGGCATATGATAGTCTGAGGCTCTCCTTAGCCAGAACAGGGGTGGTGCAAGAGGCTGAAGTGTTGTGAGGGTTGTTGTTTTTTTCTGCGAGAAATTATTCTGATTGGCCAAATGTAATCCAAGAACCAACTGAACAGGTCTGCCATTAATAAGAAGCAGCTTAAACACGAGTCCACAGTAAAGCAAGCTTTCCATTGATATGGGCTTAGAGGCTGCTGCACAAGAAATAAGCCACCCTACTAAATCTGAACAGGAATGCAAGGGCTTTTTTACAAGAACAGGATGCTGCAGCCCTTGAGAATGTTATGCTAGCCAAGAAGGAAAATCTTTGATTTTATGACAGTACAAAAATGTTTTTTATATATATAATTATGCACATACTGATCCAGAAAGTGACATTAAGTCTTTAATTATGAGTTAGTTTTAAATAAAAGTAGGAGTAGACATAAGTGTGTTAATTTTCTTAATATAAAGTTGAACAAATTAGGCTTACATTCTAATATTATGAAAATAAAAAAAATTAAATGTCTTAGCCTACTTGGTCTTAAAGTATATTATTAACTGATGTAGCTACATCAAAGCTAAATCACCTTTGAATGGTAATCAGTATATTTACTGAAAGTGGCAGTTGTTATGTAACCCTGTCATAAAAATATTACAGAACTAAGAACAAAGTTCAAAGTATAGTTATTCAGCCTGCTGATTCAGCCAGCATTGTGTTCGACTTGTTAATGTTCATTGATAAAGATTGCTGTGTGGAATTTCAAACCCAAAAGGGGTAGAAGTATGCTCTAAAGGTGTACATTCCCTCTAGGTTTATTGGTGAAACCCATTTACATAAAAGCTGGGACGTTTTGTAAAAGGCAATAAAAAGAGGAATCTGTGATTTGTTAATCCTGAATCTTTGTTTACCTGACAAAAGTAAAAAGAAAATATTTTTTATGTTTTTACTAATCACTGCATTTTGCAAATAAAAACACAATAAAAATTTAATGCCTCCAAAAAGTTGGGACAGAAACAAAGTAAAAAGGAAGGTTTATAGGATATTTAAGCACCAATATTCATGCACCAATAAAAAAAAAAGAGGAAGATCCTGTGAACCATGGTTTATTTTCCCATGGCGCAGCATGAGGTACAGGGATTTACAGAGACATTCAGCAGGGGTTAGAGTGGACCCGCCATAACCCGCCGTCTGATCTGGCTCTCTAAACCCTACATAAAAGGCTTGAGAAAATAAATAATGGAAACCGGAGTGGACTGGATTGGAGCTGGACTTCTAAGAAGGCTATTTATTCTGCCATTATGTTTCATGTCATTGTTTATGTTAAAACTCACAGCTGCTGTATGGCTGTGTCTTTTCCTCTGTGATGTACAGTAGACAAACTATTCTTATAGTTGTCTACATTGATCAATAAAAATATATTACATACATTTTTGTCAGTGCAAATTATAACTAAAATTTTAAGCTTCTCTCCTACTACTTATAATAGTAGTAATAGTAGCGTTTTAGTGTAGGAATAGTATATAGGATCTTAGATGTACCAAAGTATTGTGAGAACATTTGCCTTTAGTAATGCTGTTATTAACAACATTAGAATCTATTAAAACAATAAGCCATGGATTAATAAAGAACTTAAATATCATTTAAATCAGAAAGAAATAGCTTTCTAAAGGCAGACAAGCAAAAACTGAGAGAAAAATAAAAGTAATAATAAAAGAAGTATGGTCAAAAAAGCAAAAATGGACTATAAAGACAAGGTTGAGGAGAAACTGATGAATAGGAAGGAAACATTCTTTTAATCTCTTACATCTTGATCTCTTGATCTTAATGTCAGCAAGACCAAGCAGCCCTGTTTTGAAGGAAGGATGGCAGCAGGCAGCGTAGGGTCTGTCTTCAAACCAGTTACCATGAAAGCTCAGGATGTGGAACAACCTAATCATTTTAAATATTTGGGAACAATCACAGACAGTAGACTCACTCTTCAGATCAATGTAGATTATCTTTAAAAAAGGTGAGGCACAGGCTCTCTCTCTTCAGGAACCTGAGGAGTTTGAACATCAGCAAACACAGTTTGATTATGGTTTGCAGGTCACTTATTAAAAGTGTTCTCAGTGTTCTCATGTATCCTAATACAAGAACCACTTAGTTAAGCACAAGAACAAGCTGGCTGAGATGGTTAACCAGGCCAGTAAGATCACTGGAGACAATGGCCACTCCAGAATTTATACACACGATCTGTAACCAACAAAGGCAATTTAGGTCTACAAGGACCCTACCCTTCAATCATCATTCCAGCAGTATTTAGTAGCCAGAAAGAATGGGTACAAAAATAATTTGCACCCTTTACTGTGACAATTCTGAACAAGGACATGATAAAAACCCTAAAAAGTCTACATCCATTGCTGCTGTGTTTTAAGTATTTGTCTATGTATTTATATATTTAGGTGCCAGATTGCCAAAGACAAATGTAACTTTAATGGTACGCTAAACAATAAAGTTTTCTTATCTTAACATTTAACACATACATTGCCAGTAATATTAAACAATTTGAGTCAAGACCATCTTTCACACCTAACTTTTTTATATAAACCTTGCTTTGTGTACCGGGACATATCTTGTTTAAAAAAGGTCCAAACTGATAGCACAGTGTTAAAAACAAACAAATGATTGCTGTATCATTCCAAGCCCAAGCCATCAACAACGACAGACAAGTATTTCTGCTTCATTATTGTTTATAGTTAAATAATATGTATCTTGTTAAGTCTTATTTTAATAGTATACATCACAACTTTTATGTTTAATATGTGTTAAAATGAAAAGGGTTTATTTTCGTAGTGGCAGTGTGAGTGTGTACAAAGCCGGTGGCCTTTATTTGCTTAAGCCTGAATAGCATTCACAGCTTTTACTTATCTCAGCTCCCAGCTGCTCTTATTGCTGAAACACTGCACCATGTTATCTCGCCTGTATGAACACTGCTGTGTCAGCAACCGCTGTTCTTATTATTTTTAATTCCATTTGATATCTCTCCACTCTTCATTTCTACCCATTGTGCCCTACATATTCATCTGTGTTCAGTAATAAATCATGGAAACAAAGTAGCTTGAAGCCTTTTTCCCCCTTTGCTTCTTTTTCTCATTAATTCTCTCTCGCTGTACTGCTCCCCCTCCTCTCTCAGGCTCCCAGAGAACAATGTCACAGTGTTTTCACCTCTTTATTTATCCCTTTTACCTTTTTACACCGAAATTTGTATTACAAATGTACAAAATAACCAAATAATTCACTTCCAGTATTAAAACACTTTACTAAGATAAATGTAGTTTGTTGTCATTTTCTGCTTTTTTCTCTGTCACTTTTATAACCCCTCCTCTTTCTAGCTTGTACAAAGAACAATATGAGAGTGTTTTTTTCTGGGTAGCAGCCACAGAAATTTGTCTCCTCTGTGTCGCAGAGAAGAATTACAAACAGGGGCCCAAGGGGCATTGAGAATTTACACATACACATTCAGTCCTCTGCACTGAACCCTTTTCTTTTAAAGTTTTCTGTAAACCTCTGGTGTGCTATAAG
This sequence comes from Trichomycterus rosablanca, assembly GCF_030014385.1. Lineage (NCBI taxonomy): Eukaryota > Metazoa > Chordata > Actinopteri > Siluriformes > Trichomycteridae > Trichomycterus > Trichomycterus rosablanca. The sequence goes on along the minus strand of NC_085991.1, from coordinate 32,980,278 downwards.
ATTATCAGTTAGATGTACGATTCACAATATATAATAATATAAATGTGAAAATACACGCTAAATCTTTAACTTGTTCTTCCTTCTCAAATTAACTCCAAATAAATGGTGTACTGACAATGCCAGAAACTCAATGCAGCACATCCTGTCTGAGTAATGCCCTCTCCTGACATTCTTTTGGCTGCATTGGATTTCTTAGTCAATTCAATTCAATTCAATTCAAAGAGCTTTATTAGCATGACTGTTGAAGAGGTTACAGTATTGCTAAAGCATTGGAAAGATGTTTATATAATTATACAAAACTAAAGAACTTTATGGAAAATATTACATTTTAAATAATAAAAAAAAGAAACATAAAAAGGAAATTAGAATAATGGCAGATGTAGAAAAATAAAGATTAAACATTGTCTCTGTGTTGGTCCATCAGGGTTGTTCCTGTGTTTGGTTGTAACAGTCTGTGTCTCTCAGATTGTGGCAGGTAGATACATACTGAGCTGCTACTGTGCTGCTCTTCTTCTCCTCTCCTAGCAGCAAAGCTTTATTGAGTATGAACTTAATACTATTCTATGGATTTGTCCTATTTAACAGATATAATAACTTACCACCTGTTATGAATAAAAACAATGAAATATAAAGTTACATTTTGCCTATGAATTGAGAAATGACTACAGGACAAGGAGGCAGCTCCAGTTTTATAAAGTTAGCCATGTCTTTGAATGTACATTTAAAAATAACAGTAAAAGCCATAAATCAAGTGAAGCTGTATTCTTTTGTACAATAACATTTGCATTGAAACACCTAAGCCAGTCACTTAAGCCAGTAATCAGTTAACTTAAAGTTAAGCAACAAATACAATGACAAGTTTTTGATATAATCGACAACAAACAACGACATTTTAGTTACAATAGCAGCACCAATAGTAAACGGTGGCATAATCTAATCAATATTTATAAAAAAAACCACAAATGGTTTAGTCTTTTATTGGTAGCCTATGTGATTACCATCATCATACAACTTAAAGATGCCTTCAGTAAAATATTTTTTTAATAAATTTGATAGAAAGAATTGTTAAAATGTAGTCAAATACATAATATTTTGCAACTCAAATATAAGTATAATTTTTACAAGTAGCCTTGTTCTTTTTAAAAAGAGCAAAAGCCTTTAAATTCTATATTTTGTTGGTTGTGTAAACAGAAGCAGCTTATTCTGTACAATATCCTCTACAATGTTTTGGGGTGGAATTTTCACAATTTATTAAAAAAAAATACATTTTACTTATTCATGCATGCATAATGTTTGAACAAAGCCAAAATTTATGTTTAATTTTTCCAATGTTGAATTTGATAGGCAGTAGTTGTACTGTACATGCTTATTAAGTTTTAAAGGCTGCAGATAATTTTCTGCAAATCCTAAGTTTGGCCTTTAACTTACAATAAAAGAGCTAACACCTGACAGGATTTATGAGAGAGTTTTATCATATTTAAAGTTAATCATTTTACTTATTCATGCATGCTTAATGGCTAAAATAAACGAATGATTTAAATTTTGTTGACTACCTAGCAAGTTATGAGTTAACTTGACAAGATAACCTCAGAAAACATTGTAAGTAACATTGTTTTAACATCATGTTTTACAGTTTTGGTTACATTTATGACAGGAAATGGTAGTTACTCACTACACAAGGTTCATTAGTTCACAAGGTAATATCGAACACAGTCATGGACAATTTTGTATCTCCAGTTCACCTCACTTGCATGTCTTTGGACTGTGGGAGAAAACCCGGAGCACCCAGATTAAACCCACACAGACACGAGGAGAACATGCAAACTCCAGACAGAAAGGACCTGGACTGCCCCACTATAGATAAGGATAGAACCCAGGACCTTCTTGCTGTGGCACTTAGCCACCGTGCCAACTCCACCCCCCCCCCCCCCCCCCCCCCCAATCCATGCCTTAAAAACAAATTTTTTCAATAGACATTTCAAAACACATGTTTATCATTTTCAATAGTTTTATTGTCAGTTTTTTGCCAGGTGAGCTGGGCTGAAAGCTAAAGGCAGCAGTTCTCTAAGACTTGTCATTTTGTAGGACCCATCAGGCTTGGTCAGGTAAATATCCCATTCTGTACCAAACTGAGTAGAGAGAAAAACACATGGCTTTATCAGTATATATAGTGAAGTTACAATAGTCAGCTTCAAAAATAATAGCACCTTTGGTAAAGATGGTCGAAAAAGCTTAAGCAGTCATCTATACCTTCTTGACTTTCATAAAATCAGGTAATGGCTTTAAAATAACTACACTGGATAATCTAGGGCAAATGGCATGCCTTTATTTATCATACATACATAAACAGGTGTACAGTACAATTAAATTCTTTATTCGCGTTTTCCAGGGGTCAGAGAATAGGGACAGCCATTGTACGGCACCCCTGGAGCCAAGAGGGTTATGGGCCTTGCTCAAGGGCCCAACAGTGACTGCATGGCTGGGCCAGGATTAAACCCACAGCTCTACCCATTAGGCTATTATGATTCCAGCATGCATGCCCCCAGCCCCTGTTAGAGCAATAATCAAGAAGTTAACAATGAACTATGTGCCAAACTACTTGAAGGGTGTGAATTCACTCACAAACATAAGGGCCTAAAGTTTGTAAGATGCTAGTGGACCTTTAATTGGAACCAAGTTCTAGTCCACCTGCGCTAAAACCCAGGTTCAAGTGCCACTGGCAGACAAATGTCATGCCATTTACAGACAAAACTGACATGTCTAAGGGTGGGAAGGCTAAACTGAGAAATCAATCTCTTTGCCACTGCCACAGTGACTCCTACCATCTGGTTTTAAGGCTTATATGGGGAAGGGGGGAAAATGGGGTAGGGGAAAGTAGTGGGGTGAGCTCAAATGAAAGAACCTAGTAGTACAGAGAACCTTGAGATCTTTTATTGAGGAGTGCTCTCTGGTGAAACAACTCTTAATGAAATACATAATCAGAGACTGTATTATGAGTAGAACATTTTTTTCTTGTCTGCAGATTAATATTTTTTCTCCCACAGCTTTTAGATTCCCTGCTCTGTATTCTTTAGTCTTATCAGGTATTATATGAGAAGACTAAGTGATGTCATATTGCCAAATGGAGGTTGCACAAAATACTAAATGCAAAGGTGTGACATATGATTTTGTATTAAAATCAATACTTCATTTTATTAGAATTTACATTTTGTGTAGGGTTCCCTGCCTTTGCCAAGAGTAAAAATTATTTTCAAGCTCAATGTATAAGTTTAAGAATATTCACGTCTTAAGTCTGATTTATTTGACAAAAACAAACACACACACACACTATGAACTAGTAAATCCTACCTCCAATAACACCTGACGGCAGGCTCCACACGGTCCCACAAAACTGTCTTCTATATCACTAACAAAATATATATATATATATAAATATTTGACCACCTAAGTGTACACATAATAAACCAGTTCCTGTAACAGTTTGCTCCATAACTGATGTTCCAGTTATAGATATACAATAAGCTGTCTATTTTTAGAGCAGCAAAGCATGCATTGTCCATGCTGCAAAAGAAGTAAACTGACACAAGTTGTCCTTTCACCCGTCAACTATTCATACTTGGAAATAATCAATTATGTTTCTAATAATATTAGATCAGTGTTGAAGAGCATGTGGCTTACCATGTGACAGCTATAGCAGTGAAATTTCTATGGCCCTCTGCAATAGCTTTCTGTATGGCTGTTCTTTCTGCACATACGGTCAGGCCGTAGGAAGCATTCTCCACATTACAACCTAATGTACGCACATACACAGAGAACATAATAATAGAAACCAGACTATTACTTCTGTATTCATGTGGTCTGCAGGTCTCTCAGCAAGAAAACAAAGTTAAACAACATTTTAAAACTTTCTACACCACCAAATTAGTTTGGATTCCAGTACTACAATAAAGTCAGAAAAAGATTAGCAATCACTAAAATTCAAACACTGCTATGCCATGCAAACCATTCATAAGGATTTATAAACTTGATTTTATACCTGTGATTATGGCACCTCCTGATGTCAGGATTGCTGCACCAACTGGAAACTTGCTGTAGGGACAATAAGCCATGTCTCGTGCTTGCAAGCATTTTGCAATGAGTTCTGCAACTTTAAAAGCAATATTATAATTACTGAACTTTTACTTATCCTTGTTATAAATAAATATGTAATACTTGTACAAGGGTTAGACAAATTAATTTATTCATCTCAATCAATGTTGCCTCCTACTGGACATTCTAAAATTATAAAGAAAACAATAAGTCACGTTTTAATTGTTAAAAAGTATTATGGTGTTAAAATAATTACAAACGAAAACACAATCTGAGGTTATCTGAGGTATCCCATCATTTGTAGCCCCTTTAAAGGTGTATCTTTTTCAATAACAATAATTTTATTATGTTTATTATTATACACATAACTATCTTATTTAGTTAAACTATTTATATGCATTGATCCTTTTATCAGTTATACCTACCTTAAGTGCATAGCAACAGATACTAGAAACAGTCAGTGTCAACAACCTTATACCCATCAGTCAATGCAAAGACACACATCACTACCACTGACCAGATGTCATTGGGTGGTAAACTATTCTCAGAACAATGCTGGCACTGGCATATAAGCATACTTTGGGTTACAATTACATGTTTGAGTGTTTAAAGAATCCAGAAACTGCCACATCAGTCTCGACACATAATATGCACAAGTGGTGCTTTCATGATTGACCTTTACAAGTTTAGTTCAAACTAGCATGGGTAGATTTTAGAATATTTAGCATATTTTAGATTTTAGCAAATTTTCAGGTTTTGAACTCCCTATATTACCACATCACAAAAGTGTTTTATTGGATTCAGTTCAGTAACTGGGAAGGTTGATAAAAAACATTGATCTCATTGTCATGTTCATGGCACCAGTTTGCTTGAGCCATGGCTCATTATCATACTTAAAGTTTGTTTGTTTGTTTATTAGGATTTTAACGTCATGTTTTACACTTCGATTACATTCATAACAGGAAACAGTAGTTACTCATGACACAAGGTTCATCAGTTCACAAGGTTATATCGAACACAGTCATGGACAATGTAGAGTCTCCAATTCGCCTCACTTGCATGTCTCTGGACTGTGTGAGGAAACCGGAGCACCCACAGTCAGAGTAAACCCACGCAGACACGGGGAGAACATGCAAACTCCACACAGAAAGGACCGGACCGTCCCACCTTGGGATCAAACCCAGAACCTTCCTGCTGTGAGGCGACAGTGCTACCCACTGGAAGTATGACTAGAAAGTATTAGAAAGTTGGCCATGAAGCCTCTGTCCCTGTCAGACATGGACTTCACAGGAGGAATCATGTGGTATCTTTTACCAGGTCCTTCAACTTCTGTATATTGCTAGGTGGCTCTTCATACAATGTGTCCTGGTGCCATCAAGTACGCAGGTAAGCAATGCACACATGCCTGACCTGATCTCAGATAGAAAAATGATTGGTCTGACCAATTAATCTTCTTTTTGTGTGCCCATCGTAGGTGCTTTAGGCTCTGATCTGTGACTACACAGACCCTTACACAGAATGGATTAATGCACTGTTGTACCACAACATCACCAGAATTACAATGTTTAATAAATTCAGCCTCAGTAGCTCTTCTGTTGTAGAACCCCATAGTCCTCCTGTCCTCTGGCAGCAATGAGACTTGGCCGCCCAACAACCTGTCTGTTAACCAATTACTAATAGCCACGAATTAAAAATAAATAAAAACATTGTTTATTTGAAATGGGCAAAACAATGCTCACATCGCTCATTTTTAAAATAGCCAATTTATTCCAATAGGCTGAGGGTAAAACACGCAAACAGCACAGTGTGATCTTTTATTTTATTAAATGAATAGTATTGTACAGACCATCATATTAACTCTACACTGTTGTTATTCATTTCCACACTATAGAGCCACGCCGAACTCAAGCACAGCGCTAAATATTAGAAACTGAAGCCACGCATGCGCACATCCTCAACCTGTCGAGTAACCTACAGGTTACTTTTTTATTTTCGTAACATTCAAGTAAATGTGCACTTACCAGCCATTCCTTCTAAATGAACAGAAACACGTTCTATCAGAAAATCTGTAACTACTCAACCCCCCTGGATAAACTAAATAAAATCCTGCATGACTTAACTTAAGTCTGTTTACGCTTCATTGTGCCTGTTCGTCTGTTCGCCTGCTCATGAAAGTAAATGTCCGTCTCCGACTGGCCATTGGCTAGAAAGCGGTCACGGCCAGCCGCAAGTAGGCGGGGCTTATACCACAAGTGGGAGGATACCCGCAAGTGGGAGGGGCTTATACAACAAGTGGGTGGTACAACTCAAAACGGGTGTTACAAAACCATTTCACAAGTTTCCGTTAAGCGTTTTATATTCATATAAATATTCCAATGATATGTTATACAGTATGATTCAAAACTGTCTGTGTGTGATCATAAAATAAACAAGATAAACATTTTTATTTGAGACCACATACAATGTGTCCTACAAGGGGGAAAATGTCTGCATACATATAGGCTACTACTCCCTTTTTATAAAAAGATTTGAAAGTTAATATGGGTGGTGAGGAACCCCATGGGAATTGCCTGTAAATATATGGAAGTGTAACAGTGTACACTTGTTTTCTCTAATGAAAGCACAATGGACTCACTAATATCAAGTAGAGATATAATAATCTATTATTTATACAAAATTTATATAATAATTGAACACACTGCAATTAACTTATATCTGAAATGAACTATATGAAAGCATAATCATCAAACTCTAGTCCAACTTAACCCTTAAGAGCCATTTTTTTTATTCAAACCATTTTGGCTGTGTTGAATAAATACAGCTCATATTTGCCAGAGGTTATTAATTTTTTAACAAATTTTAGAATTATGTCAATTCCTTAAATTAGCCTAAAATAACTAAGCTACACAAAAACTGACACATTTGTTCCTAAGGACAAAATTGAAAAACCATTGAAAATGCTATTTTTAACCCACATTTATCTAAACATAAACTCATGTTTTCATTTAGGTTAAAGTTTCATTTAGAACTACTAGATTTCAATTTTTAATTTATTTATTTTTATAACAGTTGGCACTACTTTTTCCTTTTTAAAGCATGCAGCAAAATTTCACAATTTTTACTGTTTTCTAAAAGGGTGCCTTGATACGTGTGTGTGTGTGTGTGTGTGTGTGTGTGTGTGTGTGTGTGTGTGTGTGTGTGTGTGTGAAAAAATAAATAATAAGTGTCTTGAAAAGTGTATCACTATTGATGTTGGATAACGGTGTGTGTCCAACTTCATAAATCTTGACCAGGAGTGGTCAGGAGATGGCAAGTCATTACAGCACACAGGAGGCACTGGAATTGATCATGCACTCTGAGTGCAAGGATGGCTCCTCAACCTCCTCTGAGGAGGACTCTGAGTCGGATGGGGAGGAGGCCTCAGAGGTAGAAAATGACCAGCTGGAGTCCAACTCATCTGAAGATGACAGCAGAGAGGACATGGACAACGCAGCGGTGGAATGGAATTTTGGTCTTCCTCAAACACTCCATTACATCCTAGAAGCCAGGTTTGATCCTGGGACCTACACACTATGCCACCGCCCGGATAAATTAATCCTTAGCTTCTGGAGGGGATGAGGGTGGTCCTGTAGATGACAGAGGGGCTCCAGGGACACATCATTACCTGTGACAATTTTCTCACCTCCTTCGCACTGGCAGAGGAGCTGCTCAGATGGAAACTGGCCCTGATTGGCACAATTCACGGACACAAGCCTGAGCTTCCCCTCAGTTGCTCCAGGCAAGAGCAAGAGCGCTCTTCTCCTCCACCTTTGCTTTTATGAAGACCCACACACTGGTCACTTATTCCTTGACTGGGCAAGGATGTGCTGCTCCTAAGCACGAAACACCGCACAAGGTGGGAGAAATGCCCCACACATCAAAAAGAGAGGGTGTCTTCCCCGCTCATCAGCTGCTGCAGGAATAGTAATTTATTTTACTTGCTCTCTCTCTCTCTCTCTCTCTCTCTCTCTCTCTCCCCCAATCCCAATCCGCTCCCTACCCACTCCGCCTCTCCACTCCGCCTCAGTTTGCGCGTTCACGTGGAGTGCTCGCCACATTAAGGGCTGTCCCAAAGTAATTAGGGCGGAGGGGGAGTGAACTATACAACCCTCCAACAGCGAGTGAACACAAGAGCACACTCAACCACCACACTCCACGGAAGTGCAGCTAGGACAGGTGAATAGAGGAAACGCTTTAAAAATATAGGTTCCAACATCATTTTCAGTAAAATATGATATTAGGTTTCCTCATAAGTGTTAGAGCAAATTTAGGCACAGTCTTCTTCAGTCTTTTTAAAGAAAGTAATAAAATCTGTGATCGGTGAACTTAAACTTCATAAATGGCAAAATTATTTTACCCCAACAATACTATCACTAACATTATTATCATATTTAACACCATTTTTTGGAGAATTAAAACATAACTATACATTTATACTAGTTATAAAGTAGCAGGTGCTTGCGTCTCCTGAGCTCGTATTTCCGCTTGGAGATGCTGAAATGATAACGGAGCACAAGACATGACAGCAAGGCGAGAAAAGCGTCTATCTGTAGCCATGGTGACGGCAGATTCCTTCTTCCGCTCAAAAGCAAAGAGGGCGTCCCAAAGTTGACTCCTGAATTTAGACCCTCCCCTTAATTAGAAGTTCCCTTCACAGCACAGAGTGTGACTTCATATGGAGTGTCACCCTGTAGTGGAGTGTTAGTGAGGAGGGAACGGTTTGGGAAAGGCCGTCTCTCTCTCTCTCTCTCTCTCTCTCTCTCTCTGGTGCATGCTGGGAGGTGTGTGTGAGGGGCGCGTGGAAAGAGCGTGTGTGAGAGCGACTGTTTACCTTTTCGGTTTTTTCACTTTTTTGGTGTATCACTTGATAAACAATAAATATTTGCAAATATTTTTTTAAATAAACAAGTGTATCACAAACTTTGATAAACTTTGTCCTGTGTGAGTGGGGTGAAGCCCCGCGGCGGAGTGACATGGCGGAGCTCCATGGAGACGGGGCTGAGCCGCTCTCACTCCGCCACGGTGTGCGGTGCGTCCCGAGCCCCGAGATCACAGTAAAGCAGGTCGTTATCGCAATGGGGGGAATAATCGGGAACAAAAACATGGTGGCCGCATCACGGATGAATAAAGCGGTCGTAGTGTTTGTTAGTCAGCGGAGGCTTGTGGATCAGCTGGTGGAACATGGAATCACGGTAAGTGATGAGTTTATTATTGTTTCACCGCTGGTATCCACATCAAGCCGGGTCACAATCTCAAACTGTCCACCTTTTATTGCAAACGAGGTGATAGAGCGTGAACTTAAAATAGTAAAATAGTTAGTGGCATAAGAAATGTGCACCTGAACTATGAGGAGACAGACCTTGGGCAGATGGTGTCATTCAGGAGAACTGTGCTCATGGTTCTGGAAAAAGAACCCATTTTAGACATTTCATTCAGAGTAAAGCATGAAGGTAGATCCTTCATGCTGTATGCCAGTACTGGAAACATGAAATGTTTTGAGTGTGGAGATCTAGGGCATTTAAAAACCATATGCCCACACAGAGTTGAAACAAGGGCCACAGAGGCAGGGCCTAGCACTGCACAGGCGGAAGATGGGTCAAAGCCCAAACAAAGTAAGCAGAATGCCTGGCAGGGTGTGAACTGCACTACTGAGCAGAACACTGCTCAAGGTGTAAATCACACAGGGATAGGAGCTGAAATTTCTCCTTCCCCCTCTGTATTTGGAGCTAAAGTTCTGAATAAGCAGACAGTGGGTTCTACTGGGTCCGAAGCTCAGAGCAACTCATCCGAGTTCCAGAGTTCTTCAGTGAAGGCCTCTATGTCTGGAAGTACTCAAGATATTAGCAATGTTGAAAATGTGGCAGAGGTTGTGAATAATGCTGATGACAATAGAAATGTTATGCATAGACAGGTTGAAAATAACAATGAAATAGAAAATGTGACAAATAGTTTTAAAACTGGTAATAATGACTCTGGAATTGTGAATACTAATGTTAACTGTGGAAATGACTCTGTGGAAAGTGAGGTGGTGGTCAGGGAAGTCACGAGTGGACCCCCCTCTCAGTATGACTTTCAAGGTTTAGAATATTTCATAAAACCTGACTAAACCGATACTCAATCTGAGATAATGGAGGATGACACCGCTTCAGATATCTCAGAGGCTGTATCACTCCCTGGGACGGACCAAAAGCTTTATTCAGTAAATGAGTTAAACGAGTTTTTGGATGACACTTTTGGGAAAACAGTAGAAGTTATGGAATTTTTTCCAGATGTCAAAAAATTCATAAAATATGTTGAAAAAGCAAGACAGAGTGCAACAATGGCTGAACTGAGTCAGCAGAAAAGATATAGACTAAGAAAGTTCGTGACAAAGCTGCGGAAAGAAATGAAAGAAACAAAGGAATCTTGCTAAAATTATGGGTTTTAAATCACACTATGGTTTTTATCTTCCCTTTTACTGTCTTCTTCTGTTCTCTTTTTATCTCATCTTATCTCCATGGATAAGTTGCGTGTAGGAACTATAAACATTAATGGAGGTAGGGACAGAAATAAACAGGCTATAATATCAGAAATTATAAAACAAAAAAATCTAGATATAGTTCTCCTACAGGAAACACATAGTGATAAGGAAAATGAAGCAGAATTAAAATAGTTCTGGGAGGATAAATTTTCTTTTTTAAGTCATGGATCAAATTTTACTGCTGGCGTTGCCATTTTAATATCTCAGAAACAAAGTTTAACTAAGACTGAAGTTTTAGAAATTGAGCGAGGCTGCATTTTAATGATAAAAACAAAAATTAGAGATACAGCTTTCCTTTTAATAAACGTTTATATGCCTAATCTGGGAGCAGATAGAATAAAAAGTCTGGATAAACTTAAAGAAAAAAGATCGTATTGGAGAAGAACCTCATTTCAATTCATTAAAGCTTTTAAATACATTAATCAAAGCTCAGGGACTCGTAGACCCTTGGAGGGAGCAGAACCCCGATGTCAAACAATACACATGGATGAAAATAACAGAAAATAGAGTAAGCGCTGCAAGACTGGATCGCTTTTATATTTGTAAAGAAGATAGGAACAAGTTTTTTAACAATTGTTTTTACCCGAGTGGATTTTCAGTTAGTAACAATAGATATTAATATGTTGGAGAAGGTGAAACCAACACCACTTTGGCGCTTTGACACAAAACTATTACAGGATGAACATTTCTATAATAATTTTAAGATCTTTTGGGAAAAATGGAAATTAGACCAAAGCAATTATGAGAGTCTAGCTACGTGGTGGGAGTAAGGAAAAACCAACATTAGAATTTTCTGTCAACAATATGTGGATCAGAAAAAAACAATCGAAAAAAATACATTAGCTGACTTAGAGCAAGAAATTAAAGCACTAGAAAATGAAATAATTCAAAGTGATGACACAGAAAAAACAAGGAGCTGGAAGGAGAAAAAGAAAGCACTTGGTTTTTATCTTCATGAACAAGCAAAGCGAGCTCTAACTCAGGTCAGATACTCCAGTATTAAAGACATGGATGCTCCAACATCTTACTTTTTTAATCTAAACCGAGGAGGAAGGTCACAGAACCAAATGCTGCACCTAAAACATCCAAATGGACTTTTAACCACAAACATGAATGAAATGAGAAGCATTGCACTGAATTTTTATTCTGAACTCTACTCGGCGGACATTACAGATCCAATCTGCAGAGATGAACTGCTACAGGACTTACCAAGACTGAGCCCATCACAAGCTGAAGAACTGGAGGAAAACATAGATTTTAATGAACTTTCCGAGGCTGTACAACAGCTATCTTCAGGACGTGCTGCTGGAATCGATGGTCTTAATGCTGAATTTTATAAAGCTTTCTGGGGTATAATAGGAAAAGATTTACATGATGTTTTTATCTGGTCTTTTAATAATGGACGGCTTCCGGTCAGCTGTACAAGAGCAGTTTTATCTCTTTTACCTAAAAAAGGGGATTTTAATCTTTTAAAAAATTGGAGACCTGTAGCACTTTTATGCACAGATTATAAAATTTTATCAAAAGTTTTATCTAACAGACTTAAAACATACATTGAGGTTTTAATTCATACAGATCGGACATACTGTGTACCAGGACGATGCATAATGGACAATATCTTCCTTGTTCGGGATATTTTTGATCTGTGTCGAATGAAACCTAAAAGTCTCGGATTATTATCTATTGATCAAGAAAAAGCGTTTGACAGAGTTGATCATACATATCTTTTTAAAACTCTTGAAGCTTTTGGTTTTAATAATCAGTTTTTAGCATGGATAAAACTTTTATATTCCGGTGCTGTAGCGTTACTGAAAATAGGGGGAGGACTTAGTCGTCCTGTTGAGCTGCAGCGTGGTATAAGGCAAGGATGTCCACTATCAGGCCAGCTCTACAGCCTGGCTATTGAACCCTTATTACAAAGATTAAGAGTTGAAATGCAAGGTCTCAGTATGTGTGGTTCACAAAAAAAGCTTGTTGTCAGCTTATGCTGATGATGTCACAGTATTCATAACAAGACAAGATGACGTCCAAGCTCTGACTAACTGTCTTAATAAATATACAGCAGCATCCTCGGCAAAAGTAAATTGGAATAAATCGGAATCTGCTCTTGTAGGGCCGTGGCAAAATCAAGAGCCACCGGTCTTACCTGAAAACCTACAGTGGGGTAGAAGAGGAATTAAATATTTGGGAGTATTCTTAGGAACAGAAGAATACCAGGACAAAAACTGGGAAGGAGTGGTCGAAAAGGTGGAGGAAAAACTCTCTCGATGGACCTGGATCCTTCCCCAGCTATCTTATAGGGGAAGAGTGCTCATCACAAACAACCTGGTGGCATCAATGTTGTGGCACAAACTTGTAGCCCTGGAACCGCCAGATTGCCTTATAAGAGAAATACAGAAGAAACTTGTCAAGTTTTTTTGGAGTGGACAGCACTGGACCCGGGCTCCTGTATTATATCTTTCTCGACAGGAAGGAGGGCAGGGTCTAATCGACCTTCCTAGCCGCATAAAGGCCTTCAGATTACAAACAGCCCAAAGATTCTTATATACTGAGGGACTTGCATGGAATGTAACAGCATGCCAACTGTTACAGCGCGTGGAAAATGCCGGATATGATAAATAATAATAATTTATTTTATTTGAAAAGCGCCTTTCATGACACCCAAGGACACTGTACAATAAGAATATAGAAAATCTAAGCAAAATAAATAAAATACACATTTACTAAGCAAAAAAAATAAAATACACATTTAGCAATAAATAAATAAAATACACATTTACTAAGCAAGAAATAAATAAAATACACATTTACTAGGCAAGAAATAAATAAAATACACATTTACTAAGCAAGAAATAAATAAAATACACATTTACTAAGCAAGAAATAAATAAAATACACATTTACTAAGCAATAAATAAATAAAATACACATTTACTAAGCAAGAAATAAATAAAATACACATTTACTAAGCAAGAAATAAATAAAATACACATTTACTAAGCAAGAAATAAATAAAATACACATTTACTAAGCAAGAAATAAATAAAATACACATTTACTAAGCAAGAAATAAATAAAATACACATTTACTAAGCATAAACATCTATTCGTACAAGAACTGAAAGTTATGAGACTGACCCAAACCTCCAGCTTTTATCAGTCAGTTTTAAAAGCATGGTCATCTGTGCTCAAGAGCACTAGAGCTGTAATACATCCACTTTTTTGTATTAATGAAGAACCGCTGTTTTTTAACCCGATGCTACAGACAGAGATGTTGCGATCCTACAGTATACGCCACAGTTTTCTCAAAGCTGGACTTAACAAGCTCGGCAGCCTAAGGGCCGGTGGAACTTGGAAGCCCATAAGCATACTGAGCACCAAAACAAAGATCAGGTCCAGCCGTCTGCTACAAAGAATGATGAGAGAGGTGATTACATCTCTACCACCAACCTTCAGACAGGCTCTGGAGGAAGAGGAGGAAGAACATTGTGAACCATTCCCTTCTCTCCTTATCTCAGCAGCAATAGAAAACCAACCTGAGGAAGGGTCATTACTGTCATCAAACACTCTGGAACTTACAGACTTGGAAAGTGCCTCCAAAAAAGCATTATATATGGTGAGTGTAAAAGTACTGCACCAGAATTCTCTTACAGGGGTAAAAGAATCTGGCTGGGTGAGTCTGTTGCCATCAGGATCTTCCCCAAAAAGATGCTGGAGGACACTGTATAAACCTCCAATAGAGAAGCGTACTGCTGACCTACAGTGGAGGATTGTACATAAAGCAATAGCTACCAATCGACATGTCGCTCACCTCAACCCTGCTATATCAACGTCATGTCTTTTCTTTGGAAAGGAGGAAACCATTGACCATCTATTTCTAAGATGCCCTAGACTTAAAACCATGCTCCAGACAATCACATCCTGGTTGTCAGGCCTCGAGGTCCTGCTGACGGACAATCTTTTTATTTTTGGACCAATGTATCATAAAAGAAAAAAGGAGAAAATTTGTCTGATAAATTTTATACTGGGGCAAGCAAAGCTAGCCATTTGGCTAACAAGAAAAAATAAACTGAAAGGAACAGGAACTGTGAACGCTGACACAATGCTAAAAACTCTGATCAAAATCAGACTAAGAATTGAGTTTTCTTATTTTAAATTAATAAACAAACTTCAGGACTTCTGCTCAATTTGGGCTCAGGACGAAGTTTTATGCTCCTTTGATGATGATGGTTCAATTTGGTGTTTTTAATAGAATTCTGTCGGAATTATGAGATGTGTGGTTTTTTTAGAATTAATATGATATACATGATGCTTTTATATTTTCAAGAACCCATTTTTTTTTATCATGGTGATGCACAGAAAAGTGGTTATATAATATAATTCTATGTGTAATTATTTACTTTATTCTTGGTATCTCAAATAAGATAATGCTTTTATAATAAATAATCTTAAAAGTAAAAAGTCTCTCTGTCTCTCTCTCGCTCTCTCTCTCTCGCCCTATATATATATATATTTTTACAGCAGTTTTTGGGAAGTAGTCATTTTTTGGCCTTGAGTGTGAGTTTTTCTTTTAATCTGAATCTGCAAAAAAAAAAATGCACCAAAATCATTGTTGCTGCCAATCATTGACCCATCTCAGGGCCTAATAACAGAATCAAATGCTCCTTGAAATGTATTTTATGGAAATTATTTTAGTTTTTTTTTTTTTCAATAAAAAGCAATGGTGCTATGTAAACATACCAGCATTTAAAAGGTTTAAAAAAGTAATCTTGGATATGTATATTTCAGGCAGAAGTAGTTTTAAAAGTTTTATATTCATGCATAATATTTTTACAGCAGTTTTGCGAAGACGCAATTTTTTGTACTTAGGGACAAATGTGTTAGAATATTAAGGACCTCTTAAAGGTTAATTATTTGGGTTTTAGATTTACAAGAAGGGGGTTATAATGTTATGCCTGATTGGTGTATGCTATTACTAATATTGTTTAGTAATGCCTCTTATCCAAAATCAGAATGTAAATGCATTTTATTTAACTTGTACCTGTAACCTGTACCTGACAATGATATTTGAACAATAACAGGTAACATATACTATTTTAATTGTATTTTTATTATGTTTCCGATGTGAAAGTTGCATAAATAGTGGGTTAAGACCGGAAATTCATTGAACCCTACTCCTTTAGGACACTGTCTTGCAAAGACGTTCTTTCGCTGGTATCCGCCCACTTGCGGCACAAGCCCCTCCTACTTGCGGGTACCCGCCCACTTGCGGTATAAGCCCCTCCTACTCACGGTTCTCCGGTCTGCAGAGATACAGTACATACTTGTTGAATAGAATAGACGCTTCAATGCTAAATCCAGCGTGTCCAAATAACAGGAGAAAATTATAGTTAAGACAACAAATATTACGTTTGTCTAGGTTAGGGCTGTAATCTTTAGCTGATATTATTAATAACTGATATGTATTATTATTAATAATACATACATAAATAAATAAAAACATTAGTAACGAAACAAAACTTAAATTTAAATTACATTAAAAATTACATTTATATTAGGTCTTTGTCAAATACTTTTAATTTTAATTAAAACTTTTTTTTTTCAGTGTGTCCTTTTAAATATTGAAAAAAAAGAAATAATGTTTATGAGTATGGGTAATATTCTCTTGTTAATTTTTTTTTAATTATTGACCTGGAAAATCTTACCTTAATTCCCTCAAAAATTGTGGATGTCTGCCTTGGCATTGACAATTCAGTAACAAATGTTATGTACAAATTATAAAACACTGTGATGAAACACATCCTCTGGTTTGTTTTCATGTTGTACGAACAAGGTGAGTACATAATCTGGTTAAAAACAGGGCTGAAATTAAATAATCGCTATTTTAATAGAATGTGAACTATGGAAGATTTGGATATTTTGTGGCAAATATTTACCCACCTCCATTGTATTTAAGCTGTAAATATATTAGTGCCCGCATCACTCATTTAAAATTGCAATGTTCAAGCATAGTTTGTAACTGCAAGACAATATATAAATATCAATTCATAAGCTAGAAAATGTTCCAATTCTTTACTTTGACTTTTGTCATTTATCACCTGCACCTTATTTCCCAGTGATATCTGGTGTGGCTATTTTGTGGTACATCAGCAGTGAAAATATGTACTCTTGATGATGGGATCTTGTCAAGTCAATAGTTTATATACAGTGGGGCTTACAGTATACAGTATTTAGTCAGCCACTGATTGTGCAAGTTCTCCTACTTAGAAAGATGAGAGAGGTCTGTAATTTTCATCATAGGTACACTTCAACTATGAGAGACAAAATGAGAAAAAAAAAAAAAAAAAAAAAAATTTGGTCAATTACAAAAGTTCAACTCAATACTTTGTAACATAACCTTTGTTGGCAATGACAGAGGTCAAACGTTTCCTGTAAGTCTTCACCAGGTTTGCACACACTGTAGCTGGTATTTTGGCCCATTCCTCCATGCAGATCTCCTCTAGAGCAGTGATGTTTTGGGGCTGTCGCTGGGCAACACGGACTTTCAACTCCCTCCACAAATTTTCTCCAGGACCTTGAAATGCTTTTTACGGAGCCACTCCTTCGTTGCCCGAGCGGTGTGTTTGGGATCATTGTCATGCTGGAAGACCCAGCCACGTTTCATCTTCAATGCTCTCACTGATGGAAGGAGGTTTTGGCTTAAAATCTCACGATACATGGCCCCGTTCATTCTTCCCTTAACACGGATCAGTCGTCCTGTCCCCTTTGCAGAAAAACAGCCCCAAAGCATGATGTTTCCACCCCCATGCTTCACAGTAGGTATGGTGTTCTTGGGATGCAACTCAGCATTCTTCTTCCTCCAAACACACCGAGTTGAGTTTTTACCAAAAAGTTCCATTTTGGTTTCATCTGACCACATGATATTCTCCCAATCCTCTTCTGGATCATCCATATGCTCTCTGGCAAACTTCAGACGGGCCTGGACATGTACTGGCTTAAGCAGGGGGACACGCCTGGCACTGCAGGATTTGAGTCCCTCTCGGCGTAGTGTGTTACTGATGGTAGCCTTTGTTTCTTTGGTCCCAGCTCTCTGCAGGTCATTCATCAGGTCCCTCCGTGTAGTTCTGGGATTTTTGCTCACCGTTCTCATGATCATTTTGACCCCATGGGATGAGATCTTGCGTGGGGCCCCAGATCGAGGGAGATTATCAATGGTCTTGTATGTCTTCCATTTTCTTACAATTGCTCCCACAGTTGATTTATTCACACCAACCTGCTTGCCTATTGTAGATTCACTCTTCCCAGCCTGGTGCAGGTCTACAATTTTCTTCCTGGTGTCCTTCGACAGCTCTTTGGTCTTGGTCATGGTTGAGTTTGGAGTCTGACTGTTTGAGGCTGTGGACAGGTGTCTTTTATACAGATAACGAGGTCAAACAGGTGCTATTAATACAGGTAACGAGTGGAGGACAGAAGAGCTTCTTAAAGAAGAAGTTACAGGTCTGTGAGAGCCAGAAATCTTGCTTGTTTGTGGGTGACCAAATACTTATTTTCCACCATAATTTACAATTAAATTCTTTAAAAATCCTACAATGTGATTTCCTGGATTTTTTTTTTCTCATTTTGTCTCTCATAGTTGAAGTGTACCTATGATGAAAATTACAGACCCCTCTCATCTTTCTAAGTAGGAGAACCTGCACAATCAGTGGCTGACTAAATACTTTTTGGCCCCACTGTACACTGGTAAATGGGCATGTAGGTCATGGAAATCTTGTCATTTTTGTAACTCTTTTTTGTATGCGAGTCAAAGTTTTAAACATATACCTCTTCTTTTATAAATGTATTCTGGGCTTTCCCAGAAAAGTACTTTTTTGCTGGGTTAAAATATACTTACACCAGCTGTATGGTTTCTTTGGTAATGTAAAAACAGCACCAGGTCAAATCTTGTAAATGGCTATTAAAACCAAAAGCTCAAGGTAAAAAGGGACATACACTATATAGTCAAAAGTATGTAGACATCTGACTATGTGCTTATTGGACATTTTATTCCTTAAACAGTTTTTCAGTGATTTATTTCATAGAATTGATATTATACACATTAACAAGAGGTGTGGCTGAGCATAATTAAGAGAAGTAACCATATACTGTGGGTTAGATAGTACAGAACCTAATGTCAACCAAATATGTAACCTAATATGCCTTAATGCAATTCACAATAACATTATATTTTGTCTATGCAGGATATAAAAGGCAGGTTTTAAAGCTTTTATTAACACACTACATTCAGCTGTAATCAAGGATCTCCTATCACAGCTCAACTGTAATTCAGCCTACACAGACATTATGCTTGTTGGACAGTGTGGGAGATTGGCACGTAATCAACAATACATAAAATTATATTAATAAGGCTAGTTTGACAGCTGATTATTATGTTTGTCTTCACACATGTCAAGACAACGACAATAATCTTTGTCTTGACAAGTGGGAGGAAGGGCATGTGCTAGTCCGTGGCCCTTCTCAGCCAGCACGAGTAAGGTATGCAATAGAGAAATTCCAATAGAACATGGAAATCACTGAAATTCTAACAAAATGTGGAAAATGCTGAGAAAAGGATGGATCTTTGTGGCTGTTTTATATCTGAAGAAAAGAGAGCCCATGAAAAACCCAGAAATCTAGAGGATCCCTACCCCACATGTCTGTCTAGATGTATAGTACAGTGGACTAGCATGAAACAAATATATTAAATCAGCAACTGACACTGTCAGTTTCCGGTCTCTTCTGTAGATACCCTTTTTCCCATTTTTATTTTCAGGATTATTGCCAAGCAACAGATTTTCAAAAACGCTATTGCTAATACAACATATGCCAGCGTAGTTATCCAGAAAGCAAATTGGTATAAAGTCTTATCGCAGTAGGGCACATCAGCCACAGTCGAGTTGTAGTTGGGTGGGTAGATGGTATAGATCCAAACACTGCCTGCAAATGAATAAATAATGATTATTTAATAAATGGCACTTCAAATGTCTCAGTTATTATTTTCTGTTACAATTCTAAAGGACTTTTCCTTGCTCTTTCTTTATTTTTATTTTATTCCACTCTATTTTATTTACTCTATTTACTGTACTTACACTGTACTGGATCTGCTGTAACACTCAAATTTCCCCAATGGGGATCAATAAAGGAATCTTATCTTAAATATAGACCAACCTTGTAAAACCACACCTCTTTGTCAAGAATCGCACCCCTTAACCTAATAACTGATTGTGCCACACTTTGTGATAACTTGCAATGAACCTTACTGTGTAGGAATTTTGGTCCACTCTTCTTTAAAGATTTTTTTACTCTGACTGTTTAAGGTCTTGCCACAGTATTTCAATGAGGTTCAAGTTAGAACTTTGACCTGGCTACTTCAAAACCTTAATTTTATTTCTTTTGAGTCACTCAGAGGTGGATTTGCTTGTGTGCTTTAATTAATACAGTAAATAATAAATTATTTACTGTATTAATATAAATATACGGATATGGATTAATACATGTATATATGTATTAATATTTACTGTAAAAAATAAAGTAAATAATATATTGTTTATTGTATCAATATCAAGAAATTATAATACGTTCATACGGCGACCATATCCTGAGGGTAAATGCATAAAAAAGACAACGTGCAAAATTACAAATTGTTAGCCTTAGGCAAAGGGCCATGTAAATGAAGCTTTTCATACAGCTTTTTATATTCGTTATGCACAATCAAAATAGGCAAACTCTTTGCTCCACATACATGATTGGCAGTCATTATCAGAATACTGTTGCTACACAATGTACGTACAGTGGCAGTAGGTGGATTGGTTATTATTGGTGGGTGAAAGTACGAAAGGCAATTTTTAAAATTTTAATTAGGTTTAAACATTTTGCTGATGTTTTGTTTTGTTTTGTTAACAATGTATGTAAAATTGCCTGATTGATTTAAGTTTAATTATTTAGCTGGTTTTCATTTTTAAAGTGTGTAGAAAAGAGAGTATATACGGTATGTAAATCTGTCACTGTACCTGGTTATGTTTTTTCTGATGTTTTGTTTCTCTTCTTTCATATGTTTAATAAATACATTACACATAAATATAATAAACAGTGTACAATACATTGTTTAATAGGCTGTAGAATAATTTTACATTTTAAATACTTCACCACAATATTTATAATACCAAGTTCTTATTTAGATGAAGGACCACCTGTTCTCAAAACCTCTTCAGATTATCTAGGAATGCTGCCTTTGTCAGAAAACAAGCAAGATCTTCATAGTGACTCCCACTGAAGCAAATAAAGAGTGACAGTGTGTTGTCCTTTGACGCCATGGGACCCTGACCAGATTGTGGGTGTTTCTGATAGGTGACAAATTCAGCACAACAAATTAATAATCGATAAGCTAATTTAAAAATGAATAAATCATTAAATGCTTGAAATCATGCTGAAAATATTTTTTAATTGGTTTTGTTCTTTTACAAGTTACAGTTCAACAAGTCATTTCACTCCTGAATTGATCTTAATGTTTTTAAAGATTGTAAATGTGTAGCTATAAATCTGATTATGAGTATAAGATTGTGGCATGTAGCCATTACGTCCGTACTGGACATTAACACACATTTGTACGGTTTTTTTTATGTGTGCTCCGCTTACCAGTGATGAACCAACAGATGCTAAAAGCGATCGCCAGGCAGTTCAAGATGAGACAGAGAAAACCAATAATGTAGGTCAGGCAACTGAGCAGAAATATGATAATGCCAAACACTCCACCCACAATCAAAAAAACTGGGATGTAGTTCTGCTGTGAACACTCATTTAGGTATTTTGCACCTGAGAAAAAGAAATACACAAAAATAGTAAAGAAAATCCAGTACTATCCACGATTTTCCTGGCAACACAATGGGGGCTGCCATGACACCCCCATATTTCCGTTTGCCTGTTTTTCGTTTCCGGTCGCGTTAGATTTGCTGTAGTTCTAACTACAACATTATTAAACTACTTTTGGTAAGGACTACATGGTTCAAATATGAGCTCGGGCTCGACGTGTGTCGCTCTCGGGTGCCACAACAACTCAAAGAAATTGAAGCTGTTATTGGAAAGTTCGTGCTTTGAACACCAGCGGATTTGTAAACATTGTCCGTGCGCTGCGCCTTACGCTTTACATTCCATAATAATATAATCATAATCATATTAATTATATCAATAATATAATATTTATTAATTAAATAATAATAAAAGATTTATAATATCGTATAATGCAGTTTCACTTTGTATAGTCCAAAATTTTAGAGAGCGTTGCAGAAATTGGACAAATAACATTTAAATCCGGACACCCAGACAGACACGGCTTGTGCAAGTGAATACTGAACGGGTGTAAATACCCTGTTTGTTGTTCCCAGTTCATTGTTTTAGTAAATTAAACAACGCAACGCGTTTTATTCTGTCCCTTCAGCTCCCCTTTCCTGCTTTACATCCACTCATGAACCAATATAAGTATACACTGTTGTAGAAGTAAAAACAATCAACAAATCAGTCGTGATACATCGTTTATTATTTCCAGTGTTTCACAGCTATTAGAATGTTCCTCGGCTCATCCCTACCTTCCACAACTTCCCTAACCCTGCAATGCACGAGTAACCCACCGTCTCCACTACTCCACTTTCCCTCAGCATTACCCACGCCTGATGTTTACCTTCAGCAATTCCTACGCATGTAAGCCTCTGTGCTTTTATAGTTCTGTAGCTCCTCACCGTCTACAGCTTCGGAAAAGACGAAATGGTTCACTTATATCAATATAGCTAACCTCATGTCATCTACCCACTCTGTAAGCGTGGAAGGGTGGAGCACTGTCAGAACACGGTCACCACAGCTTCTTAAAATGTCCTTACTGTCGAGTGCTAGGAATTAAGAAAGGACTCGGTTTTAACTAAAACAAAACTTCTTTATTGTTCGGAGTATCAGCTTGCAGAGACACGGAACATGCGAGTGAGCAGGGTGCGTTCCAACAACACACCGAGAGGAGGGAATAAGGGTACACAGTGCACTCGTCTAACAAAATGCATAAAGAGACAGTCGCTCTACACTTACTATTCAACCACCGAGTGCTTTTGGCCATGGTTGTTAAAAAAAACCAGTTACGAATGACCACTACTTCTGTCGTTCAGAACGTAAACACTGTAACCGGAAGTCAAAAACCGGCTTCAGCTACGAATCACGGGAAAGGTCAAAGTTCAGGAAAATCGTGGATAGAGTTCATCAGCAGTTGCTCTCTCATATATCTTAATTCCAGTTCAAAAGGTAATGTGAACATTGCCAAGAATGAATCCTGGAGACAAATACTCACCTAGGTTAATCAGGAAGATGCATAATATGAACATGATTGTTTTGATCAGCACTGCATAAAAAACAACAACAACAGCATTATTAAGTAAAAATTTCTAATGTAAACATTTTAATATGAAGCGCTAAATGCTTCGTTCTTTACAGCGTGTAAAATAACTTTGTGTAAAAGTGTTAAAATTTCAGAGTAACTTTATGGCTGTTTGTTTAAGGGTTACTTACATGAACATGGAGAACAACCCTGTTCATCTGAATCTGCCATGCTGATCTTTACTATTTTATCTAGCCTAAAGAGAGACCCAAAGCACAAGACTTTTAAACACCAACTACTAACATATAAGATAAATAACATGTTAGCCAGTGACTGTCTAACCAATGTAATCAGCAAAGTTTGTATTTTAATTGCAAGTCATATTTTTAAATTAATGGTAGGAAAACTATCACTAATTTTATACAACCCCAAATCAGAAGAAGATCCTAGATGCCTCCGAGCCCAAAGAAGTTGACGCCGCTTCTTTTTTGCATAGTTAAATTTAAAGTGGCATTCGTGCATGTAACTCTGTATTGTAATGCTTGCCAAAGGTTTTTCAAAGTAATCCCTTGCCTGTGATAATATATTAGCTATTATTGAGTGGCGGTTCTTGATGAGGTGCCGTCTGAGGGATCAAAGATCATGGGCGTTCAGCTGAAACTTGCGCCCTTGGCCTTTACCCACTGAAATTCCTCCCAATTCCTTAAATCGTTTAATGATATTTTTTCTGTAGAGGGAGAAATATGCAAATCCCTTCCAATCTTTCTTTGAGGTACATTGTTTTTAAACCTTTCAATCATTTTCTCACACATTTGTTGACAAACTGGAGATCCTCTGATCATCTTTGCTCATCAAAGCCTCCTTTTCTGGATTCTGCTTTTGTACCAAACCATGATTACAATCACCTGTTGACATCACCTGTTTGGAATCACATCATTATTTAGTTCTTTCACCTCATTACTAGCCCTAAATTGCCCCGTCCCAACTTTTTTAAAATGTGTTGCAGGCCTGAATACAGGACTGGAGGTATAGTAACAAATGAAATGAAGTTGAGCAGATAAAACATGAAATATCTTGGGTTCAAACTGTCTGCAATCAAATAAAAGTCAAAGTAAATGTAAGGAACACTGCATTTTTATTTGCATTTTCCATACTGTCCCAACATTTTTTGATTTGGGGTTGTACATATGAGAACTTACAGGAGGTGCCATTAACTTCACATTATTGCCTATGTGTAATATCAATGTGTAATATATGAGGTACTGAAATAATATCATTAAAATGTAATTAATAATATTGTAACAATAGCATGTCTACATCATATTTTTATGCATATGATGTTCACTGTGTGTGTGAGTTTTCTCTTACCTGCTGAATGAAGACTCAAAAGAGATTTAAGAGAGAGTCTGTCCTTTCACTTTCTGATCTGAGCAAGTTTTTCCACATTCACACACCTTCAATCAAAATTTATTTGTATGGAGTTTTTTTAAATGGACATTGTCTGAAAACAATTTTACAGATTCAAGGACCAAAATCCCTGATGCGCAAGCTGAGGGCAACAGTGGCAAGAAGAAAAAAAACACACACATATTACAAGAAAGAAACCTTGAATGGAACCAGGCTCAACATAGAAATTCTGTAATTTCACCTTTTCATCAATTTCATCTTTTTCTGTTTACCAGGGATAAACTAGCATAAGAAAAAGCCGTTCACCAGGCTATTTCAGATGGAAAAGGGACAATTCCGTATTGAATCGATTACAAGGCAGGCAGATAAACAGCTTTTGGATAAGACCCACTTCTACTGGGTACAGAACTGGGTACAGATTTAAGCACAAATCTTAAATGCACTTAACATGTATTAAAACTCAATCAGTCCATAGTGAAAGGTTGAAAAAATATGGCACAACAGCTGTACTGCCTAAGTCAACCTAAACAAAAGAGGTGACTGAAGGCGATGATTATAAATCAATGCTGATTGTGTTCTTTTACCCAGGAAAGAAGGGCATATACAGATTAGCCAAGAGAAGTGATTTATTAAGAATTCAAACACAAATTGGTAAAAGTAATATCTGAGCTCAGGACACTTCTCACAAACACACAGGCAGCTGCATGCAGAAGTGTGTTTCTCTGTAGGGCACGATTCCTATTTATAAAACTGACTCCTCCTTCTCTAGCCTTTGTCAACCAAGCTTTCCCATGATTTAGCTGAGCAAGAGTATTTTCTGCACATACAGCAAAAAAGTGCAAGACTTGTGGTGGTTTCCTGTTCAGTCAGCTCTCACACTCTCTGCGTAGGAAACATCTGGACACATTGTTCCATTGTGATCCTTATTTTGCAAAAAAGTCTACATTTAAAAAAATGACAAAAACATTAGTTTAAAGTATTTTGGTCTAATGAGACTTAAGTGAAAAAGAAGTTTACACTATTCATAAAGAGCAAAAAAGATCCAGTTCTGATCGAGATTTGAGGTAACCAGGAGATGGCAGAAAAGTTTAAAAATCATCCTGCTGTTTCGTTAATTCGTTTAGTGTTACTGTTAATGGCTGAGGCTAAAGGGAAACGTATAGAAAAGAACCTGGGTCTGCGAGACCATTGACTTTAGATCAGAAGTAAAACTCTTATTGCAGATTTTCCCCAAATTATTGAGGATATTCCTGGTCTACCATATTGTGCTGATTTTGATGTACTGATGTGAGATGCAATTTGTTAGTTATCATCCAGAGATAAATTCCTTATTAAATCGGAGTGAGAAAGTATAAGAGTTAAATTAAACACGCTCTTAAAAAAGGGACTTAAATAGTTCTTCCATTTTAAACAAAACAACTCAACAATCAATAAATAATACTTGTATAACCAGTTATAAACTATATTTGTGTGACTATTGATATCCCAACATGACACAAGGAGTTACTCTGCCAAAGAGCCAAACCCTCCCCGTCCTAACCAGCAACCAGAATCACTGACCTTAGTGTCTTTTTAATGCATAAACACACCAACTTAAGCACTTTGTTTCCCACCTATGTCTAGTCTGATTAGCTATAATGGGCTTTTACAGTCATCAGTTTCTCCAAGGCCAAGAAAGGTAAAGGAGCTCTTAGCAGTGCTGGACCCTTGTTTTGTGTGTCATTATATGAATGAACATTTCTTTTATTTCTTGTATGTACATTTCTTTGCTGCTGCCTCTGCGGACTTAGAGAAGCCTGATGTTTTTATTCCTATAAAGACAAGGGAACTTCGTTCCCTGTGGAACTATGTCCATATTATGGCTACATGTCCACATTAAGATGCAGGTGCACTACATCAGTCTAACCAGTCTAGACAGATAAACCCGTGCTATACCATGTCATACCCAACTACACCTTAGTGATTTGGAGACTGTTGTACAACTACATAATAAATTAAAAATACAATCATTGCACAGCATCTACTGTCAGCATTTACTGAAATAAAATAGAATTAGGGTCTAAAGATTGTTATAAATAATTTCTAAATCATAATTACCAGAATTTTTTTATTTTATTTTATTTTTTACCCCTTTTTCTCCCCTTTTTAGCGCATCCAATTGTTCAATTAGCATCGTGCTTCCTCTCTGTCTATGCCGAACCCTGCCCTGACGGAGGTGATTGAAGCTAACCCGTATCCCCTCCGAAACACGAGCAGCAGCCAGATGCATCTTTGCCACCCACACATTGACGAGTTTGGCGCCACCTAGCGTTGCATGCGGAGAGACACACCCTAAGGGCACCCTCTCCCATCTCTGTGTAAGCGCCTCCAATCAGCCGGCAGAGAACGCAATCGCATTCTGACAGAGAGAGACCCACATCCGGTTCTTTGTCCCACCCCCCGCATGAGCAACCGGCCAATCGTTGCTCATATAGCCACTCAGCTTCGAACCGGTAAAGCAAGGCTGGATTCGATACGACGCTTCTCAGAATCCAGCCCTGGTTGCAGCACGTTTCTTTTTACCGCTGCGCCACCTGAGCGGCTAAATGTACCAAGTTTTAGGTAAAACATTTAAAGGTATTCACAAGTTTAAACAAATGGAATAAATAAACGTAATTAAATGTTGTTGCCATTTAGCATATTTTTATTTTTTCTGGATTCCATCAAGCTTGTGTAGCTTCTGTGGGTTCCTCTTCCGGCTTGGATATGCACAGACATATAAGACAACAACAACAACCTCCTACAAGTATTACTGCTAGTGCAATGTACACTGCTGTGGTAGTCCAAAAGGCAAATTGATAGAGGGTCTTATTGCAGTAGGGCACAGCAGCCACAGTGGAATTGTAATTGGGAGGATAGATGGAGTAGATCCACACACTGCCTGTAAAAGACAGTGGGAAATAGGAAGAAATTATATTATAAACATTGCATTGTATTTTTTAAAAGTATTCTTCTAATGTTTTTTCTCATTGTGCTTACCAGTGATGAACCAGCAGAAGAGGAACATAGACACCAAGCTGTTCCAAGCGGAACAGAGGAACTTCAGTCTCACAGAATCTTGATTACATGGCAGACAGGTGAGCAGGGCCATGATGACACTAAACACTCCACACACCAGAAGATACACAGGGATGTATTTCTGTTGGGGACACTCTTTCAGATATATTGCCCCTGAGAGAAAGAAATGATTGGCATTGGATTATAAGAGCAAGTCTGGTATACTTCCGGTATAGTCTGGTTTCATACATTGTCTTTTATTTGATTGCAGACAGTTGGAACCCAAGATATTTTATGTTTTGTCTGGTCAACTTCATTTGATTTGATTTTAAAATCATAATTTTAAACATGATTTTGTACAAAAACAGTATCCATGAAAGGCGAGAGTCTTTGTCAACAAATGTGTGATTACTAAAATGTTTAAAAGCGATGATCCTCAAAGAAACATTGAAAGGGATTTGCATATTTCTTCATCTAAAGTGCATAATATCATTAAACAATTCAAGAAATTAGAAGGAATTTTAGTGTCTAAAGGGCAAGGGTGCAACCCTAAGCTAAACACCCATGATCTCTGATCCCTCAGACGGCACTGCATCAAGAATTTGTCATCAATAGCTGATATACAGTGTATCACAAAAGTGAGTACACTCCTCACATTTCTGCAGATATTTAAGTATATCTTTTCATGGGACAACACTGACAAAATGACACTTTGACACAATGAAAAGTAGTCTGTGTGCAGCTTATATAACAGTGTAAATTTATTCTTCCCTCAAAATAACTCAATATACAGCCATTAATGTCTAAACCACCGGCAACAAAAGTGAGTACACCCCTAAGAGACTACACCCCTAAATGTCCAAATTGAGCACTGCTTGTCATTTTCCCTCCAAAATGTCATGTGACTCGTTAGTGTTACTAGGTCTCAGGTGTGCATAGGGAGCAGGTGTGTTCAATTTAGTAGTACAGCTCTCACACTCTCTCATACTGGTCACTGAAAGTTCCAACATGGCACCTCATGGCAAAGAACTCTCTGAGGATCTTAAAAGACGAATTGTTGAGCTACATGAAGATGTCCAAGGCTACAAGAAGATTGCCAACACCCTGAAACTGAGCTGCAGCACAGTGGCCAAGATCATCCAGCGTTTTAAAAGAGCAGGGTCCACTCAGAACAGACCTCGCGATGGTCGTCCAAAGAAGCTGAGTGCACGTGCTCAGCGTCACATCCAACTGCTGTCTTTGAAAGATAGGCGCAGGAGTGCTGTCAGCATTGCTGCAGAGATTGAAAAGGTGGGGGGTCAGCCTGTCAGTGCTCAGACCATACGCCGCACACTACATCAAATTGGTCTGCATGGCTGTCAACCCAGAAGGAAGCCTCTTCTGAAGTCTCTACACAAGAAAGCCCGCAAACAGTTTGCTGAAGACATGTCAACAAAGGACATGGATTACTGGAACCATGTCCTATGGTCTGATGAGACCAAGATTAATTTGTTTGGTTCAGATGGTCTCAAGCATGTGTGGCAGCAATCAGGTGAGGAGTACAAAGATAAGTGTGTCATGCCTACAGTCAAGCATGGTGGTGGGAATGCCATGGTCTGGGGCTGCATGAGTGCAGCAGGTGTTGGGGAGTTACATTTCATTGAGGGACACATGAACTCCAATATGTACTGTGAAATACTGAAGCAGAGCATGATCCCCTCCCTCTGGAAACTGGGTCGCAGGGCAGTGTTCCAGCATGATAATGACCCCAAGCACACCTCTAAGACGACCACTGCTTTATTGAAGAGGCTGAGGGTAAAGGTGATGGACTGGCCAAGCATGTCTCCAGACCTAAACCCAATAGAACATCTTTGGGGCATCCTCAAGCGGAAGGTGGAGGAGCGCAAAGTCTCGAATATCCGCCAGCTTCGTGATGTCGTCATGGAGGAGTGGAAAAGCATTCCAGTGGCAACCTGTGAAGCTCTGGTAAACTCCATGCCCAGGAGAGTTAAGGCAGTTCTGGGAAATAGTGGTGGCCACACAAAATATTGACACTTCAGGAACTTTCACTAAGGGGTGTACTCACTTTTGTTGCCGGTGGTTTAGACATTAATGGCTGTATATTGAGTTATTTTGAGGGAAGAATAAATTTACACTGTTATATAAGCTGCACACAGACTACTTTTCATTGTGTCAAAGTGTCATTTTGTCAGTGTTGTCCCATGAAAAGATATACTTAAATATCTGCAGAAATGTGAGGGGTGTACTCACTTTTGTGATACACTGTATATGTACTATACATGTATAGTAATGTGTGAAAAAAGACAGCTACTCACCTATAGTGATATGTGCAATGGTTGAAGCCATTAGGACTGACTTGGATAATACTGTGGTTAAGAAAAAAACAACACCATATTAATACAAAAATGTCATTTTATATTGTTCCTTAGTGTGCATAGTACGGTTACAAGTTAAGAGTCACTGTTGGTGGTTCTTGTAGAACAGGGGTGTCAAACTCACGGCCCGCAGGCCAGATCCGGCCCGCCACGTCATTTTATGTGGCCCGCGAGAGGTTTAACGACTGTATAATTGTTGTGATGGTTCAAGTCGTTACAGAGACGCGGTTATAATTTAATGGGACACCTGCGCCTTTAAGCGGCAACCGTTGGCATCATTAAGTCATGGCAACTAACTTTGACCTTTGCTGAGAAGCCATGTGACTTTTACGGCAAAAGAACGCGGGTAGTAATGTAAACAATAATAATAAATATAAATAATTATCTTGCAGTATAATACCAAAGCATCATCTGTAAGTAGTGGCGTTTATATTCTCAGTTGTTTGTAAATGTTTAGTGAGTATATCACAGCGTTTTAGTTACAAATTTACCGTAATTAAATACTGTTGTTACCGTTACTATAGCAATTAGTATCTTTACACAAAATGCTAACTCGTTAGCGTTATTTTACGTTTGGTTAAATCTCATATTGTACCAGATGTAACACTTGACTACAGCTATGTGCTTTTACTGTATTAAGTTTTTTATTGTTTTTATTGTTTGTATTTTTACTTCATTCTGGTGCACACAGTGTATCACACAGCTGGGAAGCAAATAAAACCGACTGTATTCTGAAGGGAGCTGTCTGTCTGTCTGTCTGTCTAGCTGAGCAAGGGGGATAAACTATTAGTGAGGGCAGAACAATTGTCTTAAAATACACTGTAAAATCCTACATTAACTGCAACTCTCAAAATGCATGCTGATTTTGTGACCTGCAAAGTGACACATCCCGCCAGTAGATGATGTTAAGAAATATTTACACATAATCCCAAAATGTACAAGAAGATAAGTAAGAAAATTAAGCAGAAGGAGGAAATTTAATGAAAATGAAAACAAGTTTGTGCTTCAGGAAGAGAAACCGGTGCGTCTCTTGTGTTATGAGGCCGTGTCTGTGGTAAAGGAGGACAATATAAATGCAGAATTTAGCCTCCAAGAAAAACAACAGACTGCAATCACAGCAGGATACTTTACAATCGGCCCTTTGAGGGCCACAATAATGCTGATGTGGCCCTCAGTGAAAATGAGTTTGACACCGCTGTTGTAGAATGACCTTGATTTCTGCATTCATCCCAGTCATAACAATTAGGGGAACACAAGGATGTGAGAGCACAAGGATCTGGTAAAGTGCCACAAAACAACATGGACCCTTAGGACTGTAGCGGTTTGTATTCTTTCTATACAGTATCTGTACTTTGATTTTGTCCCAACTACCAAAAACTTGCAGAAAATAAACGAATTTCTCTTATCTTGCCCTCTCTGTGAAAGTATGAATATGTGTGTGGTGCCTTGTAAAGAATTTGTAGCCTGTCAAATACACAAACAAGGCAAAACATTATGACCACTGACAGGTAAAGTGAAAAACACTGATTATATTTTCCTCACGGCACCTGTTAGTGGGTGGGATATATTAGGCAGAAAGTGAACATTTTATCCTCAAAGATGATGTGTTAGAAGCAGGAAAAATGGGTGAGCGTAAGGATTTTAGCAAGTTTGACAAGGGCCAAATTGTGATGGCGAGACGACTGGGTCAGAGCATCTCCAAAACTGCAGCTCTTGTGGGGTGTTCCCGGTCTGCGGTCTATCAAAAGTGGTCCAAGGAATACACAGTGCATCACAGTTTGTTGTGTAAGGGGCAGCAAAAGGGGGACCAACACAATATTAGGAAGGTGGTCATAATGTTATGCCTGATTGGTGTAGGTGTTTCAGCTTTTTGCCTAGAATTTCTGGGTGGTTGATATAGTTAGTGAAAATAAATGAACTCCTAAAATAGCAACGCACAAACAAGTGTACTTTATGGTTTTCATTAAAACATGTATTAATCATTTGAGTGCATACTGGGGGAAATGTATGTAAACCTCAAAACTAAAGACAAGACCAATTCATGAGATTATATTGGATGTGTGGGTTGTGGAGGTGCCCTGGCCAGTGTCTGTAATAAAACCTAAATAAAAATACTTTAGGATCTTATATGTATAGTGCATCTGTACAACTGCAAAATGATTTATTTAGCTTCTGAAGAGGGAAAATACAGATCCATTAAATGTTATGTAGAATCTAGAGCTTACATTGTAAAGGCTGCCTATTAAGCATGAAAAACTTACTTAAGCATGGAATATTTGTAGCTGGGACCACATTTAGGGGACGCGGTGTATCCACTGCTGCCGCCATGCTGAAATGTATGCCTTCACCTATGTGGAGAGACCCAAATCTCATAAAATCCAGACATAAAAAAGTTAACCACCAAATAGAAGAATGCTAACTGTTCTGTAGAAAAGCATGATGGGTCAATGCATCTGACTTACATATGTGTTTACCACTGACAAACATATTCCATGTACTGAGAAAAAAACAGACATGTGTAAAATACTCTGATGAAGTCTTGTAAATCCCTTATCTAAGCTAGTTAGATCTGGTCCTCCTCTTTCCCTAAATCCCAGCTTCTTGCAATAGGCACATCTTGAATTTGTTAGTCTTCAGATGTACACAAAGTAGACTATTCTTGTATGGATGGATTCATATTATTTTCCCATCAACCAGTTCATCCAAGGTTCCATGTAAAATAATACTTATGTCTATGATAATAAAGATTATTCTAGATTGTAATTTTAAGAAACAAAAAAACAAAACCTTACGCTCACCTCTGGTTGATCTGAAATAGCATCATGTTAGTTCACTTTAAGGATGGGCCTGTCATCTCTTATATATAATGCTGAGCTCAAGTTCCTGCATATGTGGACTTATGTTTTGTCCTTCGCATGTCCATCAGGTTTTTATACCACCTCCCAAAAGCAGGCTTGTAGGTAGACTCACCACTCTAAATTGAACTTGGGTGTATTTAGAAATCAATATAAATATTATGCTCAGCAATAGACTGAATGCCAAAAATATATTTTAGCCTCAAGCCCAATATTCAC
The DNA here is from genome assembly GCF_030014385.1 of Trichomycterus rosablanca. Classification (NCBI taxonomy): domain Eukaryota; kingdom Metazoa; phylum Chordata; class Actinopteri; order Siluriformes; family Trichomycteridae; genus Trichomycterus; species Trichomycterus rosablanca. Next base: position 32,947,350 of record NC_085991.1, on the reverse strand, counting down.
AGTATATTTCCAGACCCAGTGTGACTCCAAGACATTTTCCAGTCTTCCCATATTTTAGTATGTTAGTATGTTACTTTTTCACTTGCTGTAGACATATCCATTTAAACTAGTGGCATCACCATTTTTTAATAGTTCTGTCATTTTCTTTAATCTTTTCTTTGCCCTGTTGAAATATTTATTTTGTGTTCCTGTAAGCAAGCTTTATATTTTAGTAAAGCTTTCTCTTCAACTTTGTCCTCGTTTTGAGCAGAAGCAGAATAAAAAGGCTTTTAGCCAGCAGAACACAAAGAGCAAACTGCAAACAGTGCAGCTGAAACAGACAGTCTCAACAAAGAAAATGTTCGTATTCAAACTGTAACTTCATCTAGTCATAACTTTAACTACAGCCTTGACACCACTTTTCTGTTTTACTACACCTGAAGGAAAAGTAAAGATTTACTCACCAGCTTTTAAGTTTGTCTGACCTCCTGAGTGCAGTCCTATTCAGAAGTGCAAATTGTCTATATGTAACAGGTAAAATAACAAAGACACGGTGACTGCTGCTTTATGATTGTACTCAGTCATGCCTTTTCATGTAGTTGTCTTTTCACTCTGCAACTTGAAGTACAAGATGAACAGGTTTTTTTTTTTATAAATAGTGCACAGTATTGATTTTGACAGAGTTTAACATAATGTGGGAAAAATAAACATAAAATATCAAATGTGCCATATGTTTTAAAGATGTTTTAAAAGACATTTTCCAGTCTTCCCATATTTTAGTATGTTAGTATGTTACTTTTTCACTTGCTGTAGACATATCCATTTAAACTAGTGGCATCACCATTTTTTAATAGTTCTGTCATTTTCTTTAATCTTTTCTTTGCCCTGTTGAAATATTTATTTTGTGTTCCTGTAAGCAAGCTTTATATTTTAGTAAAGCTTTCTCTTCAACTTTGTCCTCGTTTTGAGCAGAAGCAGAATAAAAAGGCTTTTAGCCAGCAGAACACAAAGAGCAAACTGCAAACAGTGCAGCTGAAACAGACAGTCTCAACAAAGAAAATGTTCGTATTCAAACTGTAACTTCATCTAGTCATAACTTTAACTACAGCCTTGACACCACTTTTCTGTTTTACTACACCTGAAGGAAAAGTAAAGATTTACTCACCAGCTTTTAAGTTTGTCTGACCTCCTGAGTGCAGTCCTATTCAGAAGTGCAAATTGTCTATATGTAACAGGTACAATAACAAAGACGGTGACTGCTGCTTTATGATTGTACTCAGTCATGCCTTTTCATGTAGTTGTCTTTTCACTCTGCAACTTGAAGTACAAGATGAACAGGTTTTTTTTTTTATAAATAGTGCACAGTATTGATTTTGACAGAGTTTAACATAATGTGGGAAAAATAAACATAAAATATCAAATGTGCCATATGTTTTAAAGATGTTTTAATGTTTTTTTCCCAATGATACAATGAATTCAGCAAAAAACAGTAATTGTCTTTTTTGTAGAAAATGTGTTTCCTATTTTGCTAAGCAACAAAACATAAAATTTGACCATGAGGGCCCAAACGTCTGCATAACATGTTAAAAATGTCAATAGGAATATTAAGAAGTAAAACATTTAATAAGCCAAGTAATTCAAATACCCACAATGATAGTGACAGTGCCACCAGGAGCTTCTAATTAATGGCAGATGTTTTTTGGTGTTTCTAGTATTACATTTGGTTATTTAGATACATTTTATTTTATAATTTGATTTACATCATTATTATTCCTTTACCTGACAGTCAAGGTTTTCTTCTGTCTCTGACAAAAGATCACTGTTCCATAATCACAAACAACTCATTAGAAAGCCATTCCACAAGTTAAATGACACTATACTGAACTTTTTACATTAACAACTTAATAACTTGGAGTTGCTCTATGTGTAATTTTGGCCCAGCAGATTTTCAGAAACCCACAATAAACATATAAAATATGTGAAATTCATAAATGTTTGGTTCTTTAATTATTCACTGACAGAAAGTACAGCTGCAGAAGATAATTTAAAGATCATTTAAACTGTACATAGACATACATGGATGCATACAATGTATAGACAAAAGTATTGTGACACTTTTGTGACACACTCTTCTAAATCAGTACATTCAGGTGTTTTCAGTCCCATTGTCACAGGTATATCAAAGTCTGTCTTTACAAACATTTGTGGAGCTCACTAAATTTAGGCATGGTACTGTAACAAAATGCCACCATTGTAATAAGTCAGGGTTCATGATTTTTTTCCCTCCTAGATCAACTGTGAGTGTTATTATTAAAAAGTTGAAGTGTTTAGGAACCACATCATCTCAGCCATTAAGTGCTGAATCAGTGCAGAGTTCCAAACCTTTGGCATTAACATCAGCATGGGTTTTCATGCCCAAGCTGCAGCAGGCAAACCTTACATCACCAAGTACAATGCCAAGCACTGGATGGAATGGTGTAAAGCATACCGCCACTGGACTCTGGAGCAGTGGAAATGTGTTCTTTGGAGTGACAAATCACGCTTCTCTAACTGGCAGTCTGATCGACAAGTCTGGTTGCAGTGTGCCAGCTGTAAATATTAGTAGAGGAGAGATAATACTATGGGGTTGTTTCAGTGAAGGGAAATCTTTGACAGTTTGGACAACTGTATGCTTATAACTGTGGAAAATGGTTGGGATAATTTTTCTGTTCAAGCATGACTGTGCCCCAGTGCACAAAGCGAGGTCTATAAAGGAATGGTTTGGTGGGTTTAATGTGGAAGAACTTGACTGACCCACACAGAGCCCTGACCTCACATCATGAAACACCTTTGTGTCAGTGTCTGACCTTACAAATGTTCTTTTGGATGTATGGGGATTTAGAAAAAAATGTCATAAAGCTCCTCTAGGTGTAATGTGTAGGTGTCCCAATTATTCTGTACAAATTGTGTATACTCTTACAACATTCTCAGGATGAACTAGTTGTTGACTATAAATGACAGTATAAAATGTGACATTTACTTCAGAGAAAACAAAATAATTTTCTTCCTTTTTTTAAAACTGGTTTTACAGCCTAGATTGTCAGTGTTATTAAAGTATTGATGTTGTCTGTATGTGATATTTGTGATAAAAGTTATCTAACCAGCAGATAACCTTAACATTTTCATACATCAACTTACTGCTAGCTCAATAGACAGCGGTATAATTTATTTAAATTAAGGAAATGTAAAGCACCAGGTTTGAACATCTAGTCAAGTTTCTTTTAACAGCTACATTTCACAACCAAAGGTCAGACATTCCATCCACCCACAATCCCAACAATGCATACTCACCCACACATTTTTCTGTACATTTTATAGTAGCTGCAATGCCAGTATACCAAAGGGTAGTTCTTCTAACTGGCGAACATATTGGCATAAAGACTTTGTGAACCATTTGGAATTACCTGGATTTCCTCATTTTGCACACTGTGCTCTGGTTTTCACTCACAATAACAGACTTTTTTTAATATATATTTATTTTCTTTATGCATTTTCTCCCCTTTTTGTTCTCCCTTTTTAGCGCGTCCAATTGCCCCATTGCATCATGCTTCCTCTTCACCAATGCCGATCTCTGCTCTGATTGAGAAGAACAAAGCTATCCCACGCCCCCTCCGACACGTGGGCAGCATGCCGTATGCATCTTATCACCTAAACTTTGACGAGTGCAGTGCAGCCTAGCTGCGTGTACGGAGGGACACACCTTAAGAGCACTCTTTTTCTCATCTCTGTGCAGACGCCATCAAACAGCCAGCAGAGGTAATAATTGCACCAGTCATAAGAGAGACTGACCCTATCCGGCTTAGTCCCGCCCATATAAACAACAGGCCAATTGTTGTTCATGTGGCCGCTCATCCTCAGCCGGCAAGGCAGAGCTGAGATTCGATACGACGTATTCAAGATCCCAGCTCTGGTTCCAGCGTGTGTTTTTACCGCTGCGCCACCTAAGCAACACAAAAATTGATTGGTTGATTAAAATAAAATGAAAACAATTTCTTCAAGACATTTTTAGATAAGAATATCAAATAATGGTCCACCAACATAATAAAAGTTGGACAATGCATCAAGACTATGACTACAAAACCCCCAAACATTTTGTTGTTACTTTGTTTTTTAATAATGGGCTTGGAATGGTCCATACTTTAACACAAATGAGATGCTGCTGCAAGAATCCCAATCACAGTCTTAATCCTAATGTAATCAGTGTGTAAACAATTGTGTGTAGTTAGTTTATGATGTATTTGTAATGTACATTGACTTGGTTGAAATATAGACAGCATTATATGAGTAATTACTGCTAAAATCCAGGTAATTCCAAAGCATCCCAAACTCTTAATTCTGGTCCCTCACTGGTTCTCCCAATTAGTTGTCACTAATACACCAGCACCATTGTAGTTATAAATCAGTCAGGCACTGACTGGTGGAAGTCTCCACATAGATGTAGCCATGGCACTGTCCACCTTGCAGTTCAATCACTCTGTTCCTGCTTATTTCATTGGCCCCAGTCTGAAGATAAGCTCCTCCAAGGAATGAGTCAAACAGTAAACCTCTCCTCCACAGCTAAATGCACATGAACACAAACACTGACTAAGATCTTTGCTTATTACTCTCATTGTAATGTACAAACTGGTGAAAACATTTTTACCACTATGTAGATTTTCATTTTAGGTCTTCTTCTGTAGAAAATCACTTTGGTATTAAATTCAGGACTTCCATCCTTTTTAAAGACACGTGTCCTCACAGTGTCCTCCTCACATCTAATAACAGCATACACATCTGGAGCTGGGGCAAAAATAACAATATTAGGACCTCATTGTTTTATAACAACATTCTGAACTTCTAGTATTGCAGCAGTGGATATACTGTATCAGTGCTCAAGAATACGCACATCCTATAATACTAGGATGGCTAGCCAACCAGTAACCGCTCCATCAGCTTACAACTGCAATGTAGATAAAGTTACATTTTCACTATCATTGTAGTATGTTGAGTTTGGGTTGTAACAAAAATTACAACCATGCTAGCATCCAGATAGCAAATGCTAATACACTGTGTTGTTGTGGATGGGAATTAGAGGCTGTGTTCATCTATTTAAACTGCCCAGCCTGTCAAAAAATCTGGTTATTTCTTTATTTTATATTATTATTTTCCTGACAATATTTAAATATATTTACAGTTTATTATACTATAGTAAACATAAAATATGCCATACTACAGTATAACATACATAAAATTTTGATAGCTATTTTCTATTCTAGCAATTCTGTAGGCAGGAGTGGGCTCAGCAGTGCAATATTTTCACTTAATGAAATTTATAAACCAACATTTTACTCTTCATTTAAAAATAAAATTTTATATTTAGTATGTAGTGCACTATGTAGAATCTGGAATAAAACATATTCTTTCTGTAGAAAGCATAGGTAGTGAAAAACAATGACAGTGGAACCTTGATTTTATGAACCTCCATGTAACGAATTTTAGATTTACCAAACAAAATCTGTAAAACCAAATGTCCAGTCGGATTGTTTAAAATTCCAGCGAGTAGCCTACCAAGACCAGTAGTTCAGTAAATGTCCACTAGCCAGTGCATGTTTCTCTGTTTACATGAGTGACAGGCTTTATTTTGTCAGGAGGCTCACTTTGTTCTCGCTTTTTTCTCTGTGTTGTATGCTTAATTTTTGCAAGTTCTAGTGCTTAGTTATGCACCTGTACTGCTCCAGTAGCCACCAGCAGTGCTTCAGACTCAGAATAATAGATACTCTAAGTCCCCACTATACGATCACAGCAAAAAACATATCTTCACCACACAAGGTAAATTAAATTTCTCCCCAGTAGTATAGTACACCAATTTTAATATTTTTACTGTTGATCATATTTAAATGTTTAGCACTTTTGTGGATGTTAGTGCTGTGTTTTTGTATATTTTTGCACCCCCTGAAAAAATACCTCACTGTTTCGGACAATCGCATTTTACGGACCAGTGCAACCATCTTTTAGTCTGTTAAATTGAGGCTCCACTGTATTAACTAAAATGATCAACATCATATGATCAATACAGCCAGATCTAGATTGACAGTGACCTGGTTGTTTGGGTTTGCTGAATCTGGAAGCTCTGTGCAGGTGCACTGTTGTAACAGCACATGGCGGAGGAATGCAACAGTGCCAGATAGATGGAGCAGGCAACTCCTCCTTCAGCTCCCTACAGAAGGAGACCATTTAAGTGTATTATACATTCTCATAGCACCATCATAACACTCTAAAGTATTCTTTGCTGAAATACAAAGTAATATATGGTTTCATATCTCGCATAACTTACCTGAGCTTAATACGCTTGTGTGAGAAGACTCGGAGTAAAAAGCTGCCAGTGGCTCCAGGTTGGAAAGTGGTGGGCAGAAGGGCATAACGACCTGGCTTAAGGGTCACACGCAGGGTAACGCTGCGGGAGTCTATATACACAGAACTGGCTGTCTGCTCGATAAAACATTGCACCCTACTCACACGATTTACCTCAACCTAAATGAGAAAAGAAGCAGAGGACTTTGTTAAAAAAAAAAGACTGCAGACATAAACACATTCTGTTTACAATCTAACATGTTTCTCACCCTGAGCACTTCAAAGCCTATTGGAAGATTTTCACCTCCTCCTTCCCTTCTTTTCATTCTTTTGTCCTCTTGCTGCAGGCAGATCAGCACTTCATCCTCTTCACCTTCTACGTCAAACATGAACTACAACCCATTGAGAATAAAAATCAGAATAGTACATTTACATTTTCAGCATTTAGCAGACGTTTTTATCCCAAGCGACTTTCAGTACTATGACAGTATACTGTCTAAGCAATTGAGGGTTAAGGGCCTTGCTCAAGGGCCCAATAGCAGCAACCTGGTAGTGGTGGGACTTGAACAATCTTCTGATTACTAGTCCAGTACCCTAACCACTAGGCTACAACTGCCCTCAGTAGTAAATAGTAAAAACAGCTGGAGCCAAAGGAGTGATTAAAAACATCACAATTAAAAATACACTTGCTGCTGAGGTGGACGTTAAAAATACACAACACATATCAAGGGCAGTTCTTGGAAAGGCATAAACAGTGTCAGTATTATTTATAATCTGTGAAGGAGTTCACTATTACAAATCTCATTTCCAAAAAACTGGGACATTTTTTAAAGCGCACTGAAAATAGAATCTGTAATTTGTTAATTCTCTTGAATCTTTATCTAACTGACAAAAATAGAAAGAAAGTGTTTGCAATGTTTTCACTAATCATTGTATTTTGTAAATAGAAACACATTTAGAATGTGATGACTGCAACACACTCCTAAAAGTTGGCAAAATAAGAGTGAAAGTTTATAATATATTTGTATATTGTATGTGTTGGATATTTATTTATATATTGGACTGTGTTAGAGGTATCTAAATGTGTTATTATTTACAAAATACAAAAAAAGTTGATCTGTGACAACATTGAATTTTTTTCTTTTTTTGTTGCATTTACAACTTATCCCAACTGGAAATGGGTTTTGTATATGAGCAAGAGAAGTACAATTAAAACCTAGCTAATTTCTGAAACTATACACAGCCCCTGGCAGGGATAGTGATTTATTTAATAATTAATTAGACTAACATCATAGATTTTGAGGCTCATCAAAGTGTCTAAACAGACAGGTATTTGTTGTTAATTATTCACAAATTATACACAAATCAATAATGCAGTTAACACTATTTTTATTCTATGATTACAATTTGCCATGTGCAATAAAATAGAATCTGCAAGCAGACAGTCCATAGGGGTGAGAGAGTTTGCTACAGGACATCTAATGCTGGACAATAAAACAAATGTTGCAATACACTATGGTTCACGCTGTAGCTATATCTAGCAATTTTCAGGTGACCTTTGTGAGAGAAAAATGTTACGTTACACTAGAAGTATTAATACATAATCAGTTACTACTATGAATGGTGGAATCTTCCACTGTCCTACAAGGTCACCGAAGAAAGTAAGGGAGTTTATTATTTCCTGTGTTATCACATTCACAGAGTCTCTGTGTTGGTGTGATCCTTTACTGCAGATTTTTCCACCACACCTTGTACTGAAAAAGTTGATCTTCTTCTGAATAATATAGAGTTATAGATTTTTGTGGATTTATTTATTTAGAAAATAAAATAAAACAGGGATACAGAGTATGATTAAAATAATAGATCATAGTTTTTCCCCCATAACTCTGCAAAATATTTAAATAACTTAGTTTATTAGCTGTTACCTAGCCTGTTTGTTGTCTGCATTAATATGTTATGTTTTGATATGTTTGGTTACTATCAAAAATTATTATTATGGTATTATTTAAATCCTTTTTATTATAATGTTACAATAAAATTAAAATACATTTTTATACTGTTCTCTCCTAAGCAGACTCATTCACAAGCACCACTGAATGTACTATGGGGCCACTTTCAATTGATAAATGGGGTACAAGAGGGTGACAAAATGTTCCGAACAACAGATGGGTTGCAGTCAGTAACTGTATACCCACAATGTATGGTAGGTGTAGCTTATAAAAAAAATGACTTAACAGATTGGTGTACCTGCTCAGTGAGTGTTTGTACATAAGGAAGCAATACCTGTGGGTTATTAAGAAATGTGTCTTGATGGTTTATACATCCCCCGCATCTACTTCTCTTGTCCATTTCTCTCTCCCATCTTTCCTCCACCACTACTTTGTTATTTCTCTGAATCTCCCTTTGTTTCTTTGGCATCGGAGCTTCTCTGTACGTAATCCCAGAGTTCTGCATTTTTCTAGCATTCTGTTCACACTTTTCCTTTCTTTCTTTTACTTGGTGGTCCCTCTTCTCATGTAGCCTCTCTTCCTTCCTGTCTCCTCTTGGAGCTTTAGCAGGAAGGGACCATTGGGAACTTGTGTTCCTGGTGTTGAAGAGGAAAGGAGCAACTGGGGCTGTTGAGTCTTGGGGAGCATGAGTCCACTCTCCATGACAGCATGTTTCTCTCCAGTGACCCAAAGGCCAGAGCCAGCATCGTTCCACCAGCCTGCACACCACCATATCTGTGAAGTAGTGGCAGAAGTCTTCAAAATCCATCCTGGGGAAAAAGGCACAGATGTTTTAAATAATGGGTCTTTATTGTATTTAGAAAATATGGCCCATGTGGGATATTTAATAGGTGTGACATTCACAGATCTAGAAATGCATTACTACAATAGAAAAGTATCATTACCAAAACTCTCCCACATCCCTTACGATAAGCCCCATCTTCTCTCTTTCACTGCGAACCAACTGCTGCCAATGCTGCGACCTGCAGGTGACATCAAAATATCAAGCTATTAATTTTGACAGATTTTATACATTTTTTATCATTAGCCTACAGACCACTTTACAAATATCAGTAATATCAGTCTCATGGATACATCAAGATTTAGCTACATTAAAAAAATTACCCCTGGCTCCAGGCCCCTGTCCAATCTGCTGTGCCCCATGGGTTCCTCATGCGCACCATGCACATCCGGGATGTTCTGCAGACAGCTTGCAGATTCTCCCCCACACGGATCTTCCTAACTGCAGTAACACTGTAAGCATGGCCCTTTACTAAACCACACTCCAAAACAGACTCCACCTGCTCTCCTTCTGCAGGCTAAAACATACAGTATAATAGGTGTGATCAAGAATGAGGATCATAAATTATTAAAAAAGTTAATGACGACATCAGCAAGCCAGAAAGTTGATTAGTAAGCATTCAGCTCCAAGATAACAGCACACATTGTGAGATGAATGAAAGAATCAGTGAAGTAGTTTTTTAGGGGAAAAAAAAAGAACCCTTAAAAATAGCCAGAGAACTAAATAAAACTCTGTTATCCGGGCTCTAGAAAAAATATATACATTATAAGCTGTCAGTGTTGAAATTAATGGCAAAGCTGCCCTATAGAAACTTTGGCTAGCATGTGAAGACTGATCACTTGGTTTAAAGAGCTCAAAACCTGGACCCTGAGCAATAAAGAAAATAAAAATCCACATTTCATATATTTGGTTTTATGTTTAGAGAAAGCCAATGGATTTGCATGGTGTGGAATTGTTTTGCAAGGTTGTGCACAACCAGCCATCCTACACATCCAGAAGCACCAACACACTTTTGTATTGATAACTCATATTTCCCATTGATTCCCCCAAACATTCAGTTGAAAAGATTTAAGTATGATTTGATAAACACCATAACAAAATCATGCGCCTTTCTCAGTCATTAAAGACTTGTTTGAGAACATTCCATGAGAGAACACATCTGTTCTGCAGATAAAGACTGAACCTACTCTATATTAGCTTCCTCGAGGAACTATACAGTTTTTCTGTACAGTCTACCCCAATGTATTTTAGTTTTTTACCCGTATGGAGCATGTGATGAGAGCTTTGCAGCTGTGTGCTCTGGCTAGTGTCTGGAACAACTCCCTCCTTTGGTCAGCATGATGACTTAAGGCTTCTCTATCCAGACTAAGTGGTTCAGACACTCCTCCAGTAAAATCTACCAAAGCTTCAGCAGTGTTTCCTCCCTCCAAAGCTTCATAACAGCCATTCAGTCTAAAAGAAAGAAAAACAAAACAAACAGAGGGACTATCATGAATTATTGGAAGGTTTAAACATTTCTTTCATGTTTCTAAAAGCTGAATGACTGTATGCTTCAGAAATAATGAAATTAGAGACTTTTAAGAGACATACTGTCCGCTAATATAATATCTCCTCTTGGTGAAGTGTAGTTCCATTATAGAAAGGAGGATAGGTGTGTGGTGTATGCCCACATGTATGTGCTGGTGCATGTTAATGGGGGTCTATTCCAAGGATAAAAATTGCTTTAAGAAAATAATAACTGTCCTTAAAAATGCCTTTTTTTTGCACATGAACCCAAGCAACCACAATGTACACCTATGACATAAACTTACTGAACACTTTGTAAGGTACAGATGTATGGTAGGTGTTGCCTAAACATAATCAATGAAGGTACGTAGCAGGTAGGTGTACCCAAAAAAAACATTGATAAGTGTATGTAGACACTTCAGATGTATACAATTACTGACTTTAGCCCAACCACCTTTCTTTTTCATTCATGGTGGACCATTAACAGAACGGCAACAAGCTGAGATAAGTTTATCAGTTATAGAAGCACTGTTGGCTGGAGTTATTGAAACTATGTGTACACATAATAGCTGTGATACTGATTGGAGACCATAATTAGACCGTAATTTTCATTCTCAACCCCAGAGGGGTAGTACAATTTTGCCAATGCACCGGCTGTGATTACAAAAATTCACTACACAGATAATATCAGGTCAGTGATGGATTGATGGTGGTCTTTTAGACGAGGTACTGGGGGTATGACCAAATATGCAGACCATACCATAAAAGGCAAATGCATCTACAAAAAGTTCAACGTATAGGCATAAATGTTCAAACAAAATAAATTTAGATACAAATTAAGTGTAAATTATAAACTGACAACTTAATGTGTGTGTATACATATAGGCTTAAAATGCTATAACAGAATTGAAGTAAATTTATATCTGTTTGTAATTAAATATTGCTTGTTTCTGTATTGTGTCTGTATTCTTTTTTATCTATTGTATCATACTTGGCATAAGCTTTCTCCAGCAAGGCACTCCAGAACTCCCTTGGTGTGGCTGAGCGACAGAAGAGTAGAGTCCCATCCTCACTGACCGGTAAACGGTCATCCACCACCACGTCTGTCCACTGACCCAGACGCCAGAAACGGAAGTGGAAAATTCCTGCATACAGGTCTGGACGCTTGGGGTTCCACTCCTGCTCTATGTGATTTGGGATGACCTGAACATGGATGGTACAGAGAGCGGGATAAGAAACTGTGACAAAGAAATTATGATTTCCACGATTTTCCAAATGGTTATTTTACTGATTGGGGAACTGTCTAGTGGGGTTTTGTAACTGGAGGAAATGGGTGATTCCAAGAACACTTAATAGACAGGAAGCCCAAGATGACCCCATGAAACAAAAACTGTCCAGATTGCAGGGAAGAATTTGTGGCAGTGCCTTAACCTGTCAGGAACCTCAGGGTCAACCAGTGTACGGCGCCCCTGGAGCAGACAGTGATACAGGCCTTGCTCAAGGACCCAACCATGGCTGCATAGCAGAACCTGGATTTGAACCGATTATCTTCCGACTGATAGCCCAAAGCTCTACCCACTAGGCTACCACTGTCCCACATCAATTATGCCATACTATGCCATCGTAATTAATCTCACACACATACAAACACACCTTTTTCCAAAGTGATGGCTCTGTGGCCAAACAGGAAGTAGCTGCCACCATCCAGCAGTTACCCAGACTTCCCTGATGCAAATCTCTGGTGCTGATACCATCCACGAAAAGTCGAGGGTCCTTACACAGCTCCTTAGCCCCAAATGAAAAGAAAGTGAAGTAGTTTTAACCTAAGCTAGTCCAATATTTTAATGATTTACATAAAACACTTCAGATGAAAGACAGATCATTTGTCAGCTCTTAAGCAACTGGGATTAGGCTGACCATTTGCAATTATTTGTAATCTGTATATTTAAATAAAGTGTAGTAAAATTACTAAGCTAAGTGTTCATATTATATATTATATTATATTTTAAAATTAAAATTATTAATCACACATTAAGTATATAATATAATATCAAATATATTATTTAAGAATGAATTATTAATTAAACAATAGCCATTGACACTCAGTTTGGATGTGTATGTGTGCACATGAATGTGTAAAAGAAAGAGGTGCTGTCTGCTGGAACTTGTCAATTCATGCTTTGACATCGGATCCCATCTCCAAGTATCACTAAGTGTCAGGTTATAGAGCCCACACACAGTCAGACACAACATGAAGACACACACAATAAATTAAAATAAGACTGTTCCATTTTTACGTTACACAAATTAGTCTAAGAAGGAAAATTAGAACTGAATTCTACATTGTACATACAAGGGTTCTTCAAAAAGTTTCCACACTTTTAAAACTTTATTTATTAAGAATTTCAAAAACAAATGACATCACTTCTCTACATAGTCATCTTCCGATACATTTTTCCACAGTGTCGTACTAACCTTTTAATGCCATCAGCAAAAAATGTTTTTAGTTGAGAGCGTAGCCACTGATGCACCGCTGCTTTCACATCATCATCACATGAAAATCTTCTTCCCCTTAAAGCTTGAGTGTCCAAAAAGGTGGAAATTAGAAGGCACTAAATCCAGACTATAAGCTCTCTCAGACAATACCAATTACTACTCCTCCCACCCTCACCATTTCCATAAAAAATATAAAAGTGTGGAAACATTTTGAAGATCTCTTGTATGCTGGTCATTTTAAAGTGAAATCACACTGTCATTTTATAAACCCCATTTCTCAAAAGTTGGAACATTTTGTAAAATGCAATAAAACTAAATCTTGATTTGTTCATTTTCAACCTTTATTTAATTGATACAAATGCAAAAAACTTATTATATTTTGTAAATAATAAGCTCAACAGTCTGTGTTTGTCATCTGATTCTCATTTTCACAATGTGCCATACATTTTCAATTAGAGACAGATCTGGTCAGCTGGTAGGTCAGTCATGAACATGCACACTATGAAGCCACAGTGTTATAGTGCATGCAAAATGAGGCCTGGCATTGACTTGTCTTGCATATAGGCATTCACAGATAAAAATGTCTTCATCTTTCATCTTTCAATTTATGTTATGACATTTCTAGCATACTGTAATACATGTCAGATTGTAAGCTATAGATTAAATAATAAAATAATTGTTACTATTAAATTGCTTGCTACAAACAGAAGACCATAAATGCTTATAGTTGCTTAGCTTGATAATGTTTTCTGATGGCCAGAAAAAGTTAATTAGCTAACACCGAGGCCACAAAATCTACACCTGCATTAGGTAGATTGTAAGCACTACTGATTTTTAGACCTCACAATGCAAAACACCATCACTACATACAGAAAATAACTACTTGTTGAAATGCTTATTGCTGCATAATCAACAGCTATATTAAACATGCCAAATGTCAGAGCACACTATTTTAGTCAATATTTTTACGACTTCTTAAGGCAACCACGCGACACACACGCGCCCCAAAGTGTCAAATAGCAAAGGAATGATGTCTCACCACGTCAGATAGGCTTTAATTAAACATATCTGTTAAAGCACTGCTGACTGAGCAGCCACAATTAGACTAGAAGCTAGACATCCACAAAAAGACACAGTCAAGTCTAGCTATAGCCGTAAATTAAGAAATCGCCAAGAACTCAATAACAGTGCACTCCAAATACCAGATTATTTCTAATAAAAGAACATTTAGAAGGGAAAGTTCATCCAGTCTTAAAAATTATTGAGGCCACTGCTAGCATGGGGTTAGTTTGCAGGGCAATAGTATATACAAATGCTAACCATTTAACATGAGCAATACTTATGGAATTTCTGTTTGATTGGGCAATACCAGCAGGATGAATTTGGGCTATACTCGTAGTTCGGTTTATTTTAATTAAATATTAATACTAATTAAATATAGTAAAGCACACTCTTAAGCTGCTGGATGGACAGGTAACATTTTGTATGATATCCACTCCAGCCAGTGAAACACTTAACTTTGTATTGAGTTTAAAATTTATTACACAAATTTATGTCCAAAGAGAATATGACTTTATTGACATGTAATGACCCAGTATTGTTTGTAGAAAAGCAGCCACCCATCATGATGCTCCCATATGACAATTTAAGTGTACTGTTTTACGACAACACTTCTTTACTCAAACATAAGAAGCTTACCAAGATGGTAATGTTTTCATTTCATCTAACCATTGTTGAAAGCTGTCTAAATGCTTGTGTGCAAATGTAAAACAGGCAAATCTGAGCCTGAGGTATGAAATATTGCATGTTTTAAATTTTTTTCAAGTAATGATGTGATAACAACAAAAATATCTCCTCACCCCTGGTCTCTTCCAAGTGAGTCCTGGAGGTGGTGTTCTCTTGTAGAAAAGGGACTGTGCAGAGGCAGGAAAGTATGGGTCTTGAAAGAGAGCCCCTCTTCTCAAACATGCCCGCTTCAGCTTGTCATAGTTCTGACCATGAAACAGGCACACACTATCTGGCATCCTAAAGGGCAAAGAAGTTTCAAGAAAAGGAAAGGCAGATGATAGGAAAGGAGACGGTAATAAAAGGCAATATTTCATAGCACAAGTAAACAACAATTTTTATATACATCAGCAAGAGACCTACAGTGTATCACAAAAGTGAGTACACCCCTCACATTTCTGCAGATATTTAAGTATATCTTTTCATGGGACAACACTGACAAAATGACACTTTGACACAATGAAAAGTAGTCTGTGTGCAGCTTATATAACAGTGTAAATTTATTCTTCTCTCAAAATAACTCAATATACAGCCATTAATGTCTAAACCACCGGCAACAAAAGTGAGTACACCCCTAAGAGACTACACCCCTAAATGTCCAAATTGAGCACTGCTTGTCATTTTCCCTCCAAAATGTCATGTGATTTGTTAGTGTTACTAGGTCTCAGGTGTGCATAGGGAGCAGGTGTGTTCAATTTAGTAGTACAGCTCTCACACTCTCTCATACTGGTCACTGAAAGTTCCAACATGGCACCTCATGGCAAAGAACTCGCTGAGGATCTTAAAAGACGAATTGTTGCGCTACATGAAGATGGCCAAGGCTACAAGAAGATTGCCAACACCCTGAAACTGAGCTGCAGCACAGTGGCCAAGATCATCCAGCGTTTTAAAAGAGCAGGGTCCACTCAAAACAGACCTCGCGTTTGTCGTCCAAAGAAGCTGAGTGCACGTGCTCAGCGTCACATCCAACTGCTGTCTTTGAAAGATAGGCGCAGGAGTGCTGTCAGCATTGCTGCAGAGATTGAAAAGGTGGGGGGTCAGCCTGTCAGTGCTCAGACCATACGCCGCACACTACATCAAATTGGTCTGCATGGCTGTCACCCCAGAAGGAAGCCTCTTCTGAAGTCTCTACACAAGAAAGCCCGCAAACAGTTTGCTGAAGACATGTCAACAAAGGACATGGATTACTGGAACCATGTCCTATGGTCTGATGAGACCAAGATTAATTTGTTTGGTTCAGATGGTCTCAAGCATGTGTGGCGGCAATCAGGTGAGGAGTACAAAGATAAGTGTGTCATGCCTACAGTCAAGCATGGTGGTGGGAATGCCATGGTCTGGGGCTGCATGGGTGCAGCAGGTGTTGGGGAGTTACATTTCATTGAGGGACACATGAACTCCAATATGTACTGTGAAATACTGAAGCAGAGCATGATCCCCTCCCTCCGGAAACTGGGTCGCAGGGCAGTGTTCCAGCATGATAATGACCCCAAACACACCTCTAAGACGACCACTGCTTTATTGAAGAGGCTGAGGGTAAAGGTGATGGACTGGCCAAGCATGTCTCCAGACCTAAACCCAATAGAACATCTTTGGGGCATCCTCAAGCGGAAGGTGGAGGAGTGCAAAGTCTCGAATATCCGCCAGCTCCGTGATGTCGTCATGGAGGAGTGGAAAAGCATTCCAGTGGCAACCTGTGAAGCTCTGGTAAACTCCATGCCCAGGAGAGTTAAGGCAGTTCTGGGAAATAATGGTGGCCACACAAAATATTGACACTTCAGGAACTTTCACTAAGGGGTGTACTCACTTTTGTTGCCGGTGGTTTAGACATTAATGGCTGTATATTGAGTTATTTTGAGGGAAGAATAAATTTACACTGTTATATAAGCTGCACACAGACTACTTTTCATTGTGTCAAAGTGTCATTTTGTCAGTGTTGTCCCATGAAAAGATATACTTAAATATCTGCAGAAATGTGAGGGGTGTACTCACTTTTGTGATACACTGTATATTATAACATCTCAACCCTTGGATTTCCAGCGCTTATAAAAAAACACATATGCCATTACCATACTTTAAATTTTTTAAAGGTGACATTCATCCCCCTTTCTTTTACCTTCCTAGGTGATAGATAACACCCAGCTGCTGTGCCGCAGAACATCTGTAAGCTTTCTACAAATTGACCAGCCAAGTGACCTCTGATTTAGTCTAGTTACAGAGGTGATTCAGTTACAAAGTTTATTTTTAAACCAATGTGTATTTTGCACTGGGCTCTAAAAGGGTGAGTGATGATTGCTTTGGAAATCCCCTTGGGAGTTAAAAAATCAAGTTTCTTGTCTCCACTATATCTCAGTATCACCAAATGTCTTACAACTACTATCAAACAAGGTGGAAATGTTAATACATACAATTGGTAAAGAGAGGCAGGAGCCATTTACAATTTTGGCAAAGCAAAAAGGCAGGTCAGTGGCCAAGAGAGAGTGTCAGAATATGATGTAGCACCGATTCTGTCAGTATATATGCCAGGATAATTTACAGGCCACATGAGTGATCTTCCACCACTTTATCCTGGTCAGGGTTGCAGTGGGTTTGTTTTCCTGGAATCACTGGGTGCAGTGCTGTAACACATCCAGGACGCACAGGACGCCAGTCCATCAGCTGTACATTTTCAGCATTTAGCAGACGCTTTTTATCTAAAGCAACTTACAGTACTGTAACAGTATATTGTCTAAGCAATTGAGGGTTAAGGGCCTTGTTCAAGGGCCCAACAGCAGCAACATGGCAGTGTTGGGACTTGAACCAGCAACCTTCTGATTACAGCTGTATGTAGATGATGGTCGACCAGTTGATTGCACCGCTGGTGATTTGAAACCTGGGTTCTAGCTGTAGTGGGCTAGCATAATTTACTGCTGCATTACCTGGGCCTTTTTTTTCTTTAATAAAACCAGTCGTCAGAATTTTAAGTTGATGTTATCATAGAAGTTGCTCATCTGGAAAATGATCATTACTTATAAATTAATATGATTTGTTGTAATACCTTGCTATTTATTTCTTCTAGAGTTGTTTTACTTGCAGTGTGAAAGTATCTGGACCCATTATGTCTTTTTATGAGTTTTTCATGGCATGTTGTAGAAGCACCGTGCTGTTTCTTTGTTTTCTTTATTGGGCTGCAGTATTGCGATGCTCTTTTCCATTACCTGTCTACTCCCAAACAACCAGATTTGTTCACCAGAGGAAGTGGAAATAGTCTTAATTCTGATATAAAAACATAATCGTATACAACTATGCCTTAAGGTAATAGGGGTCAATTATAACACTTGGGTGACTACCGTGCACCTAATCATATTGGTCATGCATGTGTACTGTAGTTTACAATATGAACTTTTTCATTAATTTAGTATATCTGTAAAACACTTTTAAACAGTGCACATAAAGTGTCCATCAACTGGTAACATCTGTAACATAATCCCTGCTGTCACACTATCTCAGAGTACAATGACATGGCAGACTGTTAGGAGTGACACACTAGCTATAAGTCTATAGCAATGCAAACTTTATCTGACACGAAACTATAACTCATCAGCAGCCAGAGCTTGAAACTATTAAACCACTAAACAGTTTGTTGTATTACCAGCAGAATACAATAAAAGAGGTAGAATAACCATACAGATCATGTTGGAGTACAGGCTGCTCTGGTCTTTATTTTAATATTCACTACTTGCGTATCTTGCACACACTTTCTTACTCTTGCTTTAACACATCTAATGTCCCCTCGCTGACCCTAAAGCAACATGCTGAGCAAAAAGTGCCTCTCGATTTCTCTCTGTATACCAGGTCAGGTAAAACACAAAAACAACCCTTTATAGAACATAGAATAATATAATAAATGCCAAGTTACACTTACGTCTTCACGTTTTCTTTCCCCGTTTTTCTCATTCTCACTCTCCTGGTAAGTCCATCATGCCATATCTGTTGACATTACACTTGAGGCAATGACACCTGAGTACTCTAGAGCCCTTCAGCCCATGCAACCACACACACACACAGACACACACACATACACTTGCAAACAGTGGCAAAATAAGTTTTGTGTACAATTTGAAAATACAGAGAGTCAGAGTAAAATATCAATACATTCTGCTTAAATAACTTTTAATTGTTCTTTCCAAAACAATAACAAATAGATCTGAAATATGTGAATCTCTGAGCATCAGTTTTTCCAAGTCAGGAGTCCTATTAATAAGATAAGAACTGAGTTGTGTGTTATTTTACTGCCCTTAAAAAGACAACTTGAGTCTGTCCAAGTCTTCAATATTCATAAAATAGTAAAAAAGCAGCCAAAGCAAAATTTCTAATGAGCTGAGATGCAGAGTCAGAACTTAGTCAGAACGTTTTAAAATCATATTTTTTATTTCAGTCAAGACAACACAATACACACTGCATATGAGAAACCACAAATTATTTACCTCAGTATTACAGTTAACAGCATGCTATTTTTTAAATACATTATTTAAAATTTACTGGCATTCAGGCTATAACTGACGGATTACAATTTGTTTTACTTAAGTGCTGAAGACCTTAATTACACAAATTAAGATTACAAGAGAACTAAAAATGTTCGAACAGTCCTAATATAAAACATTCAGCTGTCGCTTTTCAGTGTTTATTTAACAGTAAGATGTTATGGTTGGTGTCAAATTATTTAAACCTACTGGGTATTTAAAAGAAACACTTCATGCTCACCTCAGTGTAGTACATTCATAAAAACCTTTTCTGTAGGTATCTACATCAGTAAACAGACAGTACAGGATTCAAGACATTTTTTCATCAACAATATCTAAACAAAGGTAACTTAGGATAGATTTGTTGTCAGGTATCTTAATAGCTACATTGTTATAAGTAAAAGCAAAAGATGCACACAGCACCTTTGTTATCTCTTGTTGTTATCTCTTGCATTACAGATACTACCTTTTGCTGCATAACTTTGACATATTGTAAAATTATGTAAACTAACTTATTGAAACTCGTGGTACCTCTTTTCTTACTTGTTAAAACAATACATCACTGCAAAGCACATGAGCCACTGGGCAAAAAGTCCTGCACATAGATAGCAACAGCCTTGGTAAGGTAAGTCATACTTCCAAACCGGCCACTGGGTGCACTGTCATACAGGAGTCGGCAGATGCCTGTGGATGGATCTCTTTCAAGAATGTGCTCCTCAGCATTTAGAGCTTTCTGTATAAGAAGAGAATAAGAACTGTTTTTAATTTTAGAGTGTAAAAGAAATGTACAGTGCTGGATGTTACTGGATTTTTGTGGGACTAAATGTTTTCAGAACAGTAAACAAAACATGATTTTACACAGTACACAAAGATAAAAGTGAAGTGAAAACATATCACATTTTGTAAAACACAGTTATCCAACACTCATATCACCATAATAAAAAACGTTAATTCAATAAAAGTATATATAGTAACTCTTCTCATTTAAATCTAACTAACCCACCTAAAATGTTTGGGCAAGATCTACAATTTGCAGTCGGAAACTGTGGCAGTATGTCTGACAAAACACTTTTGCAAAGAAAAATGAGCTGCACTTGTGCAACAGTAAAAGATGCAGATTAAATCTATGAAGGGTTTAGTTGCATTCATTGTTGGTGTAACCATTTGTGAAGCAAGGGAGGTAATTACATCTTCAGTAATATGGGTATTGGATTACTATGATTCTTAAATGAGAAAGTCCTAAAAATACTATACATAAGTATACAAAGACAGTTTTAAATGTGTTTACATGGTTGTGAGAAGATCTTTCATCCCCTTTTTATTTTAGAGCCATTTTAAACAGAAGTGTATATTTTTCAGTTTGTTTTGGTTCTGCACATGAAGTAACATCATTAAAATAAACCATATCTTACTGCTCCAAGGAAATTTCTAAATAAATTTGCAATGATTTACTTATGTTTATATTTCCTTCCAATTAATTTGTTGCTGATTGCTACAGTATTATCTAGATCTCATCCTACGAAACAATTACTAATGCAGAAAAACACACCACATTTTCACACACACTTATACATACCTGGTCCTGGTAAAACATATCATTTGCTATGTGGACAATCTTTTCTACATGGATGATGCTGCCGATGCTGTGGATGTCGACATCAGCCAGCATGGTAAGCACCAGGATTGCCTCCACCAGCAGCTGCCTGTACTCGGGCTGAGGCACACGATTCAGCACGGTCTCCACATGCACTGCAAATTTGATCTCACCTGGGGTCATCTGAAGAGAGAGATACAGAGTGGTTAGATAGTTGTTTTAAGAACTCTACAAAAGATGTTCCAGCACATGTTCTTTGTTACAATACACTTGGGGCAGCATTGCCCAGCTGTCAACTTACACTAAAATTTACATTTTCTGCATTTAGCAGACGCCTTTATCCAAACCAACTTACATTAGAGTTACAGTATACAGTCTGAGCAACTGAGAGTCAAGGGCCCAACAGCAACAACCTGGCAGTGGTGGGGCTTGAACCAGCAACCTCCTGATTACTAGTCCAGTACCTTAACCTCTAGGCTACGGCTTAGATTACAGATAATTGGAAATCTTGTGCATTATGGGAAATCATATTTGAATAATTTAAATCACTTCGTGGTGCAGCTTAATCATGTGATTCTCAACTATCACTTAATGTCCTTGGTGCTTACACTACACATGAACCATATTTTATTCTTTATAGCTGTCTATTAAAAATCTTTAGATTCTATTAAAAACAACAAACCCACACCCTGAGTACACAATAAAATGTAGAGAATAAAGTATGCTGCATTGCTCACAGGTACTCAAAAAAACAGGAAGATGAGAAGGCATTTATCTATAATATCTATATTATTATTATTATTATTATAAGACTATTCTGAATGTGAGTAATATACTTTCTGACTTGGTATTTTACGGTTCATCTACTGCTCGCAGTGCAGAAATTTCTGTCAGAAACCCACTCAGTCACGTGACCACTAAACTAGAGCTGGTTAGGGCAATTAATCAGGCCTTCATTCCCCTTCAGAGTGCCCATCCCAAAAACCTGCAAAGCATCTAAAATCCCGTTTTAAAAAGCTTTAAATTACACAGTGCCTACCTCGGCCTTCTCACTGAAAGAATAAATTCAATACGTTAGCAATATGTGCAGTGTGTGCAAACATGACTCCCCCTAGTGGTAAGTTTATTTTATTACAAAGGACAATGCGGTAAGAACGGCTTGTTCAAACCTCTCTTGTTGTGGATGATGGGAGCACAAAGCCTTCAATCGATAACCCGTGACACTATTGGAAACAAATGATATGTATGTTTACATATAGAACATGGTAACTTTTTGAATAAAAATGTAAATGATTTTTGGTTTCATTGATTATACACTCTACAAACCTTCTGCAAAATCTTCCAAACTTTTTGATAGAAGCCTACTGGCACTCTGTTCAGGGCTCCATCCAATCTCCTCCTGCGCAGCCACTGGCCCTGTCGACTGTCTGATGCCACAGGAACACTCAGAGAGCCATCAAATGATTCAAACGAACTAAGAGGATGCCGCTGGTGATCACATCAAAACACACAAACATAATAGGAACAGTGGAATAAACTCATATGACCGGTCTGGTGTTTAAACCATGCTAACAGTAAAGCATTTAGCATAATCATAGGTCAATAAAGGATTGTGGGTATAATAGGAAGCCCTATTAATACATGCAGTGTGATTCGGTGTATAAATATCTAAGCGGGTGTGTATTGTTAAGAAATCTAACACCATTAGTAATATTCTAGTATTTAAAAAACTGCTACAATATTCTTAGGTGAAAGGGGTAGCTACCACACATTAATTTCCCTAGATTTAACTGTATTGAAAAAAGGATTTTAACACTTTGGAGCAGTAGTCGACAATAACTGCTCTTTTAAACAGGTTTTTAGGGTTTTTGTCAGTACCTTTTATGTTTTTTGTCGATATAGTTTTCATAGTATTAAGATTACCTTTAGTTATTTATTTTAAACTAGGGCTGGCATCCCTTTCAACCCCCTAAAATCAAGCCTTAAGTTTACTGTGGTTTACTTCATTATCCATTAAACCCATCATCAATTACCCAGTGTTTTTAAGAAATGTATTGGAAATGCAAAAATATAAAATACAATTGAGAAATTTTGAATAAAATACTAAGCTCTTACACTAGACTCCTTGGGATCAAAGTCGAATGATTGTCCTGGAAAGGTCTATAAAGTAAAAAAAAAGAAAAAAAAAAAAGAAAACAGGGTAAAATCACTGTAGAGTCTCAATTCTGTTCAGTAAAAAACAATGTTTGTAAGAATTAAATAACTACAGCTAGGGCAATCACACAGACTATCATGCATCTGCAGCTCCAAGGACACTAATTGCTTTTAAGCCATATACATTGTACTTTTTTATTGCAAATCAGCAGCAGCAAATTTCAGTCCAGCATCGTCGAGTTGTTATTTCTTTTTTTACATTTATTTCAATTAGTTTCTCTTATTTTTGCAAACAGTCATTATTCAATGTTATCTGAAGATTTGGCAATTGAGCCAGGGTCAACCACATCAAAGCATGGCATGGTTTTACATTTCACCTTACTCTGACTTGACCAAGACATCCTTCTCTCCTCCAGCTGTAAATGGAGACATATCTTATTCTTACAGCCTAAATCAACAAAGTGTTAACTATTGTAACAGTGTCCCTGGATAAAGCTCACAAAGCTATCACATGTAATATGAAATAATTTGCATATTGCATCCTTTGTGTTAAACACCACAGTTACTTACCAACTTCATGTCACTCTTTAGTTTGCTAATGCCTGCACGCTCACTTTTGGTTGCGCCCACATGTCCAACCTCATGGATAGAAATGGCAGGACTCACACCTGTCTCCACTATAATAATAATAATAATAAATTTTATTTATAGGCGCCTTTCAGGACTCTCAAGGTCACCGTACATAAAAGAATAAACATACAAACAGCATAAAACAGCAATAAAAACAGGGAAAGAATTTTAAAAATATATATAGTCAAGAGAACAGGCTAAAGACTGTATGCTGTCCTAAACAAGTAAACACAACACAGTACACAATCAGTACAAACCAACCAAAGAAGCACAGGGTTGTGTTTAAAACACACAGGTGCACAAAGCTTATCAAATTACATAACTCATTTACAACACACTGTGGGGAAAGAAGAAGTATGTGGACACCATACCACGACCATTGACATAAATATAAAGTTGAAGCTTTTTGCAGCTATGACAGAACTTCACTTTTTTAAGAAGCATTGCCACAAGGTGTTGAAGGGTGTCTGTGGAGATTTGTGCCAAATGATAAGTCGACAAATGATATGTGAGGTCAGGAACTGATTTTGGGAGGAGAAGGCCTGATGTTCCATTAAATTCCAAATGTGTAATCCAATCAAACTCATCAAACTATGTCTTTATGGGACTTAAGGAAAATGCCTTCCAGAAACTCTAGCAACAATGTTTCACTTTTTGATTACTGTGGTGAAAACATCCTTAATGAAATACCTCAGAGACAGGATTATGAGTAGAAAAGAGCACTAACATATTCTCACACAGAAACTTGATAAATGCTATAAGATGGAAATAAAATAATCACCCTTTATACTCCCATCAGTGACCTTGTGGGACAATGTAAGATTTCATCATTAACTGAGATTTCTTAGCTGGAATATAGGAACTGATCTAAACCAACTAGAACTGGGTTATGGACAACAATGTGACTGACTCACTTCTTGTCACTTACATTACTTTCCAGTAACATTCCATTGTACCACTATTCTTGGAATATTGGAATATGACTACTGGCAATCATGCCCTAAGCATATCTACATGTTCTATATAGTATTTGATTGTATAAATTAACATTTTCTCCCACATTACTTACACCTGTTAACAATGGCTTTGGCTGGGACACAAATTCAGTAATTAGGAGCAGTGTCCACACACTAGTAAAAAGAAAGTAACTGACCATTTCTTTGCACACCGAACTCTTTGCCACTGAGAATGTGATGCAACAGATTCTTCAGCTCAGATGGGCTCAGACTCATCAGACTTTCTGTGGCCTCCTCATCTAAAACACATATCACACAACCGGTTTGCATTATTTATTAAAACCACAGCATGCACAATATCCTATTTCTTTCAATATCCTATTTCTTTTTTAAAAAAAAGACTTCCATTCTCACTAACTGATTTGTGATTTTGGATAAAGAACCTATGTTGAAAACAGTGTAAGGAAGGAAACACCCTGGATAAGGGTGTTAGTCCATCATGGGACAGCAAACATTCACTCATTCACATCTAGGGGTGATTTATACTTGAGTATCCAATGTACTTGTTGCTTGTTTTGGAAAGTGGGAGAAAACATGAAACACTAAGTAAAGCTATAGACAGGAAATGTATCACTAATAATGTAAAATAATCCAAGCTTTTTTTACACTTAAAGTCTAATATCTAAAGCAACCTTGGGTGTAAGAAAGGTGCTATATAAATACAACTTATTATTATTATTATTAATTATAGTAAAGCTCAATAATTTAAAAAAATGCAAAGAAACTGCTGAAAAAAATTATATGATAATTAAATCTAGATATTAAAGAACAGCATTAACAGCTACGCTGTAATTATACTGATATGTTTTAGTTGTTTATTATTTATTAGAAATTTTACGTCATGTTCCACACACTTAAGTTACATTCATGACAGGACAGGTAATTACTGTTTACACAAGATTCATCAGTGCAGTCATGGACAATTTTGTATCTCCAATTCACCTCTCTTGCATGTCTTTGGACTGTGGGAGGTTACCGGAGCTCCTGTTGGAAAAACCCACACAGACACGGGAAGAACATGCAAACTCCACACAGAAAGGACCCGGACAGCTCCACCTGGGAATTGAACCCAGGACCACTGTGCCACCCCATATCAAAAAGTCACATAAAACACTAAAAATCTGTTAACACTATTACCTGAACAGTTAAGTGATTGGGCCAGTTCAGTAGCCATGACCTGAATGATAAGGCCAATCCTGAGCCTGAACATCTCACTGAACAGTCCTGGCTGAGTCCTGATGTTCATTGCCAGGTACACCATAATCTCCTGTATCACACAAACATACAGTCATAAGACCCGCACTAATACAGTAAACATGACAGTAAAAACACAAGCTTTATGGTTCAGGAACTGAGAATACTGATTGGGCAAAAATTCCACTTTCACTTACAAAACTGCAACATTCTTAGCTGCTTAACAGTCTGTGGTTGCTGTTTTTCTAATTCTGCTCTTCATGATGCATCAATTTTCAATAGGAGTTTGATATGCCATGCACATACATTATCCAAAGCAATACTGTTGTAGCACATGCTGAAAGAGGCCTGACATTGTGTTGCTAAAATAACCATAAAGTTTTCAGAAAAAAAACATTAACAGCAGATTTCTCCGGAATTCCCTGCAGCTTTTTACAATATTATGTACTGTAGATGTACTCTTTGATGTACAATTCTCTCATGATGCTTGGCACAAAGTGGTGATCCAGGGGATCCTCCCACCACTTTATGACCCACCACTTTATGACTGCCTTATTCTGGTCAGGGTTGCCATGGGTCCACCACCCACTGTGGTGCAGTGCCACCCCATATTGCAGATATCTCATTCTAAATTCATTTTATATTTATGAAATACAATTAAGTTGCTGAGCTTAAACATTAAAAGTCATTTCTTTGTACCTTTGTCAGTTTAATATCGCTTTAAGAGACTTAACAAATCACTGTTTTTATTGCATTTTACAAAAATCCGCAGCTTTTCTGTAAATGGGGTGTGTAGTAAATGGTGAATGATGCATTCATTAATTATTAGTAATAACTGTATCCTAATCAGAGTTGCAACAGTTTTAGAACCTACCCAGAACACTGGGTGCAAGAAGGAAAAAGTGCTTTAAAAAGTGCTTTAATCTATGCAGGGCATTACCCACCCATTTACACACACAATTTAAAGCAACCATGTGTTTGAGAGGTGGGTGGAAACCAGAATACCCAAACGAAAATGATGTAGACATGAAAACTCCCAAGAGATTCCCTAAATGACTTGAGGTAAGATTTATATTCACTGTGCAGCACCATTGCTATTAAATTGAGCAGTTACTGTACTACAAACTGCAAGTACACTACCATAATTATTGATGTAATCGGTTTAGTTCTAGACCACACAATGGCAGTCAAGGCACCTCAGCCATCATGGGTGTGGTGCAAGCAACATAGTATTTTCAATTGGAATTGGAAATTAGTAGATTTAAAGAAAATAGCGCATTAATTAATTACACTGTGAATGTAAGAAGGAAATGAACCAAAACCATGAGTGCCAACTGGATCTGTATTTTGTCAGGTGCTTTTTAATAGTTGTTGCATGTTCTCTAGACATTTCCAATAAAATAAAAAAAATAATAACAAAAAAAACTGAAGAGTTCAGAGGTAAATAGTTAATTTATTTATAATAAAGGCATTTAAGGTGAGAATGCAGAGAATACATACCTGTGTAAGGATAGAGATTGTTATGTTGTTCTCACTGGCTTGATCAATTAATTTGGCCAGCTGATCAGGTGGCATGGGCCTAAATCAGGACACATATCAGACAATTCTAAACCTCCAGAGCTGTAGCAGCTAATGTTATTATATAAAATCTAAGCAGAACTGCCAATAACTGACTATACCACAGTTTGGTAACACGCTAATGTTAAGTAAAATCGACATTGACACAGTCAGAGGAGAACTCACGCAGTAATGGTCTTTTCTCTGGGCTCTGGAGGTAAGCCCACTGTCAAGTGCTTCTGATGAGCCAGCAAATCAGAGCAGGCCTGCAAAGATACAATTACACAAGACCAATAAACAATTACTAATACATACAGTAATTTACAACTATTATGGTAAGACCACAACAAATAGCAGATGGCGAAATAATGCTTTAATATTACAAAAATGTGGTAATATTCACTCACCCAGTCAAGCTCCTCCACTTTTTTTCGCAGCATACCAGAGATCATACGGATGAGGCCCCAGCAACGAAGGTCACCTGCTTTTTCATACAGCTCCGTGAGCAGCCTGCGCACTGTGGTACCTTTACCGTACAGCTGAGTGTCCCAATCCATTCCCCTGAGAAAATATTGTTTGGTGAACAATCCAAAAACATACACATTCTGCACCTAATACTCTTTGTTTTGTTTTATACTGGAGCCATCAGCAGGGAAGCTAAGTCGGGGAAGCTTAGAACAATGTTTTATAGTAATGTTAACTTTAAATCATCATACACTTGACCATGTCAGATTTGAAGTTGAATTTTTTATATTTTACAATTTAATTAAATTTTTTTTCAACAGACTCGCTTTTTGGGGGAGCAAATAGTTTGCCTGGTCTCGGCAGTTATCAAAGCCAGGAATTACCTTGCCTGATTATTATGCTCTTTAGTCAACCTTCTCCTCTATGTATGACATAAAGCCATTGTTGGGTGGTAGCATGAAAGCAGATGGGAGGGTACCAAACAGCAAATAAAAACATCGGAGTTCTGAAATACTGTATTTTATGTGGTTTATGCTATTGTGCATTCATTGTTTTAGCATTTTATTGTCCACATATGTAGGCATTTTACTGACTGTACATTTCAATATTACTGCAAGCAGAGAAGCCTAGTGTAACAGTCGAGGGTTATGTTCCTAATCAGAAACAGTAAATGTCATTTTTGTACACAGCCCTATTATTTAAAACAAA
Organism: Trichomycterus rosablanca; assembly: GCF_030014385.1. Taxonomy (NCBI): domain Eukaryota; kingdom Metazoa; phylum Chordata; class Actinopteri; order Siluriformes; family Trichomycteridae; genus Trichomycterus; species Trichomycterus rosablanca. The sequence goes on along the minus strand of NC_085991.1, from coordinate 32,918,608 downwards.
ACATGCTACATACGAATAATTCCTAATGGGTAGCATACCAAATGAAAGCAGTAAGTATTTGTATCTTTCCAAGAATTACTAGTTTTGCTATAAAAAATAAATACCAAGCATTATGCAATGTATTGAAAGAACAGATGCCAGGAAGAAAAATGCCAGCTTAGTTAAGTGAGGAGGATTGCTGACTGTGTGACATCATTTTAATCTTAGCGCAGACATTTGTGTGTAATAATTTGGGATTTACTTGATCAGTCTTTGCATGACCCCTTTGAACAAGGGTGGTTCTGTAAAGTTTGAAATTTACTGTGATGCTTTTAAAGCTATGTAATATATTGCAAGTCAACTGCATATTAATTTGAAATAAAGACTTTACTATGTTATATAAATACAGACATTTATTTAATACTTTAAAGATATTTAATTTAGAATTTACAACACTATTTTATAAGACTATTAGTATTATTAATTCGGCTGAGTGTGAGTCATCCTGAGTGATATTATAGATGTAAACTTTCTTCCTACATAAGCCTATAAATTCAGTTGAAATCAAACAAACTGTAAAAAACAGTATCAAGTATAACGACAAAAAAGGAATGTTGTCATTTTTTTAATATTTTTTAAATTAATGGTTTAGATTAACAAGTTTATACTTTCTCTGAAGAATAGAAATGGTTCATATACTACATGTATAAAGGTAAAAGGCAATGTCTTACTTGTCTTTAAAGAGAATGTACAGGATGTCTGCCTGGTCCTGGAGACCCTGCATATCTTTAAGAAGCTGGGAGAGAGCCACATAGTCTATAGCTCCATCAGCACCACGGGGTAGGTCACTATGTGATGATACAAACAGCTCTGGGGCCTAAAACATGACAATGAAGTAAGAAGAAAAAGGGAGTCTTTCTTTTTTTTGCATGTGTGTATGAATGAGTGTGCATATACCTGGCTTGGTTCTGGTCCAGAGGAGCTTTTTAGATTGAGAGATGGTTGAGAGCATCGAAAGAGCTTAGTGGGCAGATACAACTGTACATCTGAAATAAACATGAACAAAATGTAAAACACAGGCCTCATACATAAACACAAAACAACTTTATTAAATTACCACACACAACAGACCCTAACCAGTCTGCAACAACGAGATAGTCAGAGCAATGCTCACTTTGCAGTTGGAGTTCTTTGGCCTTGTTTACCAGAGACACAATCTCTCTCGTCTGATTGGCTGCAGCCTTGAAGCGACCAAGCCCTGTGGGCCTCCCGTCCACTCTTAACTTACGTTGAGGTACTGCTTTGGCCAGGAGCTGATCCAAATACTGAGCCAGATCATCTGTGTCTGATCAATACACATAAAAGATAACACAGATACAAAGATAAGTGTAAAAATAAGTGTAAATATAACAATAAAATTTAAGTTTAGGTTAATTTCACAAAGCAAAACATTTAGCACTTTTTAAAACTTGCATTTCAAGTAACATTTCTTTTACACAAACCCTAATTAATAGGTGCACATTAAAGGACATAATCACTCCTCCTCTGGGAAATGTTAATAATAAGACATGACCATAGTCACAATCATGGTCAGATTTGTATGAATTTGACTAGAATTTTACATTTTTAAATCTCCTTTCTCAATAGTCTCAAGTCGTTTAAAAGACAAACTTAATTATCTTAACATCCTAATAGTCTTAATTATCCTGACAAAATTCTTCCTTGTTGGGAAGAAGCAGTGAAATCTTGAGCTCTTGTCAGTGCCAATGCAATAGGGGTTAAAATCAGACCTTAACCGGGCCCCTCGGGAACATCAATTTTCATTCACTTCACAGACCCTTCTAGTGTTTCCCTGGCAGTGTGCTTTGGGTCACTGCTTTGCTAAAAGCGTTTCAAGCTTTCTGGCACAAGGAAGTAGGTTTTCATCCAAGATATCTCTGGACCAGACTAACAAGAACTGTTCTAAGAAACCCAATGACTGCATGGTGTTACTTGGCAGCTGTACCATGTTAAATTTATACCAAATATGCCATTTCAAATTTAAGCTAGAGGTTCAACATGAGATCCATCCAACAACATGACTTTCTGAAACTTTGTTAGGGGGTCTTCCAAGTGACATTTTATATTTTTAAATAAAGGTTCCTTCTTATCAGCTGCCAGGGTTTGGTTTTCACACAGAGCTGGATTACTTACAGAGAGCCACACAAAGCTCCATGTGACTCCCCCCACTCGCGCAGGCACCCAAACCAGTCCAAGAGATATCCCGCCTACCACAGCAGCAGTGGGGAGAGACCCTGTCCGACCTTGTAATCTGTTTTGACTTCATTTTGAGGTGTTTTGTGAAACGATAGACCTCACAAAGAAATGGGCTACGTATCCTCATATAGTCATTTTAAAAAGTTGAGCCACAGATGTTCTACACAGGTGTCGGCTATTAACAAATTAATGAATTGTTTTCTAGATAAACTGGAAAAGTACTATACTATCAGCCATAACATTTAAACCACCTCCTTGTTTCTACACACTGTCCATTGTATCAGCTCCACTTACCATGTAAAAGCACTTTGTAGTTCTACAATTACTGACTGTAGTCCATCTGTTTCTCTGTATGCTTTGTTAGCCCCCTCTCATGCTGTTCTTCAATGGTCAGGACTCTCCCTGGACTGTTGGTATGAGTGGATAAGACACAGCAATGATGATGGAGTATTTAAACACCTCACTGTCACTGCTGGACTGAGAATAGTCCACCAACCAAAAATACATCCAGCCAAAAGCACCCTGTGAGCAGCGTCCTGTGACCACGGATGAAGGTCTAGAACAGACCTGGGCATTGTACGGCCCGCGGGCCACATCCGGCCCGCGAGACATCCCCAACCGGCCCGCGTGTGAGGTTCGTGGCAATTAAAAATGAGATGTAAATAAATGTACATCAAACATGCAATATAATAGGATTGATTTTGAGGAGAGCGCTGTGTCTTTAAATATCCGCAAGTTTCGATTTGCGTATGCGCGTGTGTGCGCGCGAGTGTATCAGCTTCACTGTAATGCGAACAGAACTGAGTGTGATTGACGGTGGAGTTTTTAACAAGACACGAACTTCTGAATTGTTTATTTACTAAAGTCAGATGTAACGCTGGTTAAGGATCAGAATTTAGGCTCTAAATCGCTGTTGCGGTACTAAACAGAAATACAAGCATATGAACGATGCGGAGCGTCACACCTGAAGCTTCTCTAACTAAACTGCAAAAGCAATAAAGACTGTTTTATAAAGTTTAACACGTCCAGAACTGAAGCAGTCCAGGACCAGCTCAGTGATTTTAAAAATAATATTAAACAATAACAAAGGACTGAAAAACAAATGAGGTAATTAGACTCAAAACAAAATAGTGTAAAGTTTAAAAACCTGCACATTTTGTTCACATTTGTTTTTGCATTTGTTTGTTTAAATAGTGAAATAATGTTGATGTTTTTACTCTGCATACTTCTAATTTTCTAAATGTAACATCAAAACATTAACAGCTTATTAGAACTGTACAATTCACTGCTTTTCATAAAGAGTGGACAGTTGTAGCCTAGTGGTTAAGGTACTGGACTAGTAATCAGAAGGCTGCTGGTTCAAGCCCCACCACTGCCAGGTTGCTGCTGTTGGGCCCTTGAGCAAGTTCCATAACCCTTAATTGCTCAGACTGTATACTGTAACTATTGTAAATCGCTTTGGATAAATGCGTCTGATAAATGCTGAAAATGTAATGTAATTGTAAATAAAAAGATAAAATGAATATTGAGCAGAATTAAGTTCACCTTATTGGTCCGGCCCTCCACAACAGTCCGAGTTTCTTATGTGGCCCCTTGGAAAATTTAATTGGCCACCCCTGGTCTAGAAGATGACCAACTCAAACAGCAGCAATAGATGAGCGATCGTCTCTGACTTTACATCTACAAGGTGGACCAACTAGGTAGGAGTGTCTAATAGAGAGGACAGTGAGTGGACCCAGTATTTAAAAACTCCAGCAGCGCTGCTGTGTCTGATCCACTCATACCAGCACAACACACACTAACACACCACCACCATGTCAGTGTCACTGCAGAGCTGAGAATGATCCACCACCTAAATAATACCTGCTCTGTGGGGGTCCTGTGGGGGTTCTGACCATTGAAGAACAGCATGAAGGGGCTAACAAAGCATGCAGAGAAACAGATGGACTACAGTCAGTAATTGTAGAACTACAAAGTGCTTCTATATGGTAAGTGGAGCTGATAAAATGGACAGTGAGTGTAGAAACAAGGAGGTGGTTTTAATGTTATGGCTGATCAGTGTATTTAAAATGGACTATCAAAGACAGAACATTTAAAATCTCTTTAGGGGCTAAATACCTTTCCCATCTAATATTTTATTGCTTGGATGTAAGCAAATATTTATCTAAAATCTTAGTCTCATTATGAACAATATGAAGAATATTTCTCTCTTACCATCATCAAAGTTAAGATCACGCACAGCGCCTTCATTACTGTACTCATCATCCTCTTCATCCCAGCTCATGCTACTGGCACGTCCCTTACCACAATCCAAAAAACTCAAATGAGCAAAACAGGATGTGGTCAGGAATTCTGATAGCTTTCCTGTCTGTATCCTAAATAAAGAAAACACAAATTAAATATCTGCTACAAAGACAATAAAAATCTGTTAATCAGATGCGTCACATTCATGCTTATACCGTGCTCCTCCATAGTAACCATCTTGGAGTTTCTTTAGTGTGGCCAGCACTGCAGGATTCAGGTCTGTGTGATCCTCAGCTGCAAAACAGTCACCTCAGATATTTAAAAACTTGTACAACATTTTTTGCATTTTCCCCCAATTTAGTCGTACCCAGTTACCCAATTTCATTACATTTTCTCTACTGATGTTGACCTCCACTCCTGACTAACACATGCCCCCTCCAACAAGTGTGCAGTAGCCAACTGCATCTTTTCATTTTGGATCAGATTCGCCCACAGAGAGTCACGCACTGATCTCCATTATCCCTTGTCTCTGTGCAGGCACCATCAATCAGCCAGCAGTGGTCATAATTGCATTAGTAATAGGAATCTCTCTGGCACCCTCCCTACGAATCAGCCAATCATTGTTTGTGTAGGCGGCCAGCCTGCCGGTAGCAGAGCTTAGATGCAAACTCACAGGTTCGAGATGTCAGCTCTGGTGTGCTAGCGTCTTTTACCTCAAAAACTTTTATAACATTTAATTGAAAGTCTCTGGGAGTTTGTCCTAAGTGGTGCTTTTGTCTTGCACATCACATCCATCAGGCCCTCCACACACTCAAGTAAAATACTTAATTTCGCAGCAGCTTTCAAGTGAGAAAAGTGTTTGCGTCTGAGGTTGCTAGGAGCTTACTGGTTTTACTCTTTGGGTAAAAAGGAGGCATTCCTGTCTTTCCAATCAATCAGGCATCTTTAAGCAAATGTGTATGGAAGAGCCCACCTAATGACATTAAACGGGCCACAACTTATGAAGAAGAAATGGTAGCTGGCTTAATGTGTGCTAGCCTCACACTCCCACATATTAGCTGTTGTGTGATGGGGGGCTTAGCCTGTGGGAGCAATTATGCATGTCATGTTGTCAGAATAAATTTCCTGCCACCTAAGTATAAAAGAGGTAGGGGCACCTAGTCAGCACAGTGGTTAATTGCACTAGCCCACCACTTTAACCAGCCAAGTGGCCACATAGACCACTGACTGTGTCTGGGGGAGGGAGTCAAATGGGTTAATTTGAGAGATGGTTAATTCAAAGTTGGCAGTGAGTGACTTTTCGTGTGCTGTACTGCTCTCTGAGGCAGGTAAAAAGAAGCAGTTGGCGACTGTGATTGTTGAATGGGGTGCATGATTGCCTAGTGCTCTCCTCGCCCTAAATGCAGCTTTGAAAAGAAATTCAGCTGTACGGTAGTGTGATTTATACTTCAGTACCACTTACTGAGCATGGTCTGGGAGACTGGGAATGTAACAGTGGGCCGGCCAATCATTCTCCAGCGAGAGGACAGGTAGGACAAGTCAGCACGTAACATCTCCACAATCATCCTGCTATCAAGAGCCAAGTAGAATTCTTGATGATCTATGAACTAGCAGAAGAATAAACATGAAAATAAGAAAACGCTATAAAATACAGAATATCAATATTTGATAGCATTTCAACAGGTTTATAGAAAATAAATACACTACAGGGCAAAAGTATTGGGACTCCCCTTCTAATGATTGAATTCATGTGTTTCAACCACAATTGCTAACAGGTGTAATAAATCAATTATATAAAAAATTATATTTAAACTTTGCAGCAACTGTTTAGGAAAAGTCATTTACAGTTCCTGAATTACTGTCATCTGTGCACAAAGTGAGGTCTATAAAGGTTTTCTATGAAGAAAAGCTTGGTTTAAAGAAAGTCCAGTGGCCTGCACAGAGCCATGACCTCAGCTTTGAAATAAACTGGAACATCAATTGAGGCCTTCTTGACCAACATCAGCATCCAGTTATACAAATCCTCTTTTGACTACATGGGCACAATTTGCCTCAGAGTCTTGTGAGAAGCCTTCTCAGAACAGTGGCTGTTGTGGCAGCTGACAAGATCACATACAATCCCTCTATTTTAATACCATTTGTTTTTGAAATGAGATGTCCAACAAGCTCATGGTCAGGTGTCCGAATAATTTTGGCCATATAATGTATGTAATAAGTAACATTTGTTGTTTTCTGTTTCCCAATAAATATATTACCTGAGGTGTAAAGGTAAATATTGTGTTGCGGATTATATACAGCTTAGAGGTTCCCAAAACACCAATCCTGCGACACGGCCTGCCAGTCAGCCCCAGCCTCTGGTTGCGTCCTTTAAAAAAGTAACATGATATAAAAAAATATGTTTCATCAATGTGAACATGGAATCTTATATGGTGGTCTAATATTTTATGGTGGTCTAATTCAATTTCATTTCAATTTTATCAAACTTTATCCTGGTCAGGATCACAGCAGGTTCAGTTTTACTGGGAAGAAAGGGCCCAAGGGAGATATACCCTGAACAGGGTGCCAAACCATCGCAGGTCTTTGGCTACCCCCCTACCATCCTCTAGACACCTGGCTTGCAAAAAACACCACTGAGGTTTAAACCCAGATCTTAGCAGTACTGGGCTACTGTAATAGACCTGTAATAAAATATTATTGATAGTAAATGGCACCTACCTAGCCTGGCGTAAATGTGGCTAAGTACTCTAGAAGGCTGCACCCTGATGGGGTGGATATCTGCCACAGTTTCCACATCTATTCCATTTTTCAACAGCAATGCCTTGATCTCATCATTCTCAGCCAGAATGCACACTGCCCAAAACAAACAACCAAACATTTGAGATATCATAAAACATCACAATTTATTTACTACGTTAAAACAAAAGGACAATATAGGTTACCTTGGACAACCACATCAGGTTTGGGGATGGTGGAGAAACGACGGTTCAGTGGGTCTATTTCTCCGGGGGCCAAGAAGCCCTGAATTTTATTTTACAGGATAAAATGTTTAATCTTAGACAGACATAAACACTATCTGCTTTTTAAAATACTACCCAAGAGAAAGAAAGTATGTTTCTCAAAGTCTATTAAAGACATGCATACTATAACGTAACTGAACTTTTACCTCTGCCAGCAGGTTTCCCAAGACGTAAAGTGACTGGCCCCACTTCAGAGGGCATTTGCCCATAGGGATCCTCTCCACAGAGTGAGGGTTGACATACTCTTCATCCACCTAAAGGAAGATTGTTTAACTCCAAATCACTTTTAACTGAACCTCATGTAAACATTTTACTAATTTCTTTTCTACTATTCAAACTGTTCCACACAAATCTATCTTACCCGATCAGGAGGGACACTGTAGAGTTCAGGCAACAGGCGTATACCATCCTTCTGTTTGATTAATATACCATCCAGTGCCTCTCTGTACTCCTGCACCTGAGTACCCATTCCAACGTACATTAATCACTTAACAAAGAAAAACGATTATCACGCAGCTCTAGTCACTACTGATCAATGCTGCATCTGAAGAACTCTCCTAAACCATAGGCTTTATCCCAAACTGCATACTATTGTACTATCTAGTATTACTGGGGTAAACCCACGTCCACGTCCTGACACCTTACTGTAGTAAACACAATGCAGAGATGACCACAAACACTACTAAATCCAACTACTGCTAAGTACTTTTTATTATATGATTACTTCTCTTTTGTAATTTTTTATCTATAGTTTAGTAGTAACAATAATAATTTTGGAATCACTGGGCACACTGCAATAACACACCACAGACACGATGTCAATCAATCGCGGGACCTCGGCTAACCTGCCAACAACCCTCCACCCCACCAACATAGCCAATCATGTCTGTATGTAAACGTTCGGCCAACATAATAATTTACTCTTAACAGTTATTACATCTTTTAGACAACATATAACATGACTTACAGTATAATATGTTTTTTACAATGACTTAAAAACTAGTGTTTTTACCTGCTCAGGGCTGTTTATGAAGATGCCATCAAGAATGAGGTAGGTCCAGAAAAGAGGCCACTCACATTCAATGTTCTCAAACAGCTTCAGCTCAGCAGACTCATAGTACAGCCTATTGGGATCCTAGTGAGAGGACACAGAAAGGGTATGTGGAGGTATGGGGAAGACACTGAAGGCTGGGAAACATTGAACTTAGAACATTGTTTGCAATTCCCCTGCTAATAATAATGTACTACAATTTGTCACCATCAGCTAATTATCAAGCCTTTAATGAGCTGATTAAGATTAGAAGTAGGAAGTTTCCAGCATTGTAATTGGGACTTGAAGTAAAAGTAAAACATTAAAGAACTCTTCATTTCTGTGGACTAAACAATGACTTTTTAAATTTGATTTAATTTTCATGTTTTACCACCACTTTATCTATTTAAGCCTTACATTGGGTCCAGTTTCCCTGGAATCACTGGGCACAATGCAGTAACACACCCTAGACAGGACACCAGTCCATTGCAGAAGCTCAGCCATTCCCCCCAGGCCAATTATGTCTGTGCAAACACCTGGCCAACCGATAGCACAGCTCCGCAGTGGTGAGCTTAATTTACCAGTTCACCGAATAAGTGGCTAAAACTATACTTATTAAACACAATCTATGTAATGATGATGAGTACTCATTAGTAACTTTTTTTTTTTACCTCTTTAGGTGTTTTATGGCCATCTCTAAGAAACCGACAGCAGCCATATCGCCCCTACAGGAGATAAAGAGCAAAGTGCTAAGAGGAAAGGAACAGCAAATTCAAATCCATTAAACACATGATAAAGGCAAATTTAAGTAAACTACAGCTCAACCTGCAGCTTGGAAATAATTTCCTCCTTGGTGATGTTGACTAGTTCCATGTCCTCTACAGCAAAAGCTGGGTATGAGATAATGGCAAGAACACCTGCATCTACTTCCTTTGACGTGGACGCTCTGGGCAGCATGGAGTTAAGAATAGACTAAACACAAAGAAAATGTAGGATTTTAAACCAGATTATAGGGAGTCATGACTAATCATTTCTACAAAACATAGTTTAATAGGACAATTTTTTCCTAAATGTATTTATGTGTTTGTGCTACCATGTGGAAGCAACATGATATGTTTTGACAAGTGAAAGTAAAAAAAATAATAAACCATATTTATTAAGGCACAACAGTAAAACAGACATAATTTGGCTTCATTAAATATACCTGACAATGCTGGATATCGTCTGGTAAGGCATGGACCACTGAGCTGGGCCCTCCTTTAGCTCCAAACAAATTTAAATCATCCAGTGCCTCTAACGCTGCCTGTGGCCACAAAGACTGGGGTTAGAGTTTGTGAAAAAAATACAAAGGTAAAATTCACTGCACACATTTAAAAGTGCTGGTCACTGACAGAGTGTCATTGTGATCATTTTTTACAACAGTACAGCAACTGTTTCACTGCGTGTTTATCTTAAATTGTTGCAGTGAGACAATATGAATAAAAGAAACAGCCACAGTTTAGTGCTGCTGGCTGGAGTTCATGGGCAGCAGGCTGAAAGGACACTGGCATTGTGACCAGAGTAAGCATGTAGAAAGTATATTAGGTCAAGCACATTAGCAACAATGGCATATGGGTTTTCATATCCATAAGGCAATCTGTCATGGAAAAACTCCACTGCATTCTCAGCTGCTCGGGTCAGAAATGAAAAGTGTGTATATGCCTGTGTGTGTGCACCTGTCTGTCCAGTGTAAATCATTGAAGCACAGGAGAATATTGGAAACGGAAAACCAGACAGACTAATTAAGTAAGAATAAATTTGATGTACAGCATTTTCTTTATGTCATTGTTTAAATGTGAGTGTGGTTATTATTTATTTGCACAATTAATTTTTATGATTTTAGTTAATCTTTTGAATTCGAAATTACTACACGCCCCCTCGAATGTCCAATCTGAGTGTGCTTCCTAATACCTGCCAGTGCGGATTCCCCACACATGTGGCTGTTTCCTTTCTTGGTTCACCATATCTTGTATGGAGAACCAAACTAGGCTCCATGTGACTCCTGGACAACAAATGTAGGCCACAATTTAGGCAACAAGACACATGATAAAAGCACCACTCGTGTAAGCGTACTTATTTCAGTACAAATGTAAAATGTCTTTTTAAAAGACATTCCCACATTTTTGTTTACTAGATAAAACTAACCATGAAAGGTTAAAGTTTAAAAAACACAATACATGGCTAGGATATGATTAAAATTAATGCATTTATATACAGGGGTTGGACAAAATAACTGAAACACCTGTCATTTTAGTGTGGTAGGTTTCATGGCTAAATTGGACCAGTCTGGTGGCCAATCTTCATTAATTGCACATTGCACCAGTAAGAGCAGAGTGTGAAGGTTCAATTAGCAGGGTAAGAGCACAGTTTTGCTCAAAATATTGCAATGCACACAACATTATGGGTGACATACCAGAGTTCAAAAGAGGACAAATTGTTGGTGCACGTCTTGCTGGCGCATCTGTGACCAAGACAGCAAGTCTTTGTGATGTATCAAGAGCCACGGTATCCAGGGTAATGTCAGCATACCACCAAGAAGGACAAACCACATCCAACAGGATTAACTGTGGACGCAAGAGGAAGCTGTCTGAAAGGGATGTTCGGGTGCTAACCCGGATTGTATCCAAAAAACATAAAACCACGACCGAACCATTCTGGAGGACCATGTGCATCCAATGGCGGTGCCGTGTATCAGGATGACAATGCACCAATACACACAGCAAGACTGGTGAAAGATTGGTTTGATGAACATGAAAGTGAAGTTGAACATCTCCCATGGCCTGCACAGTCACCAGATCTAAATATTATTGAGCCACTTTGGGGTGTTTTGGAGAAGCGAGTCAGGAAACGTTTTCCTCCACCAGCATCACGTAGTGACCTGGCCACTATCCTGCAAGAAGAATGGCTTAAAATCCCTCTGACCACTGTGCAGGACTTGTATATGTCATTTCCAAGATGAATTGACGCTGTATTGGCCGCAAAAGGAGGCCCTACACCATACTAATAAATTATTGTGGTCTAAAACCAGGTGTTTCAGTTATTTTGTCCAACCCCTGTATATCGATATCAATGTGCATTAGGGAAGCAGACCTACCTTGGCCATGCCAATAGAGCTGGCATTGAGCTCAGGAATGCCTTGATTAGTCTTGTCACCTCGCTCCCACATCCCAAAGTCCTGAAAATCAGAAAACAATCATACAAACAAAACCACTATAACAGCAATATTGCTAATGTGGAATTTCTCATCTACACTCATGCATATCAGCCAGGAGACTTACCGCCACTTTGTATGCAGCTTCGATGTAAAACATCAGATTCTGGATAACATCCACTTCATCCTGAGTGTACACAATGTGCAAACCTAAAAACGCCCAAAATTAAGTATATGAATGAATGACATACATGAGTAAAACATGCCAAACTCCAAGATAGGAATTACAGTTTAGCCTTGTTCCTGGGATCCTGGTGCTGAATGATCCCAACACTAGACTTCTGCATCCCCATGCCATGCCATAACAATTACAATTATTAAAGGAAAATAAAAAAAGCAAGCATTTACTACTCAATTTTATCCTAATGTTCCTAGCACCAATTCCCAGTAATTATTATTGTATGAGCAGCCTATCAAATAATGGCTACAAACCCGAGAAATGTAAAGACAAACACAAGCTTTTACCAATACACATAAAGCCAGTCAGGCCTAATTTAGGAAACATTGTTCATACAGATAAACATTCCAAATGATAGACTATGCTTTCTGGTATAGTTGTTGCATTGATGTGGCTCAAACTAGCCAGACATAGTAGTTTTATAAAGAATAATAATTCAAGAATGTTATTACAACAGTTCATACTGTGCAAACCTATCACGTAATTAATTAAATCATTGTTAGCTGTGTTAAAATCTCAGTTTTGGTTTCATACATCAATCTTATTCTAATTACTTCTTGCAAAAGGCTACTGTCAATCACATACTCATCTTATTTCACTCACTCACATCTATGGGCATAAAATGTAATCAATCCACCTATAAGCTTGTTTTTGTGACACTGGTCTCCTTACAGTCACTGACTAGAGGCATGGTTTAAACACATGTCACCAGAACCTTGACGCTGAGTAAAAACACTGTTTTTGATTTTGTTTAGACATGGCTTCATTGGGGCCTGAATATCTTAAACAAAAGTATACACATAAGTATAATGCAAGGATGGCAGGTGAGTATGTCTGACAGTGTTGTAGTAGATACCCGCTCATATTTGTCCAGCATACCTGAGGCAGTCATCTGTGCAAGAAAAAGCATGAAAAGCGAGGTGGCATCCATCTGTAGGTGTCCCCACTCTGCATCACCTACCACTGTGGCACAGGTATGAGTGTTGTATTTGGCATGGAGGCAGTCCATGGTGGCCTTGCTGTATTTAAACTTTTCTACTTTGTCCAGCTGAGGAGCAGAAGTAAAAGTCAACCATGTACACTGGGTAAACATTGGATATGACAAACCCACAATATTTATTAATTTATTTATTAGGATTTTAACATCATTTTTTACACTTTGGTTACATTCATGACAGAAATGGTAGTTACTGGTTACACAAGATTCATCAGTTCACAAGTTTAATGTCAAACACAGTCATGGACAATTTTGTATCTCCAATTCACCTCACTTGCATGTCTTTGGACTGTGGGAGGAAACCAAGGCTTCAAAAGGAAACCCACACAGACACGGGGAGAACATGCAAACTCCACACAGAAAGGACCCAGACCGCCTCAACCGAGGGTTTTGAACCCAGGACCAGCTGTGAGACAACAGTGCTACCCACTGAGCCCCAAACCCACATTAACATTTAGCAATGTACATTTGTTATATGTGAGTAGGCAATTCTAGAAAGTACAATTCTGTAGTGAAGACATGAAATAACATGCTTATTTAAAAACAAATGAGGTGGGAAATGTCATCTCCTGGACTTTGGTGTTTGGTGTCATTAAATGGTTCTTAATGTCACTGAAGTGTGGTGTGATAGGAAAGCAGAGGGAGTGCTGGAATACCTGTCGCATAATGCACTGAAGTAAGCCTCTCATGAGCTTCACAACACTCTATTAAAACAGAGGAAAATCATTAGAATGAAAATTACTTTTTTGATAAACATCTTTAATAATAACTGATACCTATATACTAACCCCATGTATTAAAGATTAAACACGCCTACTAAAAGACAGCTTTTTTATTAATGTTTTAAACAAATCAAAAACATGTTAAAATTACTTTCTTTGAGATTTAGCTGTCTCTTAACCAGTTTTGTTCAATGATTCCCTGCAATGCATTGCCACTTTTAAAGGTGCTTCCACTGCTTATGGCCACAGTTTGGTTTATTTACCTTCCCACAATTAGGTGATTTAGTCAGGTGTGTATAAACATTAGACTGGTTGCAAATATCTCTATAACAACACATAGAACACAGTCAACTTTGACCTTTTCACTGCCTCCTAATTTAGGACAGGCCAGGCAAGCCCCAGCTATTTTCACACACAGTGCCATATGTCTTCAAATCCAGTTACACTAAACGAGTAAACAATAATGACACTGTACTTACAGTACTGTGAAAACGTATTTGCCACTCATCCAATTTCTTCTATTTTTCCTCATTTGTTGCATTTCAGTGTTTTAGATAATTTAACTAATTTTAATATGACAACACATGTCAACAAAATGCAGCTTTTCCATTTATTAAAGGCAACGATTTATTCAAAACTTTTATTACCGACATAAAAAATTAATTGTGCCCTAAACCTAATAACTGATTGTGCCACCCTTGGCAGTTACAACTGCAATCAAACATTTGTGATTGTCTTTTACAGTATGGAGGAATTGCCTTTAAACTGCCTTTACTTCTTAATTAAGAATGTACATTCAAGTAACCACATGTATTCTCATTTTTTTTTCTTTAATTGATTTCTGACAGGTAATACTTTAAAGGAAAATCACATGTAAACCAATTAACATGTTATGCCACTGACTCTACCTGTTCCAGCTCAAAGGCTTTGGCCTTGTCCTCATCGCGATCAGCATTCTTCCTGTAGGCTAAACTCAGAGCCCACACTGAGATGATGCTGTAGACGTTATCCCTAACCCAGGCATCTGGCTGCTCTGTACTCGCTGGGAGAAGACCAGTCACTGGGTCCTACAAATAAAATATATTTTTTAAAGGAATTATTAAATAAATATGAACAATTAATTTAAATTGAGGATTCACTGATCTAAGTATCAGTTTTATTGCAGATAATGGAACTGATTTGTCATATTTTGGTTTTCTTTGGTTTTATTTTACACATTTTATGCCATAAACACACATGATGTTGACAAGTACAGATTTGGACCATATGATGTCATGAAACGTACTGCTATCGCACCTACGCTGTTTTTCATAAATTAACAAAAGAAGCCAAATCAGTTGTATGACAAAGTTATGGCATCCCTGGTCAAATTACACATTTCACCCTTTAAAGTAAAAAGAAGCAAAAAATTGCAAAATAAAAATGCAAAAAGATACAATATTTATCATGATTGTAGATAATTGGTGATAATAGGAGGATCCATCAGAGACTCAGTCTGTACAAGCAATGGTAAGTCATGTGGCAGACTTTGTGGGAGACTTATCAATCAGTTAAAAAATACGTAATTTAAGTCTTATCAGCAAAAGGTGCAAAAACCAACATCTTTCATGTCCTCAGTACATACAACATGAGTGTCTTGCATATGTGTAAAGGAGGTGTATATTGGGATTTTAGAGACACATGCTGCCATCAAGGCAATGTCTTTTCCTGGAAAGGCCATGGTTATTTTATTAAGACAATGCCAGCTTGCCTGCAGATCAGACCTGTCTCCTTTTGAAAATTTACGGCATATTATGAAGAGGAGAATCAGACAGGAAAGGCTACAAAATGTTGAGCAGCTGAAGTCTCAAATCAAACAAGAACAAAGAAAAATTCCACTTGCAAAACTGCAACAATTAGTGTCTTCAGTTCCCGAACCATTAAAAACTCATTGATAAGAAAGTGCTAAACATGCCTCTGTCCCAACTGTTTTTAAGTATGTTGCAGGTGTCAAATTCTACATGTTCATATTTACAAAAACAATGAAGTTGAACCGTGAAAACATTGAAAATTTAAAATCTTTTTCTTCTACTTTTTCCATTTAAATACAAAGTTAAATACAAAGTTAAATACAAATTTAAGAGAATTAACAAATCCCAGAATGTTCTTTTTACTGCATTTTACACAAGATCACAACTCTTGAATGGAAATGGGGTTTGTATGTAATTTAGCTAAGGGTGGTCAAACCTTTGCATAAAGCTGTATTTAATTATTTAATAAAATTGAGAAAACTGGATCGGTGAATTCATAATTTAATTATTAATGAAAAGAAACATGGATGTATACTTAAAACATACTATTTAAAAAATAAAAGTTAGACTTGTTTTCTAGCTTGAATTACACGTGAGCAATTCTATGAACAGAAATGTACCTTATATTAGAGAATATACCTTGTACTGCCTGAAATACAGACTTACTACTCAGCTAACTGCATCACTGCTAACACCGAGAGTATGGTTTCAAATGTAGATCTCTTGGGTATTCTCTGTAATGGCTTTTAGTGAATTCTGCCATACGACACTGCATAGCCTGCACAGAGTTCCAAAACTAAAGATGCACTGTCATGCTCACATTTTAATTCTTGTTTTAATTTTTAATGGAGAATTACAATTAAATAAACTGAACAGTGCTATAGCATCTTTGAGTGAAACAGTTTATTTACACCAGCCAGCCATTTACACTGGAAGCAGCCAGAAGAGGTCATTTATTTATATTGCAACAAGATACTTAGTCATTAGAAAAGGTTCCATCTAACACCCTAAAGATTTTTCTATTTAGGCTGTCCTTCCAGGAAGCCACAGAAAAACTTCAACACCCTTATAAAAAGAAGCATCAACAATTCTTATCAGAACAATTTTTAACGTTTAAATCCCATATTCAGAAAAGTTTAGACACTTTCTAAAATGCAATGAAACTAAAAACTGTAATTTATTAAATCATTTTCTGTTATCTAATCTATTAAAACATATAGAAAACATTTTCAGCGTTTTTACTGCTAACTAATTGCATTTTGTAAATATAAAAAAACAATACAATGTGATGCCTGCAACACACTCAAAAAATTGTGACAGAGGCAAAATAACACTAGGGTTATACTAAAGTTATACAAGTTATACTGTTCTGAAAGGTTTCACAATTAGCAGTTAAACTAGTATGGCGCAGCATGAAGAAGAGAATCAGACAATGGCGACTAAAATGGGCTAAAATTCCACTTTAAAAACTGCAACAATTTATCTAAGTATAATTAAAAGAAAAGGTGATGTTATCCAATGGTAAACATGCATCTGTCCTAGCATATTTGCAGAAATCCATTTTTTAAATGTGTTTATTTATAACAAATAGTTTGTCATTAAAAACATATTTGTCCTTTGGTCTGTTCAAGTAAACAAACAAATTACAGACTTCCGTCTTCCGACTTCTTTACTGTATTTTTAAAAGTTGTTCCAACTCTTCTTTTCTAATTGTTCTAAATGCTTGCAACACACTCAAAATAAGTTGGGACAGAGACATGTTTATCAATGTGTTGCATAACCATAATTGTTGCAGTTTTGCAAATAGACTTTTTGCCCATTCTTGCTTGACACAAGACATCTCATAAACAGTCTGTGGTCACTGCTGTGTGATTCTCTTCTACATAGAGCACCATATGTTTTTAATAACAGATAGATCTGGACTGCAGACAGGCCAGAAAGGCATATGCACTCTGTGTCTACAAAACCATGCTGTTGTAGTGTGTGCAAAATGAGGTCTGAATGAGTATGTTTAAACATATGCAATTCACTCATGATATGTATGTGTATATACAGTATATACAGTATATATATATATATATATATATATATATATATATATATATATATATATATATATATATATACTGTATATATATATACATATAACAGAACTCAATCAACAGAACTGAACAGGCCTGTTCAAATTGATGACCTATTCGTGTTGACATGTTGTTTCTGTGCTTTTTGGTCAAAAGTGGCATGCATTATGGAGTCTGGTTATCCATAAAGTCACATTATGTATTATATATATATATATATATATATATATATATATATATATATATATATATATATATATACATATAATACATATTATATATATTATATATACAAATTATATATTATATATATATATATATATATATATATATATATATATATATATATATATATATATATATATATATATATATATATATATATATATATATATACAGGGGCTGGACAAAATAACTGAAACACCTGTCATTTTAGTGTGGGAGGTTTCATGGCTAAATTGGACCAGTCTGGTGGCCAATCTTCATTAATTGCACATTGCACCAGTAAGAGCAGAGTGTGAAGGTTCAATTAGCAGGGTAAGAGCACAGTTTTGCTCAAAATATTGCAATGCACACAACATTATGGGTGACATACCAGAGTTCAAAAGAGGACAAATTGTTGGTGCACGTCTTGCTGGCGCATCTGTGACCAAGACAGCAAGTCTTTGTGATGTATCAAGAGCCACGGTATCCAGGGTAATGTCAGCATACCACCAAGAAGGACAAACCACATCCAACAGGATTAACTGTGGACGCAAGAGGAAGCTGTCTGAAAGGGATGTTCGGGTGCTAACCCGGATTGTATCCAAAAAACATAAAACCACGGCTGCCCAAATCACGGCAGAATTAAATGTGCACCTCAACTCTCCTGTTTCCACCAGAACCGTCCGTCGGGAGCTCCACAGGGTCAATATACACGGCCGGGCTGCTATAGCCAAACCTTTGGTCACTCGTGCCAATGCCAAACATCGGTTTCAATGGTGCAAGGAGCGCAAATCTTGGGCTGTGGACAATGTGAAACATGTATTGTTCTCTGATGAGTCCACCTTTACTGTTTTCCCCACATCCGGGAGAGTTACGGTGTGGAGAAGCCCCAAAGAAGCGTACCACCCAGACTGTTGCATGCCCAGAGTGAAGCATGGGGATGGATCAGTGATGGTTTGGGCTGCCATATCATGGCATTCCCTTGGCCCAATACTTGTGCTAGATGGGCGCGTCACTGCCAAGGACTACCGAACCATTCTGGAGGACCATGTGCATCCAATGGCGGTGCCGTGTATCAGGATGACAATGCACCAATACACACAGCAAGACTGGTGAAAGATTGGTTTGATGAACATGAAAGTGAAGTTGAACATCTCCCATGGCCTGCACAGTCACCAGATCTAAATATTATTGAGCCACTTTGGGGTGTTTTGGAGAAGCGAGTCAGGAAATGTTTTCCTCCACCAGCATCACGTAGTGACCTGGCCACTATCCTGCAAGAAGAATGGCTTAAAATCCCTCTGACCACTGTGCAGGACTTGTATATGTCATTTCCAAGACGAATTGACGCTGTATTGGCCGCAAAAGGAGGCCCTACACCATACTAATAAATTATTGTGGTCTAAAACCAGGTGTTTCAGTTATTTTGTCTAACCCCTGTATATATAATACATAATGTGACTTTATGGATAACCAGACTCCATAATGCATGCCACTCTTGACCAAAAAGCACAGAAACAACATGTCAACACGAATAGGTCATCAATTTGAACAGGCCTGTTCAGTTCTGTTGGTCTATGGACTAACAAATTTAGGAACTGGAAAAAACTGGAACAAAAAACTGGAACTGTCTGCCCATATAAATCAGCGGTTTGTCTGGTACAGGTAAGATAAGGCCTATGACCAGAAGAATACTATCCCCAAATTTAAGCATGGAGGTACTGTAGGTCAGTGATGATGTTTTTCTTTCACAGGGACTGCCAATCTTGACCTTGTGACTGGCATCATGGATTCACAGAAATCATTTTGAGGATGAATGCAATGAATTTCGTGGTGAAATTTAATTTAGGTTACCACTGAACTACCCAACAAGGCAATAAGTTTAGGAATTCAGTTCTGGAATGTCATGGAGTGGTCTTCTCAGTCTTCTGCAGATTTAAATCCCATAGAAAAGCTTAGGTGAGATTTAAAAAAGTAATTGGAGCACGAAAGCCATCAAACCTCAATAAACTGGAAGCTTTTGTACGAGAAAAATAGGCAAAGATCAAATTTTACGTTTAAGGTACCTACTAAATTTTCTGTTTAAGGTAAACTGAATATGATCTAATGTTTACATATAGTATTAAACATAAACTGCGAGGATACAAAGCACTACAGTATCAGTATGACACGTTTATGATTCTACATAGACTATCAGCTGTTAATCCACGTGTGTACATTCAGTATGCCAGTGAACTTGAGTAATGTTCAGGCTATGTACAGAAACGAGACAGCAAGACTGATATCCAAAATCAAGTGTCAAACATTTTAGCACATAAAACACATAATAAAGCAGTTTAATACAGTTTGTGCACTTACTTGATGGCAAAGAATAGTTTGTTGAACTATCCGTGCATAATTATCGAGTTTAACTCCAGAGTTACTGCGACTCCTCATTTTCGCTGTTTCACTGCGCTGCTTTTACACACCTAGTTCCACCGACATTGTTTTGTGAACTTCACAAACTTGCAAACTTTAATTCTGTAAGTTCTGCAGAAAATAAAACACTGAAGTGAAACTTCAGACATGCGTGTCCAGTAATATCAAGCTGTCAAATGGATACTTTAACTCTTCTACATTCTCCCAGCCTCTTCCGTCTGACTGGGCTGAGTTACCGACCACAGTTTATAAACAAACACGCTAACTTTACTGTAAACAAGAACAATACGGTGCACGATAAAGCACAATATTAACATTACATTTAACAAGAAAAGATCCAAATTTACAGAAAAATGTCGACCTACCTTTGGGTTGTAATAAAAACACGCAGGCTTGTATTTTGATAGGTATATTTTAATTTGTAGTTAAAAAGTATGGAGTATGTAAAAGTCAATAGCACAATAAAGGTCATAAACCAGAACAAAATGTGGTTTTGCTACTATTAAATCAGTAATTTTTCAGTAGTTTTTGTCAGCACATTATTCCGGCATTGTAATTTTTTTCACGAACTAGTTGTGAATTGGGGTATAAAGAATGTTAAGTTTAGTTTTAGTCCCAGAGCCTTAGCAATGGCTGTTCAACATGTTACAGGCTGGTAAATCTTGATTAAACTTTGGGGTAAACTTTTTCTAATAAACATTAATAAAAACAAACTAAAACTAGAAACCCCATTTTTTTGAAAATTTACACATACACAAGTCACCATGCCAGGGACAGATGCAACACCATACATTTACATTTTCAGCAATTAGCAGACGCCTTTATCCAAAACGACTTACATTACAGTTACAGTATGGTCTAAGCAATTAAGGGTTAAGGACCTTGTTCAAAGGCCCAACAACAGCAACCTGGCAGTGGTGAGGCTTGAACCAGCAACCTTCTGATTACTAGTCCGGTACTTTAACCACTAGGCTACTTCTTGCCATGACAGATGTTGGATTTTGTTTCTTAGACTAACTATCTGTATGGTCAAATTTTGTATTTGGCACAGAGAACTAAACATCAATTTTTTCCTAATAACAACCTGGTTTCTGATCACACACATTTCCACTGTCTTTTAGATGATTTTGAGCCAGATAACTCGATGGCATTTCTGCATATAACTGATATATGGCTTGCATTTTTGATGCAGTGGAGCACTGTGTTGTGTGACAATGGTTTACACAAGTACCCCCAAGCCCATGTGGCTATATTTATCACAGTAGCATAACGGTTTCTGTAAAGGCACACAAATTGAAAAGTGGTTTTCAGTTTTGCCCTAAACAGTACTTGGCTATGTATTTGCATTCTTTCACTGAGAAATATTCTGTTTCAACTGACCCTCTGACAACGTGGAAAGCCACAACCAATCTTTGTTTGCACTGAGCCTTTCATTGATCCTCTATTTATATCCCACCATGACCCTCAACCAATTTACCTGCTTATTGTGAAATGTTTCGAAACGATATAACTTTTCACTATTTTGCCTATGTCAAAATCTGTTAATATTTACAAAACAAAATTAAGTTGATCTGCCATGAAAAATCATTTATTTGTCATTTGTTTGTAATGTATATGAAAATTAACAAATCACAAATTTTTTATAAAAATTTACAAAATGTTTGTTTGGCCTACATTCATTCAATTACAAAACATAATATGGTAACTACTTAGCTCTAGGGTCCTGGGCTGCTAGTAAATATCAAAATAACTACTGTTGTATATCTATTAAAATAAAAATAACATTAACATTAGCTTTATGTATTATATAATTAGTAAAATATTTATTTTTAATCAATCCACTGACCTTCACTGTAACCTACCTTTTAACAACTACCCTGTAACAACGTTGTTTGTTTTGTTGTTTTGTTGCTGGTATCCACTAAGTGGCAGCAATCACTCAGGCAAGTGTTATAGCAGAATTCAGCCTTAGACTCAGTTCAACAGGATTTAACTGTATAACATTCACTCTTAATTACTTTATTTATTCAGTAATTATAATATATAAAACGTATGGAAATTGATACAGAAAAAATACAGAAAAAAATCAAGCATTATGTCATGGCTGCAAGGACCAGATACCAAAATTTCAATTTGAAGAAATCGACCTGTTAATGTACTGTAGACACAGAGAGCACTGCTTTTGGTTGCAGAGGAAAAATCACTACATGATAGTACAATACATTTTATCTGTGTATGTTTGGGATTTAATTATACTATTATTATCTACATATTATTATTATTATTATTATTATTATTATTATTATTATTATACTAATTTCTACCTATATCTGATATTATATTTTTATGTAATATGTATCCCTTATATATAATATATATATATATATATATATATATTGTATATACTTTACTTACTTAATATTTGAATTAGTTTTTCTTCTTTTGCTTGTTTTACTACTGGAGGCCGATAATTTCCCCCTAAATAAAGTATCTATCTATCTATTTATGTACTGGTACATTTTATGTACTGGTACATTTATGTACATTTATGTACACTTGTGTACATTGGGTGCGTATGGGATGAACAGGAGGAGGAGTATAGGACCCTGGTGGATGACTTTGTTGCTTGGTGCCGGTTGAACCATCTACAGATAAATTCATCGAAAACTGAAGAGATGGCGGTGGACTTTCGTAGATCTGGGCATCCCTTGCAGCCGTTCTCTATTGAGGAGTCTAATGTGGAGTTAGTAAGGACCTACAGGTACCTTGGGCTGCAGCTGGACGATAAATTGGACTGGTCTGAAAGCACGGACAATATATACAAAAAGACACAAAGACAGCTTTATTTCCTGAGAAGGCTGGGGTCCTTCAGCATAGGTAGGACACTCCTGCAGATGTTTTATCAATCTGTGGTTGCTAGCACTCTCTTTTATAGTGTGGTGTGCTGGGGAGGCAGCATTAAGAAGAGGGATGCAACACGGCTGGATAAACTGGTCAGGAAAGCTGGAAAGGTGGTCGGAATAGAGTTGGAATCACTTGTAACTGTAACAGAGAAAAGGACTCTGAACAAAGTGCTTTCCATCATGGACAATCAAAACCATCCACTGAACACAACCTTTCTGCGACAGAGAAGTGTGTTTAGTGGCAGACTACTGTCACAGAGCTGCTCTACAGACAGACTCAGGAAATCCTTTGTTCCCAGAGCCATTAGGCTCTTTAACTCTTTGCAGGGGGGCGGGGAGGAACTGAGGAATGAATGTAACAGAATTGTGGCACATGTACAATAATCTATGTATGTGGGTGAGCACGTGTGTGTTCACATTTGTGGGCACTCATGTGCACATGCACAGACAGGCACATCCGCACCTTATGTACATAAATCTGCAAATTTTCTTACTTTTTTCTTACATTTCTTATCTTTGCACTGTGATTCACTTTATAATTCACTTTAAATTCATTTTATAATTAACTTTATAATTTATATCTTACAACTGTGACTTATAATCTATACTAGCCTCGCAATGTTAACTGAAATAACACCTCCATATGTACCACATGTACCATATGTACCCTCAGGTCCTGTTGTTGTGTGTTGTCCAAGTGTTGTTGTGGTTATACAGATACATTTACATTTACATTTAAATTTTCAGCATTTAGCAGACGCTTTTATCCAAAGCGACTTACACAATGAGCTGAAGACAATGAGCAATTGAGGGTTAAGGGCCTTGCTCAGGGACCCAACAGTGGCAACTTGGTGGTGGCGGGGCTTGAACCGGCAACCTTCTGTTTACTAGTCCAGTACCTTAACCACTGAGCTATCACTGGCCCAGATACTTTTTTTGTATAATGTGAATCTCTGTAGTGTGTACTATTACTTACTTTTTGACTTTGATTTATGTAACTTGCTACTGAGGCCTTAATTTCCTTCAGGATTAATAAAGTATCTATCTATCTATCTATCTATCTGGGACAGAGAAATAAAAATAATGGTAAACAGATTCTTCTTAGTCACTAAAAGTGACAAAAAGTGCTTACAGTTCACATAGGCCTACTGTTTGTATGTGTCTTTCACAAAGCTAACTAATGTTTGATTACATCTAGTTAATAAAATGTTCTGTTTTAATATACTACAATTAAAAGAGTATTTAAGTAATATAACTTCCAAGGGTTTTGTTAAAATATTTTATTTTTCCTACACTGTAAAAAAAAAAAAGCGTAAAAAAACGGTATTTTTCTGGCAGCAGGGGCGCCAGAGAATGTCTGTAAATTTAAAACAGAGATAAACTGTAAAAAAACGGTAATTATATTTACCATAATTAACATCTATCACTGTAATTTTACAGGAAATTGTCCTATAATTTCATGAAATCTTCTACTTTCAACATATATTAATTGTTAGAAGTGTCATACACCTCTAAAAAAACAGAATAATTATCTTTATAAATGATAAACAAAAGTTTAAGTACAGATAATTACTACTGTTTTCACAAAATATTTGCATATAAAACAAAAAAAACCCATGTAATTTTACTTAGCAAAAGCCCAATTTTAAATGAACTGTCAGAGGTATTGCAAAAAATATCTGTTAAATTGTCTTTTTTTATTATCTAAATTCATTAATAAACTGTCAAAATAAAAGCATTTTCTTTCTCTAAAACATAAGTTAACTGTATTTTTAAATTGTTATTCTTCATTTAAAAAAATATACAAAATACAAAAATTTTAAGTAGGTTAAGATTTGTCTGCATAATACTTACTGTTAAATTTTGCAGCTGTTACATGTTATATAGAACTTTAGAACATATATAGAACTTTATAAATGCAGTATATAAATAGCTTTTGTTAATTTCAGCTTCAAAATGGATCAAAATCCACCACAGTTCAGCTATTTTTGACCCAAATAATTTTCACACAAATGAACAGTAAGTGTAGAAACAAGGAGGTTTTAATGTTATGGCTGATCAGTGTAAAAATCAGATGTCTAACACAATACAGCATACAATAAGTGCAATCATTATTCATTTCAATGGAAAATGTTTAACAAAGCAGCACACAGTTAAGTGAAATGTCTACATGGGCATGAAACACTTCTGAACAAATCTGAATTATGTACAAAAGTCAGTGCCAACATTAAAGTTTTCAGAAAGTGCAACCACAGTGGGATTCGATAAACAGTACGTCACAAGTGTAATACTCAGTATGGACCACATCTCACTGAATAGCTTTATATTTAGTAATTGAGCTTTATGAGACAGTTTGTTAGCATCTAGCTCCAGAAACAGTTTTTGGAGTGCATCAAAAGTGTATCTGAATGTAGGAGGGTAACTCAAGTTCTAAATCATAAGGTTATAAATATATAAGGCATAAATCAGCCCGAACTGCAAAGGCAAGGAACACACTGCCCAGGTCTTCTAGAACCACACCACCTTCTAATACCACTCCAGTATTGGCAGGGGGGTCCATGGCTTCAGCTCCCTCAACTCTAGTCACATAGATCCCAAGACCAGTCTCCTCAATCACCAGTTCAGTTGCTGCCATATTACCATCCTACAATGGAACAGAGGGGGGAAATCACTTTCTTAAACTTAACAGTACACAAATTTCCATTTAGGACTTAACATATCTGACATCTCACTTCAACCTTTATTTTAACTCAGATGTACACTGGCCCGAAAAGATGGGGTGGTTGCTGTAACAACTCAGAGGAAACTTGTGCTTACCTTCACCCTCCTAGCGCTGATGGTATTGCGTGATTGGAGGAATCCTAAATTGTAGATGAAATTGGATACTATTAAAATTATATATAAATAAAAAAATTACTAAAGAAAACTAAAGGAAATCAAAATCAGCAAGACAAATATTTATAAAGAAATTACCAGCTTAAATAAGAAAATAGACATAAAATACATAAAACAAAAAAGTAAGTAAAAGAACCAAACAGGATAAATAATAAGAATTTCCACATTTTTTCTTCTTCACTTAATCTAAACTTAACTTCAGTTAGTTCAGTCAAAAGTAGCTCAATATTCTTCAATTTAGCATAAAATGTAGAAAAAAAATTACCAGTAAAAGGTCAGTCCAACTGCAAATACACATTTCCAACCATCTGTAAACAGAAGATACAAAACATCAGTTGTTTTGTTGTAAATAACTAAAATATTATTTCTATGGTAAATACATTTAACATTACAAATTCATTGATTATCCAATACTGTTCACATGTGTGTGCTTTCGAGGATAACAGTCACAAAACTCAGGTTTGTAATGATACTAACGTTACAGAATCACTTTGTTTTTAAGTCTGTGCAGAACGTGAGCGCCAAACGAAAAGCCTGAAGTTCCCCTCAGGCTCGAGCTGCCTGCTCACAGCTTAGCTAGCTAGGTTGTGTCCATGTTTTTTAATGCACTGGCACAGCAAATATTACACATCTTTTTATTTTTTACCTTCTTCTAATATACTTCTGCATTAAGTAATTTAAGCCATTTTTACCTTTCGGGAAAGAATCTTACTGCCACAAGTTGAGAATACTGGCTGTTGAACTTGACTAGCTTAGCACTAGCTAGCACCACGGCAATGCAACGTTATCACACACAGCGCAACCGGACTTAATATACAGTCAGCCAGCGGCAATCTATTAAAATCTGCCTCAAGACTTCAATATTATTCACAGAATCCCTGGAAAAATGTTAATAAATAAATCACTATAAGCAGGTCCGCCGTTAGCATTAGCACGCGCGAATTAGCGTTAGCATTTTTAAACAAATAAAGCATGTACAGCAATAAAACTTGAATATTATTCAACTAAAGAGCTATATTAAACAATATAATAAGATAAACATCATGATTAGCATGCAATTAGACATATGGAAAAAGATTTTGTAAAGCTTCACATTACCTGAGATGCCATTGAAACACAATGTGCCTTCACGATGTATTGCGTAATCCCCGGTGCGTCATATCCGGTTTCACCTGATAAACTTATTGCATTAAGTAGTTCCAGGGAAATAAAGCAACTAAGTTAAGTTAACTAATAAACACAATGCAGTCATGTTTAAATCTAAAATGTAATTGATTTGTGTCACACCAGCATATATTCTTTATGCAAAACCAACAGGCACTCAAAAGTGTGTAACTGGTAAATTAGAGCATCATTTTATATCTGTGGTGCTCTGGTTGGAATGTGCACCCAACATGTTACACAGATGAACTGTAATACATTTTTCCTGTGAATGTGGGGATGGGTAAATTATGCTTGATTTAAATATTATAAATGTGAGAATAAATCACAGTTAATAACGTTTTAAATTTGACTATGGTTTTACACAGTTTGTATAAATGCACTTATTTAACAATTCAATCTTTAAATTAATACAAATGCATAAATAAAGTAAAAGTTAAAATCTGTTTAAATTGTATTGTTGCCTGTCTAATAAGGTAGGCAATACCTTTGTTTTTCCAATTTATGTATGTAAAGTAGTGGTTAAGAAATGCAAAATTACTAAATATTTCTTTCTTTGCTCACATATTTTTTTTGCAATTGTACATTTTTAAATGCATTATTAACAGTATTTTTATTTATTTGACAGTGATATATCGGTATAACAAAAGTTTTTTTTTTTGAAAATTACAGAAGATTCTGCTATTTTTGTCAATGAAGATTACTTTATTTTTACAGTTAGTTTTTTTATGTATTTCATTTATACAGATTTTTTATGGTAAATCACATGACACTTTTCAATATACAGTTTATTCTTGTAATTTTACAAAAAAATTCTGTCTTTTATAAATACAGGGAAAAACTGTAAAAATGTACTGGGAAAACCTGTAAAAAAATGTTTATTTTTTACAGTGTATGCAAGAGGGACCCATCAACACTTTTTAAAGCGTGTTGTAAAAATATTTATATTGTGTTAGTCTGGCAATACTGACAAAACTGCTAAGACACAACAGCTGCTTTCAAATATGAAATTAAGAAATTCTTCACTTGAAGATTACAGAAATGCAGATAAATCGATGGTTGTGGCATTGGACCCACCTACCTTGTTATTTATGTATGTAAAAAATTAATTTTCACAGGGTAGAGCCACAGAATGTTTATGCTTAGATTAGCTATCTGCTGAAAACAGATAATTCAATTAAAGCAATGATATGTAAAGAGGTCATGATTAGATGCCAACTATGCACTTATAAACTGATGAAGCATGGGCGACAACATGGAGCCACCGGTATAGTATACATCACCTAGCAATATAGGTCATGGGACCTTAGTTTAATCTTTGCCATAGGTTTGAGTAAGTGAGTAAGTGGGTTGGCACACTTTGTGAGTTCGTTTTTGCTGTGCATTCAGTGTGGCCATATAGCGCCAAAGAGACCCATTGCAACCATGATCTGGATAAAGCAGTTAGTACAAACAAATGAAATGAATGAATAAATAAATGATATCATGAACAGTGTGCTAAATTTGATTTCAACCAATAGCAAAGCTATTATTACAAGCACAGTGTGTATGGTTTAGTGTGCTGTATTTCTATTATGCAGTAATTAAATATATGTACAGAAGACATTATTTTAACAGTAAATTGGCCATCCATATGCATCTACAACCTTCTTTCTGGAGGCCCCAGAGAGCTCTTTGGTTCTTGCCATTGTGATACCACTCACTTCATCCTCTTCAGCTGTGCAGTGAGGGTTTGATTAGTTAGCACCTGTAACAGTAGCTAGGAGAAAGTTAATTTATTTTATTTTTAAGGTTTTAAGATTTAATTTCTTTACAGAAGGGATAATGTATGGGCGGCACGGTGGCTTAGTGGGTAGCACTGTCGCCTCACAACAAGAAGGTCCTGGGTTCGATCCCCAGGTGGGGCGGTCCGGCTCTTTTCTGTGCGGAGTTTGCATGTTCTCCCCGTGTCCGCGTGGGTGTGCTCCGGTTTCCTCCCACAGTCCAAAAACATGCCACCAGGCTAATTGGAAACACTGAATTGTCCTATAGATACCTAGCCGCTAGATGCACAAACCAGTGCATTGTAGTGCCGGTCCCAAGCCCGGATAAAATAGGGAGGGTTGTGTCAGGAAGGGCATCCGGCGTAAAAAATTGTGCCAAATCGATGCGCGGATCGTGATCCGCCGAGAGCCGACCCCACAACTCGAACGGGACAAAGGCCAAGGAAAAGAAGAAGAAGAAGGCATAACGTATCTCCTTAAAATTACTTGCCATTTCTGTGAATCCATGATGCCTGTCCGAGCGTCAAGACTGATCGTATTTGTAAACAAAAACATCTCCACATTACTAACTGTGAGGATAGTATTGTTTTGGTCATCCTGCCTCCTCTTTCTTGCACTAGAAAATTAATACATCCAAACAGTTCCAGTTTTGATTTGTCTCTTTATAAAACTGTGTCCCAGAACCCTGTGTATTTCAGTCGACCCTTACCCTTACCTTCTTGGTCAAAGGTGGCGTGCGTCAGGGAGTCTGGCTATGACATCCTTGGTTGTTAAGTAATCATCTTATAGTTGCCACGGAGACAGGTTAGCTGCTGCATCACTAGTTTGGAACTTTTGAACAATACTCCCAGTGGTGTCTTTTGGAATGTTCAAGGTCTTAGAAATCTTCTTATACCCACTGCCTTTTTAGTGCGATAAAATTCTCTCCTCTTTCAGCTTTTGTGACAGCTTCTTAGTTTTCACAACAATATAAACACCTTAAACACATGAATCACTGGGTAGTGTTTATAACACATAAAAGCTGATGTAAATTAGTTGTTATTGAGTATCCACTGGTTTAACCATGTTATAACCCATTAGGTTTTAAAATCTGTAAGATTATGTAGGTGTTAAATAATTTGACATGATGGCAGTAATAACGTAATATTCTGCTACTCTAAAACACTACATCATTCATTTTGGGGTGGTTGAATATTTCTGATTGCAATTGTTTGTAAATATTTCGATTTTGCAGAACAAAGGAGATTAGTTCATCAGTTTGTTAGATGATTTAATGGCATTTCTAGGAAACTTCAATGCACTTGCCAGTTAAATGTTTTTTGCCAGAACAAAAGAAGATAGCTGACTAGAACAGGACATTCTCAACGCTATCTTGTCTATTTTTACAGTGTAATTTATGTTTACAGTGTAATAAAGTGTCTTTTTGCTAACAGTTAATATTTTTTGACATTGTTTATTGTTAATTAGTAAAAAATAACTTTTTCTGATTTTTCTGATGTTTTCAAATGCCAGTATGCCATGTGATATACAGTATGTACTTATGGTCAGTTCAAGGTATATTCCTAAATTGTGCCCAGTTTATTCTGATACACTAAACTTTATTTATACTTTTATTTATTTACTTTTTTTTTTAAAGAATTTATCCTTTTTAATTAAGTTTTTTAAATATTTGTAATTATCTACCCAGATTTATTTTACACCACTAATTATTTGACTTTTGAGAATTAATTTTTTATTAATCACACAAAACAATACATACAACTTCCAACATGTATGAGATGCATTCATAAGCACAAAAGGAAAAAAAATGATAACAAATAATTAAGAAAAGAGGTCATTACAGTTCTTGCATTTCAAGCATTATTGGTAACTATTTTTTGTTAAACTTATCTGATCTTAGCTGTAATCTTGCTGTAGTTTTTCCATAATGATAACCTTTTTTAACCATATCTTTCCATTGCACAATGGTGGGTGGTTGAGGTTTTAACCAACACACTGTTATCACTTTTTTTGCTACTAAAATAAATATATCAAGTCCCTGTCAGTCATGTTATTAGGTGGTATACCTAATATATACAGTGCAGGATCTAATGTAAAGCTGATTCCTAAAATTTGGTTAATCTCTTTTTGAACACTTTTCCAGAATTCTGGTAGTTTAGGGCATTCCCAAAATGTATGGGTCAAGTCCCCCACTTGTCCACAATTCCTCCAACATAGCTCAGATGTCTTACTATATTCTGATGTGACTTTTGAAAAATTTGAAGGGGTGTTATTTATTAGTTTAATTTTATTATATGTTGGATTTATAGTAGACATTTGGAACCATTAAATAAAATAACATTTTAACACATGATTTCTTGAGGCAGGAAGATGATCTGCATAATGCAAAATAAAATCCTCAGGCAAGACCCAGTCATGTTTTATTGTACTGCGGTACATAAACTCTTACTCTGTGTTATATGCTGTTAATGCAAATGAATTGATTAGCTATATTAGCAGTATTTTCAACACATTGTTCAACGCATGTGCCTCGTACTATTCATAGGTCTTTACAATTATTGTGCAACAGTATTGTAAATGGCTTTCTTATCCCTTGTGTTTTGAACATATAGTTCACATCTCCAAACTAAAAACTTGTGTATCATATACAATCATGTGGAAAAAAATTTTGGTCACTTCATGAAAACCCTTGTCTCTTCTGGAATATTTAAACATGGACATTTGACCTTTATTGGGAGCTACTATGCCTGGAATCAGGCGCACCACATCAGCTGCAAACTATTAGAACATAGCTGAAGAGGATTTTGGAGGAGCCAGTGTTATTTAGACCTCATACATTTAGGCTGAGTCAATGCCTGAATCTTAATCCTACTAAGATGTTGTGGACTGATTTGAATGGGGTGTGTATGAAAGAAACCCCCCATAGCTGAAGAATTCTGCATAAATTAATATGAAAAAAAAATGCCAGTTGATGTCACAGACTGGTACATGATGAAACACCAGCTATTAGGGCAAAGGTTGTCCTCACTTTATTCTGAGAAAAAAATGTACGTAATTTTTATGTCATAAATTTATAGTCAAATTTGTATTTTTTGTGCTAAGGTGATGCAATTATATCCCTTTAGTCTGTAGATTGTATTGTTTGAAAGGAGGTTAAATGTTGATATGTCCATATTTCTTAATAAAAAACGAAATATTTCAGTGGGTTTCTTTTTTGGATTTTCTTTACATGACTGTATGCAATAAATGCTATGTAACCTTGTACTTATTTAATGTCTGTGCAATAAACTTTATGTAAAAAAAAAAACTTTGACTAATCTGTCCACAGAATATTATCTCAAAATCTTAGTCATTTTAGATGTTTTTGACCAATGCGATAAAAGTCTTTGTGTTCCTTTTGGTTACCGGTGATTTGTACCTTGCAACTATCCTAAGGATGTCATTTTTCCCAGTGTCTTTGTTAGTGTGAAATCATGTACTGTACATTGACCCTTACTGGGGCAAGTGAGTTTTCTAGCTGTTCATCTGGGTTCTTTTGTGACCTCCTGGATGAGTCATTGTTTCATTCTTGGTGAAATGTTGCTAGGTTGGCCCCTCCTGAGAAGGTTTACCACTGTTCCAAGTTTTCTCCCTTTGTGAAAATTGGTAAATGTTTGTTTGTTTTATTGGGATTTTAACATCATGTCAAGCACTGTCGCCTCACAGCAAGAAGGTCCTGGGTTCGATCCCCAGGTGGGGCGGGTCCTTTCTGTGTGGAGTTTGCATGTTCTCCCCGTGTCTGCGTGGGTTTCCTCCGGGAGCTCCGGTTTCCTCCCACGGTCCAAAGACATGCAAGTGAGGTGAATTGGAGACACTAAATTGTCCATGACTGTGTTTGATAACCTTGTGAACTGATGAATCTTGTGTAATAAGTAACTATCGTTACGGTCATGAATGTAACCAAAGTGTAAAACATGACGTTAAAATCCCAATAAACAAACAAACAAAATCAAATCTTCAGGTCAAAAGGTTATCTCGAACACAGTCCTGGGGAATTTTTGTATCTCCAGATCTCCAATTCCCCTCAATTGCATGTCTGTGGACTGTGGGAGGAAACCGGAGCTACCGGAGGAAACCCACACAGACATGGGAACAACATGCAAACTCCATACAGAAAGGACCAGGACCGCACCACCTGGGGATCGAACACTGGACCTTCTTGCTGTGAGGCGACAGTGCTACCCACTGAGCCACTGTGTCGCCCGAATAATGGTAAATAATGGCACTGGCTTGGTAGGCATTTAGCTGGGCTAAACAGCATTTTGCTTTAATAAATGGAATCGTTAAAAACGTTGGATTCTAGATGTAATTGTAAGCTGTTTCATTTAAACTAGTATATAATTTACCATTCACTTAATTATTTTAAAAGAAGTTAAACAAATATAAAATATTGCTCCTCTTGTTACATTCATTAACTTGCGTATAACTTGTTTCCAGATGATTGCACAGATAGGATAAATTGTTTCTACATTAATTTCCAAGCATGGTAACAGATTTAACTGTGAATGGTAAATTGAATTTGTCTGTGTAGTTCTGTGTAGCAGAGAGTGAAGTAAACATCAAGCGCATTTCTAAATATCCCACAGGGTTTAATACATTAGCTGCTGAGTCAAACATTATGATTTATAGGTCTCTGATCATTCATTCTTTCTCCAAGTTGCACA
Organism: Trichomycterus rosablanca; assembly: GCF_030014385.1. Taxonomy (NCBI): domain Eukaryota; kingdom Metazoa; phylum Chordata; class Actinopteri; order Siluriformes; family Trichomycteridae; genus Trichomycterus; species Trichomycterus rosablanca. The sequence continues at coordinate 32,885,017 of NC_085991.1, read as the reverse complement.
AGCTTGGCTGACCTTTAACAAATCTGTATGGAAATCGAGCTCAGCAGTACTTTTTGCACCGAGATTCCTTTAAACACAGACTCTGCAAACGTGTTTGGTTTAGGTTTGGCTAATGTGCATTGCCTGAACATCTGGTTTGACATGTAATCTGTTAAACATATTTTTAAATGTTAAACACATACCTAATGACATTTTGGATAAATGGAAAGAGAAGTTTTGATCATTTATGCTGTTGAATTTGGTACAATTCAACTTAACTGACTTTTTTATTGTAGACACTTTGCTTCATACATATATACAAACAGATTTGGGGTTTTTTTTATTTAGTCATGCAGATTTAACATCATGCATAGTAGCTACTAAGCAAATATACAGTACATAAATACACACAGTTGTGATGTGACGACTACAACTAAAGCAAAAGTAAGAACATTTCACATTTTCTGAGCAACACAAAAGATTATAAAGAATACAAAATAAGTAAGGAAATATAATAAATAGATGATCTGACACAGGAAACTACTAGGACAATGTTATGTGAGATGAAATATATTATAGATTCATCAAAATTTACATAAATAAAAAATAAAATAATAATAGTATTTTTATTCAGTCGACAGAAGTCACCCTTGCACATCTGACCACACTTTCTCTCTCTTTCTGCTAAAAGCTATCGATAGTTCAATGACACTCAGGTTGAAAGTCTGAACAGACTTACAGACAAACTTACTCCCAGCTCCACTTACACAGTATCTGAGCATGGAATGATCTAATACTAATGGTTTTCTGGATTTAAAGAAAGCCAGCTCTAGCCAGTCTTTTTATCAATAACACTTTCACCACTAGCACCACCCAAAATCTAATCCATGCATGGTTGAAGATAATATAAAATGTTAAATAAAAAGTATAAACATAATGTTTAGAAATATAGTGTGAGGTCTATGTCTGTAAACTAGAAGAATGTGTATTATAAACCTATATGATCACACTTAAACCACTGAACAACATGTATTATGCATCAATCTTTACATAATCAACATTCTTTACCTGGCTTAACTTTTTTTTACATTGCAAAACCTGTCCATCACTATCAAACAAGCCATCTTCTTCTGATTCCATGGGACAACTGCAGATTGTAAGACAATCAACAGCACTTGAGCAGGAGAAGAAAGCTTTCCACTCAGGAATTCTTAGGTTGGCCAAACGAACAGTGTCCTTTCCTGTAAAACAAATATAAACATATATAAATACATAAACAAAAACTAAGTATATGTATAGGAATAGGTCTGTTGTATGAGTGTGGGGCTGCGTCTCCATGTCTAAAAGGCCACAGGTTAAGCAGCACTGTACTACATTATGAGTAGCTAAGAAGCAAAATCAAAAAAACTGAACTAAACAACAGCTTCAAACTATGCACATCAATTTTAAAAGCATTAATGAACTTGACAGTACCTGCATATTCCTGTGGAACACTCATAGTTATTCAGGCAATAGGCGCCGTGAGGTTTAGTACCCATAATTCTCCAAAGGGGAGTCATACGGACCACTCTCCTGAGTGACCTTTGAGCTCCCTGCACAGAGCCCGAGAGGTCCTCCAGCTCTGGAACAGGACTGGATGCTACCTGAAAAACCCAATATAAAATATTTGAACATAACAGAAAGAAAAACATAACTATAAAGCAGTGTGGTTCATCACCATAGCAATATATTAACAATATATTTATTTTAAATTAATAAAATATCTTGTGAAAATGTATAAAACCTTAAAATGAAAGGTAATCACATAAACAACAGCATTACAGATAAAGTCACATTAAAAACACTTTAAAGTGAAATAAATGTACCTGTTGGGTGAGAACCAGAAGCACCAGACACCAGACTGCGACAGCTTTTCTGCTGAAGTGACTTTGCTCCTGCATGCTGCGTGAATGGGTTTATCAACTTCTCAGAACACTATCTACTCTGTCATTAAGCAACACTCGGTACTGGTAGTCTTATATACTTCTAAATCACCACAGACAGTTTGCCCCAGTCTTCACACCCCTCTTCTTGCTTTGTCATTTCTGTCTCACTCTTTTTGTACCCAAGTGTGACATCACATATTTGCTTAATATTTGTGACATGGGATAAGCAGATCTCTAGAGGCCTGGGTGAAAATGCTCTCCAGGTTATGGAAAGGAGATGAACCAGCAGAACGGAATGGAGGGGCAATACAGCATTCACAGGCTTATCAAGAGGCCAAGGGTTGTTTAAGCAGGCAAGACAAGAAAATGTTACTGATAAATACATGTGCAAAATGCTTACATCATCCTTTTTAATTTTTTACAAAGTCATCTTTTGGCTGTGGAATTAGTGTTAAAACCCAGTCTTAGAAATTATAGATTAATTAAGACATTTTCTCATAATATACAGTGTATCACAAAAGTGAGTACACCCCTCACATTTCTGCAAATATTTCATTATATCTTTTCATGGGACAACACTATAGACATGAAACTTGGATATAACTTAAGAGTAGTCAGTGTACAACTTGTATAGCAGTGTAGATTTACTGTCTTCTGAAAATAACTCGACACACAGCCATTAATGTCTAAATAGATGGCAACATAAGTGAGTACACCCCACAGTGAACATGTCCAAATTGTGCCCAAATGTGTCGTTGTCCCTCCCTGGTGTCATGTGTCAAGGTCCCAGGTGTAAATGGGGAGCAGGGCTGTTAAATTTGGTGTTTTGGGTACAATTCTCTCATACTGGCCACTGGATATTCAACATGGCACCTCATGGCAAAGAACTCTCTGAGGATGTGAGAAATAGAATTGTTGCTCTCCACAAAGATGGCCTGGGCTATAAGAAGATTGCTAACACCCTGAAACTGAGCTACAGCATGGTGGCCAAGGTCATACAGCGGTTTTCCAGGACAGGTTCCACTCGGAACAGGCTTCGCCAGGGTCGACCAAAGAAGTTGAGTCCACGTGTTCGGCGTCATATCCAGAGGTTGGCTTTAAAAAATAGACACGAGTGCTGCCAGCATTGCTGCAGAGGTTGAAGACGTGGGAGGTCAGCCTGTCAGTGCTCAGACCATACGCCGCACACTGCATCAACTCGGTCTGCATGGTCGTCATCCCAGAAGGAAGCTGACGCACAAGAAAGCCAGCAAACAGTTTGCTGAAGACAAGGAGTCCAAGAACATGGATTACTGGAATGCCCTGTGGTCTGACGAGACCAAGATAAACTTGTTTGGCTCAGATGGTGTCCAGCATGTGTGGCGGCGCCCTGGTGAGAAGTACCAAGACAACTGTATCTTGCCTACAGTCAAGCATGGTGGTGGTAGCATCATGGTCTTGGGCTGCATGAGTGTTGCTGGCACTGGGGAGCTGCAGTTCATTGAGGGAAACATGAATTCCAACATGTACTGTGACATTCTGAAACAGAGCATGATCCCCTCCCTTCGAAAACTGGGCCTCATGGCAGTTTTCCAACAGGATAACGACCCCAAACACAACCTCCAAGATGACAACTGCCTTACTGAGGAAGCTGAAGGTAAAGGTGATGGACTAAACCCAATTGAGCACCTGTGGCGCATCCTCAAGTGGAAGGTGGAGGAGTTCAAGGTGTCTAACATCCACCAGCTCCGTGATGTCATCATGGAGGAGTGGAAGAGGATTCCAGTAGCGACCTGTGCAGCTCTGGTGAATTCCATGCCCAGGAGGGTTAAGGCAGTGCTGGATAATAATGGTGGTCACACAAAATAGACACTTTGGGCACAATTTGGACATGTTCACTGTGGGGTGTACTCACTTATGTTGCCAGCTATTTAGACATTAATGGCTGTGTGTTGAGTTATTTTCAGAAGACAGTAAATCTACACTGCTATACAAGTTGTACACTGACTACTCTAAGTTATATCCAAGTTTTATTTCTATAGTGTTGTCCCATGAAAAGATATAATAAAATATTTGCAGAAATGTGAGGGGTGTACTCACTTTTGTGATACACTGTACAAGTAAATTTTTTCATAAACCATTGTTAAGCTTCTTTTTGTGAAAATTAATTCCATTTTTTAGATCAACTGCCGCAGTCTACATTTACATAAAGATAACCTTCCCTTTTCCCCCACGTAAACCCAGACACAGGTAAGACACAGGTGGCACCACTGAGGTTCAAACTCAAAAGCAGAGCTTCTCTGCGATGGTGGGCAAGCTGTGAATCCCCATTCAGTCTCCTCTCCCTTTTTTTTTTTTCCAGCCAATTGTGTCTGTTAAGCAACTCCCGGGACAGTGGCACCACAATTTCTAGTGTCGAGTCTCCGGTGGTGGGCTAGCATATCAGTCTCCTTAGCAATTAGGTGGCACTGCAATCTGTGACGCTAGCCCTCCACAACAGTCCCAGTTTCTGATGTGGCCCATTGCGAATATTAATTGCCCACCCCTGCTTTAAAAAGTGCCATACAAAAGTATGGCTTTATGCAAATAATAGCTTAATGCTGATTGCATGATGTCTTTGGTAAAACAGTGCAGAATTAGACTGATGATAGTCATTTTGCTTTCTTAAAGGACAAAAGAATGATTTAAAAGTACATCTTTGTTGAATTCCCAATACATTCACATTTACTCTGTCTTATCATAGATGGTAATAAGAACAGTGATGGCCTAGTGGCTAGAGCTTTGACCTACCAATCAAAAGGTTGTGGGTTTGAATCTCGGCTCTGCCATGAAGTCACTAAGGCCCTTGAACAAGGCCACTAACTTTCTTAGCTCCAGGGGCACGTTACAATGAATAACCAGCCTCCAAACAATAGATTGGATATGCAGAATGACAAATACAGACCCCGTCCCTGTGCCCTATAAAATGCACTTGGTGCTGATCATCTCCAAATTCCTCTATTCCGTATGTCACTTAGCTTTAACTAAATTTAGATCATTATCTATCTGTTCTAAAACTCACAGACAGTAATAAAACTAAATGTCATTGGTATGTCTGCTATGTGGTTCAAACTTGATTTTGCTGAAAAACCTTTGGGATTTGGATACCTTAAATGTATCAATCTTGGTTGAAAAGCACAGCCAGTTGTAAATAACAGTGGCTGATAAACATTAAAAGCAGGGGAACTGAGGACTTTCTCTCTCTAACCCTTAACAAAGGTCTAAAGTGATTCAAAATGTTTACTGGATGAGATGTTCCACGCTTTCAGTATCATACCAGCACTTCTCAACTCTTATCATTTCACAAGACCATGTCCTTGTTTTAAACATGGTTGGCATATTTTCAGAAGGTTACACATCACAATTTATGATCACAAGATGTTGTTCTAAATTCCTCAAGCATATTAAAATTATCTACCACAATGTGCTAAAAACAAAAATGTTTTCAAGGCTGGTAATAATAATTAAGTAATAATTGTATGTATCCCTAAGCATGCTCTCTGTGACTGCTGCAAAACAGCATTGATCATTTTTCTTCTTCATTTGGGCAGAGATTACATATAGTTTATAAACCGCATGTGTCAAGTAATAAAATTACAAATCTACCTACCTATTTTAAAAAGAACTTTGGTTCCAGAATAGAAGATTGTTTTATTCTCTTAAATCTTCATTTTATCTAACAAAAAAGAAGAAAAAATGTTTCCCCAATTTTCCTCCCAATCTAGTCGTATTCAATTACCTGATTACATTATCGTCCTCTCTACTGATGTTGATCTTCGCCCTGGTTGAGGAGAGCGAGACTGACACACGCCCCCTGCATCTTTTCACCTGCACGATGCGAGTTCATATGTGGATCAGCTTTGTGTACAGAGAGCCACACCCTGATTAACACATTATCCCTCGACTCTGTGCAGACACCATCAATTAGCCAGCAGAGGTTGTAATTGCATCAGTTATGAGGTCCCCGACTGGCTCCTACGCTGTATGAACAGCCAATTGTTTTTCATGTAGGCGCCCAGCCTGCCGGATAGCAGAGCTGAGTTTCGAACCAATGTTAGCTCGTGTGCTTGCGTGTGTGCTTTTCTGACCAACTCGTGTTTTGTAAATATAAACAAATTTATAGTTAACGCCTAGAAAACACTGGAAAAGTTGGTACAGAAGTTAGAGCATGTTTACCACTGTTACATCACCTTTCCTATTAATTACACTTTTTAATTGTTTGAGAACTGAGGACTGTTGCAGTTATGCACGTGAAGCCCATATCTGCTAGACACAAGACTTCTTCTTAACAGTCAGTAATTGCTGTTATCTGATTCTCCTCTTCATGATGTGCCCTACATTTTTAAGAGGAGACTGATCTGAACTGCAGGCAGGTCATTCTAGCACTCTGTGTCTGCAAACGTAATCAAGAGCTACACAAGTCTGTTTCATCAGTTCATATAGGTTTTGTATACCAAGACAAACTAAGAGGTAGCATATAACAAGTAGAACACTCCACACTCCATTGTGCCCATGAACAACTGAACACTACAGAACTGTTAGTCTTTGGGACACTTGCTCATCTACAAATTACCTATTTAACTTATATAATGACTTGCAACCCTGCTTACACTGGTCTTTCACATTCATTTCATTTCTTAATTATTTATAATGTATATCTATAGTTTTTATACAGCACAGAACTCTGCACCTTAACCCATAATGTGAATTACACATGCTAATTGTTTACAGGTATGAATGTGTGAAGTGTGCGTTAGAGAGAGAGTATATGTGTGTGTGTGTGTGTGTGTGTGTGTGTGTGTGTTTAAGACTGTCCTTATTGTATTTATCGTGCACTGCTAGCATCTGTATAACCAAAGTCAAATTCCTTGTATGTGTGAGCATACTTGGCCAATAAAGTCTGATTCTGAATCAGATGCAGTACCTGCTTACCTAAAATTAAAACATGCAGCCACAGTGGCAGTTTTTGGGTGAGAACAAAGGACCGTATGTTAAGTGAAACTTAAACTACAACCCCAAATCAGAAAAAGTTGGGACAGCATGGAAAATGCAAGTAATTAAAAAAAACAAAAAAAACAAGAGTTTCTTACATTTACTTTTATTTCATTGCAGACAGTATGATCCTGAGATATTTCATGTTTTGTCTGGTCAACTTCATTTCATTTATTAATAAACATCCACTCCTGCATTTCAGGCCTGCAACACAATCCAAAAAAAGTTGGGACAGTAAAGCATTTACCACTTTTAAGAAAAGGAATGGCAACATTACAAAGATGCTTTGGCTCCGAGGATACCAAGCGGTTTAGTGTTTTAGGTTTTATTTGTTCCATTCTTCCAGCAAACACGTCTTAAGATTTGCAACAGTACGGGCTTGTCGCTGTCACATTTTTTCTTTTAAAATTCTCCACGCATTCTCTATTGGGGACAGATCAGGACTGCAGGTAGGCCAGCCCAGTACCTGTACCCTCTTTTTTCCACAGCCATGCCTTTGTAATGTGTGCAGCATGTGGTTTTGCATTGTCTTGTTGAAAAATGCATGGACGTCCCTGGAAAAGATGACGTCTTGAAGGCAGCATATGTTGCTCTAAGATCTCAATGTACTTTTCTGGCTTAATGCTGCATCACAGAAGTGTAAATGACCTTTGCCAAGGGCACGGACACAGCCACATACCATGACAGACCCTGGGTTTTGGACTTGTTGCTGATAACAGCCTGGATGGTCCTTTTCTTCGTTGGTCCGGAGCACACATTCATCTGACCACAATGCACGTTTCCACTGTGATGGTCCATCCTTGTTGCCTCAGAGCCTAGAGAAGTCAACGCCATCTTTGCTCATCAAAGACAAAGACATCTTTGCTCATCAAAGACATCTCCTGTTTGGAATCACATAATTAGTTTTTTCACCTCATTACTAGTCCTAAATTGCCCCCGTCCAAACTTTTTTTGGAATGTGTTGCAGGCCTGAAATAAGGGAATGGATGTTTATTACCAACTGAAATGAAGGTGAGCAGACAAAACATGAAATATCTCAGGTTCATCCTGTCTGCAATTAAAGTAAATGTAAGGAACACTGTGTTTATTTTATTTGCATTTTCCATACTGTCCCAACTTTTTCTGATTTGGGGTTGTACAAATAAGTAACATGGTAGTTCATGTTTTTTTAAATGCATGTTGGCTATTCCATTCTAAGTCCACTTTGTCATTCAAAAGTCTAAGCTGCCTTAAAGTGGTAATATCTTAGATTCTGTACTATGACCTCGGAAACCTGATAGTAATGCATAGAAGTTTCTTTGGCCATGAAATCTTCATGTCTTTTTGAGTCCCTCGAGCAAAACAGAGCTACATTAGTGATGTGTAACATTAGACAGACAGGCTAGACGACTGAGCAAAGTTGGACAAGTCCAAAAGTCTACAAGAGTTTACTGCCCTGTGAACTATATTAGGCTATAAAATACAGAATTCTACATGAAGAATGCAGATGGTTTTAATCAAAGGAGTAAAATGGTAAGTTAGTTTTATGACCAACACCACTTGTATCACTTTCAGTAAAGAACAATTTTCTGACAGACATTGGTGAATAATAATAATGGACCCAAGACAGGAAGACCTGTAATCCTTATTCTTTGACCCCCAATTCTGAAGACCCACTGACTCAACTTTTTCCTGAAAACAGCAGATTAAGCTTAAGCTAATAATCAAGATCTTTATGAGCTAAATCAGGTGTGTCTTAAAACAGGAAAAGCAATAAACTCAACAGAGCAATGAGCATCCAAGACAAACACTAAGCACACCCACCTTACTGCATAGCTACAGATTTTCTGCAATCTAATTAATAGTAGTACATGTTAAGGTCGTATGCTGTGCCGTATAATCATGAACAACTGGCATCATTTTGATAGTTTTGGCCAATATTCAACAGATTGCAGAAAAAAGGACACTGTCCCCACAGGAACTGAAACTGCTGCCAAACAAGTGAAAAGGGCCATGCTGGACCATCATAGTTCAGAGAATTCAATGATTTGACTGCTGGTTTAGATAAACAGATGGTTTTAATGTTTCTCCCTGGACGATGAACTAGAATGATAAAATACCTTAAATGCAGCTGAAATCGGCTATGACTAAATAATGCAAACCAATAATATATGATGACGCAGAGTAGAAAAGAGATCCACAAAGGTTTTTAAGCCAATTTATCAAACAATGATAACACAAAAAATGCAAAAAAGCATCTGCACAAACCAAGGGCCAAATAGACATTGAAGTCCCAGCTAAAAGGTTACACCAACATGGTCCACCAACAGCTGGACAGGGTCATGGTGGGTCTAATTTCCCCACAATCACAGGGCGCAATGCAGTAACACCCCGGACATGACACGGATCCATTGCAGGGCCTCTCCCATCCCCCTCAGAAATAGATGATCAGGTCTGTATGTGGACGCCTGACTGGCCACTGGATCCCAGAGATAGTGGACTAGCGTAATTCACCAGTGCACCACTCAAGTGCCATGTAGCTAAATGAAACTATAAAAATTCCTAATTTAAACTAGAAAATCAGTACATATTACAAAAAGTTACCAATCTTACCATAAAGAAAAGAATAATCATACACAATTTTTTATCTAGGATCCAGGACAATTGTTAAAACTACACATTATGTATTACCCTCAGAAATTTGTTTACATTCATGACAGAAATGGCAGTTACTTGTCACACAAGATTCATCAGTTCACACAAGGTTATATCAAACACAGTCATGAACAATTTTGTATCTCCAATTTACCTCACTTGCATGTCTTTGGACTGTGGGGAAAAAACCGAAGCACCCAGAGTAAACCCATGCAGACATGGGGAGAACATGCAAACTCCACACAGAAAGGACCTGGACCGTCCCACCTGGGGATCGAACCCAGGACCTTCTTGCTGTGAGGTGACAGTGCTACACACTTAGCCACCGTGCCGCCCGAAATCGGTAATTAAAACATGCTTCATAACTTTATCATCAGTGAAAAACAGAAGTTTGAAAAGTTTCCATTTACGGGTTTGTTCACACTCCTTACTGTGGCACCTTGAACTGTGTCAGAATTTTTGAGTATCCAATGCTGGATGGGAGCTAAAAATTCAAAAAGTGACCACATGGGTTCAATCAATGAATTGCAAAAGTCTTGAGACTAAAAGTCAATTTTTTCCGATTATTTATCTATTCACTGCACAGAATGTTACAAAATTACATTTGAGATAATCAGTCAAAACAATTTTTGTAAAAATGCATGAAAGTATTTCAGACACTGAGCTTTACAGGTAAAACAAGCTCACAATATGGCTTCACCTCCATTTTTGGCAGCAATGTTCCTTATAAAAATCTATTTATTTATTAATTAGGATTTTAACATTACATTTTACACACTTTGGTTACATTCATGACAGAACAGGTAGTTACTGGTTACACAAGATTTATCAGTTTAAGTCTTTAATGTCAAACACAGTCATGGACAATTTAGTATCTCCAATTCAGTCTTTGGACTGTGAGAGGAAACCAGAGCATCCAGAGAAAACCTACACAGACATGGAGAGAACAGGCAAACTCCACACAGAAAGGACCCGGACGGCTCCACCTGGAAATCAAACCCAGGACCTTCTTACTACCCACCTTTGGTGATCAGACTTATCTTCTGTGTCTAGGTGGTAGGGGGTTGAAGCTTGTCTGTCCAAGTGTCATTGTTGTTTGCCAATTGACAGCATAAGAAGGTTGTATGGACGGACAAGCAGACATACCGTATATTTGTAGTAAAAAAAGAAAGAGAACTTGACAAATGAAAGAAATGGAAAAGTGAACAAGGCTGAACAATACTTTTTTTCTAACCCATGTCTTGCTTTGCAGCAAAACACTTCTATTATTAGATTTGTTGTGTCTACATAATGTTTTGTTTATGAATGTACTCTACACTCTACACTTACTAATTGTATGTGTACTAAGGCATTTTTCAGGAGAATGCTACAGTTATTCATGAGTAGTTCAATGTACAGCGGGATAAAACGTCACCATGTCCTAATAGAAACTCTGGACTGCAAAGTAGATTTTCCCCATCATGGTCTATTAATTAACATGACGATTTTAAATTTAGGATGTGAATAACATCATTCCACAAAGAATTAAAGGCACATGGTAGACCTGCTTCTTATAACATCCTGAATATTAAGAAATTGTTATGCCTGTTTATTATTTTGGCCCATTCATGTATATGCCAACTACAAATGAGGAAGACTACCTCTATGGTACATTTACTATAGCAACATGAAACCATTCCTAATATCCCTAAACACACTAGGGATAAACAGCACAAGATTTTTCTTGAACCACTGGCCCATTCGTCTATAAATTCTGTAAAGAAACATGCTGTTTGGAGTAGGTTTGGCATGCTTGAACGTACCTAGCAGATGATTAGATTTCATGGTTATTAAAATGCAATGCTATGGTGCCCCCTGTCGCTAGAATTGTATTTAGCAATAGAATAAAAATGTAGTAGAGCTCAAAGTGACACAATCAAGCAAGCTTTACATTGCTGTAGACTTAGACAAAGGTGCTCCTGCTTTAAAATTGGTACCTTAATTAGGGATGTCCCGATCCGATCTCAAAGATCGGAATCGGGGCCGATCAAGGCATTTTTAACTGATCGGAAATCGGCTTTACTAATGCCGATCATAACCCGATCTTTTGTTTTACGTCAGCATGTCCGCTGTGTGGAAATACTTTAAATTGGAAAGTGAAGCGAGTCCAACAGCGGTGTAATGTCTACAATGCGAGCGTTTCACGAGGCGGTAGGAGCAGAGCTGCGTTCATTACTGTAGAATTTTACTGTTTATATGGTGTGTGAGTCGAGGATCACTCCGGTTTACAAAACAATAACTTTTAATCCGAGTATGAAAACTTCAGGACCATAACACAGCTTTTACGAGTTTACGTGTTACAAGACTGAACGACATCTCAGTATCAAGCACTCTGATTGGCTTAGTTATGTAACCGAGCGTCGTAGTGATGCACTCGCTTAATAAAGAAATAAAATACACGGTAATGGTATATTCACAAAAAACACTTTATTAACTTCTTCTGTTACTGTACTGAATCACGGACAGCTAGAGCCGAGCACGCTATCCCATGCACTATGGAAGCCCCAAAGGGTCAAAACACACTCACTTTGCGTAGACCCGTCCATCAAACCATTGTCACAAAACAAGCACTTTAACTGGCTTTCCTTCATAACAAAAGAGTGATTTTCCATTTTATTTTGGTATTCAGGTTTTACTGTAATGCTGTTAAGTAACTTATTAGTTTTTTTATATTCAAGTTAAGCTGCTACACCACTTGTGAGTGGAGATTTTTGTTCATTTTTAGTGTATCACTGCATTAAACAGAATTATGTTCTTTGAATATAAAGTTCAAAGTGAAACTGTAATTATCTCACTTCATTTTTACTACAATGCTGCACTAGGTTTGTTTACTTTTATTTTGTAAAAGAACATTAAGCAATAGCTTGGATGCAGGCAATTTTTTTCCTACAGCACTGCAGAGCTATTCAGTTGTTAAACATGTTCACTGGATTAATTTGAATAACTGTAATGTACTTGAATTGTGCACTGTGTGAACAGTATTATCTAGTTCTTATCTAGACAATATCTAGAAAATACAAGTATCGGTTTGAGAATCGGTATCGGATCGGGATCAAAATTAAAGATCGGGAACAAAAGAACGTGATCGGGACATCCCTAACCTTAATATTTGACTGAACAGTGCCACCAATATTCTAGCTCATGGTATGTCATTTCTGGTGGCTGTTGAATTAGTGAGGGCTCAAAAGGTCAAAAGGCAATTTAGGGCTAGTAATAAAATAACCTAAATAACATTGTGATTTTAAACAGGTGACTGTAATCATGATTTGGAACAAAAGCAGTATCCACGATTTTTTGCATTTTTGTTTGATGAGCAAAGATGGGCAGAGGATCCAGAGTTGGTCAATTAATGTGTAAGAAAATGATTGAAATTTAAAAAACAAAGTTCCTCAAAGAAAGATTGGAAGGAATCCCTATACTGTGCAAAATATCATTAAATAGTTTCAGGACTCTGGAGGAATTTCAGTGCATAAAGGGCAAGAGCGCTAGCCTAATCTGAACACCCGTGATCTCTGATTTCTCAGACGGAACTGCATTTATAACTTTTCATTAATAGCTGATGTACATTGGCAAACCTTGGCAAATCACTGCAATACGTTATTTTTTACAAATGATACTTAAAATTTCACTGTGCAAAAATGCATGTTATGTTAAACAAGTCAAAAAGTAGCATCAAGTTCTCGGGGTTTGGAGACATCTGTGATGGACCATCACACAATGGAAATGTCTGTTGTGGTTAGACTAAACAGATTTCTCCAATTTTTTGGGAAAAATGGACGCTGTGTGCTCCAGACCAGAGACGAAACTGACCATCCAGACTGTTTTTAGCAACAAGCCCAAAAGCCAGGGTCTGTCATGGTATGGGACTGTGTGACAGCATTAATGCAGAAAAGTACATTGATTTTTAGAGCAACATATGCCTTCAAGACGTCATCTTTTCAGGAATCGATAAATAGCAGTTTTTGTGTTGTGACCTATTCAGTAACCTAAGTGTGGCATAAAATAATACACTTTTTTTTTTTTTTTTACAAAATATGCTTTTTATTTTATCTCTCAAGATTTATAAAATAATTCTTCAATGTGCATTGACAATGTCTTAATATGCCCTTCATAAGAAACATTCTCCATAAACATTACACTCGTCTTTCATGCAGAATGAGGACCAAAATATATCCTTATCTTCAAATGTCAACGCCTCTAGAAAAAATGTGCAAATATACGAGGTTTCCCAAAGAGATCGCAAAAGCAGCATCAGTAATGGCAACAGCAGCATTGTGTTAAGTCCGACAAGCAACGCACACAACTTCTTCTATAAATGTCAAGCATAAGTTCATCCCTCATGTTTTTTTTTTTTTCTTTTTTCAAAAAACTTTTTTTTTCTTTTTTTGTGGACTTTCCAAGAGTGAAGACATGTGTAACCAGTCCAAATACATACAGCGTCTCCTCCTTCTCTTGCATAATTAAACATGAAAGACATGACATAAATACAACTCACGTACAAAAAATAGGGGGAAAAAAACACTGACAAACATGAATAAAACTGAAAAAATGTTAAGGTTTTTAAGGTAAACCATCAATTAGGCAGAAATTCCTTTACACGCCAAGAGCACATCTTTATCAAGAACCGTTTAGCCTAGACCAAGAGAAGCCAACAGAAGCTCAATAGTGGCGACAGCAGTTGCAGGAAAATCCACTTTATTCCATTCTTCATTCGCCAGTCTTCCATCAAGCCCAGTCATCTACAGGTGCAGGATTCTGCAATCATGTCCTCATATTCTTTATACACAATGCTGCCGTTCTTTTCCATCATTAGTACACTGATTGGCTTGTATTTGTAAGGCACACAGGAAGGAAGAGGGATGTCAGCAACACCGAGCTCACTGATGAAGGTCTGGACAATGGCATGGTTGGGCGAGTTGTAGCCATAGTACAGGATGCGCGGGCAGTCGCCCATGCAGTAACGAGGGTTGTACATGGGTGGTGCAATGATCCAGTGGTCCCAGCCGATGTCGCGAAAGGTCACACGATACGAATGGAGTTTGCACTGATTCTTGCCCACACTGTTCTTAGCTCGCCTGTAGTTGGGAATGTCAGAAACAATGCTGCCGGTTTCTTTGGACCGGCGTGACCGTAAGCCGATGTGAGAAGGGGCTTTGACATGCTTTGTCCAATCCATTGGATGTCCCTCTTCTTCCAAGAAGAGAAGCAAGGCAGGAGCTCTTAAGTGGTTTTGTGGTGGGAAACGTCTGTGTGTCCTCCGTCTTGCCTCGGAACGAACTCTCTCAGCTTTCAAGCACTTGTACTGAACATAGACGACGAACTGCCTGCCTTTAAATAGAGACACATGGGGTGTGACATCGGATTCAGTCCACAAGCTTTGAGGGCCCAGAATGACATTTGTGTCATTGGTATGTTCTGGGGATGAGACTCTTGCTTCACACTTAATCGAAGAGTATGGTGCAACAGGCGCTCTCAGATGAATGAAAGATGCCCTGATCAGTTTGTTCAGTGGAAGGTTTTCCAGTTCATATTGCACAGTGTAAGAATACAGCAGGTCTGGCAAGGACAGGGTTTGAGACAGGAAAGAAAGAGAAAGAGAGGCACACTAAGAGACAGTCAGGGAATCATGTGGTTCATTCATGTAACCCCCAATAGTGGCCTGTTTATAAGGTACACTTACCTAAGGTACCTACATTCATTAGCAATTAAATAATGTGAGGTCACAGTTGACCTCTGTAATAAAATTATATAATTAATTATGTGCAGGTAAATAAAAATAATACAAATTAATAATAATAGTAATGTTAATGTTGCTAATGTTAAGTATTGAAGGAGAGTCTGCAAGTATTCAAAACATGGCAGGAAGGGCAAATCTTTAACCTACAATGTTGATGTGAGGGGTGAGTAATCAGTGTTTGATAAATTTAACTCTCAAAAAAATTTGGGCTTGAGCAGGAAGGACCCTACACCAGCATTTAAGTTCTCCTCCTGCATGATACAAACACCATTAACACCTTTTCTCTCTTTGCATCTTATTTATTTATTAGGATTTTACCGTCATGTTTTACACTTTGGTTACATTCATGACAGAACAGGTGATTACTGGTTACACAAGATTCATCAGTACACAAGTTTAATGTCAAACACAGTCATGGACAATTTTGTATCTCCAATTCACCTCACTTGCAGATCTTTGGACTGTGGAAGGAAACCAGAGCTCCCGGAGGAAACTCAGACAGACACGGGGAGAACATGCAAACTCCACACAGAAAGGACCTGGACCGCCCGGCCTTGGAATCGAACCCAGGACCTTCTTGCTGTGAGGTGACCGTGCTACCCACTGAGCCACCGTGTCACCCCCTCTTTGCATCTTCATCTATTTTTACTCTGACTGTAAATGCACATACAGTGCAACTACAAAATCTTATCACTGTTCATGTAGTTTTCACTTACAAATAACATAAAATGTCACAATTTTACAAAGATTCATTATGTTCACAGTCTTTATGTCCCCTGAGCAGGAGGACAGACACTATAAGAGTTGAAGAAGACAAGGGTGAAATCTTGAGACAGATGCATTTTTAGTTGTTTAATCAGTTTAAAATATATCTTTTTATGGCTTGTCCCTATGTGGATAGAATTATTAGACTCAATAATAACAAACCACCTAGTGTAAATGGGGTCACAGACACAATGACTGAAAGATCAATGGCCTTCTCTGGTTTTGATTATATAAATAAGGGGATGCTAATATGAAAGGTACTCCAATACAATGCTCAATGGGTGTAGGTACAAGGTAGGTATACCTAATAAACTGGCCCAGCAGAGTATTCTAAAATAATAAATAAATAGTAACTCATTGAGTAGCTACTACAGTAACTTAGACTTATTAACTTCATAATCTGATAACATGTGAAATATCTAGACATTAGATATAAGACGTATTGAGCTGGTTGTAACTAATAAGCACATGTAAAAGGTATAATAAACTTTTACCATGGTTTGAGGAGTGGAAGTGCTTGCCGGTGGTGGATGCACGAATCAATCTGACCGTGTTAGATCCAAACATTTTGCGCTGTTTTGGCCTGCCGTCCAAATCTGCCGCTTTCCTGTACAGACTCCACATAAACTGTAGACTTTGGTCCTCTTTTTGTTTTTCTAAAAGTGCAGTATTGTTGGGGTTTCTCTGCTTCTGGTGGCTTTTTCTGCGACTCTGCTCGGTCGCCAGCACACCGAGATGTGACGGAGGGAAAGCCATTTTATCAGCCCAGGACGCGGGCAACAACAGAAAGAAACACGACAGTACACAAAGTCTGAGCAAATTATGACAGCTGGCAGCCTTCATGTTTAGCGTATGGCACGGACGAGTGCAACCAGGGAGGTCACCATCGTCCAAGAAAGCCAGAAGGCGGAATTAGCGCCGAACATTACCTGATAACTGCGTGTTTCTCTGAGTGCCGAGCCATTATTACATCCCTCCAATTAACCTGTACAGAGAAGGGCGAGCGCGTCTGACGTCAGCGCCACGCCTTTACACTGGCATACAGGGCTAACTATCATTCTGGTATGGGAATAAATGTGCTAATCAAATGTTTTATAAGATATAAATAGTCAATCAAAAATACATTAATAAATCTATTAACACAATATATCAGTAGTTCTGTGTTTCTACTATTAGATACTACAAGATTCGTGATCAACTCTGGAATCAATCAGGGCTGACCAGTATCATTCCTGTTCATTCTTGCAGCTGAAATGTTGTTTTTTCCTCATAAATTTTCAAATTTTAAATGTGTTAGGATATGCCTATAGGAATAAGACAACTGCTTATTAATAACAATCAGATTTCTGTTTTCCTAATAAATAATTATTAAATAATTGGTTACATAGAGGCATTTCCATCTTTGGAAGAATCTTAACACAAATTGAATGTTTATCAAGATCCATTTACCCAGCTCTTGTTTAATTACCTTCCACTGGCATTATGAAAGAAATGAAGCAATATGTTTTCTATTTTACATGAAAAATAAGTCCCATTATATTAAAACCATAATTTGATCTAATAAAGCTGTGATCAGGGTGGGCTAAATGCAATTGACAGAGTGTTCAAACTTATTTGGTTTAGGGTACCAGTGCCACAATTCAGAAATAGTAAGGTATGTAGTAATTGCTTAAATCTGATTTTGATGTTGCTTTTGATAAGTTGTCTGTGAAACCTTCTACAGTTTATTCAAACAGTAACAGCTCAATGGTTAATGTAATTGATTAGTAGGGCGGCACAGTGGCTAAGTGGGTAGCACTGTCGCCTCACAGCAAGAAAGTCCTGGGTTCGATCCCCAGGTGGGGCGGTCCGGGTCCTTTCTGTGTTGAGTTTGCATGTTCTCCCCGTGTCTGGTTGGGTTTACTCCTGGTGCTCCGGTTTCCTCCCACAGTCCAAAGACGTGCAAGTGAGGTAATTTGGAGATACTAAATTGTCCATGACTGTGTTTGATATAACCTTGTGATGATGTGACTGATGAACCTCGTGTAATGAGTAACTACCGTTCCTGTCATGAATGTAACCAAAGTGTAAAACATGACGTTAAAATCCTAATAAACAAACAAACAATTTTTGTCTGTCTTTAAAAAACGATTAAAAACTCACCTTTTTACTAAACACTTAAGCTGACTTGTACCTATTTACTAACATTTTCCAAAAAAAAAACGAAAAAAAACAACAACTTTGGTTCTAACAGGTTTCAGCAGATTCGTGTTCTTTGACTATTGTTTACTAAAACTTGAGAAATGAAATGTTTACTATGGAAGCACTTCTGTAAGTCGCTCTGGATAAGAGCGTCTGCTAAATGCAGAAAATGTAAATGTAAAACAATTGATTAGTGATTAGAAAGTTGCTGGTTCAAGCTCACAACTACCAGTTTGCCACTGGTGTGCCCCTGAGCAAGGCTCTTAACCCTCAATTGCTTGCATTATCACTGACCCACCTGCATGCTTGACCACGAGGACAGTTTTCTTCTGGTCATAAGAACACTGAACACTGTGTTCCATAGAACACTGTGTCCCGGAACTCAAGTCCAAAGACTGGTTTCTGCCTTTTGATGGACTGGCAACCTGTTTGGGGTGCTTACTGGCTTTCACCCAATAAATTAAACCCACCACAACACTGACCAGAATAAAATTGTGGTAAAACAGACAGTGAATAAATACATTATGATTTAATTTGACACTTCATGTGCTTTTTGGGGAAGAGTGGTTTGCCTTGTGGAGCCTGGCCATAAAGTCATTTGTTGTTATGTGATGTTCTTATGGTTTTCACTTACAAATGAGTCCCAGTTTTCATCAGATCATCCTAGAAGTATTTTGTAGTAACATGTTTTTTTCTTAATTGTCCTGATAAGATTGCTGATGCTTGTTATTAGAAAGTACATTTATGAGAGTCCAACCCTGAATGTGTGGATGGACATTACAATGGACATTTATAAATAAAAAGGTGCACTGGGGTCCATGGCAGGAAGGGGGCCCTCCACAACATGAACTCAACCACCCACCTCACTGCCCCCCCATTGGCTGCACGTATTATGCATGTATTATGGCAATATAGCAAACACTAATATATATGGACAGTATATACTGTATATATATACAGTGTATCACAAAAGTGAGTACACCCCTCACATTTCTGCAAATATTTCATTATATCTTTTCATGGGACAACACTATAGACATGAAACTTGGATATAACTTAGAGTAGTCAGTGTACAACTTGTATAGCAGTGTAGATTTACTGTCTTCTGAAAATAACTCAACACACAGCCATTAATGTCTAAATAGCTGGCAACATAAGTGAGTACACCCCACAGTGAACATGTCCAAATTGTGCCCAAATGTGTCGTTGTCCCTCCCTGGTGTCATGTGTCAAGGTCCCAGGTGTAAATGGGGAGCAGGGCTGTTAAATTTGGTGTTTTGGGTACAATTCTCTCATACTGGCCACTGGATATTCAACATGGCACCTCATGGCAAAGAACTCTCTGAGGATGTGAGAAATAGAATTGTTGCTCTCCACAAAGATGGCCTGGGCTATAAGAAGATTGCTAACACCCTGAAACTGAGCTACAGCATGGTGGCCAAGGTCATACAGCGGTTTTCCAGGACAGGTTCCACTCGGAACAGGCTTCGCCAGGGTCGACCAAAGAAGTTGAGTCCACGTGTTCGGCGTCATATCCAGAGGTTGGCTTTAAAAAATAGACACATGAGTGCTGCCAGCATTGCTGCAGAGGTTGAAGACGTGGGAGGTCAGCCTGTCAGTGCTCAGACCATACGCCGCACACTGCATCAACTCGGTCTGCATGGTCGTCATCCCAGAAGGAAGCTGACGCACAAGAAAGCCCGCAAACAGTTTGCTGAAGACAAGCAGTCCAAGAACATGGATTACTGGAATGCCCTGTGGTCTGACGAGACCAAGATAAACTTGTTTGGCTCAGATGGTGTCCAGCATGTGTGGTGGCGCCCTGGTGAGAAGTACCAAGACAACTGTATCTTGCCTACAGTCAAGCATGGTGGTGGTAGCATCATGGTCTTGGGCTGCATGAGTGTTGCTGGCACTGGGGAGCTGCAGTTCATTGAGGGAAACATGAATTCCAACATGTACTGTGACATTCTGAAACAGAGCATGATCCCCTCCCTTCGAAAACCTCCAAGATGACAACTGCCTTGCTGAGTAAGCTGAAGGTAAAGGTGATGGACTAAACCCAATTGAGCACCTGTGGCGCATCCTCAAGTGGAAGGTGGAGGAGTTCAAGGTGTCTAACATCCACCAGCTCCGTGATGTCATCATGGAGGAGTGGAAGAGGATTCCAGTAGCAACCTGTGCAGCTCTGGTGAATTCCATGCCCAGGAGGGTTAAGGCAGTGCTGGATAATAATGGTGGTCACACAAAATATTGACACTTTGGGCACAATTTGGACATGTTCACTGTGGGGTGTACTCACTTATGTTGCCAGCCATTTAGACATTAATAGCTGTGTGTTGAGTTATTTTCAGAAGACAGTAAATGTACACTGCTATACAAGTTGTACACTGACTACTCTAACTTATATCGAAGATTTATTTCTATAGTGTTGTCCCATGAAAAGATATAATAAAATATTTGCAGAAATGTGAGGGGTGTACTCACTTTTGTGATACACTGTATATATATATATATATATATATATATATATATATATATATATATATATATATATGAAATTTGTTGAGGGGACCCAAAACATTTTTTTGCACTGGGGTCCATGAGCTCCTAGTTACACCACTGCTGTGGGGGGGGGGTCAACTTTATATATTAGCTAACTATCGAACTTTTGGGGGAGGGGGAGTTAAAGTATTAATTAATAGGGTCAGTCCCCGCAATCCCCCTTGTAATTCGAACCATGGTTTGGGGGGGGGTCAGTAAGTTTGGAATCACCTCATGTAATCGTGTGCTGCTGTGTGATTTGCGTAGGAGGAGCTGCTCCGGTATGCACGAAAAAGTTACTGCGGGCCGGACAACGGACAAAGCAACAGTTAGCGTTTGCATCAGATCCCGCCCCCGGCGACATTACATTGGTCCATTCCAATGAAACTCGACCCTCAACGGTCGTTCCACCTGTCAATCAATTTGACTTCTCAGCCTGAAGCACTTCCTCGGAGTGGCTGGACTGTGCAGCCCTGAGCCCTCCTCTCCCTCCCTCCCTGCTCTCACACCGCCGCTGCCGCTAAACGAGTTGTTAGTGATGGAGAAAGGACACACCGCGCTCAGAGAAGTGTAAGAAGTGTAAGAAGTAAGAGGAAAAAGTCCCGGAATCCAGCATGGAGACCGTGGAACAGCTCGTCACGTTTAACCACATCCACGTCGAGTTAAACGGAGGTGCTCCATGGGGATTCACGTTGAAAGGAGGACTGGAGCACGGAGAGCCGCTCATCGTTACTAAAGTAAGTTCAGTCAAAAAGCAAGGCAGAAGTGTGCAAACTTTAATGTTTTAGGTCCTCCGATTAGTTTTTTATGCAGGTTTACTTCGACTTGCATTAAACATTACTTAATCGATACGAGTTTACACTGGAGTACAGCAACAGAGCTTTAAATGTAGCGGAACGCTTGTACTGGGCATTGTGGTTTCTCTGTCATGCAGTGGATGCACTTTTTCTGCACAGTATTATAACAAAAGTTTCCAAACTCATGTATCAGCCACGAATTATGGTTTAACTATTACACTATTTAACACTGAATTAAGCTATTTAACAATTAATGCATTCATGTCTTAACATTTCATACAAACGAATGAACACATTAATGCATTATTATTAATTCCTTTATTGTTTTTGCATATACACTTCATTAACATAACACATGGTCCTAGTTGCGGTGGTGGCATTGCCTGCATTTCAATCCAAATGTACTTAATTTTGTCCAGACCAATTTAACACAAAGTCCAATATTTACAGATTGATGTTTTGTATGGAACACTGTTAGTGATAACAGTAATCCATACAGCGCCAGGTATTTTTCTGTAGTTGAATTTAAAATTTTTGCTTTGCTGCTGTTTTCTTCTCCTTATGTACCCTGGCACACTGGAATGCCTTAACTTTACACTACACAGTAAAAGTTTGAAATTCAACTACTCTTCTTGGTTCTTGCATTATTTCACCCTGTATTCACTCCCCCATAACCACATTAGTAAAATATGCTAGCCATTTAGCTAGTGAGTCTGCCATGCTTTCGTTTGTGAGCAGCAAATATTATAGTGGAGTGAAGCACTCTTGGGAGCATGTCTATAATGTGAATAGCAGGATATATGTAAACAAACCAGCCCGACTCTGTTTTTCATACGTTTCCTCTGATTTGTGATGCATCGGCTTGATCACATTGTTTTAAGTGTTTTCATGTCTGTTTTGTTGTTGAATTTTAATTTTATTTGCAATGGTAAGAACAATTAAATTGCAAATGCAAGTTAATTAAAAATGAATTCTGTTGGTCGCTTTTTTGGTCACTTTATTTCAAGAGGAAACCTACATACACTCTGTTATCCAAAACTCGCTCCTCTCCTAAATGCTGGGGTATTTTCAAAGTGTGCTTAGGGAAACTTTCAAATGTGACTAACAATGTGCAGCCATCTGTTAAACAAAAATGTCACATTTAATAGCAAAAAGCTGGTATAATAAAAAATATTTTTAGAAAGGCATTATTTTCCCTAAAACCATTAACAAAAAAACAGATAACGCAGGACTAATGGCATTACTGTCTCTGTCTAATAACAATATAAACTAGGAGGGACATGATTTATTAGTAATAAAGCATTCTGGGAGAAAAATAGGGAAAATTTTCTTCCCATCTTAAATCAGACTCTTCTTTTCCAGAGTTTTGGCTAGCCCATACTACTTTTAGAATTACTCATTCTGACATTTCCCCTTTGTTGTATTTTTCATCTTATTCCATCCCGCTTCAAGCCATCCTATTCACTTCATTCCATATAGTTGCACATTACCATACTGGCGACCATATTTAGTTCGACAAATTATTTGGGAGATACATTTATATCTGAAATATTTAATATTTAAATATATTAAATATTTCTTTGCTTTTATTCTACATTATAAAAGCTCTGAAATCAAACTTGACTTTTTAACTTTTTTGACTTTTTTTTATATCATACTGCTGTGTGTGTAGTTCTTTTCTGACTTCTTAAAATACTGCACATTAACATTGTGTACCTCATAATGTACCTGTGCAGCTTTTCCTACACTCATTAGCATTCACTTCTCCTTCAGGCAATGGAAAACTGATTTTTGAATCATGTTAAATTCAGCTATCTTGTCAGAAATGAACAGACTTGTAAACAAACCAAGAGTCGGGATATGGCTATCCCGATCAGATTTTTTTAATCAATTGCCGATGCAATACTGTTACTCTTTGGTTTTAGCTTATACTGTTGTCAAAATCTTATCTAATACTGAACCAGGATTACAGTATTTACCTTAGTATGAATACCTAATATTTAATCAGGACATTTTAATCCATAATCTATTCCTAGCTGTAATGCATAGGGCCATACATTATTACAGATATAATTTAAAAATTGCTGTATGGCGCCCAGGTGGCGCAGCGGGAGATTCCACTAGCACACCAGCGCTGAGGTTCTGAACTCCTCGATTCGAAATTCAGCGTTGCCACCGGCCGGCTGGGCGCCATCTACCAAGCATAATTGGCAGTGCCTGCAGCAGCCACGTCTCTGCTAGGGCGGGATGACTGGACTATGTGGGTGGGGTTTTCAAACGCTGTGTAAGGATCCTGATTGGCAGATAGAGAGGCGCCTGTGCAGAGTGCATGGGTGAAAAAGGGTTCCGCTAAGGGCTGCATGCGGGTCGAAGGAGGCGTGAGCAGCAATATACCCTCCTCGACCGAAATCAGGGATCCCCCAGCAGCGGAAGACAATTGACTATGCTAAATTGGGAGAATATGCATAAATAAAATAGAAAAAAAGTGCTGTACAATATAAATTTTTTTTTATATTACAGCATTGACACTTTTAAAGCTAATATTGCAAAATCCAACAAGAGACTCAAAACAGGTGTGTTTAGTTATGACATACAAAAATTAAAATGTCACAATATAATCACATTGCTTTTTATTTTTGTAGTGCTGAACTAAGATGTAAATATTTCTTCTTTTATAATGCGTATTATTTGTTTAGTTAGCTGTTTGCTCAGTGGCACTAAAGGGTGTAGTGTTACAGCAGATTGTTTCAGTGGGCTACACACAAAATGGCATTTAAATTAAGTAGGTGTACATAGTAAAAACAATGAGACTACTGCCTATAATGGATTGGTAATACTTTAATCTACTGGTTTACATCCACAGAAATAATGTGCTCATTGCTGATCTCTAATTGTACATGACTTAAATCATTTGATTTGTTTTCAATAGTGTAAGGTTTAGGATGCTACCAAGCATTTTCCTGGCTGGTTAAGTTTCTACACATGCTAGGCTGATAAAAAAAATAAGAAGAAATCACATTATGTGTATGAATTCAATAAACATTTTAGCTAAAAATATTCAAAGTATATGTACAAACCAAGCTTTATAATTCTTGTTAAAATTCTTGTTAAGTGTGCAGTTTACAAGGCCTGATTAGGTAACTTCTTAAATCTGACATTGATTGCTTATTGGCGTGCAGATAATCTAAGACCGTCCTGGTGAAAAGAAGCTCTTAGGATGTAACGTTCTCAAATTTAATACATTCTTTGAGTGCATGTGTTAGGAAATGTTTACAGTGTTTGCATTTAAAATGTAAGGCAGCTGAACTACTATACAACCACGTAATGTCTATAATTTGTTTGATTATTTAATAAATGACACAAACCGTTTGCTTATCTATCCTGCTCTACCTCCAAGCAGTCCACACATTAAGAAATGAGGCCTGCAGGTTAGAGTACAGAGTGCAGTCAAGGAATTGCATTTAATTTTCCCCTCTGCTGGCTTCAGTTCTGCTGCATTTCACCAAAAGTGTTGATTTGTTTTTCTTGAATGAAGATGTTTTGGGGTACAAGAGCCCCAGAGATCACATTCCCAGACTCACCACATGAGCTTTCAGTTGGGAAGGGGGAGAATGTCGGGGGGAAAAAAGAGGGAACGGTTAGAGAGATGGGGGGTGTGCGTAGTTGAAGCATGAGCATGAGAAGAAACGTCTTGAGGCTGCTCTTGTGCATTCTGTTGACTGAATGTAGCACTGTGGTTTCATGAGCATTGCTGTCTCGTATGGTTTGGTTCAGTGTTGTTTGAGGAATTTTCAAATGTACTTTAGGGTCGAATCGTTTAGGACTGAAGCGTTGACAGGCCTGAATGAATTCAAGATGAGCATCAACTAATCTTTGTAAGAAAAGATGCCTGTGTGTGTGTGTGTGTGTACTCAGGCCTGGTGGCAATTGTATACATTTTTTCGGGGCGCACTGATGTGGTGTGCCTCTCCTCTTCCAGATGGTATGATGTGCTGCATGAGTTCTGTTCCACTTCGTGTCTCAGATGTGTCCCACTGACCTTGGGGCCTTCCTCATGACCTGATCTGGCACCGGAGTCATAAACAGGTGTTATTGATATTTGCCCATACCATATGTTTACTTACCCCAGAATGAGCAATTATTTCTTTTTTAATAAAAAAAAGCCAGTTCCCCAAAAATAAAAGGGTCCTTGAACCAACACTGTTGGGTTCTGTAGCAAACTCTGTAGAAGTGATTAGTGGCTAATGCTAAACACTTTCTGTAGTAACACCTGTACAGTCCATGCCCTTTACCAAATATTGTCCTTGTTGTTGTAATAAAGTTGTATAAAATAGTATAGAGACCAAATTGTGATGTGTTATTATTGATGTGGAACTATGACTCGATTTATTTGTGGGAACTTGGCAGGCATGTGGATTAAAGTGACTGATTAACCAAATATAAAGTTCAGCTCTTCTAGTAGGATTTTCCTGACATTTACTTAAAGCAAACTTCTAGCAAAAGACACGGTCCGCAAAGAGCTTACAAAGTATCAAAGTATCAAAGTCATCTCATTGTTGAAAGGTATCGGTCAGGAGAAGGGTGCAAAAATGCCCAGGAATTACATATACCATGAAACTCAGTGAAGATAGTCATCAACAAGTGAATAAAATATGGCACAACAGTGACATTACCAAGAACTGGACTTTTTCCCCCAAAAAATGATGAAAAGACAAGAAGAAAACTGGGTCAAGAAGCCTACAGCAACAGTAAAGGAGATCCAGGAATATCTGGCAAGCACTGGTAGTGTACTATATGTGACAACAATACCCTGTATTCTTCATGTCTGAGCTGTGGGTTAAAGTGGCAAGAAAAACATCCAATCCTGGCTACATTTAGCAAAAACCTACAGTAAGTCTGCCAAAAGCACTTAGGTTGAACTTTTTGGTCACAATTCCGAAAGGCATGTGCAAAAACAACACTGCATATCACTAAAAAAACACCATACCCACAGTGAAGCATGGTGGTGGCAGCATTATGCCTTGAGGCTATTCTTCTGTGGCTGAAACTGGGGCTTAGTCAAAGTGGAAGGAATTATTCATTCATTCATTTATTGTCTGTTTTAATACTGTTTTATCTTGGTAAGGGTCGCAGTGGGTCTTATTCATTGGCTGAAAGCAGAAACCACTGTGCCATCCAGACACACACACACACACACACACACACACACACACTCACTGAGAGTGTCTTTTAGTAGATCCAATTGGCCTGACTGCACGTCTGTTGTCTCGTGGGAGGAAACCAGAGCACCCAGAGAGCACCCTCACAGACACAGGAAGAATAAGCAAACTCTACACAAACAACCCTGGCCGTCCGGCCGGGGAATCAAACCCAGGCCCTTCCTAATCTTAGGTGACAGCGCTACCCAGTGGAAATTATAAACAGTTGCAAATATCAGTCAGTTTTGGCACAAAACTTTCAGACCTCAGCTAAAAAGCTGAGGATCAAGAGCAGTTTCACCTTGCACAACAATGACCCAAAGCATACCTCTGTATCTACAAAAGAATGGTTTCACTAGAAGAAGATTAGAGTTTTTAGAATGGCCCAGTCAAAGCCCAGATTTTAACCCAAGTGAAAATCTGTAGGGTGACCTGAAGAGAGCTGTGCACAGGGGATGCCCCAATCTAACAGATTTAGGGTGCTTTTGAAAGGAAGAGTGGGCAAAGAGTGTTAAGTCGAGATGTACCATGATGATAGACTCGTATTTAAAAAGACTGAATGCTTTCATAAATTCAGAAGGTGCTTCAAGAAAGGATATGTTTAAGGGTGTGCATACAGTATTTATGCAACCACATTGTTGTAAGTTTGTTCACCATATTGAGGCACAGATGGCATTATAAATTCTAATCCAATCTCTGCCACAAAGGTAAACTCCAATAAACAGCAGTAATCCCACATCCACAAGAGAACTACTAACATGACTCTAAGCATAAAGGAGCATAGGCCTCCCAGTAATGACACCTGAAGGACTCTTGCCTGTTCTGCATTAAATGGAAACTGAATGTTCTCAAATGGAACGTTTACCTTACTAATGGCTCAAGTCGTAAAACCCAGTGAAACGTGTTGAGTCCACGTGGGCTGTGTTTTACTTCCTGTGAACAGTTTTGTTGTGTCATGGAGTGAGTTTAAATGCAGATTCCACAAGTAAACTTTAAGTCTTTTGTCAAGCAAAGACCATAGATTGATTTCATACAAGCTCACACAGAGGGGCACTGCTTACTGATGGAAAAATGCCACTAGCTTTTCCATGATCATGCTAAGCTATTAAATAAACCTTAAAGCCTCTAAGCCCCTGAGTTAGACTCACTCATGCTGACTCTTGAGGTTGGACTGGAAACAGTGTGTAGTCCCTTGCTTTTAGTGATTTCTTGCTTTGAAGTTAATATAGACCACAGTCATAGTCATACTTTCTGTTTGGCCAGTGGAACCTTTTCCCAGTAAACCATAGTTCTGGGATAAAGAGAGCGTTTTTGGATTTGGAACATGTTTTGCTGACAAACATCTTTTATATAAATTTACACACTGGTGAAATGTTCAGGCAGTGCATTCACTCTTTATCAGTAATGTGTGAAGAGTGAGATTGCTTCCTCTTTTCTGTCATTAAGTAACTACAGACGCCTGATACTGAAACATTGTCCAAGAGTTGAACCAGTCCCAGTTTCTGTGTGACTACTGTTTAAGACACAGCACTATGAGGTAATGGGTATTTTGTTATTACTGGTTTTAGTCTCAAAGAAAAACTGGACAAAACAATGTTTTATTTATGCATTAAACTATAACTGCTGTTGGGTGTGGGAAGAATCTGATATCTTTTAGGAATGTGAGTTTGGCTCTTGCAACATTTACTTTGGGTGGAGGGGGTTTGATAGAAAGAGAGATATATTGGGGTCTTACTACTTTTACTGTATTCACTGCAACAGATTTCTGTTTCTAGGGAGTTACTTTTGGTGTTGTTTGTTTTATTGAGGAAATGGGTAGAATGTATGCATTCATGCAGATGCTACTGCTGATAGAATTAATGTGTTAGACTCATTTTCTGTGTCATTTCCCCCGATGTTTTTAATAAGTTGCATTTCTAGGGTCCTAAAGTCTTTTTTTTGTCCCCAAATTTTGTTTTTAGATTTATTTTTGTCATTTAAATTATATGTTTTGTTTATCTGTATCCCCTATATGTTTTTAAAAAGTACTTACCTGTATTATTTAATAAATCAAAAATTTATTAAAAAAAATATAATTTTGACTGTGATTTTGTTAGGCAGTAATTCCTTCCTCTGCCTGATCCAGTTCAGCATTATAGACCAGTATTAGCCCTGATACCAATACTTATAAAACGATTGAGACATTCTTATTATTTAATGTTGTACAATTTTTAAGAATGTGAATAATAGAATGGCTGAGATTCGAACCCAGATCTCAGCATTGGTGGGTTAGCATAATAGACAGCTTCGCCACTCGAGCACCTTGTTCTTGTTGTGTACATTTTAATCCCACCTTTAAAAACACACACACAATAATGAGTTACTTTAAATTGTCTTAAGTTGTAAGTCAATGGAATAGATATATGGATGTGTGATGCCTTGCAATGGACTGGTGTCATGTCTGGGTTGTGTTTCCACATTGCCTGCTGTAACTGGGATGGACTCTGTATTGAACACTACTCAGATAGAGCTTAATAAATTAATAAGTATCTTTGAAACAATTGTTTTGTTGACACAGCATGTCTTTTTTTAAGGTTTTAGTGAATATGTGGATGTGTGTTGACCTGCAATTGATTTTCACCCTGTCCTGGGTATTTTTATTGCACCCTTTGTTTTCAGATATCCACAGTGACCATGATCAGGATAAAGTGGTTATTGATATCGAATACATGAGTCATGGTTGGTGTTTCAGTCTACTTCCATAAAGAAAAAGGAAAGCCGAAGAAAGAAATAATGAAGCACTTTGTTTAAATAAGGTTAGCATAGGGTACAAGGTCATTTCTTACACACTTCCACTTCAGAAGGCACACCATGGCCCTATTCATGGACAGCAGGAAACCAAGAGATGACAGGTCTTGTATTAAGCTTTCATGGTACGTCCTCCATCTTCCATGCCTTCATGTCTGACATGACATTGATGAATCAATATGTCTTTCCTTTGATCCAGAAGGTCACTGGCCTTCTGACACTCAAACATGTCCAGTTATAAGTTTAAGATTTGTGTGAGTTTAATACTATTATTTTAATGCAATGATCAATTCATTTTGACCACATGGACTTGAAGGGTTAGGCGTTGTTTGGATTGTAAACTTCACCTTCTTTAGTATGAATAAACTCATATACAAACAAGTATGATGCCAAGTTCACCAGGTAACCATCTAATGGGCTTTTGATTTGCTTTGTAATTTAAATTCAGTTAAATAAATAAGGGACCCGGCCAGTCAGGAGGTTTCTTCTTTGTCTTTTTGGACATTTTTCAAAGGTGCCTTCTCACGTCACAGCAGGAGAGAGCACATGCTGCTGCCTCTGAAAAGCCTTCAAAACCAAAAAATGCTCTCAGTTTATGTCTGAGACATGAGTGATCACTTAGTGATGTTTGTGAATATGTCTGGCAGCTTGGTGTGTGGTGTCTCAGTAACACCACACAACATGTAAATGGATAGTTAAATACCCTTGATAGATACTCTTACCATTGTGTCTCATTTTTAAAGTGTGTATGGATGTGAAATGTATATTATTGATAATATTGTTATATAGACATTTATAAAACTGCAGATTTGTGATTGCTGTGGTAAGATATATTTGCAGTTTAGCCATAACTACAGTGATGTTTGGAAGGGTGCTGTACTTTACACCAGCGCCAAGATTCTGAACACCCCGGTTCGAAATCTCGGCTCTGCTACTGGTCAGCTGGGCGCCATCTAGCAGGCACAATTGGCAGTGCCTGCAGCAGACAAAAATTGGCTACCATGTCTGCTGGTTGGAAAAACAGCCGGACTAAGTGGGTGGGGTCTTCAAACGCTGTGCAAGGACCCTGTTTAGCAGACTGAGGTGCCTGTGCAGAAAGTGGTTGAGCGTCATGTGCGAATCCATGGGCGTAAAAGAAGGGGTCTGCAAGGACTGCGCACTCCTTGGCGGGGAAGTGTGAGCAGGCAAATATACCCTCCTCGAATGCAATTGGGATTCCCAGCAGCGGAAAGACAAATTGACTATGCTAAAATTGGGGGAAAAAGGGAGACAATGCCTAAATAAATAAAAAGAAATATAGACAATGAGAAATCAACAGTTCTAGATGTTAAGGTAGGGATGTAATCAGGAAAGATTTAGAAACATCGCTGGCTACAGGTATGCGTCTGATGAGTAAACTTCTCTCCATTTTTGTGTCATAGTTCCCTAGCTAAACCATCTGTATGAAGGTGTTTTAGTGACTTTGGCTGGTTGGGATACAGTGAGGAGAGATAGCTTGTTGGTGTTCGCTTCTCGGACTCTGGAAGGATAATAGTTCTACAGAGTTTTCATTAAGTGTGGACAAAGCGTAGTTTTTCCACAATGTGAACAATTAGAAAATTGATGATAATGTGCCACCTTGCCAAACTTTAAATCCAAAAATTAGAGCATATTATTGTACATTTAGTTGTTTTTTAGGAACTGCTTCATTCTAGTGTTGCTGTGAATGGATTGTGTATTGTGTGTGAACTGAGCAGACCATGAACCTGTTTGTCAAACACTTAGCAAAGCAGCGAAAGTTCCTAACTAGTGTTTAGCAAGAATGATGAGCTGTTGAAATGGCACTCATTGCTTTGCCATTAGGCAAAAACAGTAAGAACAAATAGTTGATTTCACTAGTAAAAACATTTACATTTTGACTGAATGGGAGGCGTTTGGAGTTATTTGTGTTGCAAGTCTAGAGACAAGTATTTTTGCCTTTTTAAAAAAGAGCCATTGAGTTTGTTGGAATTGTTTTACAGTTTTGTGTGCTGGGATATATTGACTAAAAACCTCGTTTTGTCTGTGGTGTTTGGCTCTTTGTGTTTTGAGCTATAACTGTCATTAAAATATATGATGGGAAATGGTTTGACATTGTTCAGGCCAGCTTGCCACATGTGGCTTGTTAACTGGTAAAAGAGAAAAGCGCTGGCAAGTAGAAGTTGTCATTAGAGAATTGAAGAATGTGAAGCACATTTCTTTACAGAGAAGTATTTTCTCCACAATGAGGATTATCTCAAGACAAAACTGGCTGTGTTTAATAGTTGTACATTGAGGTGTGTGTGTTTTGTTGGTGTACAAAAAGTCATTTAAAGTAATGCGTTTTACTCTGTATCATGTAGCCTTAGGGCTGTTTTACTTTAAAGAGTCCAGCAGCACAATGGGACCTTAGTCTCTGCCAGGCTTCAACACTATTTGTCTCACTGAGTTCGAACTCACACTCATTTTTCTGGCTAAAGTCTTCAATAAGAGGCTTTGTCAACGATTCTCACATTGCCTGTCTCTTTTAACTTCCCTCCTTCTCATCTTAACTCACCCTTTTTGCTCCTGACTCTGCTTGACCGCCACTGATTCCACTTTGCGCTCTCCTTTACTTTGTGTACGGAATTTACTGGATTTTCACCCTGAATGCCATTCGTGTCTGTGCTTTGTGTTACCCCCGCTCCCATGCCCAACCTGAACTTTCCCGTCTCTACTGTAGTCATGTGCTCAAGGATAAGGGCTTTTAAATGACAAAACTGACCCGAAATATCTGAAAAAACTCTGATAAGCTTTTGTTGTGGTCAGGGAGATTGAAGATAAAGTCTGTGCGTGCATGTGTGTGCTTGTGCTTTAAGTCGGGGGGGGGGGAGGGTTTCGGGTGAGTGGGATGGATAAACGAAGCTTTAAGGAAGCACTGGGCGTATTGCAGATGTCGGTGTGTATTGTCAGGTTGTGCTGTGAGCCAGTAGCTTAAGCCCCAGTTTATAAACAAAGACACTGTTTGGGATGGGGGGCGGTGGCTGCTCTCAGTGCCCTGCTCCTCACCCACTCTCATTTTGGTGCTGAGAGGATAACAGTGGTTAGGAGTCACCTCTTATAATCTTGATAAATTCACTAATCATGAGCATGCACTGACCTATATGACTAAATGAATATGGGCCTAGCATGTAAAAGTGTGATTATTTTTTAAGAATAAGTGTCCAACTGACATACTTTGGTTAATTAGCTTTGAGAAACATTTATAGACGTTTCTTGAGGTGAATCATTTTTAAAATTCCTTAATTACTACTAGTAGCCCAGGTGGCGTGGCGGCACATTCTGCTAGCACACCAGCTCTTAAGATTCTAAACACCCCAGTTCGAATCTCAGCTCTGCTACCGGTCGCCATCTAGTGGCCACAGTTGGCAGTGCCTGCAGCAGACAAAATTGGCCATGAGTCTGCTGGGTGGGAAAAGACCAGACTAAGTGGGTGGGGTCTTCCAATGCTGTGTAAGGACACTGGTTAGCAGACTGAGGTGTCTATGCAGAAGTAGAGGAGCCTAATCCACCAAGGCATGGGTGAAAAAGAAGGGGTTGAGGGAGCAGGCAAATATACCCTCCCTAAATGCAACCGGATACCCAGCCGCGGAGGAGTAATTGGCTACGCTATATCGGGAGAAAAACGGAGAAAATGCATAAATTAAAGAAAAAAAAGCTACTACTAGTAGTGTTAGCTGGTTCAAATGTCTTATTAATCACAACCAGCATCATGATGCTGTTACAGTCAAAGCAGCAAACTGTTTTTTGCGCTGACTGTGCCATTGTTTCCTCTCAGATTTACCGTTTTGACGCTTGTTTTGTCTTGCTTGTTGCTGCGCTCAAAGTTCAATCTAAATTGTTTATGGAATGTAGTCTGAAATGAAGCACAGACAAATCAGAGATTAACTGATTCTCACTGTTTTACAAAATGCTGTACTGTTGGATCCAACCCTAAATTTTAACCATGGCATTGTGAGAAACATAGGACATGGCAGCTAGTGAGCTGTGAAATAAGACTGGGTTTGCAATTTCAGAATCAATCCGATGTTAACTAATCCCAGAATAGTTTGTTGTGGCTTCGTAGATCTTTAAGATTTAATGTGCTTTTTGAAACAATAAAGATTAATGATCCCATTTCCTTGTTTAAAACTTTATCACATATAACATATTAAATGACGACCATTGTATGGGATTTCTTTTTAAATACAAGTGAAAAACTGTCAATACTTTCACTTAATGTTGTGAGCTTGCCGCTCAGTCGCATAGTCTGTAAAAAGTGGTTTCACCGCATATTATGTGAAAGGTTCAAACACCGCAGTAAGCGTGAATATACACCCAGCCTCACAGTGAACGAAACCCATATAATGTAAATGCAGCCTTAAAGCTCTCCAGGTGATAAACCGTATGTGTGAATTAAGATTGTTGTGAAGTTATTCAAATATTTAAGTATGTATTACTTTTGTGGAGCACCACATAGGAAAAAAGCTTCAAGCACCACCAGTGGTAGTTTTATCCCAGTTTGAGAGTTAACTAAATCAAAAAGAGCCACAAATTTGGTTGTTCAGTCCTTAAAATAGCACCACATTTGTGTATTTGTGTGTATTTGACAGGTTTTCTAATGTACCACTGCTTCTATGTGCTTGTGTCTGCTTACATGTGTATATTTGTGTGTTTATATGTGTGAGTGAGAGAGAATTAATTGAATTGGGAGAGAGAGAGAGAGAGAGAGAGCGAGAGAGAATGAGTATTGTAGTGTAATACACTAATATATTTGGAGGTGCTAACTGTCCTTTTCAGTTGAATGTACTTGATGAATTGCTTTAGTTGTGTATAAAGCACTTAGGGTGGCACGGTGGCTTAGTGGGTAGCACTGTGGCCTCACAGCAAAAAGGTCCTGGGTTCGATCCCCAGGTGGGGCCGTCCGGGTCCTTTCTGTGTGGAGTTTGCATGTTCTCCCCGTGTCCGCGTGGGTTTTCTCCGGGTGCTCCGGTTTCTTCCCACAGTCCAAAAACATACCACCAGGCTAATTGGAAAACACTGAATTGTCCTATAGATACCTAGCCGCTAGATGCACAAACCAGTGCATTGTAGTGATTGATTGATTGAGTACTTTATTAATCCCCGAAGGGAAATTGTGGTGCCGGTCCCAAGCCCGGATAAAATAGGGAGGGTTGTGTCAGGAAGGGCATCCGGCGTAAAAATTGTGCCAAATCAATGCGGATCATGATCCGCCGAGAGCCGACCCCGCAACCGAACGGGACAAAGGTCGAGGAAGGTTGCATCTGGCCCCAGTTTACTTGTGTAAGAAAAGTGTTACACAAGCAATTACAATGACTAGTGAATAAAAAAATTAAAAAAAAGTAATATTCAGCATGGTAGAGGTATACAAATGGCTTTTTTGTTAAAATCAAACTATAGAATTAAAGAACGTCAGCTGTCAACACAGTTTTGACACCAAGGAGTTAGTGATGCTCTTTGATCTGTCCAGGGAGCATTGCTGCTTAAATAGCGTCCCATTCTGTACCAGTGCTACTGGTATAGACTCTGAATCCAAGATGATTGATTATTATTATGATTATTGTAGATGTTGCTATTATTTTCTTAATTATTATTGATGATATTAATAATTAACTGAAAGTACTGATAAATAAACAGCACATTAAGCTTGTATACACCAAAAACACCAAGGACAAGTGGGTGTATAATGAAACTATCAGTGAAACCTGTTTTTGCCAAGTTTACAATCCGAGTTGACCACACAGAACTTTTATGGATAAGCACAGTTGTTCTAAATGGAAAAATAGTATGACAAAATAAGTTGGTGATTTTTACTTTTTATATACTTAGTAATTAAACTAATTTCTGCAATATTTACAAATATGTGTTGTTGAACTGATTTGGGTTGAAAGTTTTGAAAGATATGTATGAAGCATAAGAAAAGCATGTGGTGAAAATGTGGATACTTCTGGTGAAGTAAAGGAGTGAATGTTGGATTCCTTCTGCAGCTGCAAGTCTTTATTGAGCTCTGACCACTGGCACATTTTAAACCCTGTGGCATGGGGTTACCATAGTGACTCTGCTTTTGATAGGGGCTAACCCCAACCCTGTGTGTGTGAGGGAGAGAGTGAGAAACTCTGAATATAATTCTATATGCTGAAAGACATTCCTCTGTGCTATTTGGTAATAATTTCCATGTTGAATATGTCTAAACACATACATGAAATCTAATTTATATGCACGTGAGCACTAATGTTATGCTACACTGAAAAGTAGAAAAATATGTCAATGCAGGTTGTGCTTTTATTTGCCTTAGGTTTGGGTTTGTTACTCTGAAGGAATGTCCATTGCTTCTTCACATTGTTTACCTATGGATCTTCCAAATATCATTGGATTAGTAATTAACCTTAAGGGCAGTGGTAGCTCAGCGGTTAAAGTACAGGACTAGTAACTGAAAGGTCACAGGTTCAAGCTTCAAGCCCCACATCTGCCAGGTTGCCTCTTTTGGGCCCTTAAGCAAGGCCCCAAACTCTCCGTTGCTTGCAGTGTTACAGTTTCAGCTGTAAGTCGCTTTGGATAAAGGAGTTATTGAAAACTAAAATAATCAAAATCTAGGTTGATAACTTTAAATGCAAAGTTCCGTTCTTTCCTCTTACACATTTTTTCCTGTTTAATTGTTGCCAGTTCTAATTCACTACCTGAATCTCCAATAAGGGTAGACCTACCCTACGATCACACTACTAAGAGGGTGAAGGCTGGAATGTGCTTCCTTTAGGACATGTGCAGCCAGCTACATTGTCTTTCTGAACTGAAGCTCTTGTATTGTTAGTGGGTTAGATTAACAAGCTTGAAGGAGGGTGCTAACTGCCTCTTTTCATGCACAAACTCACATATGCTTGTGATTAAGAGGAAAGATCATTGATCTCTGCCATCTAGCCCTCATCTGTCACTTACTAATGAGTAGGCATTACTGGTGTACATTACAGCTGTTCTGTTTTGCCCATGAGCAACATTCAATGTTTTATTGAAATAGTCTAAATAAAAAACAAAAAACATTACATAACACAAGTCATGAACTATATGCAAGAGGGCTGGTCAGTATGACAATATATACTGCCTGACAATAGAAATGTATCTATACTGTCACAAATAGAGATACTGAAATGGACTGTTTCCTGACACTGAGGTGGTGCACTCAGGGGTACATCTTTGGTACTTTTTGGTTTCTATAATTTTAGAAAAGTACTCGTTTGCATTTTGTAAGATAGATAATACATTTTTGTAATTTTTGTACTTTTTCAGCATGGAAAGAACAAAGACTACATAAGCAGTACATTTAGTACTTTTTAAAAAGTGTACAGGTAGAGATTTAGCTTTACCATTTATTTCATGGAACTGAACTGTGGACTGTCACAGATCTGTGCTTCTTATCTCCTTGACTGATGGGGAAAATATAACATACCTTTTTAGCCACCTTTCTAAAATAAATATTATACCATGATAATATGGCCGAAGCCCTGTGATGGATTGGCACCTGGCCCAGGGTATTCCCGCCTTGCGCCCATTGTTTTCCGGTGGAACCGCACTGCACCCGCCACAATCCTCACTGGGACAAAGTGGTTAATGAAAATAAATTTTTTTTAACTTTCATACATTTATTGTTCAAAGTTCCAATTAATTTAATGCTGTAAAAAGTTCTAAAATGTAATTTAACTTGGCTTTCCATTAGCAAGACATCTTAATTTCTTGTTAGTGATTATGACTGTCAACAGCTTTTGGCTTTTCTGGCCATATAAACAGATTTGTTTAACTGCACCCACTAGACCGAGCCGTATACACTACAGAAAGAAAGTGTAGAAGATTTTCTACAACTCCTTGAAAACTGATTATGGATGAAACATTCATGAAACAGTAAGCACTTGGGAAGAGAAGAGAGCCCAATTTGTGATATGGCCTATTTAAACCTTTAAACCTGTGGTTGTTTCATCAAAACAATGACCAAAAACACATGTCAAAACATGTCCGGTTTTGGAATGGCATTCCTATAGTTTGGAAGTCAACCCATCAGGTAGAATGCTGATTGTACCGACAAATCCAGTTCGTGTAAAATTATACCAGAAGCTTTTAAATGGCCATCAGAAAGCTTATCAAAGTAAAGAAGACTGAAAGAACATGTATACAAAGTATTATTAATAAGTTTTGTCACAAGTGTATGAAAACCTTTTACCCTAGCTGTAGGTGTGACTTAAATACTTACCTGAAAACACTGACTGGTTGAGCATCACACACACTTTCTATGTTCCTCAGCTCTTTATTCATATTTTTGTTCAAAGCCAGCACATTCAAACCCCCTGTGAGGAAAAAGCC
The DNA here is from genome assembly GCF_030014385.1 of Trichomycterus rosablanca. NCBI lineage: Eukaryota > Metazoa > Chordata > Actinopteri > Siluriformes > Trichomycteridae > Trichomycterus > Trichomycterus rosablanca. Next base: position 32,847,039 of record NC_085991.1, on the reverse strand, counting down.
ATCCTTTATTTCAGCTCTGTGACAGTGAAGGCTTTTAGTTAACAATCATATTTCTTTTACTATATGCCATTACATTAAAACAAAGTGTGTTTTATCTGTAATAAATCATACAATAAAAACTCGCTGTATAAATAAATGAATATATGAAATATTCTATTCAATAAAGTAAATGAAGACAGAATACTTGATAGAAAAAGAGAGAGATGAGTCTGCTCCCAGGGAGCATGCTATATAATAGCAACAGATGTTGCATGTGTTAATCATTGGCTGTCATGTGACACACACACACACACATCCTGGAAACAGATTAGGCTTCCTCTCAGTAAAGATGTTTAGCATTGTGTAGTCTGACATCTACATACCTACATATTTTATGTTAGCCAGTAAAGCCTGGCTGATATCACCATTTCATGGATATATCAATATCGACATCTAACTGCACACAGGAGAACTGGAACTAAAGCATGGCCGTGTAAAAACAAGCCTGGCCAGCTGTACCAATAGCTCATACATGGCATTGCTCTGATTTGATTTTTTTCTAGAGTCACACATTTAATTTACCCAAAGCTACTGTAATAAATATGTAAATAAAAAAATGTGAAAAGACTTTTACATGTTGACTTTTCTCCTTAAAAACAAGAAATGGCACAAATGAATGTTTACCCATCAGTCTACACTTAATCACCCATAAGGAGAAAGAAAGAACGCATATAAAACAACATACTAAAACAACGCTTGACAAGGGCTATAGACTGATATAATAATTACCCACCCTTTCCCGCCGTGAATATAACCATTGGTAAACACGGCGTAAAACAAAAAAAATATATATGAAATAGAATCGAATTAAATAAATAAAACAAAAAAATGTGTTTTTAGAGTTTTATAAATGTTTCTATTCACGAAAGTATTCAGGCATTTTTTCTGTGGCATATCAAATTGTGGTCAGTTTAATTCTGTTTGCTTTAAAAATCCTTAGATGTGTCTAGAACTCATTTGGAATCCTCCCATTGTGATCTGAGTTTATTGAATATAATTTGGAAAGGTACATACCTGGATCTATAAGGGCCCTCCATCACATTGTCAGGACAGAAACCACTGTCTGTGGGTCTCTCTGATCATATTGCTGCAAGGTACAGGATATATAACAGTATCTAATGCTTTGATTGTTCCCAGGACCAGGATGGTCTCAATTATTTTTAAATGGAACAAGCTTGACACAACCTTGAACCTTCCCAAGAGTTGCAAGGATGACCTTGGTCTTGGAAGTAGGAAAGAACCCAGCAGTCACTCCTGTTTAGAAATGGAAGAACCAACTGGATGGTCAGCCATCTCTGCAGTTTGCTAGCTAAATGCTATGTAATGGCAAGTTTATTTGGTCTGATGAGAGAAAATGTAAATCTCTGGGCAAAAAGGCAAGCAATATGTCTGGTGAAATACAGGCAAAGCACATCATCTGGCGAATACCATCCCTAAGGTGAACCATAGTGCTTTTAGCGTCATGCTATGGGGCTCTTTTCAGCGGCAGTGACGAAGGTAAGAATTGTGAAATGGAAAAAAGCAGCCAAAGAACACAAAACTCCTTTCAAGAGCCAAAACAACAACGGATTAAGTTAAGCTTTCTCTGAAATCTCTGGCTAAATAAAAGCACAAAATCTATGGAACATCTTTGCACAGATCTGAAGATGGCACTTCATAGACACTTGCCATCCAGTCTGATAGAGCTTGAGAGGATCTGCCATGAAGAATCGGATAAATGTTGGAAATCCAGATGTGCAAAGCTTGGAGAGACAAAAAAGAAAAAAGACCTGAAGCTGTAATTGCTGCCAACAGGGACTTCTACAAAGAAGTAATGAAACAATCTGAATACATTTGTGGATATGACTCAAGATACACACTGCATTTTTAAACTACAAAAACAAACAAAAAAACATCTGCAGCCTATTGTTAGCATACAGTATTAGCATAATACATAACACCATACTAATCAGCATTATAGAGTCTTGTTTTTTTTTGTAGCATGAATTTCACAAGGTGTTGGACCCTGTGCCAACTGTAGCTTTTGGCTGACATGAGTGAAACCAGATGTGGTTCCCCTTGTAGCCCATTTACCATAGGGTTGACATGTTGTGTATGCTGATGCTATGTGGTTGTAAGGAGTGGTCAGCTGAATTACAGTAGCCTTTTCTTGTCAGCTTTAACCAGTCCGTCCATTCTCCACTGACCTCTCTCATCAAGGGGTTTCAGCCGCAGAACTGCTGCTTACCATATGTTTTCCCTCTTTTGCATAGTTTTCTGTAAACTCTACAGACTTGTATTAAAATCTAAGAAGATCGGCAGTTTCAGACATACTCAGACCAACGTCTGGTACCAACAACTATGCCACATTCAGCCACTTTGTTTACATTCTTCTTCTTTTCTGATGTTTGATGTGAATATTTATTGAGTCTCTTGAGCTGTGACTATGAAATTTTGTTGCTGTAGTCTCTAACTGTACCACCATAGCGTGTGCACAGTGTGCGCCTATGAAAGAGGCCAGTTAGAGGCCTGTAAACAGTATTAAAAAAGCCAGATATGCAGCTGCAGTCAATGTACTAAAACCAGTACAACACTCTACCAGGTCATTAGTGTCATTGCAATGCCCAGAGGGGTCCACCACCCAAAAAATACATGCTCAATTGTGTGCTATGGGAGTCCCTTTCTAAGGATTTGGGTTTGTTTTGATGTTTTTACTTATCTCTCACAACTAGTTTCTACTAGCACAACTTGAACCTACTGGTATATTACAACCCCAAATCAGAAAAAGTTGGGACAGCATGGAAAATGGTAAAAAAAAATGTCTTGAAGGCCGCATATGCTGCTCTAAGATCTCAGTGTACTTTTCTGCATTAATGCTGCCATCACAGAAGTGTAAATGACCTTTGCCAAGCGCACGGTGTCCATTTTTTCCAAAAAAGACCTGGAATGCTGATTCATCTGACCACTATTCACGTTTCCACTGTATTGATGGTCCATCCTAGATGCCTCTGAGCCCAGAGAAGTTGACGTCGCTTCTGGACATGGTTAACATTGTTTTAAGTGCCATTTGTGCATGTACCTCTGTATTGTTGTGCTTGACAAAGGTTTGCCACAGTAATCCCTTGCCCGTGTGGTTATATCAGCTATTGTTGAGTGGCGGTTCTTGATGCAGTGCCGTCTCTTGTTCAGCTTAAGCTTGCGCCTTTGGACTTTACACATTGAAATTCCTCCCGATTCCTTGAATGGTTTAATGATATTATGCACTGTAGAGGGAGAAATATGCAGATGTGCTTTAAATCTTTCTTTGAGGTACATTGTTTTTAAACTTTTGAATCATTTTCTCACGCATTTGTTGACAAACTGGAGATCCTCTGATCATCTTTGCTCATCAAAGACTCAGCCTTTCCTGGATGCTGCTTTTTTACCGAACCATGATTACAATCACCTGTTGACATCACCTGTTTGGAATCACATCATTATTTAGTTTTTTCACCTCATTACTAGCCCTAAATTGCCCCATCCCAACTTTTTTTGGAATGTGTTGCAGGCCTGAAATGCAGGAATGGATGTTTATTAATAAATGAAATGAAGGCAGTGATAGCTCAGTGGTTAAGGTACTGGACTAGTAATCAGAAGGTTGCCGGTTCAAGCCCCACCACTGCCAAGTTGCCACTGTTGGGCCACTGAGGAAGGCCCTTAACCCTCAGTTGCTTCAAATCATGTTCAGTCATAATTGTAAGTCTCTTTGGATAAAAGCGTCTGCTAAATGCCAAAAATGTAAATGTAAATATAAATGAAGTTGAGCAGACAAAACATGAAATATCTCAGGTTTAAACTGTCTGCAATCAAATAAAAGTCAAAGTAAATGTAAGGAACACTGCATTTTTATTTTATTGGCATTTTCCATACTGTCCCAACTTTTTCTGATTTGGGGTTGTACTAATGCCAGTACCCAGAAACGTTCTTCTTCTCACCAATCACAAATCATCACCGTATGACACAAAATATCCTGCCTAACAAAAACCTAATATATCCCACCACAATAGATTCACAGAAAACAGCCAATGTTTAAGGTATTTCTCACACATGCCCAGAAATATCCACACTTAGAGATTCATGTCTGGCCTGCATGCCTTAGCTGCCTTTCAGTTAATCATTTTCTTACTGGGGAAATCATTACAGACATTGATAAAGAACCACTTGTCTAAAAGCAGCAGTCTTGGGATACTTTTCTCCCCAGCGCTTTTCAGGGTTGGTCTCTGTTGGACACATCCATGAATTATTGCTCCAAACAGCAGTGTTGAAACCAATTTTACAATTCATTGAGAACATTTTTTCAGATTAATGTGAGCAAGCAAATACTTTTCTCCTTACAAGGATAAAATCTGGCTGTTTTTTGCTTTTACCAGTATATCCTGAAATGAGATGCTTTCTGAGTGAATTTCACAGCAACAATCATCATCTGTTGTCCTGTTTCTAGTGACCATGAACTGGGGTCTGCTCCCAAAATAAGGATCATTTTCTTTTCCTGTTTGCCTTCTGTTTTCTGCCCAGCTATAGATTAAGGCCCTATATGTGACTGTGTAGCTGGACAGTGCCCTTATGTGCCCAGCCAAGGCACAATAGTGGGCAGGGAGCCTGGCAGGCGGAGATTGGCACTCCCTGTTATTTATAGACAGTTAGAGACGCTGACCTCATCCAGTCAGGCTTAAGCAAGTGGGCTCAGACTGGGAGACAACAAACTCATTCTTCATGTCCGCATACAGAAGTGAGCTGGCAGATCGGCACTGCTACAGACAAAAAGTCAGCTGACAAAAAGTTTTACGTCTTTTGTCTGTGCTGCTGTTCCCAGACCCAGAAGAACCTGATTAGAAACTGATTATTTTGTTATTAGTGAAATATGGAAGTAGGAATCAACTAAGACTTGATTCAATATTACAATATTTTTGTAATTATTACTGGATTGATTCAGGTTGATTCAGAGGTATTGTGTTATTTAAATCAACTTTAAATTTCCTAAAATGTCTTAGTATAATGTGTCATTAATATTTATACTTACTTTAAGAAGTGAATGAATGAATTAATTTATCTATCTTTGGTTATGACTTCACTTATCAGAGTTGCTGTGGGCAAAATCCCATCTGAAAAAAAAAAAAGTCTCTGGATTCGCTGAATCATATGCAATTCATAAGTACCTTATGAATTTATAAGTACCTTATAAATCAACGTCCCCTTAACTCAAAATCTTTGAAACTCAATGCCCTTCATCAAGAAATGTGTACCCTTAAACTCAACGTTTCCCTTAAACTCAACATGTTCAGTTTCTTAAACAAAAGAAAAACAGTAAAACGTTATCAAAGTGCGCATATAAGACGAATCTGCATTTGTGTGAGAAAACAGTTAAATCCACTCTAAAAGCTCTACATGTATCTGTGTTTAGCTGGATTTTCCTCACTGTTTCACTTTTAAACTTGTGTTATAGCTCAAGGTGCTGAGAAATTGTAAGAATCAACTTTTTTTGAGAGAGAGTCTAAAACGGCACATCAGCTTTTGCGCTGCTTTTTAATGATAAGCGCTTATCACGTGAATGCACCTTTACTGAATGGAATACGGTGTTCCAAGATCTAGCATCTCCACGATTAAGAAGCATAAGAAAACAGCCGCTCAGGTGGTGCAGCGGTAAAGTACGCTAGCGCACCAGAGTTGGGGTTTCGAATACATCGTATCGAATCTCAGCTCTGCCTTTCCGACTGGGCAGGGCAGCTGCATGAACAACGATTGGCTGTTGAAAAAGCATAAGAAAACAATTAATAATTAAAGGTAAAGTGCAGTTTTTTTTTACCTGTTTTCCATTGAATTTAAGTGGTTTTATATTATATTATTTTCAGTGTATAAGTGTAAAAAAAAACCCCATTATTTTACATTAGCCTAAAATATATGCAGTTCCACGGGACCATGGAATGCATTAACAGGTTTTCCATACATCCTTATGGAAAAAATACCTTAACTCAATGCCTTTTAAACTCGCCACTCCCAGAGCCAACTGACTGAGTTTCAAGGTACTGCAGTACTATGTATTGTAGATGGTAAAATACCTAAATGATTTGCATTATTGCATTGATCAATGTTCTTTTTGAAACTGAGTGATAATTCACTCATGAAGATTGGTGAAGCCACAACTCATCATTGCTTGTAAAGGCTGAGCCTTTGGTGGATCCTCCTTTTATATCCAATCATGGTTCCCTCATCTGTAACCAATTCACCTGCTTAATATGGAATGTTTCAAATGGGTACAATATAAATATTATATAAACTTTTCACTCGGTGTATGTCAGTAATGTACAATATACAATGATTAGGGATTTTGTATATTACCCTCTCCTAGGCTAAAATTAGAACAAATTCAGTATCACCCCATCTTCACCCGATAAACAAACCCCCGCTCACCCAGGGCTTGTTCACATTTTTCAGTACAGCAGCCACCCTGTTAAGAATGGCCTCTCAAAGCTACTTATTGTAGTGAGACTATTCCCACCAAGGGACTTATAATTTTCCAGCCTTGTTCGGGTAATTTGAGATTACTCTCACCTCCCAAGGCTGAAACGGAGAGTGTATTTTATCTTGCTGAGGAGGGGCAGGAAAGGAGGTACAGTGATGCCATTTGTTTCCTCTTCTCACTCATTGCCTCCATTCCTCCCTTAGTTTGTTTTTATAAAGAAAAAAACATTAATTAAAAGCCTGCAAACAGCGCTCTCCCACCAGTGCTATCTGCCTCCTCAACACTGCTGTCTGCCAGCTCACATTTGAGGAATGGGGTGCAGATTTATTTTTATTTACTTTTTTTTTTTTTTTAAGGCTCATATTGAGTGGCGGTTTCAGAGGGAGGTGGCTGAAAGGAGGGGGATGGAAAAAGATGGAGAACCACTCCAGTCTCTACAAAGGCCTTCTTTGTAAAATCGTTTCCTTATGGTCACTGGGAAGTGTGGAACAAACTAGCTGGTACCCATGCCCAAGCCAAACACATACACACACATACACACACACAAATACAGTGAAAGAGGCCCAGTGGAACATAGGTGTGGTGCGTGCAGTGCACGACGCCACAGTTATTTTTATCGCCAAACCTCCAAGGAGATCATGACCTCAGGAGAGAGGGAAAGAAAAGAAGAAGGTAAGGTAGTGGTGGGTGGACACGGTGGAGGGAGAGATGAAGACTGAAGGGTGGAGATTTAGCAGCTTTGTAAGACTCGTGGCCTTTACCAGTGGCAGCATACAACTCCTCAGAGGCTAGTGCTGAATTGTGGCAGTGTGGCAACTATTTCTTTGTGTTCCTTAAAGAAATGCTTGACATTCTGTAATTAATGGGGACTGAGTTCACATCATAATTAAAGGCAATGACGGAAGATGCCGGAGCTATCACAGAGACGCGTGCGCTTGTCATTTTTGATCTTCTGTTTCACGGTCTTTGAGCACTTTGGAACCAAATGAGGTAAGTCTGAAACACTATTATTGTGATTTATCGCATACAGTGGGGCACCTGACTGCTGTGACTGCCAGCATAAGTGCAATAACTTTCTCACTGCAGGCAATAGCATGACACATCTTAATTTGGATTGGGTGCTGGCATACTTCCATTCTATTTTCCCACTATAGTGCCTTTATTGTAATAAGGTGGTATATGGAAAGAAATGTATAATTTCATTTATTTATAACTGTGTTCATAGGCATGAAGCAGCAGATTTATAGAACTTTGGCAAACCCAGAATAGCTCTGGGAAGTGAAGCAGGCATTCCATTATGCAGATGAAAATTCATTCACATTTGAGTATTTATAATGGTGTGTGCCTGGATTTTCTTCAGAGAAGTGCTGTCTAACATCTGGATACTCCAGGTGCAAAGTAATCCATTTTAACTCCTGAATATTGCCTTATGAGGAAAAAAGTAAAAAAAGAGGCTTTTACTGGAATAATACAATAGTTTTGATCATAGCTGAATTCCTTTCATAGTTATCAGAACAATAAAGATAAAGAAAGAGAAATTCCTACAGCCAGAAACCAGTTCACTTCAAACAAAGGCCTTAAAATAAAACAGAGACCCATAAATTAAGCCTCTAGGGATGGACAAATATTCATAAATGTAAGTAATTCATAATGGATTAAAAATTCTTAACATGTATTAGTAACATGCAGCTGTAACCATTTAAAACTGACTTATACCTAAAACAATTCAAACAAAATTCCACATTACCACAGGTGAGAAGTAACCCTTCCCATTAATTGGACTTTTTAATGCTTTGAGAACCAACGATACTAATTGTTGCAGTTTTGCAAGTGGACTTTTTGTCCATTCTTCAGCTGTTCTACAGTCTATGGTCACTGTCATCTGATTTTCCTCTTCATGCTTCACCATGCATTTTCAATAGAAGACAGATCTGGACTGCAGACAGGCCAGTCAAGCCCACGCTTTCTGTAACTACAAAGCCACGCAGTTGACCTGGCATCATCTTGTTGAAATAATTATGGACTTTCTGGGAAATGATGTTGTTTTGATGGCAGCATGTGTCTCTAAAACCCCAGTATACACCTCGACGTCAGTGGTACCTTATGCAAGTCATATGCAAGTCATCCATGCTATGGTCAATGGTGGATTTCCCATACCATGACAGATGTTGGCTTTTGCGCCTTTCACTGATAACAGTGTGGATGGTCCTTTTCATCTTTGGCATCTAAGGCAAAGCAAGATCTGTTTTTTTACTAAAACAAGCTGAATCATGAGCTTGGGCCCTGAGGACTCAGGTGTTTCTGCATAGAATTAATGTACGGCTTTCTCTTTGTTTGTTTTCCCTAAAGTTTGGCTCAACTTGGTGAGCCACGATCCATCATTGCTTGTATGGATGGAGGATCCTTCTTTCATCCGCAATCATGATTCCTTTGTCTTTTACCAGTTCACCTATTGTTGAACGCTGTAACCTGAATATTCTATAAACTCCTATTTTACCCCTGTCCCCACTATTTTGGAGGGTTTACAAAAACTTTGTAAAAACACTTTACAAACAGATCCACATGTGTAGAGGTTAAAGTGCTACCCCCAGACATAGCCAATCATGTATGTAGATGCTGACTGGCTGATAGCACTGGGAATTTAAACCCTGGATCACAGGCTAGTGTAATTTACTGCTGCGCCACCGAGTGCCCCTACTTTTGATTGTATATTTATTATATAAAATATATAAATATATATAGAATGGTTCAAATTTGGGGCTTCCTTTCCATGTATTGTTTTATTTTACAAGGCTGGTTTAGAATTTCTTATTGTTTTTAATGTCAAGGACTTGTACATTTACATTGACATTTTCGGCATTTAGCTGACGCTTTTATCCAAAGCGACTTACATTACAGTTACAGTATACAGTCTGAGCAACTGAGGGTTAAGGGCCTTGCTCAAGGGCCCAACAGCAGCAACCTGGCAGATATGAGGCTTGAACCAGTGACCTTCTGATTACTAGTCCAGTACCTTAACCACTAGGCTACGGCTTGCCCTAGCTTGTATAGGTATTGTATTTGTATCGAAAAGTGAGGATTTTGAAAACTATACAAGAGGGTGCACAATTGAAACAAGGCATGTAGACCATAAAGCATTTAAAAAAAGTAAATGTTGTGCATCAGAGTTCTACTAAGAACCATAAAACATAAACCAAATCACCTGGCTTTGAGTTTGCTTTGTCCAAGCAGGATTCAGAGCTTCGTCTCTCTTTTATGTCTGGTGATTCTTCAGCAAAAATATTTCTACAATGTGCAGAGGCTCCCACACAACCACAGCCTGAACAACACTTATGTGTTTATTTAGATAGCTGCAGAGAGGCTTTCAATTACTATGGGAGGAGAGGGTGAAGTATGTGTGTATGTCTGTGTTACAGAGAGACCACTTTGTGTCTTTGGTCATTTATTTAGCTTTTTGTAAAGACCAGATGTTACCATAAAAATGGTAGAAATACATAAACGTTTGGCACTAGTGACAGCTTGCAACTCCATATGAGTTAGAGTTGAATATAGACAGTCTATAAACCCTCGGTAGTTAGTTTAGTGCTAACGAAATAGAAAAGTTCCATTTTATTACAATATGACATTGTGGGGGCATTTGGTTGGTCTATTGAGCTCTGTAAAAGCTGTTATTATTGTACCCTATACAAACAAAGGAGGATTTTTGAGGAAATCCTTTTGGATTCAACATGCAACAAGTGAATGAAGGCAAGTAACGTCCTGGCTCAGAAATCTGCAAGTCTGATTCAGTACAAAACATGTCAAAAACATGTCAAATAATAATGCAAACTATTGCCAATATTTTGTGTATTGATTATGTCAATAATTGTTAAAGCCTCCCTTTTTTATTATTATCAATTGGTAATGCTTTCAGGTACAAAGTGTCTCTACTCCAAAGCTCAGATGTTCATCTACTACTAATAATATTCAATAATTTTACTATTTACAGTTCAGTCTAATTAAATGTATAATGAAAATAAGAGCTACAGCTATATACAACAAAAATTGTAGGGTGACAGGCTGTGGTGAGGCAAGGGGTCCAGCACATAAAATGTTCAGGAAGTATCACATACGGGTACAAGAGCCTCTTGGTGTGTTTACAAGCCTTTATCTACATTTATGGCATTTAGCAGACGCTTTTATCCAAAGCGACTTCCAGTTGTGACTGAATACAATGCAAGCAACTTGGGGTTAAGGGATCCATCACAGGGACCCAATAGTGGAAACTTGGTGGTGGTGGAGAATGAACCAGCACCATTCTGTTCTCTAGTCCCATTTTTCTCTGTGGGAATTCACATACCTCCAACTGTTAACCCATGTCACCAAATGGGGTTCTAAATGTTTCCAGTTTTACAACCTTTGAGCAGAAACAAAAGAAAAATGGAGAGGGATGAAGTGACATACATAACCGAGCTACAGACATATGGTACTCATCATAGTGAGATTGTGCATATAGACTTACACAAAAGCAAAGCTGAATTGATTTGTGTCAAATTTCAATATGCTTGGTTTATAACTTGTTACACAGTACAACAGGATGTGTATAAATCCTTGATTATATAGAATGGTTTGCAACAAATGTACTTCCTTGTCTTTCCTCTGACCTTGTGTTTTGTGGCACAGTTCCCAGTGTTCTCAGTAATGCGTGATATTTGATTTAGTGAGCAGTCTGGTATTTGCCATGTCTCTGATGAGAGGAGTTGGTGTTTGATACCAGATAAGACTAAAGGAACAGAAGTGTGATTTAGTGTATAAAACAATGTAGAGCCTTTTTCCAGTTGCTTGCTGTTGAGTCAGAAGATCTTGTGGAAGTCATGACTGCAGTGTATTGTGGCTATCCCAAATGTTATGGTCATATAAAAAGTAGAATAAAAGCAATGTAGCTATTATATGAGTTTACTGATCTATTAAATCTGTTTTATTTGGAAACACTTTAATACCAAGGTATTTTGGGGTAAACTCTTGGGGTAAAAGTTACTTGGCCGACATGTGGGACAGAGTACCTCTCATTCATTTTTTTTTTACACTTTTTTATACTTCTAGATATTTTATGTTGATAAGAGCTGTGGTAAGTCCAGCCTAGAAACATTGGGTTTTGCACACCATTAATCTCGGTGCATTACACATACGATTGTTGTCAGTCCACCTCCTGGCATGATTTCGGGTGGTTTGGTTTGGTGCTGAGGTAAACTTTGTCTGACCAGCTGTTTGACTAACCAACTCAAATTGCACTACGCTGACTCAAGTTGGTAAGTGACATCAGCAATCCAAAAAAAGCTGGATACTTCAAGAGGCCAGTCTAATTCCAAAGTACCAAACCATATGAGTCTTTAGAAGTGGATCATGTCTAAAGTAAAAGACACAGGTTAAGTTTTCTGTATGCTGTGAAGTAAAAAAGTGGCACTTTGATACCAACACCTGGCCAAGGCCGTATTAAGGCTAATGAATAAACGTTATGTAAACGTCCCTACGACCATATCACCTGAGCAGATAGTACTACTTCAAGGCCAGAAGAACACATTTCAGCTGCAAGCTATTGATTATCTTTTACCGAAAACAATGTGTGCAACATTAAAAGACCTTCTGGAATTTCTGAAAGGTACTGATTGTGTTCTATATGTGACAACAATCTCCCGTATTCATGTGCCATACTACCCTCATACAGACTCCTACCCTAAAACGATCGAATGCAGTCATACAATCAGAAGATGCTTTAACAAAGTATTAGTTTAAAGGTGTAGTTTTTAGGGTTTTTTTTCATTGCACAGATTAAATGTCACATTAAGATGCAAAAGATCTAAAATTATTCATCTTGGTCTCACTTTTTTACATCACACAAACCTGGCACTGTAGAAATACAATGTACACAATAGAAATACAGTACAACAAAATTATTTCTTCACATATCAGAGCGCAGTGTCAGCCATCGTACGGCGCCCCTGGAGCAGACAGGGTTAAGGGCCTTGCTCAAGGGCCCAACAGTGGCTGCATGGCAGAACTGGGATTCGAACTCTCAACGCTTCAGTTGATAGCCCAAAGCTCTACAGTGGCTAAGTGGGTAGCACTGTCGCCTCACAGCAAGAAGATCCTGGGTTCAATCCCCAGGTGGGTTGGTCCGGGTCCTTTCTGTGTGGAGTTTGCATGTTCTCCCCGTGTCTGCGTGGATTTTCCCCCGGTGCTCCGGTTTCCTCCCACAGTCCAAAGACATACAAGTGAGGTGAACTGGAGATACAAAATTGTCCATGACTGTGATCGATATAACCTTGTGAACTGATGAATCTTGTGTAACAAGTAACTACCTCTTCTGTCATGAATGTAACCAAAGAGTGTAAAACATGACGTTACAATCCAAATAAACAAACAAAAAAATCTGTTATGGTAAGAAATATGAACATATGCTCATATGAATAATCCACAACTATTTTGTGACAATTTGTGCCTTTACTCATCCCTCCGTTTGATAGTGATCGTTATCATTCATGACTATGTGAGGGTTTCAATTGCGTCTTTGTTTAAAAATTTATGAGAAATTTTAGCTGCATTATCCATAATGGGAGTTGCGAGAATTATATGTTTACAGTTTAGGATGTATATTTAGCCTTTGACTCCTCTGTACTGCATCACAGATAGAGTAAAAAGGAAAATATGGCCAGAATGACAGGCATCCTCTGGAAGTCTGTTCTTAGTGTGTAGCGCCTGTGTAGTTCTGCCTTTTTTACTCTGTGATTAAAGAGTTTTACCTTACTGTGCCCTTGTTGTTTTTGTGACTGTGACAAAAAATAGGTCTTTAGTCAACTTTTGACCTCAATTTGCAAATACTCCTATAAGACAAAGTATATATGCGTGAGTAGAAGTTAACCTTTAACCTCACTATCTTTCTTTTAATATATGTCTCATATAGATAGAGGAAGGAGGGAAGGCAGCCGAGTGTAAGAAGTTGAGAGTGGGTGACGAACTGGTCAACATCAACGGCTCTGCACTCTACGGCTCACGCCAGGAAGCTCTTATTCTCATCAAAGGTTCCTACAGGGTCCTCAAGATTGTTGTTCGCAGGTACTTTTATACACTCTATACACAAACGCACACACTCTGGTTACTTCCAGGTCACACTCGGTTCCTTTAGAGGAGTAAGACCAAAGGAAGGAAAGTGAATGCTGTAATGATAAAGATGACATCATTGCTATGACCTTTAACAAAGAAGAGGGTAAAAGAAACATTTAAAAAGATAGATGGAAGTTGCCTCCCTCTGTGGTATTTGCTTTAGCTGGGCTGATATGATCTGACGTCAGTAGAGCTGGGCAGACAAACATTAGGTCACTTGTGCATTATAACTTCTGAATAACTACCCGCTGGAGTCTGGATCAGGGGTGGGTAGTATAGCCAAAAACCCTAATCAAATAAAAGTATAGTTTCTTCTACTTTAGGCTCTTCACGTTAGGGGTTGCCACAGCGGATAATTCGTCTTCATCTGCATGTCCTCTCTCACCGAATCTATAAACCTCTTCATTGGCCTGCCTCTCCTTTTACCTGGCAGCTCCATCCTCAGCACCCTTCTCCCCATAGATCTCTAATCCCTCTGCACACGCCCAAACCATCGCAATCTCGCCTCCCTAACTTTGTCTCCAAAACATTCTCCCTGCACTGTCCTTTTAATAAACCCGTTCCTAATCTTGTCCATCCTCATCACTTTCAATGAGAATCTTAGCATGGTCATCTCTGCCACCTTCAGCTCCCTCTCCTGCCTTTTCAAAGCCATATAACATAGTAGGCCTCACTACTGTCCCTTTCACTCTGGCAGATTCCCTTCTGTCACAAATCACTCCTGCCACTCTACGCCACCCACTTCATCCTGCATGCACTCTCTTCTTCAACTACTTTGTACCCTTGACACCAAGCATTAAACTCATCCAATTTCACCACTGTAACTCCTTGCAACTGCAGCTTTGCACCGCCCCCCTCTCATGTTTGCAATGTGGAAATCAGTAATAGGCATGTGTGTAAAAAGTACACCAGTCTGGAGATCATCTGGTGGAGTCCACTCCATGTCTCAGAGCTCTTAGACGACAGCATTTAACAGGGGTTATCTATAATAAATCTTAAAACAAGGCCAAGGTCAAAATGCAGAAATGTATGAAACGAGGTACCAGGAAATACACAGCTAAAGAACAATGAACTACAAGACATTGCGAATGGACATGAAAAAATAGGTTTAACTCAAACCAGATCACAAGAAAAAGACACACTCAGGAAATCAATCATTAAGGAAACGGAGGTGAATACAGGACCAAACAGATTCCAGAAAAGTATGCAGCCAGCAATTATCGTTGCTAAGTACAGTTAAGTTGAGTCAGACCTCTGGTGACCATATGGATAGTGTTTATCTAGAAGATTCTGTCCTCTGTTTGGGTGTTCAGAGTTCTCAATGACTTGTTCATTGTTTTTCTACCTGTATTCATCCATTATGCTGCTGGAGCAACACTCTTATCTTTGCCTTATCACTGGCATCCAACATAATGATCCTCAGCCATAGTCAACAGCCTGTGGTCACTGCCCTGTTATACATTTGTGTAAACTATTCATACAAATATTTCTCTTACTTACTCTAGTTGCTTAATCCTGGTCAGCTTTGTGGTGGGTCCAGCACCACACAAGGCAAATTAGGGTGCCAGTTTATTGCAGACCATTACACACATTACACATTTGCTCATTTACATCCGAATACCATTTAGAGTAGCCAGTACACTTTTTGAATGTTCTTGGAAAGGTACAAGGAATGGAGTACCCAGAGATAACACACACTCTTTAATGTGGTAAACATGCCAAACTCTTTAGACAGTAAAAGGATGCGAGTGTAGGATTTACATCGTTATGACCAGTGTTAACTACTTTACCAGCTGCACAGGCTTGCAAGGTCTGGATTCAGTAAAGTGAGCAGGATTGTCTGTCTTCCTAGAAATCTAAATAGATTTTGATGTGAATTTCTCTCTTTTTGGTAAAGGATGATGTCTCGTACAAAATTGTAGGGAGATGCTTAAATTGCAGAAAGATTTGCGAGCACAGGTTGCAGAGATCTTATTATATTAAATAGTACTGTACATTGTACAAACAGTGCAGTACTTGTGCAGTGATATAGCAGTTCAATATTGATATGGGGATTAAGATAAACATTATCAATCTGCTTAAATAATCTGAGGTATATCAGCCAATTATACATTCACCAAGAGATTAAAACTATTACATAGACAAGTCTGGGTTTAGATAACATGCTGTCTGTATTTGAGCTGGGTTACTGGGTTACTTACTGCCAATACTAATCAATACTAGTTGTTGATAATATTCCTGTCAGCCCTTCCATCACTGTGTGAAACCTTTGTGTCCTCTTCGACCCCCAGTCTTACCTTTGAACTACACAAACAAAAAATTCAAGACCAAGTCAGCATATGTCACCTGTGCAATATCGCTCCCACTGTCCTCATCACATCGAGGTTAGACTTTTGCATCACAATTGCTTTGCCCTCTACGATGCATCCAAAATTCTGCATCTAGACTCCTGTTACTCACCAACACTGGCTACCAGTGACTAAACGCATCTATTATAAAATTTTGCAGTTAACCTTCAAAGCTCTGCGTGGCATGATGCCTGCTTACCTAGCAGACCTGCTTAATCCCTGTATCCCACCTCGCAAACTAAGGTCCTGAAATTCAGGCCTTCTACCTACCCCAGGTCTGGATTGTCCCCTATGGGTGTCATTTAGTGTTCCTGTCCTCTCTCTCTGGAACTCCCCTTTCTACCTTTAAAGCCAGGCTCAGATGTATCTCTTCTCAGCTTACTTCAACTCACTACCACAACTCTTAGATTCAATTCATTCTGTAAAGCGAACTTGGGTTTGTGAAAGGCACTGTATAATCATAACTTATGATGATGATTTGATGATGATAATGATTATTATTATTATTGCCATGTATCTTGTGGTATTTTTTCCTGCTAAAAAACCCTGGTCCTAATAATAAGTCAATTTACCAGCTTTTACCATGGGTGTGAAGAAGTAGGTTATGAGCAGGGCAAATATGCTCAAGGATTAGTTGAAAACGTGTTTATGTGTAAGGTTAATTTGCCTTTGCATGGTGTACTGCCACACAGTGACTGAAGCCTGAACTACAATGATTCAATGGTCTGAATAGCAGCATTTATTGCAACCGTTCCAGAATGTACATGTGTTCAGAATGTTTGTTTGTGTGTGACTAAGTCTAGTTAGAGGGGATTTCCATGAAATAATTGATTTGGGTTATGCTTTTATATCAGTTCCAGCTTGCTACAGTGACTACCGGTCATTCCTTTCTGACTGTTTGTGAACTGACACAATAAATTAAGCTGAATGTTGCAGCTACTGTTTTTACCCTGTTAACTGCACCTCTAAAAATCTTGGTGTACAGAATCATACATAGTGTAATCATCCAATACAGGAATCAACCAGAAATGTTTCTGTACACCCTGAGGCCCAGAACATTCATAAACATTGGAAACAAATATGTACACAATGAATGGCCCTATTCACCAGGAATAGCCTTTAAACCAGGGTTTGTACTATACACCAGTGGTGATCCCATACACTGGAAATAGTTCAATACAGAAGCAATTCTGTATGGTACCAAGAGTTCTACTGTATACTAGAGAAAGCAGCAGAATCAAACTTTTCTTTAAGAACAGTTATAAACCAGAAACAGCCCTAAACACTTTTTCAATACACTATGGACAGTCCTATACACCAGGAACATATGCGTACACTAGCAGTGCCAGCTGTAAAGTAAATAATAATGCATTAGGGGCATTGGGCTGGGGAGAGTTGGAGGGAGTTGCTGAAACTGGAAAATTTCTTCAGTTTTTTGCACATCCATTTATTTGGCTGTGGTTCAGAAATGCATCAGTAAGTCTCAGTGTTATTAGCCTGCCTGTGGTTTCCCGCTTTCTGTGGGTTTTTTTCAAGGCATTTCAGGTCAATAGCTGTTCTGTACTCCTCGGTTCTTGTATGAAGTACTAGATCCTTGTCATTCCACCACAGCTTTAAGGGGTACGTGGAGTGTGGAATACATGTCGAGTACTGTATGAACTGATTTTCTCTGTGTGTTTTCTTTGGTTTGTGTGAGTGGGTGTGGATGTGAATTATTGGTCGGCTTGTAAAAAAAACAGACTTGGCTCTTGGATGTCTTTATGTGTGTAATTTTAGTCAGAATTTCATCAGAATGACATTTACTGCGTGCTGATGTGGCTGCTATAACGGTTGCTAGACCCCATCATGGAACATTTAGTTAGCAAGTTGTCAGGACTGAGGAGCTATTAAAGCCTCCTAAAAGCAGGGCTACCATTGTCTACCTCTTTATTTCTTCTGTTTCCATGACACTTAAGCAGGAAAGAAATGCATGTCCTTATGCAACCAGACCATTTAAAATTAGAAACAAGACCTTCCATTACATATGTGAGTAAGTGACTCACTTGAATTATTGCAATAATATTTCAATATAATACGAGCATTCAGACTTTCATCTATTAAATTTAATAGCACTTTGTCTGTTGTGAGTTTTGGATGCTTGGTAAAGGTCACATGGTTGTAGCCAAGACTCAATACCATGCTAAGTACACAGTGGAACATGGATCAGTTAGTGTAAGTGGGTGTTCATGTGTAAATAAGTATGTGGGCATACTTCCCGTGTGCTAAAGTAGAAAAGCGTGTTCTTTGTTCCAACCCTTTGGTGTACTTGAAATATTATGTGTGATAGTTGTATGAGTGAGTGAGTATATTAATAGTTCCTTGGTTCATAAGTGGAAACCAAACCCGGACCTGTTGTGTGCCTCTTTTTACCGTATTTCATGTTTATTGTCTTTTTAATATTTGTTTTTGTTAGTTATGTTGTTCTTAATTCTCACCCACTTGCTAGTTCTTCCCTATTGCAAAGTAACTACCAACCTTTTTTTCCCCTGAAAGACGCTGTTGCACCATTTTGAGAAGACACTCAGCAATTGCACTGTTTTTTTGTGTTATTTACAGTTATATGTATCGCTCACTCACTCAAACTTGAACTAATGAATCTGGTGTAACCAGTAGCTACCTGTTCTGTCATGAATGTAACCAAAGTGTGTAAAACATGACGGTAAAATCCTAATAAATAATATTCACTCACTCATTCATTTACTCACTCACCCACCCATCTATGTGCAGTTTACACTTGCTCATTCTTTTGCTCAGTTGCTCACTCACTCACTCACTCACTCACTCTCCCACCCATCTACGTATGTGCAGTTTACTCTCACTCACTCACTCTCCCACCCATCTATGTGCAGTTTACTCTCTCTCACTCACTCTCCCACCCATCTATGTGCAGTTTACTCTCTCTCTCTCACTCACTCACTCACTCACTCACTCTCCCACCCATCTATGTGCAGTTTACTCTCTCTCACTCACTCTCCCACCCATCTATGTGCAGTTTACTCTCTCTCACTCACTCACTCACTCACTCACTCTCCCACCCATCTATGTGCAGTTTACTCTCACTCACTCTCCCACCCATCTATGTGCAGTTTACTCTCTCTCACTCACTCTCCCACCCATCTATGTGCAGTTTACTCTCTCTCACTCACTCACTCACTCACTCACTCACTCTCCCACCGATCTATGTGCAGTTTACTCTCACTCACTCTCCCACCCATCTATGTGCAGTTTACTCTCTCACTCACTCACTCTCCCACCCATCTATGTGCAGTTTACTCTCTCACTCACTCACTCTCCCACCCATCTATATGCAGTTTACTCTCTCACTCACTCACTCTCCCACCCATCTATGTGCAGTTTACTCTCTCTCACTCACTCACTTACTCACTCACTCACTCTCCCACTCATCTATGTGCAGTTTACTCTCTCTCTCACTTACTCACTCACTCACTCTCCCACTCATCTATGTGCAGTTTACTCTCTCTCTCACTTACTCACTCACTCACTCTCCCACTCATCTATGTGCAGTTTACTCTCTCTCACTCACTCACTCACTCACTCACTCACTCTCCCACCCATCTATGTGCAGTTTACTCTCACTCACTCTCCCACCCATCTATGTGCAGTTTACTCTCACTCACTCACTCTCTCTCCCACCCATCTATGTGCAGTTTACTCTCACTCACTCACTCACTCTCCCACCCATCTATGTGCAGTTTACTCTCACTCACTCACTCACTCACTCTCCCACCCATCTATGTGCAGTTTACTCTCACTCACTCACTCACTCTCCCACCCATCTATGTGCAGTTTACTCTCACTCACTCACTCACTCACTCTCCCACCCATCTATGTGCAGTTTACTCTCACTCACTCTCCCACCCATCTATGTGCAGTTTACTCTCACTCACTCTCCCACCCATCTATGTGCAGTTTACTCTCTCTCTCTCTCTCTCTCTCTCTCACTCACTCACTCACTCACTCACTCTCCCACCCATCTATGTGCAGTTTACTCTCTCTCACTCACTCACTCACTCTCCCACCCATCTATATGCAGTTTACTCTCTCTCACTCACTCACTCACTCACTCTCCCACCCATCTATGTGCAGTTTACTCTCACTCACTCTCCCACCCATCTATGTGCAGTTTACTCTCTCTCTCTCACTCACTCACTCACTCACTCACTCTCCCACCCATCTATGTGCAGTTTACTCTCTCTCTCTCACTCACTCACTCACTCACTCTCCCACCCATCTATGTGCAGTTTACTCTCTCTCTCTCACTCACTCACTCACTCACTCTCCCACCCATCTATGTGCAGTTTACTCTCACTCACTCACTCACTCTCCCACCCATCTATGTGCAGTTTACTCTCACTCACTCACTCACTCACTCACTCTCCCACCCATCTATGTGCAGTTTACTCTCACTCACTCACTCACTCACTCACTCACTCTCCCACCCATCTATGTGCAGTTTACTCTCACTCACTCTCCCACCCATCTATGTGCAGTTTACTCTCTCTCTCTCTCTCACTCACTCACTCACTCACTCTCCCACCCATCTATGTGCAGTTTACTCTCTCTCTCTCTCTCACTCACTCACTCACTCACTCTCCCACCCATCTATATGCAGTTTACTCTCTCTCACTCACTCACTCACTCACTCTCCCACCCATCTATGTGCAGTTTACTCTCACTCACTCTCCCACCCATCTATGTGCAGTTTACTCTCTCTCTCTCACTCACTCACTCACTCACTCTCCCACCCATCTATGTGCAGTTTACTCTCTCTCTCTCACTCACTCACTCACTCACTCTCCCACCCATCTATGTGCAGTTTACTCTCTCTCTCTCACTCATTCACTCACTCACTCTCCCACCCATCTATATGCAGTTTACTCTCACTCACTCACTCACTCACTCTCCCACCCATCTATGTGCAGTTTACTCTCTCTCTCTCACTCACTCACTCACCCACCCATCTATATGCAGTTTACTCTCACTCACTCACTCACTCACTCTCCCACCCATCTATGTGCAGTTTACTCTCTCTCTCACTTACTCACTCACTCTCCCACTCATCTATGTGCAGTTTACTCTCACTCACTCACTCACTCACTCTCCCACCCATCTATGTGCAGTTTACTCTCACTCACTCACTCTCCCACCCATCTATGTGCAGTTTACTCTCACTCACTCTCCCACCCATCTATGTGCAGTTTACTCTCTCTCTCTCACTCACTCACTCACTCTCCCACCCATCTATATGCAGTTTACTCTCACTCACTCACTCACTCACTCACTCTCCCACCCATCTATGTGCAGTTTACTCTCTCTCTCTCACTCACTCACTCACTCACTCTCCCACCCATCTATATGCAGTTTACTCTCACTCACTCACTCTCCCACCCATCTATATGCAGTTTACTCTCACTCACTCACTCACTCACTCTCCCACCCATCTATGTGCAGTTTACTCTCTCTCTCACTCACTCACTCACTCTCCCACCCATCTATGTGCAGTTTACTCTCTCTCTCACTTACTCACTCACTCTCCCACTCATCTATGTGCAGTTTACTCTCTCTCACTCACTCACTTACTCACTCACTCACTCTCCCACTCATCTATGTGCAGTTTACTCTCTCTCACTCACTCACTTACTCACTCACTCACTCTCCCACTCATCTATGTGCAGTTTACTCTCACTCACTCTCCCACCCATCTATGTGCAGTTTACTCTCACTCACTCACTCTCCCACCCATCTATGTGCAGTTTACTCTCACTCACTCACTCACTTACTCACTCACTCACTCACTCACTCACTCTCCCACCCATCTATGTGCAGTTTACACTCACTCACTCACTCACTCACTCACTCTCCCACCCATCTATGTGCAGTTTACTCTCACTCACTCACTCACTCTCCCACCCATCTATGTGCAGTTTACTCTCACTCACTCACTCACTCACTCACTCTCCCACCCATCTATGTGCAGTTTACTCTCACTCACTCACTCACTCACTCATTCTCCCACCCATCAATGTGCAGTTTACACTCACTCACTCACTCACTCACTCACTCTCCCACCCATCTATGTGCAGTTTACACTCACTCACTCACCCACCCATCTATGTGCAGTTTACACTCACTCACTCACTCACTCACTCACTCACTCTCCCACCCATCTATGTGCAGTTTAAAATAGCCATTTCATCTTTTGTCAGATAAAGGTGGGTTAAAACTGAAGTACCTGGAGAAAACTGACATGAACACTGCCAACACCATACCACTTGAATTTATTTGTCACATAAAAAAACAATGCGTCAATACCCATGTGGTGGAGCAGGCTAATAAAATGTGAGGTGAAAATGAAACCCAGGTTCACAGCAATGTGTTCCATTCACTTTATTAGCTGTTCTACTGTGTTTCTTAACTTAGAGCTAAAATTACTTACTAAATTATTTCTGGCAAGGGTTTGGGAACATTTGGGGAAGTTGTCCATGATTCAGTTGGAAATATATCAATCACTGGTGTGACGTGACATACACTGGTATGTTTAGTATTGTTCTTTGTGCTTATTCGTCATTAAGGTGCCTGCGTGTTCTGTTGGAACCGGTAGATGTCCTCCCTCTAACTAACCAAAAGAGGACAGTGTATGTGTGTATAGTACGTGAGAATAGTATGATGACATGTGCAGTAAATCGGATGTTTGTTATGGTTATGGACCGGAGACAGTGTGTACATCCTTCCTGCATACATTTATTCTATTGTTTAGCTGCAAATAGGGATTGTTTTAAGTGTGTAGTGTTCCGGTCTGTTGATGTCATTTCGGATTCGGTTTGACTCAGTAGGTGCATGTATTAAAACAAATTCTTGGCTTTTATTTAAAAATCGAAATGTATAAAACATACCACCTTCTGTTCTTAACACAGTATGTCTAGCATGGGTGCGGTAGTCATCTTGCCATCCTGACCGGTGTGCTCACTTCTTGGGAAATTCCTGTCCACTTGCGTTGGACTTCCTGGTCCGCCCAGTTATGCTTCCTTCTCCTGCTTCCTGTTTCAGGCGCCTACTGTAGCAGCAGATTTAGACAGTGCATTCACAAGGCCATTAGCAAGAGACTAACCGTTAATCCCGGGCCATGACAAGTCCAGTAGCAAAGGCTATTGTTTAGTCTGTGAGTGAATAGGAGTGACACAGAGGGCTGCACACAAGCCAAGCACAGACAGACCTAAACACACTGAGGAAGGGCAGAACGCTACAGGAAAGTTAGGCTGTTGCTCTCTGGCCTCACATATTTATTTTGCTTCATGGGAGAAGTTTTGACTCAGGCTTACTCACCGCCTGCTAGAAAAATAGTTTCCTTCAGACTTAAATTGATGCACCTGTTATCACAGTAAGTCTTTGGGAAAGCTCTCCCCTAGACCTAAAAAAAATTCACACGTTGCATAACTATAAGCTTAATTAATCTAGGGGCGGGTGACACTTTAAAAATATACTATCGTGATAAATGAGGACATTTTCATAATATGCGAGCTGTATAAAAATATTTGGATTTGCTTAAAAGGGCCAGCGATATCGAAGTGTTGCATTCAGAAAAGAAAAAAAATGCACTTACGGTTATCATAATATTTGTATTTATTGTCGGAAAAGAAGTTGAATTATATAAAATAGATTTGAACGTCCAATTCTTTACTTGCTACTATGAGTAACAAGTGTCAGTAAGCAAGTGCATTGTATGCTGCTACTAACACAACCACTGTATGATTTTGGCAGTTATTTAATTGATTCATGTACTTAGGCTGGGTAGCGGAAGCTCAGTGATTAGGGTTCTGGACTTGTAATCAGAAGGTTGCTTGTTTAAGCCCACCATCTCTAAATTGCTACTGTTGCAAAGCAACCAATTGCTTGTTATATATTCAGAAACACTCAAGTCACTTTAAAAAGAAGCATCTGCTTAAATAGCATACATGTAATTGTCACATAAATGTAAAAAGCATCACTGACTAAATAAGCAATAAGTCATTTTGGGGGGATTAGAAGTATATAACTTCTTATGTATGTTCTTGCAAGCATTATGTAACTAGCAAACTAATAGCAACACTGTCAATGTCATAATAAACTTAGAGATCTTGGAAACACTGGGCACAAAGTGGAAACACACCTTTCACAGAGCACCAGCCCATTGCTTAAGACTTACTTAAAGCAGGTTCAAATACACTTACAATATTAACCAGAGGAAATCCATGTGGACAAGAGCAGGGGAAGGTTGTTCCTCCCAATCTAGCCATATTCAATTACCCGATTGCATTACGCTTCCTCTCTACTGATGTTGACCTCCTCTCTGACTGAAGAGAGGCATGACTAATGGCCCCTCCGACACGTGTGCAGTAGCCGACTGCATCTTTTCACCTGAACGAGCCGAGTTCATACGTGGATCAGCCTGAAAGACACACTCTGTGCAGGCACAATTAATCAGCCATCAGAGGTCGTAATTACATCAGTTATGAGGAACCCCCTCCGGCACCCTTGCTGAACAACAAGCCAAACGTTGTTCATATAGGCGCCCAGCCTGCTGGTAGCAGAGCTGAGATTTGAACCAACAAGTTCGAAATGTCAGCTCTGGTGTGCTAGCGTGTTTTACCACTGCACAGGAAAACCTTATTTTAATATTACAAGAGGAGCAGTTTTTCTAGGCCTCATCACTCAGAGCTGCACTAATTAGAAGTACATAATTTCCACTTCTACACTTTAATAAGCAACATCCTACAGTCCTAATGTTTCCCATCCATCATTAACATAGAAAATAACCAAATGCAGTGCTAAAAGCAATGCCTGCTAATGCTCCCTGCAAGAGGACAGAGTGTGGAGAGCCATTTGGAGGCTTGTCTGTCCCAGACACTTAAGACAACAGGCTAAATAACATTCCCTTCTATAAGTTTATGAGCCATGGGGGATGTGTCAGTTCCCTTAGATCTAAGCAAAATGGAGAGAGGTGGAGGGGGCAAAGAGAAACGGACAAGTTCAGGGCGAACAGCGCCAGGAAGTTTCCAGAAAAGTGCTCAGCAAGACCCCCTCCTGCTGTGCCAAGAAACTTCAAAAACAAAAGAGCTTTGGCTCCTGTCAAAACAATGGACATTCCAAGCATTCTTAGACCTACTCTCTCTCACACACTTTCATCAATCTTCCATGTGCTTTTCTCATTCCATGTTCTTGTGCATACATATGTCTGTGCTGTTTTTCTTCATGTAATGTTATACACATTTTTTCTTTTTTTATATACAGTACGGCTAATACAGTGTGGTCTGTGAAATGTATGTATGATTATGAACATGTGTTTAAGTCATTTGAAGAGCAGTCGCTTAGTCTAGTGTAGAACTTGCAGAGTCATCAGTGCAGACTGCTCTCTCAGTGTGAGGCCTGGGACCAGCTGCCATTGGGATTCCACTGCTGTCTGACCGCACAAAGCAACACAACTGCTTTTTATTACCAGTGCCATTAGTCCTGAGACATTACTTGTCTCTTGACAGCTACGGTCCTGAGAAGAAAAAACTATCAGAACTAGAATCCCCATGTGCAGTAAAGACGAGTTCATTGTAATATAGAGTAGAGGTAGGATCAGAGATAGTAGTTATATAGACATTTCTACAGATAATCACTTAAACGACTGCATAGACTAGTTCCAACCAATAAACAGTTTGGTGAAAAATCAGTTTCACACAATTGCTCTCTTTTCCATAAGTATGTGGAAACCTCTCCTCATTACCACTGCCAACTGGGGTATAAATTCAATTATATAAAATAAATTATGTGCTCACAACTTTGCAGCCTCAGTTTGGTAAAGGCACTTCTCTGTTCAGTGACTGTGTTTTCAATTCTACATGTAATACCCTGCCAAGACTAAACTGTCTTGTGTTTTCAGTTTTGCAGAATGATGTTTACAGAAATCAAAATTTCTTTTACTTAAGATTGCAAAATAAAACTCCTACAGAATTATCAATAATGTAATGTTAAAGGTAGGGCTCTACTAATTTCACGGACCTTGTTTTTCAAAGATCACAGAATTCACAGATTTTTGAAAAAAAGTTCATTAAATTACACTCATAAGCCGAATAATGGAATAAATGGAAGCTACAATATACAGCACAGCCTATCGTAATAGTTGAATGTGAACCTAGAACATCCAGTGACAGTGCGAGACTTCATGCTCCGTCTTAAATACGAAAATGCTCGTCCGTTTTGACACACCTCCCTCTGCGTCTACAGAATTAGTTGGAAGTTTTCCAAACTCAGTTACCCGGGTAGTGTTTTTAGCTGCTTTAGACTTGGACATCTTGGACATTTTGACTAAGTGATTGCTAACTGAATTGCCGTAGGATTGCTAGAACTGCCTTATAGTGCAAACTATAGTCAATGAAAAGTGCTTGAATGCTATGCGAGTGAAAAACAAATCGTTAAACACAAACCTTATAGTTTAAATTTCACAGCAAATTGCATATTACATGGGGAACAGCTCATTTTACGGTCTGTGATGCAATTTTCATGGAGTAGGGCCTTAATTCTAAGTAATAAGTATTGTTTGAATTTTATCAGCTTAGAATGCCAAAATATGTTGACCTAATAATGTAAACAATTAATTAAAATTAGCATTTAAACAAATAAAATTATGATTTTATATTTTAACAACATGTATCCTAATTTAGTTTGTGTTAAGTTATGCACTTATATTCAATATAATCATATTGTTTTACGAAAGTATACAGCACCCATATTCACTTTTAACCGCCTGCCCAGTGAGGTGTGAGTGCATTCTGTTTTGATGGAACAGTTTATGCCTTTTAAATTATGTTTATTTTTTATTTACTAATTTGTAAATTCAAAAACATGCATTTTAAAGCCTGACTCAGACCATTTTAATTTCTGCCACTTAAGGACTTAAAAGTGACTCGTGTTGTTTTGACAGTATGCTTTGTGTTAGTATCAGGCTGAAAGATGAACTGTTGCCCTGTATTTTTCTCCATTCATTTGTTTCTAAATTCTTATTACTCTCCATGTCCCTGCTACTGAGATGCACTCCCATGGTTTAAACCTACTAGATTTCACCTCAGGGATGGTATTAGCCAGGTGATATATAGTGTGTGTGCAGAACATTAAGCACTATGCCTTTCAAAATAGGGACTTCCCTTTTGCCACTCTACCATGAAGACCTAATTTATTAAGTGCTGCAGAGATGTTTGCCCATCCAGGAGGATTTTCCATCTCTGTACAGGCGTTTGAAGCTCTTTTCCAGTGATCATTAGATTCTTTCTTACATCCCTGCCCAGGGCTGTGCCAAGCTTCTTCCATTTCAGAATTATTGAGGCCAATGTGGTCCTGGGAACACTTTGTAAAATGCAATCAAACAAGAATCAGTGCTGTGTACACATTCTCTTGTACCTTTATTTAACTGATAAAAGGACAATTAAATGAGTTGTAATATCTATAAATGTAAATATATTCATATAGGCTATTGAGTACTTTTGGAAACCATTGTCAATTAACACAGTCTGCTGCTCCATCAAGAAATTCAACATGAAACTCTATTACACAAAGAGAATTCTATGCAGAGTTCTCTGGACCAAAGCTTTTCTCAGGTAGATTGTAAGACAGTGGAAGTGTGTTCTGTGGTCAGATGAGTCCACGTTTCAGCTGTTTTTGGGAAGAATGGACGTTGAGTTCTTAATGCCAAATACGAAAAGGATAATTGGCAAAATTAAAAATTCACATGCACAAATAAAATAATTTGTATACTCAGTTGCCTCTGTCTAACTGAAGGGCTACTTCGGCTCAGATTGCAGATCATTTTAAAACTGATGATGAGGTAAATGTATTATAATTCACAGACATTGAACCCTTTGGTGTTTGTATCTACATAGTCGCAGACCAGTCAACTGCCAGTGCTAATCGCTGAAAGCATGTCTGGGGGTCATAGATGTTTTGACAGCATATTAGTCGGGTGGTTCTTGTGTTTTTGCTCAGTGGGGTGCGCCTGCGTGCATCTGTGTGTGTGTGTGTGTACATCTATATTGTTTTGTCTACATTTGCTTTGTGGTTTACCTGAAGTCATGACTCAACACAACATTCATTTACATGAGAAAGTCCAGACAAAACTACAGTGAGGAGGGGGCAGTATCGATGATAAGTTGTTTGTCCGGGGGAATTCTTAAATAATTCTTGTCCTTTAGGAAACTACTTAAAGAAAAGAGAGAGAGATGGAACGAACCCAAAACAACAAACAAGCCATTGTGCTGAGGAGGCCAGTTCTGGACAGTTCCCTTCCTGAGGGGCTCATTTTCTGAATATGGCTGTAATGTTCAGAGCGCTGGTGATTATATGGAATGTGGGCAATGTGTTTTTGGGAAGTGCATGACTACAGAACAAACAATGGTGATTGCAGAAATGTGATGTGCATGAAACACTAAAATCAAGAGTGTGTATGGGTGCATTTGTGTGCTTGTATAGGGTTTCCAAGGGGTCGGGTTAGAGGTCAAGTATCAGCTTTAATGGGTACAACTAACAGTTTACCCCTTCAAGCATATTTATTTAAAGTATTATTTATTGGAATGTTAAGAATGTGCAAATTATGTGACCCCCCTCACACAAATACTGTCTAAACAAACGAAGCATGTATGAATACCATGTTATTCAATATGTTGAATGACATGTCCTTTTCATTGTGTTTTTACAAATTTAGTTAGAGTACATGACCAAGCCAGCAGTGTATCTGAGACTTGAACACAAGCAGCTATAACTTATTAATCTTTTTATTTATTTATTCATTTATTAGTATTTTAACGTGTTGTTTTACACACTTTGGATACATTCATGACAAGACGGGTAGTTACTGGTTACACAAGATTCATCAGTTCAAGTCTTTAATGTCAAACACAGTCATGAACAATTTTGTATCTCTAATTCACCTCACTTGCATGTCTTTGGACTGTGGGAGGAAACCGGAGCTCCCAGAGGAAACCCACACAGACATGGGGAGAACATGCAAACTCCACACAGAAAGGACCCAGACCGTGCTACCAAAGAATCGAACCCAGGAACCTAATGCTGTTAGGCAACTGTGCTACCCACTGATCCACCAAGCCGCCCTTATTAATCTTATTTATTCAATTTTGCATTTTCCCATTTTTCTCCTAATGTACTTGTATCCAGCTACCTAGTTTTCAAATAAAATAATTTACACTGGTGAACCATTTGAGTACCTCACTGTATGGCCAACATGTCCTTTCTCTTAAACATGTGAAGCTACCTTACATCTTTACAAAATTCCAGCTAAATGCACATAAAGAAAAGCACTAACTGTAACTGAAATGTAACAATGCATCTTTCTGACTTAATGTGATGTAAGCACTGTCCAGTCACAGCTCTGTTTCAATTATACAGCAGGTTCTCTGACATCTTTAATTATTTAAAGTGGTATGTAGGTCCTACTAGTGCTAACTTGTTAATATTTACTTGTTAAGTTAGCACTACAGTGGATTATAACACAGTTAGTGGATTCCTGTTTGGTAATTTGGTAACTTAAATGTTTACACAAATGTAAAAATGTTATTGTTGAAAGGCTTGTTCAATCAATAAAGAAATACTAATAAATAGAATTATAATATTAACACTGCATTCAATTACCATTTTCAACCACCATGACTGTATCCAGTAGAAACTGAAACATTTTGGACAATGTTTATTGAAAGTTGTCTAGTGAAGTCTAATGTGTTAATGTATTAGACACATGTATTAGCTTTGGGGAATAGAGTTATTTTTCTTTAGCTGTAGACAGTCAGGGCTTTTTTAACATCTGTGAGATGAGGGGGCTACTGACTCATGAGTCTATTAACCCTATAGGATTGCAGCCGGCACTAACCAGACAAAGAGGGCTGAAGTATGCACACAGTACCACTGAGTCAGTGGATTGTGTGTGTGTGTTACTGACCTGCCCCACCAGAAAGCAGTGATTAATCTAAACATTTATTTAAACAAAGTTTACAGTTTAAATACAAGATATTTAATGTTTTACTTTTTGGTAAATATAAATTTAATGTGTTGTCATTTTACTATATAATTCATCAAACAATCATGTAACATTTCAAAACAGTTCACAATGTGCAACTGCAAGTATTTTACCCTCAACAATTCATAACATTGGTAAAAGATTCAGGGAATCTGGAGAAATCTATGTGTGTGAAGGACAAGGCCAAAAATCACTACTGAATATTTGCACTGCATTAAAAACATGCATTAAAAACATGCACCAAGATAAATATCCTGCTCTCTGTATTTTTAAAGCGTATTTTAATCAACTAATTTGGATTTAGCTTACATTTGCAACAAATAGTTGACCAATGTAAAAATCACTGCTTTTTTTAAATTACCATTTCACATAGTGCCAATGTTTTTGAAATTAATGTTTGCATACTTTTACCAGTTTTTCTCTGTAATATTGTATATGATCTTTTATTGATATTGTATTTCTTATTGATGGTGTTATTGTAATTATTTTTTTTTTTTTTGCATTTTCTCCCCTTTTTCTCCCCCTTTAGCCCGTCCAATTGTCCAATTTGCATCATGCTTCCTCTCTGTCTATGCCCAACCCTGCCCTGACCAAGGAGATCGAAGCTAACCCACATCCCCTCCAACATATGAGCAGCAAGCCAGATGCATTTTTGCCACCCACACATTGATGTGTGGCGCAACCTAGCGTTGCATGCGGAGAGACACACCCTAAGGGCACTCTTCCTCATCTCTGTGCAGGCGCCTCTAATCAGTTGGCAGAGGTCGTAATCACATTCTGACAGAGAGAGACCCACATCCGGCTCTTTGTCCCGCCCCCCCAACTGAACAACCAGCCAATCGTTGCTCATACAGCCACTCAGCCTCGAGCCGGCAAGGCAGAGCTGGATTCGATACGACGTACTCTAAATCCAGCTCTGGTTGCAATGTGTGTTTTTACCGCTGCGCCACCTGAGCGGCGTAATCTTTTTTTTATATATTATTTTATTTACTTTTTTTATAAAGAACAACATGAACAAGCAGAACATCAGCCCCTACAAAAAATTACAATAAGACCCAACAAAGGAAACAGATGACCAAGCAAAATACAATTAGAGAGAGAGAGAGAAAAAAGATCCCTATGGTCTCCCTAACTCGTGGTATTGTAATCTTAACATACTTTCTTGTCTTTCTTGTATAGCTTGGTAAATAAAAAAGCATTCTGATTTTGATACATGCTTTTAGAAATCCATAATATTTTTCCCTGCATTTTCTCCCATTATAACCACTACAAATTCTTACTACTACACAAGTCTGTCCTATCATGTGAAGGTTACCGTACATGGAGAGGCAGGGGTAGTTATCCATTTTTCAAGACTTGTGAAGACAGCCACTGTCTCTTTTTAAAATACAGCAAATGCAGTATGCATCATTGAGGTATCAGCTAATGTAGCATTAAGGCAAGATTGACTCGTATCAATATTAATTTATAGGCGGACAAAAACCATTACAAATTAAGCTCTGTAGCAGTATTTGTCTCTGATGACTATGGCATTGTCAGGGCAAAAACCTGTTATCCCTGAATGACACAAATGGTGAGTCCCATCGATCTAAGTACTGAACAAAGGCAGATGATGTTAAAATCAAATAACCGTGAATAAGCCTCCACTGTGGCTATCACAGTGGTAAATCCTTATTATCAGAGGTAAAAAGTATGATGATGCTGAACTTTAAGCTCATGCACCTTTGAAGTATGCTTTATTCTAGTCAGTATTGTGGCGTGTCTGGTACCACCTGGAAACACTGGATGGAAGGCAGGAGTACATTCTGACTAAGCACTAATCCATCACAGCCACTTAAACAGCAGTGAGGATTGAACCTGTTTTTAAGATGTTGCTGTGTCACACAGTCTACCTGCTGCATCACCTTGCTACCCAGAAGAAAGAACTTTACCTGATAACATGCCACCACAACTGTTACATCACTTCCTATCTCTCACTTCTCCATCATCTTTTTGACAGTTATTTGAAGCGTCTCTCAAATGTTCTTTCCCGCTGTCCAAAGTTGACAGGTCTCCCAGAGAGGCAGGAAGCAACCCTAACATTTTCCCCACATTCAAACAATAATAGGAGAGGACCCTGGGTATTATTTTAGCAGTGGCTTGCCCCTTTATCTGCTCGGAACATAGTTTCCTCTCCGTTTGAGAACCACTTCCTTTCGCTAATGTCATTAGAGAGAATTGAGTGGGAGTTTGTGTGTGAGGTCTAGAGGCAAAATCTGACTGCTTGGACTTTGGCTCAGACTATAAGGGTATGAGGGAGAGGGAAGTGTTTTATTTTGTGTGTGTGTGTGTGTGTGCGTGTGTGTGTGCGCGCGTGTGTGTGTGTGTGCGCACGCATGCTTGCAGGGGTTTTGTGTGTTCATTTTTCCCAGACTAGAAAACTGTTCAGAGCCTTAGGCTGCCTCATTAGTGCCAAAGTGACCGCAAACCTTCACTCATATGTTCACTTAGGCTTGAGGAATCTGATAAGGGGTGACTGCTAACACCAAAACCAGACCTCAGTGTTTTTATGTAGTTTGTGGAATTTAAGGATTTTTTTCTACTGAGCAACAGAACAAGCATTGGTTACTTACTCTTGGTTTTCACACTTGATCGACTCTTTCTGTTGTTACTTCTTGTAAACGTGAAGACCAACCGGGTAAGAGTCTGCTGCGATTTTACTACTTTTCTGTTATAAAAAATATTACTCTAGCTAGAGCACTAATGCTTAGTTATGTTGTGACTAGCTTCAGGTTTATGTATGTTTAATGCTATCACATGCTATGACGTGTTTTGTGATGTTCATGCTTTTTAGGCTTTACTTAACATTTACTAAATAAATAACCTACAAATAAAAGCTTAACATGTTTTGTAATGCTGATTTGTTTGTTCTACTAAATTTATAATGACTAGATGTAAGGTCTTAAGCCACCAATCCTTTTTTTAAGACAACTAACTTTTCTTGATCGTTTTTTTCTAAACTCTTGAATGTATTTTTCACCTTAAAATATGGTTCAATTTAATAATAGCTTTGAAGATTTTAAATTCAAGTCAAAATAACATACAAAGAATAAGAAAGACTGAGCAGTGACTTATTTTTACTATTAAATCTTTCTCAGACTAACACTCCTCTGGCGAGTCAATGATCCAATCAGTTTTGACAGATTATAAATAATTCATCTTGGAGCTGTACTTAAATTATATACAAAAATATATCAGATTGCAGTTATTCCAGCAGTATGTTATTTTGAGTGTTTATTTTCAGTATTTCCTATTTAGTTCAATTACCCAATAGGGACCACCATTATTTTATAATTACAATAATAACAACCTATTCAGAACTATTGCTGTACTAGGAAGCATATCATCCATAATTTTTGGGAATATTGTGTTTTCTTCAATGGCAGAAATGGGATGTACACACATTCTTGGCAATATTTCATGAATGCTGCTAATTTTTAATGGACAGATATAAAGAACATATTCCGCAGATTTCTTACAAAAGCTGAAATGATTATTGCTGAATAAGCTTGTGGTTTATAATTCTTGAGTCAGATTTTGTTTGGTTACACTGTATCATTACCCCAGCTCCAGGTCCTCTGCAGGGGGGAATCAGACATTTTTGTGGATAAGGAATGATGTGAAAAGCAGAAACAGTAGTAACTTTGATTTATAGGTTAAATCACTGCTGTAAATGGTAATGATTGATTTAAATGCAACTCAGTGCATTTGGATAGCTGACAAAGTTAAATTTACTGCACTAAATAGTAATCGTGTATTGTTCCACATTCAGACATCTTTGCAAAACAATGACAACTTTTTAGTATGTTTACTTAATTAGACTGCAGCAAAACATGTGCATCAATGTTATTGTCTAGATTGTAATCATCCATGTTTGTCTTTATAGACGCTCCGTCCCACTGTTCCGGCCTCAATCCTGGCACCTGCTGAAGTCATCTGAAGCACCCTCCGTGCCAGGTCCAGTAAGCGGTCCGGACGGCCCTCCGGCCATGCAGCTCCACCCCACTCCCTTCAGTGTACCTTGGCACTCAGGGGGTGACAGGTATTCTAACCCATACACTTATAACCAGCATTAAGTACATAGAAGCAGTTGGAAAGTTGGCACATTTCTTCTTGGGGGATTTTTCCTCTAATGAGTTTCTAAAAAAACATGATCAGGAAGTCAGTGATCTCATGCCTTATGTCAACACACTCCTTGCTTGATAATGCTGCTATTTTTACACTTTTTAATTCTTGCATTCTTTTAAGATTTGTGACCAAAGTGATTAAGGTATTTGAATGACATATAATGGTACATAAATGGCTGCTAAATAAACAGATACAATCCTTGTGTACTTTTTATAAATCAACCACATGGACTGGTTTGATTTGTTAAGATTTAGACTGATTTTATTAAGGAATTATTTCCTGTATTTTTAGGTTTTAAATTAGATTGTTGATGTAAAATGTCTTTATAACTGTCTACATCACTGTGCCTAGACATCAGTGTATCTAGGCTATTACATTATCACTGATCCCATTTTATATCATTAACTGTAATAAATGGAAGTGTATTTGTTTATGTTAAAACAATGTTATGGTCAGATTCCCACACGTCCCTATTTAAATGAAAACACACATTAAAAAGAGCTTTCCTACTTGCAAATGCTTAGGCTGATAAAACTCCTTAAATAGATCTGAGCTAGAAAAAATTAAGACAATAAATATTGCACCTGGCTAAATGTCAGACTGCATAAACAATACTCAATTTTTTTATGTCACAAGAGTGCAGACACAACAGACATAGAACTTTTTTGGAAAAGGAGAAGGAACAACAAGCATTGAACCACTTGTTATTTGATAAGCTTTTAGTACATATATTCATTCACATATTCATATATTTTCAGGCTGATAAATGACACAATTGAATCATTTATTGATGACATGTAATGCCCCATATCATGATGCTTTTGCCCTCACACTTCAAAGCCCTGTGACTATTGTGACTATATATGATTTAAGTAATTGAGGGTTAAGGACCTTGCACAGCAGCCCAACAGTGCACACTATTGGGCTGCTGTGCAAAGTCCTTAACCCTCAATTACTCAAATCATGGTGGGGGTTAACCAGCAACCTTCTGATCACTAATCCAGTACCACTGAGCTACCCCTGCCCAGGTTCAGGTTGACCTGCAATCCTTTGGTAGTGACTATTGGCTTCTCTCTTACCCTTCTTATCACTAGTTTAGGAGAAATGAGATCTTGTTAAATCATGTGTGGCACACCTCTGGGGATAACTCGTGGTTTCATAAACTTGCCACTTGCAAACTGTCATACCAGTTACACTAACAAGAATTATTAATGTTTTTTCTATAGCTCTGTAGCTTTTCCATTTAGTTTCTGTTTAATATTTTTCGTCCCGATAAACTTCACCTTTATCTTTACCATAGTTGCTGCTTATGTTAAATCTTATTGAGTGTTAAGTGTTTAAATACTTCTTCCCCAGTGGACCTGTGCTTGGGATCATTATCTTGCTGATGAATCCTCATAAGTCTTGACCTTTGTTGTGCCAGACAACAGTTTCCCCATAACTCTGTATATTCCAGTCGACCCTTCCTGTGCTTCCTGGTCAAGAGTGCTGTGCATCATTAAGCCTGGCCATAAAGTCATTGGTTATTACGGTGCTGTGAAAAAGTATTCACCCCCTTTTGAGTTTCTTTCATTTTAGCCTGTTTTTTACACTTATATGTTTCAGATTATTAAATTACTTTTGATATTTGACTGACTAAACCCAAGTTAACACAAAATTCTTTTAAAATGAGGATTTCATTTATTGAAGGTAAAAGGTTCAGCCCTAACTGGCCCTGTGTGAAAAAGTAATTGCCCCCTTAGCTACTAAATCAGCCAGTTAACTAGTGACATCTATATGTACTGGAAATACATTATGTAATAAAAACTAAAGTGCTTTTTTTCCCTTGACGTATTTTGGAATGGTTTTATATATTCCATAATTTCTATTACTGCTGCTGGAGTGATTTTAGGAATTTTTAAAAGCTCTGGGCTCTCCAACACCAAGTGTTTTAATCACCAGACAATCATGTCACAGTTGTTTGTTGTTTTCTTTTTGTATACATTTTATGTATAAAATTATATTTCATTTATTCATGTATTTTTCTTTACCTTTTTCCACCCTCCCTCTTTTACGCTATAGTGAGCTGTCTATGCCATTGGGCCATCTTTCCCGGCACTACAGCACAGACCGTAGCAGTTCAGTGGGGAGTATGGAGAGTCTGGAGAACCCTCCAAATCAGGGTTACTACGACAGCCAGCTTTCTCCAATTGATCCTGCCATCTTTAACAATAAGCGTGACTCTGCTTATAGTTCCTTCTCTGCCAGCTCGAACACATCTGACTACACAGTATCCCTACGCCCTGAAGAGAATAGCTCCATGGACAGCCTCTTGCAAGGCTTTGGTCCCTCCTGTAGGTTTCCCGAGGGTCGCCCACACTCAGTGACCAGTGGTCCAGGAGAAATGCATTGTGAGGAGGGACTTAAGTCCAGGACTCTACCTTACAGGCCTGAAGGTAAAACACGTCCCTCATCCTACGGTTACGAGGAAGAGAAATGTGCACCCCCACCACCTCCCATGAGGAAGGAGAGTTTCAGGGCCACTCGAACACAACCAGGAGTAACAGATAAGCGCTGTGTCTCTGCTCCTGTTGGCATTCCAAGTTTAAATTGCACTATTGAAGACCCACCTCATGTACTAAATGGCCGTGTTTGTTTGAATGGTGCTCCAGAAAATGACCAGGACTTGAAGGATAATAAATCAGAGCCTTACTACGTAAAACATCCTCAAAGAGACATTTGTAAAATTATAAAAGACCCATCAACAGAGCAATGCCAAACTCTAGGCAGGTATTCAACTAAAGCAGCAAAGAGTCCAGACAATCAGCTCAACCATTTTGAGAACAACCACCAGTCTAGGATGCACAGACATAGTGCCCCTGAAAAGCTACTTGCCTCTGAGTTAGGTATGATGGAACTTTCCAGTGACAATAAGGAACACATCATAAGTCCTTCTAGCCAGTGGTCTAATGCACTGCATCCTAGGGAGGAGCTGACAGAAAACAGTTCGGATGTTGTGGCTCATGGTAAAT
This sequence comes from Trichomycterus rosablanca, assembly GCF_030014385.1. Classification (NCBI taxonomy): domain Eukaryota; kingdom Metazoa; phylum Chordata; class Actinopteri; order Siluriformes; family Trichomycteridae; genus Trichomycterus; species Trichomycterus rosablanca. The sequence continues at coordinate 32,809,755 of NC_085991.1, read as the reverse complement.
GGGGAGGAAGCAGGTGCTCTACCCCTGGTTCAGTGACCTATTCAGAGCTGGGGGAGCAGGATGAACCAATAGACTCAAGCCAAAGACTCACTTCTGCACATAATTCCTGGGAATGTTCCACCAGTGCACCAGGTGAAAAAAATGCTGCACCCTCTATAGACCCTCAAGTTCAGGAAATATGTTTTGGGACCATTAGTTCTGCATCCAGTATGGACACTTTACTTGAAGAGAACCAGGAACAAGAAGAAAGCAGGGAAGATGAAAGTGAGGTTTTGAAAGCCCCTCAGAAGCGGCACTTTCGCTCATCAAAGTCACGCCGTCGCAATGAACGTTTTGCCACAAACCTTCGCAATGAGATCCAGAGGCAGAAGGCTCAGCTACATAAGTGCAAAGGCTCAGGAGGTCTACTCTGTGGTAGCGAAACATTGGAGGAAGAGGATTCTTCAAACATCTATATGGAGGAAGCATCCTCATTTAAGCCTTCTTCAATTAATCAACACCAGGCACGAGCGCATAACAGTCAAAACACCAGCTTCCAGAATGTTGCCCCAACTCAGGTCAGATCATCATTACCAGACAGATTCTATGGATCAAAAGATGTGGAATCTTCAAGAAGCAAGACCGAAAACATCCATGTTTCACAGGATGACACCCATGGTGTCAAGTCAGTTGAGGTATCCAGATCTGTAAGTGTGCAAGTAGTTGAAGAGTTAGCTCCACCAGGTAAAGCCCGTCGCTGGCGTTGGACACCTGAACACAAACTGCAACCAGACACTGGATCAATTGAGAGGAAGAAGAGTGGTGAAGAAAAAAAACAGTCATCTTGGAACTATGGAACAACTAGAGGGAGAATAGGGTCTACTGGTGGGCGCTCTAGTAGAGGAGATGATTGTGATATTCCACCTTTTGCAGACCGGAGGAAGTTCTTTGAGGAAACTAGCAAAAACCTGAGTCAGTCCGTGACCAACTTGGCTGGTTTGACGAGTCACCGCCAGAGACCAGAAAGGCCAGCGAGGAAGAATGAGCTGTCTACGTCTGAGCCCATTGAGTCGGTCTCTAATCTTGGATGCAGGAGATTCTCATACCAGGGTGGAGTTCATGATGTAGGCTCAACCGGTTCGCTTGAGACTCGAAGGCAGTTGGTTAATGCACATCACGAGATTGACAGAGAAAGAGAAAAAACACTGGAGAGAGAACAAGTAAAGGAGAGAGAGCAAGAGGGTGAGAGAACACAGGAAAGAAAGCAAGATATACCCAATGAACAGGAGAGGGTACAGGCATGGACAATGGCGCAAAAGCAGGACGAAGAAAGGGAGCAAGAAAGGTTGAGAAAAAAAAATGAAAGAGAATCTCAGAGAGTGCAACAGGTGGAGAGAGACTGGGATAACAATAGAGAGAACATCTATGCTGGACATGACCTCAAAAATATCACAGTACTGCCACCTTTGCCTCATGAAACCCATCAAAAACAACCCTTCATCTCTCAGAATCTATCCCACCATAATTATAATTCAGACAATTCCAATATCAAGCACAACGCTGATATCCCAAAGCCATGCTCAGCCTTCCGACCTGTAACTAGCCAGCAGTATCAATCAACCCAGTATTTTCGACACCCTGGATTCCAGACCAGGAGCTGCACCCCAACAGAGGTAATGCTGTCAAGTATAAATAATTTTTCTATGCACTTTAGAGAGACCCTTACACTATATAGCCTGGGAATTAGACTAGAGTTTTCACTTTACAGTTTGCAGTCCACCCTATACATTATTCATTCGTTGCAGTTATAGTATTAAGGGATTCCACAGTCCTTGGTTTGGAACTGATGAGATGAATGTGTTCCATAGAGACTAAACTGCTGGATCAGAGCCACTTGCATTAAAACCTTACCAGCCAGCCAACAAAAATCTTGAACAAGACTTGCGCTGTGAGAATGGTCGCAGAAGCCGGGCTTATAAAAACATACATTTAAAAAACTTTTTGTGTATCTGTCTGATAGAATATTTGTTTAGTTTATATAAAAATTACACCATGGCCTCTTGGAGGTGTATACTGATCTATTAAAAGCATTGCTGATAATCACTAAACACTGAATAGACATGATAGACAAGATTTAGATTAATACCCAGATTATGACTAAAGTCTAGTCTTGTTAAGCATATTTACAGACAAAATATTGCTTTTCACTCCCCCAAGGTGGAAAATGCTAAAATTATTTATTTGGGGATCAAACTGTATGTTTAAATGTGTTTATAATTTGTTAATTGGCTTATTTTCACAAAGTATAGTTTTAAATTGTGCTAATAATAAATAACCATGCCTCTTAAGGTTACAAAGCAAAAAGAGCGTTTGCGTTTACAGTTGAAGTCAAACATTCATAGTGTATCACAAAAGTGAGTACACCCCTCACATTTCTGCAAATATTTCATTATATCTTTTCATGGGACAACACTATAGACATGAAACTTGGATATAACTTAGAGTAGTCAGTGTACAACTTGTATAGCAGTGTAGATTTACTGTCTTCTGAAAATAACTCAACACACAGCCATTAATGTCTAAATGGCTGGCAACATACAGGGGTTGGACAAAATAACTGAAACACCTGTCATTTTAGTGTGGGAGGTTTCATGGCTAAATTGGACCAGTCTGGTGGCCAATCTTCATTAATTGCACATTGCACCAGTAAGAGCAGAGTGTGAAGGTTCAATTAGCAGGGTAAGAGCACAGTTTTGCTCAAAATATTGCAATGCACACAACATTATGGGTGACATACCAGAGTTCAAAAGAGGACAAATTGTTGGTGCACGTCTTGCTGGCGCATCTGTGACCAAGACAGCAAGTCTTTGTGATGTATCAAGAGCCACGGTATCCAGGGTAATGTCAGCATACCACCAAGAAGGACAAACCACATCCAACAGGATTAACTGTGGACGCAAGAGGAAGCTGTCTGAAAGGGATGTTCGGGTGCTAACCCGGATTGTATCCAAAAAACATAAAACCACGGCTGCCCAAATCACGGCAGAATTAAATGTGCACCTCAACTCTCCTGTTTCCACCAGAACTGTCCGTCGGGAGCTCCACAGGGTCAATATACACGGCCGGGCTGCTATAGCCAAACCTTTGGTCACTCGTGCCAATGCCAAACGTCGGTTTCAATGGTGCAAGGAGCGCAAATCTTGGGCTGTGGACAATGTGAAACATGTATTGTTCTCTGATGAGTCCACCTTTACTGTTTTCCCCACATCCGGGAGAGTTACGGTGTGGAGAAGCCCCAAAGAAGCGTACCACCCAGACTGTTGCATGCCCAGAGTGAAGCATGGGGGTGGATCAGTGATGGTTTGGGCTGCCATATCATGGCATTCCCTTGGCCCAATACTTGTGCTAGATGGGCGCGTCACTGCCAAGGACTACCGAACCATTCTGGAGGACCATGTGCATCCAATGGCGGTGCCGTGTATCAGGATGACAATGCACCAATACACACAGCAAGACTGGTGAAAGATTGGTTTGATGAACATGAAAGTGAAGTTGAACATCTCCCATGGCCTGCACAGTCACCAGATCTAAATATTATTGAGCCACTTTGGGGTGTTTTGGAGAAGCGAGTCAGGAAACGTTTTCCTCCACCAGCATCACGTAGTGACCTGGCCACTATCCTGCAAGAAGAATGGCTTAAAATCCCTCTGACCACTGTGCAGGACTTGTATATGTCATTTCCAAGACGAATTGACGCTGTATTGGCCGCAAAAGGAGGCCCTACACCATACTAATAAATTATTGTGGTCTAAAACCAGGTGTTTCAGTTATTTTGTCCAACCCCTGTAAGTGAGTACACCCCACAGTGAACATGTCCAAATTGTGCCCAAAGTGTCAATATTTTGTGTGACCACCATTATTATCCAGCACTGCCTTAACCCTCCTGGGCATGGAATTCACCAGAGCTGCACAGGTTGCTACTGGAATCCTCTTCCACTCCTCCATGATGACATCACGGAGCTGGTGGATGTTAGACACCTTGAACTCCTCCACCTTCCACTTGAGGATGCGCCACAGGTGCTCAATTGGGTTTAGTCCATCACCTTTACCTTCAGCTTCCTCAGCAAGGCAGTTGTCATCTTGGAGGTTGTGTTTGGGGTCATTATCCTGTTGGAAAACTGCCATGAGGCCCAGTTTTCGAAGGGAGGGGATCATGCTCTGTTTCAGAATGTCACAGTACATGTTGGAATTCATGTTTCCCCTCAATGAACTGCAGCTCCCCAGTGCCAGCAACACTCATGCAGCCCAAGACCATGATGCTACCACCACCATGCTTGACTGTAGGCAAGATACAGTTGTCTTGGTACTTCTCACCAGGGCGCCGCCACACATGCTGGACACCATCTGAGCCAAACAAGTTTATCTTGGTCTCGTCAGACCACAGGGCATTCCAGTAATCCATGTTCTTGGACTGCTTGTCTTCAGCAAACTGTTTGCTGGCTTTCTTGTGCGTCAGCTTCCTTCTGGGATGACGACCATGCAGACCGAGTTGATGCAGTGTGCGGCGTATGGTCTGAGCACTGACAGGCTGACCTCCCACGTCTTCAACCTCTGCAGCAATGCTGGCAGCACTCGTGTCTATTTTTTAAAGCCAACCTCTGGATATGACGCCGAACACGTGGACTCAACTTCTTTGGTCGACCCTGGCGAAGCCTGTTCCGAGTGGAACCTGTCCTGGAAAACCGCTGTATGACCTTGGCCACCATGCTGTAGCTCAGTTTCAGGGTGTTAGCAATCTTCTTATAGCCCAGGCCATCTTTGTGGAGAGCAACAATTCTATTTCTCACATCCTCAGAGAGTTCTTTGCCATGAGGTGCCATGTTGAATATCCAGTGGCCAGTATGAGAGAATTGTACCCAAAACACCAAATTTAACAGCCCTGCTCCCCATTTACACCTGGGACCTTGACACATGACACCAGGGAGGGACAACGACACATTTGGGCACAATTTGGACATGTTCACTGTGGGGTGTACTCACTTATGTTGCCATCTATTTAGACATTAATGGCTGTGTGTTGAGTTATTTTCAGAAGACAGTAAATCTACACTGCTATACAAGCTGTACACTGACTACTCTAAGTTATATCAAAGTTTCATGTCTATAGTGTTGTCCCATGAAAAGATATAATGAAATATTTGCAGAAATGTGAGGGGTGTACTCACTTTTGTGATACACTGTATGTACTGGTTGGAAAATGTATATGGTGGAATTTCTGGAATTGTATTAGTTTCTGTTGCTATTCTTTTTCTGTAACTAAATAACTGGAAAACATACTTGGGTTTAGTAGTGTATACATGGTGTGGAATGTAATGTCATTCATCTATGTGACACAGCCCCCTAAATTCTTGTAACTGTTTGTGATGGATGATGACTACTCTGTGTCCATATGCTTTCATACCATTGTAAAATCCAGTTTTGAACTTTGGAGGTATCACAGGCCTGGTCGGCACTTAACAACCACAGTTGGCTATGTCTAATTTATGAATCCATTGTTGGCTAGTGAAAAAATGCAGTTTGTTTTATACATGGGGTGGCATGGTGTCTTGGTGGGTAGCACTGTCGCCTCACAGCAAGAAAGTCCTGGGTTTGATCCCCAGGTGGGGCGGTTCAGGTCCTTTCTGTGTGGGAGTTTTCTCCCACAGTCCAAAGACATGCAAGTGAGGTGAATCGGAGGGACAAAATTGTCCATGACTGTTTGACATTAAGACTTGTGAACTGATGAATCTTGTGTAACGAGCAACTACTGTTTCTGTCATGAATGTAACCATAGTGTAAAACATGACGTTACAATCCTAATAAACAATAATATTTTATACATGTAGCAGGAGGTGTTTGCTAGCATATGGCCCTCCTCACGGAACATGAAACCAAATGGAACAATGCTCTCCTGCCAGCGTCAGGAACAAACCCCAAACTTATGCTAAAATAACATCTGCCTGGATGGACCCCAAAAAATAGGTCTTTGTCATGATTTGTGGCTGCTGGAACATGGGTGACACTGTTCACAGGCAATGAAGTCATTGTTTTTATCAGGACAGATTTCCTCTTAGCATAAGGTGACAGTTTGGGTTTTTCTCCATGACCTGGCAAAAGACATCTGTGAGTGAAATTAAACTAGAGTTTATTATATGGGCACCAGCTATAGTCAATCACTTACAAGGAATTAGGAGGCCATGTCACAGAGATCAAATTCTTTATAGAACATTGTCAAATATTAATTTGTTACTGTTTTTAATCTAGAACATTTACAATAAATATATTTTTAAATGCTTCTGTCAGGAAACATTAGGAAATTGTAGCATTCAGACACATTCCTGTTTTGATTCATTTCACAAATATCTTCCACAGGTTTATCCTGTACAGAAACTGGAACAAACAAAACTCAACAGGAAGTTCAGCCTAACTGAGAGGTATGGTCACTTCCTGTATTTGAGTTCCCAGATGGGTGGCTGCAGCGGATTTGTTTTCTTTGCTTTTTTATTATTCTTTATTGTTGTCTTGTTTTATGTAATCTGTGGTTTTGGATATGTAACTTGGAAACAATGTTCAATTGTACATTCTTTCCAATTATAAATAGACGTAAATAGCTTCCCAAGACTTTAATAAACTGTGTGGTATGTCTGCAATAGGATATTAAATCGTTTTTTTTTTTTGTCTTTAGGGATTATGTTCAATGTAGATGTGACTGCAGACAGGAAGACCTCTCTGTGGGTTGGGGCATTCAGGGTCAGCGCAACAACAGACTACCTGCAGGCAACAATGAGAAGGAGGCGTTTATGTTATCACCACTCAGAAACCGTGCAATGTCGGAAAACGATATCCGGATAGATACCCAGTCTCTTCATAGCCATGTTGCTGCTGCTAGCACTACCAGAATGTCTTCGTCTGTCCTCAAAGAACTGGATGAAAACGTTGTACCTGTTGATGGGCCAAAGAAGAAAAAAGGTCCTGCTCCTCCTCGTCCACCTCCTCCCAAATGGGAGCAGTTTCATAAGAGAAGAGCATCACATCACAATCTCTTCTCCTCCCAGTCTGCATTTTCTTCTCAGGTGCAAGTGTATACCCCCGGTCCCCCTACTGTTTCTGAAATGGCACGTCAGCGCTCCTACAGTCTTCCTCCAAGAGATGGGACAGAAAGTCACCAACAGGGCTACCAAACGTGTCCACCAGCTCCTGCCTTTAATCACAGCGCTTTCAAACCGGTGACTCCGCCTTCAAAAGAACAAGAGACTAACAGATCTCAACACTATGATGTGAACAGTAGGACAGACATTCCCTCACCTTCCACTGAGAACAGCTCAAGGTAGGAAAAACGCTGCTGCTCTGACTTGTGAAGGATATTTTATGTAAGGCTGGGGCAATGAGCACTTCTTATGTTGATCATTTTATTATACAAGGGATCTTCAAAAAGTCTCCTCACTTTTATATTTCCGTTGGAAACGGTGAGGGTGGGAGGAGTAGTAACTGGTCGTGACTGAGAGAGCTTATAGTCTGGATTTAGCGCCATCTTATTCCCATCTTTTTGGACTGCTTAAAGAAGCTGTAAAAGGAAGACTATTTTCATGTGATGATGTAAAAGCAGCGGTGCATCAGTGTCCACACTTAACCAAAAACCAAACTCTGGGAAAATGCATCGTCAGATGACTATTTATTAAGAATTTACATTATACAGAATCTACATAAAGTTTAAAAAAGTGTGGAAACTTTTTGAAGAACCCTTGTAGAATAGCATGCATAGCATATACACTGATCAGCCATAACATTAAAACCACCCCCTTGTTTCTACACTCGCTGTCCATTTTATCAGCTCCACTTACCATATAGAAGCACTTTGTAGTTCTACAATTACTGACTGTAGTCCATCTATTTCTCTACATACCTTTTTAGCCTGCATTCACCCTGTTTTTCAATAATCAGGACCCCCACAGGACCACCACAGAGTAGGTATTATTTAGGTGGTGGGTCATTCACTGCAGTGACACTGACATGGTGGTGGTGAGTGGATCAGACACAGCAGCGCTGCTGGAGTTTTTAAATACTGTGTCCACTCACTGTCAACTCTATTAGACACTCCTACCTAGTTGGTTCACCTTGTAGATGTAAAGTCAGAGACGATCGCTCATCTATTGCTGCTGTTTGAGTTGGTCATCTTCTAGACCTTCATCAGTGGTCACAGGAACGCTGCCCACGGGCCGCTGTTGGCCTGTTGTTCTCAGTCCAGCAGTGACAGTGAGGTGTTTAAAAACTCCAGCAGCGCTGCTGTGTCTGATCCACTCATACCAGCACAACACACACTAACACACCACCAGCATGTCAGTGTCACTGCAGTGCTGAGAATGATCCACCACCCAAATAATACCTGCTCTGTGGTGGTCCTGGGAGAGTCCTGACCATTGAAGAACAGCATGAAAGGGGGCTAACAAAGCATGCAGAGAATCAGATAGACTACAGTCAGTAATTGTAGAACTACAAAGTTCTTCTATATGGTAAGTGGAGCTGATAAAATGGACAATGTGTGTAGAAACGGGGGGTGGTTTTAATGTTTTGGCTGATCGGTGTATTTATGCAAAAAAGATCACTTGACCTATCAAGAAATTGATACATTTTTACAGCTTAACTAATAAGTTATTGCTCTAACCCTAAGACCATGGTACTTGCTTTTCATGTCTGACTCTATTACTCTTTCATTTCAGATTGTCAGACCAGAGTCTAACAGATCAGCACAGACCAGCTGTATTAAAGCCAGTCATCCATAAACATAAAGCGGAGTGGGACCTCACCTCCCCTCACAACTACACAGTGACCACCACTTCCAGAAAGTCACCAGGACCTGCCCCGTCATTAGAGAATGGTTCTTGCACTGTCCTTGCTTCTCCTCAGTCCTGCTTCTCCATAAACAACAATCACCAACAGCACTTACAGAATCGGTCTCAGCAAACGAGCATTTCTGACGCATCCTTAAAGAATCTGGAAACTTCTGGTCAATGTTCACCTCCCAGCAACGATCAGATGTTGCCCTTTGAGACCGATATTGATGAGATCCACGAAAACCAAGCTGCTTCAGAGGAGCAGCAGAAGCAGACAGAAGAAAGGGCAGAGATGCAGTGTTACGCTCAGCCAGTGACTGTGCTGGAAACTGACATTGACACTGTGACTGTAGAGACAACTTCATTAACAGGAATGAGGAGAGGGCAGAGGGCATCTGTTGTGGATTCTTTGTTGGAAGAGAATTGTGGTAGAGCCCGGAAGGAACTTATGGGAGAGTTGTTCCCTCAGTACGCACAAGCAAAGACTGGGGCAGAGGGTTGGAGAGGAGGCTACCCAGTGAGTGGAGACACCCTAGAGAGGTATACTATGGTTCAAATGTTGTTTTATAGAAATGTTGGTATAATATTGGAGTGCTGTAAAATGATTGAATCCATTTATATTCATTGCATTAGGTCCTCTAGACAGAGCTCATTAGCATTACAAGACCCAGCCTCCGCCAGCTACAAAGCTCAACTCCTCAATAAGATGCCAAACTTCTCTAATGTAAAGGAGGAGGATGAAGAGCTCAATTACAAGGTTGGTACTGATTTACTTTGCTTCCCTCTAGGTTAAAGGGTTTTACTTCTATTCAGTTAACCCTACGTCCATTATTTTGGGTGAAAAGCATGCTATCCCATTTATGTTCAAAATGACCATAATCTTTTCTAAGACATTTTGGTCTACATGTGCTTGATACATTTTCCCAGAAATTGGTTTGGGAGGTGTGCACATCTTATAAATGCCTTGCTTCTTCTGCATCACATGATGCCCACAGGCATTCCGTGTTGTTTGGTATGTTTAGACAAGGCTGCCTTATTCTTTTGCATGTGACTTTTTGTGAAAGTGTTGGTTTTGTGTGTGTGTGTGTGTGTGTGTGTGTGTATATATATATATATATAAATATACATAACTATCGGCTTTCTTCCCACAAGTCCAAAGACATGCAGTCAGGCCAATCTGAGCAACTAAGATTTGCCCTAAGTGTAAATGTGTGTGTGTGTTTGTTTGTCTGTCCTGTGATCCGGTGATGGACTGTTTGGAGTGTTTCCTGGCTTTTGCCCACTGAATCAGACCCACTGTGACCCTGATCAGGATAAATCAGTGGTAAAACAGACAATGAAGGAATGAATGAATGTATCTTCCTTCATGTCAATAAAATGAATAGAGGTGGGTGCCCAGGTGGCGCAGCTGGATATTCCACTAGCACACCAGCGCCGAGATTCTGAACTCCTCGGTTTGAAACTCGGTGTTGCCACCGGTCGGCCGGGTAGTGCATGACCCAGGTAATTGGTAGTGCATGAATTGAGGGATGAACGGACCATGTGGGCGGAGTCTTCAAGCGCTGTGTAAGGACCCTGATTGTTGGATAGATGTGCCTGTGCAGAGTGCATGAGTGGAAAAGGGTTCCGTAAGGGGCTGCACGCAAGTCGGAGGAGGCATGAGCAGCAATATACCCTCGTCAACTGCAAGAAATCAGGGATCCCCTGCAGCGGAAGACAAATTGGCTAAACTAAATTGGGAGAAAAATGCATAAAATATAATAAAAAAGCCGTTCTGTGTGCCTTACAGAAGCAGTTGATGGAAAGCTTGCGTAAGAAGCTGGGTGTGTTGCGTGAAGCTCAACGGGGCCTGCAGGAGGATATCAGAGCCAACGCTCAGCTGGGTGAGGAGGTGGAAAGTCTAGTGCTGGCAGTCTGCAAACCGAATGAAGTGGATAAGTTCCGCATGTTCATCGGGGACCTGGATAAAGTGACCAGTCTGCTGCTATCGCTCTCGGGCAGGCTGCTTAGGGTGGAGAGTGCTCTTGAGTGCCTGGACCCAGAATCTTGCCACCGTGAGAGGGTAAGATATGGGATGCAGACATTTTGCATTATTGGAATTATATTTTTCCTCAGGCTGGATATTTCAGCATTATGATCCTCTTGGCTGAATACCTCCATTGTTACTCAGCTGCATGAAAGCAATTTAGTACCATTTTGATCTAGTCCTCCTTCTTCTTCTTAACTTTTTTACATTAAAACAATGTGTTTAAGGAATCTTTATTTTCACTGTTGGTCTTGGCATAACTTCATACTGTTGAACTGTATTATGTATTATGAAAATATAAAGAATTATTTTGATTTGGGAGTCGTCTTAAATTTGCCCTTTGTTGCATCCCTTATGCGCTTTGTTCATACACTGGATATTATGTGTTGTGTTTTAATACCTGGGAGTCTTTACAATGTGTTTGATTCTTTTGTTCTATAAAAAAGTAAGGAAAGAAAAGGCATTTACATTTTTGTCACCTAAGTATTTAACAGTATTTGATATCTGGTAAAATAGTGCCCTAAGTGTGGGTGTAAATGTTTGTGTGTTTCTACCCTGTGATGGACTGGTGACCTGTCCAGGGTGTTTCCTGCTTTTTGCTCAATGAATCAGAACCACCACGACCCTGACCAGGATAAAGTAGTGGTTAAACAAACAGTGAATGAATGATTGAATGAATGAATAAACAAATGAACATTACTTAGACTATTATTAACGTTCTTTGTCTTGTACTCAATGGATCATGAACAGGTGAGCATCACATAGTTCCCCCTGGGTAATAGACGGTGAAAGTAGTAGGGCAAAAAGTAGTACTGGGAAAGTAAGATGCTGGTGATTTACTCCCCACTTTTAGCACTGGTGTTTAACGTCCAAATACTGAGAGCTGTTCTTCTTCTTCTTCTTCTTCTTTCGGCTTTTTTCCCTTTTTCAGGGGTCGCCACAGCGAGTCATCCTCATTGATTTGGCACAATTTTTACGCCGGATGCCCTTCCTGACACAACCCTCCCTAATTTATCCAGGCTTGGGACCGGCACTACAATGCACTAGGGGCTAGGTATCTATAGGACAATTCAGTGTTTCCAATTAACCTGGTGGCATGTTTTTGGACTGTGGGAGGAAACCGGAGTACCCGGAGGAAACCTACGCAGACACGGGGAGAACATGCAAACTCCGCACAGAAAGGACCCGGACCGCCCCACCTGGGGATTGAACCCAGGACCTTCTTGTTGTGAGGCGACAGTGCTACCCACTAAGCCACCGTGCCGCCCAAATACTGAGAGATGTTATTGTGTAGAAAACTAATTGTGGTCCATACCAAGCCCAGAAAAAGTCCTAATAAAAATAAGATGTTAAATTTTTTTTTCCAATTGTCTAACGGTTGCACAGCTCATGAAATGGTTGCCAAATAGCAGCAGGCTTTGTAAGATTCCATGTCTCACCTTTGGTCGTTGTCTATAAGAAGTTTATTTTTCTTTCTGGGTACTCCAGTCTTTTCTTACATTCCAAAACCGGGCGGCACAGTGGCTCAGTGGGTAGCACTGTCGCCTCACAGCAAGAAGGTCCTGGGTTTGATCCCCAGGTGGGGCAGTTCGGGTCCTTTCTGTGTGGAGTTTGCATGTTCTCCCTGTGTCTGCGTGGTTTTCCTCCAGGAGCTCCGGTTTCCTCCCACAATTAAAAGACATGCAAGTGAGGTGAATTGGAGATACTAAATTGTCCAAGAACCTGTGTTCGATATAACCTCGTGAACTGATTTACATTTTCAGCATTTAGCAGATGCTTTTATCCAAAGCGGCTTACACAATGAGCAATTGAGGGTTAAGGGCCTTGCTCAGGGACCCAACAGTGGCAACTTGGTGGTGGCGGGGCTTGAACCGGCAACCTTCTGTTTACTAGTCCAGAACCTTAACCACTGAGCTATCACTGGCCCAACTGATGAACCTTGTGTAATGAATAACTACAGTTCCTGTCATGAATGTAACCAAAATGTAAAACATGACTGCATTTTCTGTCGTTCATGTCTTTTTTTTCCTTTTCTGTGGTGCTGCAGCTCCCCCTAATGGAGAAGAAGAAGCAGCTCTTGGAGCAGCTGGCTGAGGCTCAGGAGCTGAAGGAGCATGTGGACAGGCGAGAGGAAGCCGTGGGCAGAGTCCTGGGTCGCTGTCTGACCCCGGAGCAGCTGAGGGACTACAGTCATTTTGTGAAGATGAAGGCAGCACTGCTGGTAGAACAGCGGCAGCTGGATGACAAGATCCGTCTCGGCGAGGAGCAGCTCAACGGTCTGAAGGAGAGTCTCGGGATGGGATTTTGTCCTTATTGAAGGCGGGAAACGAGGGAAGCGGAGCAGGTCGTTTAATGTGTGCATGGACGATGAACATGGATGCATGGATGTCTTTTGTTTAAGTGCTTGGCGCCGTGTATCCATTCACACTGAAGCACTACCTGATCGAGCATTTAATTACTTCAGAATCAGACCTAAGCCTCACCGCAATGTGTGGGCATCTTCTACCATCAACTGAGAGACTGTTCATGCACTGCTATTTATTTATTTATCCCTCTCTGTCTCTGTCTCTCAGCTAAATCTGAAAACGTTCAGTGCCATGTTGGATTCTCTTCACTGAGATTTGAGCGAACTGAGAGCTAATATGCATATTGATACAACGCAAAATTCAACGAAACACTATTTACTCCTGAAAACATGCAGAAGAGAGTGTTCTTAATGGCTGTAAATTTGCCATACCGACGGTGACCCTGACCGTGACCCTGAGCGTAAAAAAGCTCTGCACTCTCGGTTAAATCTTCCTTAACAATGCATTTACGTTCTCTAGCGGCTTTATTCTGGCCAGGGTCGCAGTGGCACCTGCACAAGCTGAAAAAACTGGATACAATTAGTGAAAGAACGTTATCTCTGATGTGCCGAGTAGAGATGTTTTGCTGCAGTAGTAAAGCAACACTGATATTCCACCATCGCCATATTGAAAGTAATATGGACGTTTAAATGAGGTGGAGACTTCAGTCTGGTTTTGTTGTTGTTGGAGAAACGTGTCTGCACTTCTTTTTCCATTATTAGTTCATTCCTCCGTTCAGATAATTCATGTCTTCATTAAGAGCATAACATACTCTTTATTTTTATTATTGGGTGCTTTACTGTAACTGTCAATCTATTTGTTGCCAAAGATTTGTCTTTTAATGAAAGGACAGAAACATGGTGCTTGTTGTTGAAACATGCAGTAACTGATCTCTTGATGTCTGCATGGTGCAGAAAGATCTTTAGCTGTGTAAATTCACTACAGCAATTCGTATATTGTTAATAATTATTCACGTTGCCAGTGTTATAAAGGCCATGTGTAATATAATGTATTTTCTGACTGTAATATGTTAAACTGCTTAATCATTTAATCCTCAGAGAGAGTGAAGATCTCTAGAGGAAATAATGCTGCTTTATTAAACATTTAATGCCCTTAGTGTTTAAAAAAGCATTTTCGTTTCAGCCAACAATATATTGAATAATATATTGATTTTTTTATTATTATTTTTTATTTTGGATTTTCTTTTAAGGGCTATCAGCATTTTTTACTATGCCAAAAAACGAATGTGTATTTGTTGCAGCGTACTGACGTATACTTTTCCACTGTATAGATAGTCTTTTTCTGTACTCTTTATATTGTTGTATTATACCTTCATAAATAACTTCAGCCGGAAAATGTAAGAAAATATTTGGTTGAGCTATAACTGAGTCCCTCAGTTTTTGTATTGAAAATTAATTGTGGAATATGTACCACTACATTTGGAATATACATATTTTAAGCTATATGTCTGTTTTTTATTCTTCCTAAATATTTCCATTTCATACTACACACTACATAGAGTTCTTTAATAGTATTGTATATTTTTAATCTTTTAACACTATCGCTAAAGAACAAGCAAAAGCCCAGTGACCAGGAATGAACCCAGGTACTCTAGCAGCTGTGCCGCCTGTTTTCAGTTACTTAACAAAAATAAGTAGCCCGCCCCTTTGTAAAGTCTGTCATTATGGTAGACAATTCCCTTAAATTTATCAGAAATATGATAGCTCAACATTTAACATTTAGGGTACTAGACTAGTAATCGGAAGGTGGCTGGTTCAAACCCCATGACTACCATATTTCCATTGCTGGGCTCCTAAACATCTGCTAAATGCTGTAATTGTAAATAAAAAATACACTCACAAGTCTGAACAACAAGACCATTATAAGGAAGAGATGGTGGTGGAAGTATATCGTTTTTAGCAGCAGGGACTGGTGCTCTGTTCAGGATGTTGCATGGTACAGAGAAATTCTGGATAAAACCCTACTCTGCCCAAAAGCCTAAACTAGGGGATTTAAGCCCTGTGACTCACAGCACACTGCCAATGCAACATTAACACAGTTAAAAATAAAACAAAATAATGACCTTTAGTGTGCTAATCAGACTCGATCTTAACCCCATCAAACATCCGTGATGAAAATCACTGTACACCACCATTTTCTGACAGACATGAGAGCAATTTTAAACCATTCCTCTTAAAATTGATCATGATTCAATTGCTCCATAATTATTGGCACCCCAAATTGGCAGTAAAAAGACATATAAGAAATTCACCTTTAGGTATTCGGCTCAATCTCACACTGAAAAATCCCACTGTTAATTAAATCACAATGACTGACTGACATCTTCAAAAAAGGAACTGAAGAGTTTTTTTTTCATTTATATTTTACTTTTAGGTTCATCCATATCTAGAAACTTTTAAGCAATAATCCATGATGTCCTATTTCACCAAGGTAGATAGATGTATAGGGTGACAGAGGTCAAACTAGCTTAGTCATTCTTCAGCATAAGGAAAAAACTAGAGAACACACAGTTTAAATTAGGCTTAAATCAGGGAATGACTATAAAACAGCTACTTGCCTAAAAATGCCCATGTCTACAGTTTGGGCAATACTTTCGATTCACGTTCCAATGAACTTGAAATGTGACAAACTTGCATGGATGAGGACCCAATTTAGTTTTGCCACCACACACAGTGCAGAGGATAGTAAAACAAAATCCCCAAGACACATTTACAAAAAATTGCATTGTGGGGCCACCAAGTCTGCAACACTACAGACACCAGCTCCATGCCAAGAGATTATTTGGAAACACAAAAAATGGTTTACTGAACACAAACTCAACTTCTGCCATGGTTCTCAGTCCCCTGATATAAAACCCAATAAATATAAAATCTAAATAAGGATAGAGCATGAGAGACGACCTGATGACCTAAATATTTTGATTAAGAGAAATAGTCTCAAATTCCCTGCTCTGTGTTCTCCAACCTTACACAATGTCATAAGAGAAGCCTAAGTGCAACTTTTTGGGAAAGGGAAATTGTAAAAGCATTAAATGCAGGGGTACCAATAACTGTGTGCACATGTGGTTTTGTTAAATATATCTTAAAAGTGAACTTCTTATAATCCTAATTTCTTAACTTTTATTAACTGGGGTGCTACTAATTGTGGAGAGGACTGTAACGATAAGAGGAATGAATATTTTTGCTGGGCTCTGTTTATAAAAGCGCATTAAATTAAGCAGGAACCTGAGTACATCTAGTTAAATTATCATGCAAGTAAGGTCCCGAACAAAGTGATTCCTAAAGATAAATGACATTAATGAGGAGCAAGGTGGCATAGCAGGTAGTATTTATGGCATTTAGTGCTTATTGAAAATGAGCACCCCTACTCCATGTCTGTGGTTTTCTTTGGGATTTTCTTTGGGCATAAACCCATCTTGCAAAATAAGGTCTGGACCACTGTGACCAGGATAAGGTGGAAACTAAATATGTTACACTTGCTGTTTAAACTACAGATGCTGTGTATATCCAGCCTTGGAAAAAAAAAATAATAATGCTAAATGGCCAAAAGTATGTAGACATCCCAACATATCATCAGTATGTTTTTTGTTCCTAACTAGAAAACTGAGCTGTTGTATACTAGAATTTAGAAAATGTATTCTTTACGAATTTACTTTCATATATTATTATATATTCTTCTGCCAAAGTTTTTCCAAATAGATAGAAATGTATGTTTTATGCATTAGTTATGGGTGTAGCTAAATATTTGAGTTCACTAATTAAAAAAAAGATGTCTACATACTTTCGGTCATGAAGTGCAGGTTTAATTTATTTCTAAAGGTTACCTCACACCTTCAAGTTCTTTAACTTTTCTTAGTGTTTTTATAAGATGATGCATCAGTACTTAGAGGTTTGTATGTTTATGGTGAAGATCCCTTTAATAAAACTTCTGAAACTCACTCAGTGACAAAGAAAAACACTAAAACAAACAGAACATTTACAACCTCAAATCAAAACAAAAACTGTACAAGCCTAATGCTGTTTCACTGCTCACTTTACTTTCTGCATTCATTCATTGGGGGGGGGTTTAATATGATAATAATAGTTCATTGCACGTTTTGCAATACCAGGTATGAATAATCATAGCCATTTCTTTGCTGTTTTCTCCACCACGGTAATGGATTTGTGGGATTTTTTATTTGTACAGGATATCATAATGGCCGGGTCGATAGAGGAGAAAAATGCGTGGCTCGCTGCCCTCGGGGAAAATGTGATGATTAACCGTGCCACCCTCGCCTCGGTCCATGTACTCCACCAATATAGACACATTGAGCGCCTGTGCCAGGGCTATGATGTGGATGTGGTCACTTTCTTTGGACATTGGCTCCACCTCCTGCAAAATAGAGCAAATACAATTAAGCATTAGTTTTGTTGGTCTGATCAACAATGTGTTTTTACACTTTCAGATTCAGATCAGTATTTCAGATTTACAAATCCACCAAATCTATCTGAATGCACCTTCTTTTTCAGTGATGAAGCTCAGCTCTGCTACTGGCTGACCAGGCACCTAAACAGACATGATTGGCTATGTCTGAGAACAGGCAAGCCAAAAATGTTCCTTATTGCTGCTGCAATTGCCATTTCTACTGACTGGTCAATGGTGATGGGAAGTTAAAAAAAAAAGCAATCAAGGGTTATCATACTTCAGAGTAAAAAGAAAATTGAGGAATAGCCTTGTACTTTAGATAGAGGGTTGGTCACCACTTAATAATTAGTTTAAAACAACATTCGCCAGTAAACAACTGCAAAAATGTTAATATTTTGTCCTCTGGTGAAATCTGATGAAGTGTGGGCCCGGGAATACTTCCACAAACTGTTGCTGTATACATAAAGGCAAGTCATGTTTGTACTAGGTCAAAAGCATTGACAATCATTAGCAACTTTTCTCCTTAAGCTTCCCTAAAAAGGATCGATGCACTGTGGAAAAGTGTAATGTGGGCTACTGAGACACATACAACTTTAAAGCTGGGTTAAGTAAGTGTATAAGAATGCGTTAAGGTTAAATTGCATGGGTAATTTGCTTATCTTAAAGAGCAAAATGAGCATTTCTTCCAGGAACATTCCTGCTTATTTCAGTGTACAATGTTAAAATCACACTCTGACATTACAACAGCAGTGCTGGTGCTAGACTAGCTTGCCTGGAACCTAGACATATCTCACTGTGTTGCATTATAAAAAAAAAAACAAATGTAATAGTGATGCCCTACCAGGTTATACTGAAAGAAACAAAACTGAATAGGTGTTGTTAAACAGAAATCAAATAAAGACTTTTAAAGACACACGGTTTTAAACCACTCTTACCTGCTGACAGAATTCTTTGACGGAGCGTCCTCCTTCGATGAAGTGCTGGAAGAAGGCATGCTCTCTCTGTAGGTAGCCTGAGGTGAGCAGTCTCAAATAAACCACCACGTAGTCTGACACACACTGATCATTGAAGGAGTTCAGCAGCTCACGAAGAGCCGGCTGCTTCTCACACAGTTCAATCAGGTCCATAAACTGAAAGTGACAAGGAATAGCATCACTCATTGAACGCAACATAATCACACATATGATTACTAAAGGATGAATGTTTCATTGAACATAAATTCCAGCTAGCAATTTTCTTACACTTACTCACCGTATTGTGAAAGTCTTCGATAGTGAACTCAGTGAAGCCCTGATTTACAAGGTCCAGTTTGCTCTTTGCTGCCACAGCTTTGAACCTATAAATATGACCAGAATAAGATCAACCAGTCAATTACTACATCAATAAAAAAGTACTAAAATACATGATTTATTTATACTACTAATTTTACTAATTAATGGGTAAAACCTCTAAAAGACAATAAAACATTATTAATACTACGTGAAATTTTCAGCATGGAAACAAAGAAAATCTTTACTTCTGTAGTTCTTTGCCGTCATCCAGCAGTGACTCCAAATGTGAAAAGCCAAAGGCTCTGTAGAAACAATTTCCATCGGGCCGTGTCTTCCGAATATATGAATATTTTTTGTGAAGATCCTGCAGAAATACATACAGTAGAAAACTATTTAGTATTTAAAATCAAACTCTGGTGTAGTTTCCACTTGGATTTGTACCTCGATGCTGCTCCTCTTGGATTAGTAGTAGTATTTGTTGTTACTGGCATACAAGCATCTATACAGTGGGGTCAAAAAGTATTTAGTCAGCCACTGATTGTGCAGGTTCTCCTACTTAGAAAGATGAGAGAGGTCTGTAATTTTCATCATAGGTACAATTCAACTATGAGACAAAATGAGAAAAGAAATCCAGGAAATCACATTGTAGGATTTATAAAGAATTTTTTTGTAAATTATGGTGGAAAATAAGTATTTGGTCAATAACAAACAAGCAAGATTTCTGGCTCTCACAGTCCTGTAACTTATTCTTTAAGAAGCTCTTCTGTCCTCCACTCGTTACCTGTATTAATGGCACCTGTTTGACCTCGTTATCTGTATAAAAGACACCTGTCCACAGCCTCAAACAGTCAGACTCCAAACTCAACCATGGCCAAGACCAAAGAGCTGTCGAAGGACACCAGGAAGAAAATTGTAGACCTGCACCAGGCTGGAAAGAGTAAATCTACAATAGGCAAGCAGGTTGGTGTAAATAAGTCAACTGTGGGAGCAATTGTAAGAAAATGGAAGACATACAAGACAATTGATAATCTCCCTTGGGGTCAAGATCTCATCCTGTGGGGTCAAAATGATCATGAGAACGGTGAGCAAAAATCCCAGAACTACACGGAGGGACCTGATGAATGACCTGCAGAGAGCTGGGACCAAAGTAACAAAGGCTACCATCAGTAACACACTACGCCGAGAGGGACTCAAATCCTGCAGTGCCAGGCGTGTCCCCCTGCTTAAGCCAGTACATGTCCAGGCCCGTCTGATGTTTGCCAGAGAGCATATGGATGATCCAGAAGAGGATTGGGAGAATATCATGTGGTCAGATGAAACCAAAATGGAACTTTTTGGTAAAAACTCAACTCGTCGTGTTTGGAGGAAGAAGAAGAACCCAAGAACACCATACCTACTGTGAAGCATGGGGGTGGAAACATCATGCTTTGGGGCTGTTTTTCTGCAAAGGGGACAGGACGACTGATCCGTGTTAAGGGAAGAATGAACGGGGCCATGTATCGTGAGATTTTAAGCCAAAACCTCCTTCCATCAGTGAGAGCATTGAAGATGAAACGTGGCTGGGTCTTCCAGCATGACAATGATCCCAAACACACCGCTCGGGCAACGAAGGAGTGGCTCCGTAAAAAGCATTTCAAGGTCCTGGAGTGGCCTAGCCAGTCTCCAGACCTCAACCCCATAGAAAATTTGTGGAGTCCGTGTTGCCCAGCAACAGCCCCAAAACATCACTGCTCTAGAGGAGATCTGCATGGAGGAATGGGCCAAAATACCAGCTACAGTGTGTGGAAACCTGGTGAAGACTTACAGGAAATGTTTGACCTCTGTCATTGCCAACAAAGGTTATGTTACAAAGTATTGAGTTGAACTTTTGTTATTGACCAAATACTTATTTTCCTTATTTTATTCTTTAAAAATCCTACAATGTGATTTCCTGGATTTTTTTTTCTCATTTTGTCTCTCATAGTTGAAGTGCACCTGATGATGAAAATTACAGACCTCTCTCATCTTTCTAAGTAGGAGAACTTGCACAATCAGTGGCTGACTAAATACTTTTTGGCCCCACTGTAGCTACATTCATGGTTGCCTTATTAGCTCCCCCTCAAAGCCCAAAATACTCGTCCCTGTTTTGACACACACCATAATGTGCATCCACATAATCAGTTGGGTATTTTGCAAACATAGTTACCCGAGTCGTGTTTTTAGCTGCTTTAGACTTCGACATTTTGTATAACTGATTGCTCGACATTTTTGTAACTGAGCGTCTTTAGAGTTTTCTGAGTTTATAAAGTAAGAAATAAACTGTTTATAGACAAACTATCCAGAGCATAATACTTTACTGGCTTGTTCTTTTGAGCACAAACTACAGAGAGATGATCACATGTGTAGAGAAGTATCATTTATGGAATCCCCAAAAGGGACAAAATGCACTCAATACATAAACACATACAGGGGTTGGACAATGAAACTGAAACACCTGGTTTTAGACCACAATAATTTATTAGTATGGTGTAGGGCCTCCTTTTGCGGCCAATAAAGCGTCAATTCGTCTTGGAAATGACATATACAAGTCCTGCACAGTGGTCAGAGGGATTTTAAGCCATTCTTCTTGCAGGATAGTGGCCAGGTCACTACGTGATGCTGGTGGAGGAAAACGTTTCCTGACTCGCTTCTCCAAAACACCCCAAAGTGGCTCAATAATATTTAGATCTGGTGACTGTGCAGGCCATGGGAGATGTTCAACTTCACTTTCATGTTCATCAAACCAATCTTTCACCAGTCTTGCTGTGTGTATTGGTGCATTGTCATCCTGATACACGGCACCGCCTTCAGGATACAATGTTTGAACCATTGGATGCACATGGTCCTCCAGAATGGTTCGGTAGTCCTTGGCAGTGACGCGCCCATCTAGCACAAGTATTGGGCCAAGGGAATGCCATGATATGGCAGCCCAAACCATCACTGATCCACCCCCATGCTTCACTCTGGGCATGCAACAGTCTGGGTGGTACGCTTCTTTGGGGCTTCTCCACACCGTAACTCTCCCGGATGTGGGGAAAACAGTAAAGGTGGACTCATCAGAGAACAATACATGTTTCACATTGTCCACAGCCCAAGATTTGCGCTCCTTGCACCATTGAAACCGACGTTTGGCATTGGCACGAGTGACCAAAGGTTTGGCTATAGCAGCCCGGCCGTGTATATTGACCCTGTGGAGCTCCCGACGGACAGTTCTGGTGGAAACAGGAGAGTTGAGGTGCACATTTAATTCTGCCGTGATTTGGGCAGCCGTGGTTTTATGTTTTTTGGATACAATCCGGGTTAGCACCCGAACATCCCTTTCAGACAGCTTCCTCTTGCGTCCACAGTTAATCCTGTTGGATGTGGTTTGTCCTTCTTGGTGGTATGCTGACATTACCCTGGATACCGTGGCTCTTGATACATCACAAAGACTTGCTGTCTTGGTCACAGATGCGCCAGCAAGACGTGCACCAACAATTTGTCCTCTTTTGAACTCTCGTATGTCACCCATAATGTTGTGTGCATTGCAATATTTTGAGCAAAACTGTGCTCTTACCCTGCTAATTGAACCTTCACACTCTGCTCTTACTGGTGCAATGTGCAATTAATGAAGATTGGCCACCAGACTGGTCCAATTTAGCCATGAAACCTCCCACACTAAAATGACAGGTGTTTCAGTTTCATTGTCCAACCCCTGTACATCAAACCTTGTCAGCACACTACACCACAGAAAAGTCTGTTACACTAACGTAACTGCCACATGATTGCTGGGACTGCCTCATATTGCATATTGTGCCTCATATTTAATACACTACGTGAATTAAAAATGTTAAATCGCTAAACACAAACCTTAAAGTTTGCATTTCACAGCAAATTGCATATTACACGGGAAACTGCTCATTTCATAGTCTGTGATGTTGAGGTCCGGGCAGTAAAGTGGAAATTTTTTTTTATTGTTGCTCTTCATGGAACTTGAAAAACATTTTTTTTTAAAGTTCCTAGCCCTGTCCCTTCACAGACTCTCTAAGCTAGTTTTTCTTTATTTTGTGCAATGTAAAACAGTAATCAAACCAAAAATATTATATAGAATTAAATCAAATATTTCTAACCTTAATCTTGAGTTGATAGATTGTGTCCTCCGCAGCATACTCACTCTCAAGCACAGACAGATCCTGCCTGTCTGACACCAGTGGTGTACTTGTGGCTATCTGTTCCAAAACACACACACAAAAACACAAACACACACCCAAATAACATTAATAAAAAAAACTGTCAAATACATAATGCAGCTTGTGCAAAAAAGCAGAATGTTGTTTTCTGTTTTTCAGAAATGTAGTGATTCTGTTATGTTGCCATTTAAGGCCATAACTCACTTCCTGCTGAATTCGGTCTTGCTGTGCCATGATGGCCTCGTCATGGGCCAGGCAGTTGACTCCTGCAAAAATAAAGAGATATTCAGTCAGTGAACATTATAAGAAGCACAAACTGGGTACCTTCTGGCTGTGTCCATTTGCTGAGTCAATTTAGGGACGACCCACTCCATCCTGGTCATTCTTTGTATCTGCAGATGATCTCCTAGCTGCTGAAGCACAGTAAGACCTTGCTGAGCACACTCTGTGCTTATAGTAGAGCAGAAGCTTCTAGAAAGTCAGACACAAACTGCCTTGTTTTGGTGGTGCTTTTTCCATTTTCTTCTGCTGTGGCTTAAACTTCACAACTAGCTTTACAAGTGTGTGTAAAATGTTGACTTAAATTTTACCAATTTACAGGATAGCTAAAAGGCATTTTAATGTAGGTATTGTTATTTAACTGTGTACATGTAAGCCTCTCTCAGCGCAAACAATCATTGTGATCGACATGGACAATAAGCCACTTTTGCCCTGCCTCTGTGTTCCTATAATAATTAATTCGAGTTTTTAAACAACTGTTTATTTAGCCGCTCAGGTGGCGCTGTGGTAAAATACACTAGCACACCAGAGCTGGGATTTTGAATACATCGTATCGAATCTCAGCTCTGCCAACCGGCTGGGCGGCCACATGAACAACGATTGGCTGTTGTTCAGGGTGGGATGAGCCAGACCAGGGTTTCTCATAACTGGTGCAATTATGACTTCTGCTGGCTGATTGATGGCACCTGCGCAGAGTTGGGGAATATAGCTGATCAGGGTGTGGCTCTCCGTGCACAAGGCTGTTCCGCATATGAACTCGCCCCGTGCAGGTGTAGACAGGCAGTCGGTACTGCACACGTGTCGGAGGGGGTGTGTGTCAGTTGCAAAGCTCCTCAGTCAACAGTGGAGGGTTGTATCGTAGAGGTGAAGCATAATGCAATTAGAGTAATTGGATACGACTAGATTAAGGGAAAAAATTGGGGGGAAAAGCGAAGAAAAAGAGAGAGAAAAAACAACAACTGTTCAAAGTTATTTGTATAAGCTCAGTGTGACCTTCCCTCCATATGTACCTTATTAATTTTCAAAATAATATTACTCACAAGTATATCTCATTGTATCTCTAGGTCTTGAATCTTAAAAAAAGGCAATTTGCTATAATGACCACATGAACTCGAGGTGGCATAAGGCTGGCATAATAATCATGAAATATAATGATTTGTGCTACCCCAGAATGATTTACTATATTCCAAAGAGCATCTTGTGTTAATGTGTTACTGAATGCTTGAGTTCAGATCAGGTACAGGCAGCATGTTGCTCTTTGTAGTAGTAGTGGTAGCTGTTGCCAGAGTTTGATGTTTAGGATTTGTGTTGGAAACATTGTATTAAATTCAAGAAAATGAAAAACTGTGAAAACTTTTCACTAGTGGTCTCAGAATTTGAACCCACAATTATATAATAATTTTAGAAGATTGGCTATCAGTACTGTAGTATAATTAAAATGACTGGGGCATACGTTTTATTGTTTCTGCAAAAGATTAGATTATTAAATAATGCTTAACTCTGTATTTTATAGAAGATAATATGTATACAGTTACATTAGGTGAAAATGCTTACTCTATATCACTATACCACTAGCTACAGTGGCTTCTTAACTGGAGTTCACTTAATGCTGGACTGTAATGACATTTGTTATTGAAATATTACAGCAACTAAACAACCGAATGCATTAAAGTAGACAAGTGTATAAAGCGATAACCACTGCGTATAAAAGACTAACCACTGATTTTTTTCGACATTTAAAAAGCAACCATCAGCAATTAGACCTGGAATTAACATTACAACAATGCGTTGTTTGTTAAGATGCGAGTAAATCTGCGTTTGAGGTGTTTAACAAGCCACTGTACACATAGAATCACTGCAACTAATAGCACGTTACTAGCATCTTTCTCCAAATCAATCCGTGATTATTTCTTTGTTCGCCATAGAGCTAATAAGCTATCTACTCTGCATTAGTCAACACGGCTCAAACACAACAAGCATGCACACGTTTCCAAAGACAGGCCCCGAAATAAAACAAACAAACCATAAAAGGCATTAACACGCATAACGACATAAACACGAGCATTTTTATTTGTTTTTAAACTCACCCTCCATCTCTCCCACTGATGTTTCCTGTTGTTCGTCCGCCATCTTGGATTCACAGTCCTGAGGCTGCGTCTAAAACAGCATCCTACATAGTAAAGAGTCTGTCAAAAATGCTACACCATCACTTACTAGTGTACTCATGTGACATACTTTTTAGTACAATAGTATGCTGTTGGAAACGCAGCCTGCTTTCAGACCAACAGCAACAATGGTTCAATTCAAAACAGCTCCTTATTTTCTCTCGGAGTGCACTATATAGGGTGTGAAATAAAAGCTTTTAAGCCCTAAGTAGTGCATTATAACTCTGTTTTAGGAGTAATTCGGGATTTCATTCCTTTCTGTACTTCCAGGTCAGGTTTGTTCGGCAGCACATTAACAATTTGGACAGTCTGTCCTTAGCGTTTACTATTAAAAACTAAAATGTTAACGTTAAACAGTGTTTCACTGTCGCTGAGGTGTTTTCGAAAAGTGGCAGCTCGGCGATGGCATCATACCAGTCTGACAAGTTAGTTAACATTTCATTCCCTAATTTGAAACGTAGCATCGCCAGATATTCCCGAGTGTTGTACGATTTGACGATACCTTATCGCGATACATTACCGTTGGTTGAAGTTTTGGCAGGTGTCAGTGCTTGTAAAACTCCATTATTATTTACAGTTATTTTAAAGTCTATATACAAACTTTTAGTTTTTTCTTAGGTAATGTCACAATGTCAGACATGTTTTGAGAATAATATCATCCCAATGTTTTTGAGCGTTGTGCAACACTGAATGTTATTATATATGATGTGTATCTGAAACAACTTTTGGTCACAGAAAGGTACAATCAGTTGTACACATTAATGCAACAGTCTTAAACACAGAGCCCTGGTTAGTTCAACTGTTTGTAACACCTTTCAATTACACATTCATTAACTTTTACTATCGGTTTTACCCTGGTTTGGGGTAATGTCATGTAATTGGTGGCACCATAGCAATGTGTATTGGGTAGGAGGTTTAAATAGTTGACAAATACATCAATAACCATCCAACTATGTTATTGAATACATAAACAGCTACTTTTCAACAACACAACTAACAAATGCTTTTATGGCCAGATAGTCTTATTCCTTTCCATTCAGCGTTTAGCCCTAAGCAATAATAACAACAAATTAAAAGCAGTTGTCACTGATAAATAAAAATCCCTTCATTTTTTTTTTTAGTTTCTTTGATGTATTGCGCAATCATATCAGCGGACCTGTTTGGAGTGTTTTTTAACCATAATATACTTGCTCCCATCAGTAGAAACATCACATTAAGGTGTGTCTTCTAGTGCTTAGCAATTTCCACAGAATGCAGTGCCATCACGGTGTTGACAAGAGCCTTTGTGTTATGTACGCATGAAAATCTTCAAAAAGGGGAAAGGCTTTTTTTTTTTAACAAGACACATGTGCTGTCCATTGATTTGCAGCTGTTGTGGTGAAAATACCTAAAAACAAAGGTGAAATCAATACAAAAACATACACACAAAATAGCAAGTGCAGACTAGAAAAGACGAATCTGACATTTTTGGTGATTTAGAAATCCCAGTCGGATGCGTTTTTTTTAGGTCCCAAAAAAGGATATGTTTGGAAAATGGGGACATATGGTCACCCTAATTAAATATAAGGTGTTAGAATTATAACCTTAATATTTAACTTACTTTGCAGCACCCAGTGTACCACATTACCTTATGCTTTTGCAAAATTATATATTTTTTGCCATATCACCCCTGGTTTTTCTAATAGACAAAATTTTTTCTT
Organism: Trichomycterus rosablanca; assembly: GCF_030014385.1. Lineage (NCBI taxonomy): Eukaryota > Metazoa > Chordata > Actinopteri > Siluriformes > Trichomycteridae > Trichomycterus > Trichomycterus rosablanca. The sequence continues at coordinate 32,782,508 of NC_085991.1, read as the reverse complement.
AATAATACTTGAAATGTTTTTAGTTGGCACACACCCACCTTTTAAAACATGCCAAACATGCTCTTAAGAGTGAGTATGTAAATGTTTGTGTGGTGCCCTGTGATGAATTGGTGCCCAGTCTAGGGTGTATTTCTACCATGACACCCTGATCAGGATAAAGTGAGTATTGAAAGTAAATGAATTAATAAATGTTCTAAACTAAATGAATGCTTTGCTTTCACAGATGACCTGATAAACAACATGGACAAGAAGGCAACATGGGACAGGTTTTACACAGAAAACAGCAAGAAAGGAAAATTCAGGAACTTTGAGTGGTTCTTTGGCTTCGACTCAGTCAAACACTACATTCTACCTATTTTGCAGGCAACCAATACCAATTCACCATTGCATGTTTTAGATATCGGCTGTGGCACATCAGCATTTGGGTCTTGTATCTACACTCATTTACCATGTGCTGTGAATGTCACATGTGCTGATATCTCTCCTGTGGCAGTACAATTAATGCAGGAACATGCTGAAAGCACACCAGTGCAGCCTTGCAACCCAGCCTCCACACTTGTCTTTCGAGAAATGGATTGCACAGAGCTACAAAGACATTATGAGCCCAGGAGTCTGGACTTAATATTGGACAAGGGTACAACAGATGCTCTGTTGAGGTCTACGGAAGGGCGAGAAAAAGCTGGTCAGGTTGTAAGGCAGTGTTTAACAGTGCTTAAACCCTCAGGATACCTGCTACAGTTCTCTGATGAAGATCCTGATGCCAGGCTGCTTTGGCTGGAGAAAGAGAGTCAAGGCTCACAGGTGGCAGCCAACATAGCTGTGCAGGAGGTTGGAAAATTAAGAGGGGTCACATATTTCTGTTATCAGTTCACCTTTCATATAGGACACTGACACTAACTGCAGGTGTATAAAATACCTGGATATCTAAAATGCTACCATATTTAGATTTTTTTAGCAATTGCACTTCTATGTACAGAGGATTGTTGTCATCTTTAAATGTGTTTTGGCATTGACTCCTTTGTACAAGGGTACTTTCAATAAATTATGCAACTGATTATTGGTGAATCCCACATTGTGATTACATATACCAGGGTTAGTACAGTATTAATTCTTGTTACTTTTTATTTTCACTTAGTGGTTGACATTTAGTTTAGTTTGTCTTAAGATGCATCATTAATTTTATTTAAAGTGTGAATCCTGGCATTCATCTTCAATTCTAAAGTGTGAATAGTCCTGTTTCTAGAATTAGCAGCATTTACTATACTTACATAATAGAGAAGAAATAAACATCTTTCTGCTTAGCATATCCGACCAGCATGTCATCATCAGTCCATTTTGCCTCAGCATTTCCGCGCATTAGAAACCAGTACTTCCTCTGGACAGCTCATAAAATGAAATGTAAAAGAGTGATAATTAACTCTTAAGAGGTCTGGCTTCTAAAACGTTTACTGTGCTGATAATATTTCACCATGCAAATAATACCTTGTATGTGGTGCTCCTATAATCGCTTTCCATTCATTAACCAAGTATAAGTTTCACAATGAGCATAATAATAGATCAGTCAGTAACAGTATACCTGTATAGTAGGTGTACCTAATAAAATAGCAGTTGAGTGTAGATTACTTTACAGTTATGTAAATTTCTTTAGCTTGAAAAATGTTTAAACTTGGTATCATCATCTGTATATGGTGGACTGTTGGTAAAAGCCAGATTAGATCTATTGATTTACTCTGGCAGCTGCATGCCACCGTAGGGCAGGTTGACCATTTACTGCTTATCCCGCTTAATAACATGTTCTGACCTTCAGAAGTACTGCTCACTAGATGTTTTTGCACCCTTTTATGTAAACTTCAAAGAATGTTAGTTTTGACCTTACAATCTGTTCTAACTGTGCTGATATTTATTATAACAGCATGGCTTTTTCACACCAAAACTGTACGACTCCACTGACACGTTGCCAAGTTACAACAAGCTTTTTGCACACAAACCTTAGTTGTTTTATATTATAAAAAATGAGAAACATAAAATGGATGACTAAGATAACATTTGTTTATTAGGATTTTAACATCATGTTTTACACTTTGGTTACATTCATGACAGGAACGGTAGTTACTCATTACACAAGATTCATCAGTTCACAAGGTTATATCAAACACAGTCCTGGACAATTTAGTATCTCCAATTCACTTCACTTGCACATCTTTGGACTGTGGGAGGAAACCAGAGCACCCGGAGGAAACCCTTGCAGACACGGGGAGAACATGCAAACTCCACACAGAAAGGACTCGGACCGCCCCACCTGGAGATCAAACCCAGGACCCAGATAATATTTGACCTGCAGCTCATTTGACCAGTTCCTGAACATCAGATTCTAAATCTGCTGTTAATATGAAAACTGTTAGATGCTGGCAGAACCGAACATGTTGGAATTGGCTAAATATTCCAATAATATCTCTCTGCAGAGCCATCAGACCCCTTCTTCAATGAACATAAATGTACAGATTATAATACAAATATTGCAATAAATCCTTATAGCTAAATTGTCATTTAATTCTTAGTGAATTTTATTTTAATTTGTTATTCTTTTTCCTATCATCTTCACTTACTTAATTGGTAGTGTTATACTAAATAAACCATGTCTGTTGTAGCCTACTCTGAAATGGGGAGGAAGGTAATCACTGACTTCCTATGACACAATTCACTAGCCTGCTTAACAATGTTCACTATAGGGAAATGAGCTAAATTAACAGCTTTAATTCTTGTAGAGATCTAGAGACTAAATATTGTCAAAGTATGATTTCTTGTACAATAATCTTGAACGTTTTCTTACCAAATATCAAAATGATATGAGCAAAGTATATGGAAGTTAATTAAAACATAGTTCTATTTTTAAACTGTTTGTTTGTTTATTAGGATTGTAACATCATGTTTTACACTTTGGTTACATTCATGACAGGAAACGGTAGTTACTCATTACACAAGATTCATCAGTTCACAAGTTTACATCGAACACAGTCATGGACAATTTTGTATCTCCAATTAACCTCACTTGCATGTCTTTGGACTGTGGGAGGAAACCGGAGCACCTGAAGAAAACCCACATGGACACGGAGAGAACATGCAAACTCCACACAGAAAGGACCTGGGGATCGAACCCAGGACCTTCTTGCTGAGATATAGATATCAAAGGATTACCATTTTACACAAGTAAGATTTATTGTAAGAAAGAAAATAAACCCTGCACAATCTAAAGTACTGACATCCCCAAGTAAGACATACACCGATCAGCCATAACATTAAAACCACCTCCTTGTTTCTACACTCACTGTCCATTTCATCAGCTCCACTTACCAAATAGAAGCACTTTGTAGTTCTACAATTACTGACTGTAGTCCATCTGTTTCTCTACATACTTTTTTAACCTACTTTCACCCTGTTCTTCAATGGTCAGGACCACCACAGAGTAGGTATTATTTGGGTGGTGGGTCACTCAGCACTGCAGTGTCACTGACATGGTGGTGGTGTGTTAGTGTGTGTTGTGTTGGTATGAGAGAATAAGACACAGCAGAGCTGATGGAGTTTTTAAACACCTCACTGTCACTGCTGGACTGAAAACAGTCCACCAACTAAAAATATCCAGCCAACATCGCACTGTGGGCAGCGTCCTGTGACCACTGATGAAAGTCTAGAAGATGACCAACTCAAACAGCAGCAATAGATGAGTGATCGTCTCTGATGTTACATCTACAAGGTGGACCAACTAGGTAGAAGTGTCTAATAGAGTGGACAGTGAGACACGGTATTTAAAAACTCCAGCAGCGCTGCTGTGTCTGATCCACTTATACCAGCACAACACACTAACACACCGCCACCATGGCATTGTCACTGCAGTACTGAGAATGATCCACCACCCAAATAATACCTGCTCTGTGGGGGTCCTGACCATTGAAAAACAGGGTGAAAGCAGGCTAAAAAAAGTATGTAGAAAAACAGATGGATTACAGTCAGTAATTGTAGAACTACAAAGTGCTTCTATATGGTAAGTGGAGCTGATCAAATGGACAGTGAGTATAGGAACAAGGAGGTGGTTTTAATTGTATGGCTGATCAGTGTATATCACCTCTAAAATACAAACACTGGAAAAACAAGTAGAAGTCAGTAGAAGGTATTGTTAAAAAATTCAAAAACATGGGGCCACATTTTAAAAACTAGTGGCCCACAATACAAATACACAAAGCACGCATAACATTATGACCACCTCCTTCTTTCTACACTTACTGTCCATTTTATCAGCTCCACTTACCATATAGGAGCACTTTGTAGTTCTCCAATTACTGACTGTAGTCAATCTGTTTCTCTGCATGCTTTGTTAGCCCCCTTTCATGCTGTTCTTCAATGGTCAGGACCCCCACAGGACCACCACAGAGCAGGTATTATTTGGGTGTTAAATCATTATCAGCACTGCAGTGACACTGACATGGTGGTGGTGTGTTAGTGTGTGTTGTGCTGGTATGAGTGGATCAGACACAGCAGCGCTGATGGAGTTTTTAAACACCTCACTGTCACTGATGGACAAAGAATAGTCCACCAACCAAAAATATTTAGCTAACAGCGCCCCGTGGGCAGCGTCCTGTGACCACTGATGGTCTAGAAGATGACCAACTCAAACAGCAGCAATAGATGAGCGATCGTCTCTGACTTTACATCCACAAGGTGAACCAACTAGGCAGGAGTGTCTAATAGAGTGGACACGGTATTTAAAAACTCCAGCAGCGCTTCTGTGTCTGATCCACTCATACCAGCACAACACACACTAACACACCACCACCATGTCAGTGTCACTGCAGTGCTGAGAATGATCCACCACTTAAATAATACCTGCTCTGTGGTGGTCCTGACCATTGAAGAACAGAGTGAAAGCAGGTTAAAAAAGGTATGTAGAGAAACAGATGGACTACAGTCAGTAATTGTAGAACTACAAAGTGCTTCTATATGGTAAGTGGAGCTGATAAAATGGACAGTGAGTGTAGAAACAAGGAGGTGGTTTTAATTGTATGGCTGATCGGTGTATATAGAGACCTTACAAACATTTGGTTGGTTATCTCAAACAAAAGACCCAAAAAGTGATCTAATCAGCAATTATACAGAACTATTAACATCCTGTGTTTCACAGAACATCAAACCCCTTAATTCCATATTTGTTTTAGTATCTGTAATGAGGGTTGTGTTTTTGTCGAGAGTATGGTTTATATTGCTGCTTGCCGGTGTGTTTTGTCCTCATCACAAAACTGTTTCCTGTTCTTGAACAGGACGGGACAGAAGAAGCAGGTGTGCTGTTATAGTTGCCACCTTAAGCAAACAAAATTAAACATTAGTATGATCCACTCGGAGCAGAATTTAATACTATATAACCATAAACTCTTACAATTAAGTAAGGTAAACTACATGTAAGACATCTTTATGTGCTTATATGTTCATTTGACCCGGTCAGCCTAATTATGAAACATAACTGTAAAGATTTGTTTTCTGAGCATTATTGAGGACTGATGCTGATGTTGGGTAATAAGGTCTGTCTCAAAGTTGGCATTTTAATTTAGCTCAGATTTTTGATGGGATCAAGGTAAGGACACTCCCAGTCCAGTTCCTCCACACCAAACCAAAATTGAGAATAATAATTATAAATTAATACTAAAACATTATCACTTAACATTACAGTTGAACTATGCAGTCTGCCAAACTTAGATTCACCCAGAGTGCCAGAAAGTAAATAGAACTGATCAATTTTGCTCTAGAGTCTAATGGCAGCATGCCTTATATCACTCCCATTGACGATTCACATTATTCATGATGAGATTGTGTGCAGCTGCTCCAGATGAAGAGTTTTTGCTTTCACATTGGTTTCAAAAATAGTTTGAACCCTGGTGAATGTTGCAACAAAGCACACACCATTGTTACACTCTACATGCTTTAGCACTTGGAGGCCCAATTTGTGATTTGATGTGGCCTACTACTTCTTTACACAACTCCATCTGAGCTGGAACTATAACAGCATTTTTACTGAATCAGACTATTACCAATATTTGTGTATGGATAATCAACAAACAGTATTTTTGATGTACCTATGAACTTGTTGCTTAAACAGCCAAACATATTAATTGCAAGGTGTGTCCATATGCTTTTGGCCATGCAGCGTTATAACATGACTTAAGTTATGGTAAAGTCTTACCATTATTACTTGTATTGTTCTCAAAACTGATGTAACCATCATGAAACTGAGACACAGTAGGTAATTGGTCCTCATAAAAACACGGTCCAAATCCGTCATACTGTGGTGGATGGTACCAGGATGGTTCTGAAAAGATATAATAAGTAGATCAAGGTCCTCTATATGCTGCAAATATGACCTCTGCTGGCTAATGGTGACTGCACAATAAGACAAAGGGGAATGGAGATCGGTGCGCAATACAAATTTCTATATGAACCTGCCCCGTGCAGGCGTGTGTTAGTCACAGCTCTTCTTTGTCAGGAGTGGAGGTCAGCAGCAGTAGAGGTAGTGAAATGCGATAGGGTAATTTGATACGACTAGATTGGGAGGAAAATTGGGGAAAATGCATTAAAAAATAGCAACACATTTAATAAAAAAAAAAAAAATAAAAAAAAAAATTTGGACCAGGTAAAATAAAGAGTGGTTACCCAACCCATTATTGGCTATAAAAGAAGAATCCACATAAACGCACTATGCCAACAAAAATGGGCTGTGGCTTACCACTGTGTGCAAAACTTTGTGAGACAATTGTCAATCAGTTCAAAAAGAATATTTCTTGTGATTCACAACCCTACATGTGTAATAATAAAGATCATCTGAATATGTTATGCATGGTAATGCTGCTGCATATTCCATCGATGACTGGATAAGAAACTACTGTAAAAATATTAATATTATTATAATATATATATTTTTTATTTATTATTATTTTTTATTTATTTAAATTTTTACCCCTTTCTCCCCTTTTAGCACATCCAATTGTTCAATTAGCATCGTGCTTCCTCTCTGTCTATGCCGAACCCTGCCCTGACGGAGGTGATTGAAGCTAACCCGTATCCCCTCCGAAACACGAGCAGCAGCCAGATGCATCTTTGCCACCCACACATTGACGAGTTTGGCGCCACCTAGCGTTGCATGCGGAGAGACACACCCTAAGGGCACCCTCTCCCATCTCTGTGTAAGCGCCTCCAATCAGCCGGCAGAGAACGCAATCGCATTCTGACAGAGAGAGACCCACATCCGGTTCTTTGTCCCACCCCCCACATGAGCAACCGGCCAATCGTTGCTCATATAGCCACTCAGCTTCGAACCGGTAAAGCAAGGCTGGATTCAATACCATGCTTCTCAGAATCCAGCCCTGGTTGCAGCGCGTTTCTTTTTACCGCTGCGCCACCTGAGCGGCATTTTATTATAATATTAATATATTTAAAACACATCCAGTTAAAACACAGACTACTAAAACAAAAACAAAGCATACTTTTTATTTAATAAGGCCTGAATGAGCTTTGTACCTTTGGCTGTAGGACTGGACAGCATGACACCCCATGCCTGAGCAGCATGAGCCAGCAGCAGGAATGTTATTTGCCGATGAACTATAGCATTCCAGTGAACGCCATCCCTCATGCGGTGATGGAGACTAAATCGGAACAGGAAGTGCAAATCTAGAACGTTGAAGCCATAAGCATCTGCCAACGTTGCACCGTAGAAGTTCGCCTCAATGACATCATAGCGCAGAGTCGGGCCCATGTGCTCAATCTGACAGGTGAAAAGATTGAACTGAATTATCTTCTTACAGATAAACAGTCAAAAGGGTGTGTGTATTAAATCAGACACTACCTACAGATTCTCTTTTGGAAAGTCTGGTTAGCTTTGTGTTCAACAAAAAAGACAGAAACCGAAAATCTACACTTCTCTGGAATCTCTCTACTCCAGGGTCTTTTAAAATTTTATAGTGATGCACTCACCCCATACTGAGTTGGAAAGATACCTGAATTGTATCTAGGTTGATACTGGCTGTAAACAATAAATTAGTATTGGATTACATTTCCAATCAGGTGTTTCACTAAATAAGCCAAACAGTCAAGACAAAACAGTGCAATTAGGAATGTGCAATGTAGCCAAACCCCTTTAATATGATCTATCTGATGTGCTGTAACAATTTACAGGACAGCTCCAATGATCAGACTGACTACAGTAGTACCAACAAATCTCTATTATCAGGGGTCTTATATCTGATTTCCAGTCCATAAGCAATAACAGAATATAAATCCTACCCATTCTAAAGTAGATGGTAAGCAATAAATACACTTTAAGCTAAAAACTACAGTAGAAGTCTCTCGGAAACATTTAACACTGCCTAGCCGCTGCTATTTGGATGACAGTCAACAAATAATAACAAACCCCTCAATAAATGAACATGTTGAATATTCAGTGACATGTTCAAATCTGTTCACGGCAAAATAAAAAACAACACCTACTTCAGGCACCAGAAAGCCTCCAACGATCTTCTGGCCCAGAGGCATGGTCATGTTCCATACCACAAGGCATTCCTTAGGCAAAACTGCCTTCAGCTTGGCAAAGAACTTATGCAATTTCTCCCGGTACTCCGAAACCCACTTCCGATTATATCTGAATACCGAGAGAGAGACAGAGAGAGAGAGAGAGAGAGAGAGAGAGAGAGAGAGAGAGAGAGACAGAGAGAGAGAGAGAGAGACAGAGACAGAGAGAGAGAGAGAGAGAGAGAGAGAGAGAGAGAGAGAGAGAGAGAGAGAGAGAGAGAGAGAGAGAGAGAGAGAGAGAGAGAGAGAGAGAGAGAGAGAGAGAGAGAGAGAGCTTAAATGTACACAGTGCAAGGATGATTTATGTCATCAGTTGTGACACAGAACTGTTATGTATGGACAGACACTTTTACCACAGTTACCTAGATACATCCCATACGCAGGAGTTGACTATGACCACATCCGGTTTTGCATCATTTTCAAAGTCAGCAAGAATGCTCTCCATGTACTTAGAGAAGATCCGTGTGATGAAGTAGAACCGGACCAGGTGATGGTCTGTGCGATACTGACGAACTTCTCTGTATTCTGTACCATTTGTCATGTGCCCTAATCTTCCTCCTTCTACAAGACAATCCTGTTCGAAGAATAATTCTCCCTGATGAGAGAATTACAAAAGCCCCAATCAGTACCTTATTGTTGTACTAGAACAATAAAGTAGCATAAAAGAAAACCTACCTTGCTTTTTAACTGGCATTGTGTCAGATATGAATCTCTCTGCAAAAACAACACCAAGTCTTTGTACACAGAACGCTGAACTACAAAAAAATGAAGACAATTAGCACAACATTTACTATACAAGCAGTGGTGAATTACTCAGTGTTGATATTCATACTAAATCACTCCCTTTAACTTATATGCTAGTGTAAAGGGAACATGGATATTATTCTAAGCATGTTAGTAACACTGGCAGGGTACCGCCACTGTAGTGTGTGGTGCACTGGCTCTTAAACTGTGGTACTTCTGGAGTGGCCGGCACAGTCACCTGACTCCAAATTTAAGAGCCAGAAGCTGGTGTCTGGCTATGCATAGCATTTGCAGCTGGTCGTAGTAGCAAAAGAGTGTTCTATTAAGTACCTAAGATGCTTATCATTAAGGGGTTGAATAAGACTGCAGTAGTCAATAAAAGTGGCATTTTGTGTTGAATGTGGAGAAAACACTTGTTATGTTAGTTGTGTTGAGCTATTTAAACTGTTCTTGTTTGATTGGTAAATTGCAAACAACTGATTAAACCAATAAGGGTTAATTAATTTTGATTACAACTGTACCCCTATGTGAAACAAGAAAATACCTTGGAAAATAGGTTGTAAATGTTAGTGTGTGTTAGGTGTTTAATAAAGAATACTGTGTTCAGCACACAGACAATACCACCTTTTAACAACCATGGATTCACTTTCCAAGCTCTTGCCAAAATTTCTAAGATTGCCAAATTAAAAAATACCAAATGAAGTGATATATGTTAAATAGATTAAACAGCCTTGTTATGAATGATTTAATCTCAAAACCAACTGCAATTCTAATGGTAGTAAGTGTTAAAAAATCAGTACCATAAGGTAAAACATGATCTAGGGTTAAAATTTACTTTGTGTGGGCAAGGGGAAAACACAAAAAAGTTCACAATGTTAAACAGACTCACTTTATTCACTGAAATCAGATAACATTTTTGACACCTTTGGTTAAGAGGTATGTTTTTTTTTTTTTTTTAGTAAAATAAATAGGCAGCCTATTCAAATACATAGTCACCAAGCACTTTATTTGAAATGTCTGCCTTGTACATACATTCATTAGCCATGGGCTACACCTACCATATGAATATACATTGTGGGTGTACAATTACTTACTGTAGTCCATGCCATACTCTGTGCATTTTGTCAAACCCCTTTACCCCATCCATTAATGAAAAGAGACCCCTATATGACTTCCACTGATATAATCTGTTTTGGGTGATATTTATTTATTTATTAGGATTTTAACATCATGTTTTACACTTTGGTTACATTCATGACAAGAACGGTAGCTACTCGTTACACAAGATTCATCAGTTCACGAGGTTATATCGAACAGTCATGGACAATTTAGTGTCTCCAATTCACCTCACGTGCATGTCTTTGGACTGTAGGAGGAAACCGCAGAACCCGGAGGAAACCCACAAAGACATGGGGAGAACACGCAAACTCCACACAGAAAGGACCCGGACCGCCCCACCTGGGGATCAAACCCAAGACCTTCTTGCTGTGAGGCGACAGTGCTACCTACTCAGCCACCGTGCCACCCTGGGGTGTAACTACTGGGGGGCAGGTGCATATATGTACAGTGCCTTGCAAAAGTATTCAGCCCCCTTGAACTTTTCAACCTTTTGCCACATTTCAGGCTTTAAACATAAAGATATGAAATTGTAATTTTTTGTGAAGAATCAACAACAAGTGGGACACAATCGTGAAGTGGAACGAAATTTATTGGATATTTTAAACTTTTTTTAGAAATAAAAAACTGAAAAGTGGGGCGTGCAATATTATTCAGCCCCCTTGCGTTAATACTTTGTAGCGCCACCTTTTGCTGCGATTACAGCTGCAAGTCACTTGGGGTATGTCTCTATCAGTTTTGCACATCGAGATACTGAAATTTTTGCCCATTCTTCCTTGCAAAACAGTTCGAGCTCAGTGAGGTTGGATGGAGAGCGTTTGTGAACAGCAGTTTTCAGCTCTTTCCACAGATTCTCGATGGGATTCAGGTCTGGACTTTGACTTGGCCATTTTAACACCTGGATAAGTTTATTTGTGAACCATTCCATTGTAGATTTTGCTTTATGTTTTGGATCATTGTCTTGTTGGAAGATAAATCACCGTCCCAGTCTCAGGTCTTTTGCAGACTGCAACAGGTTTTCTTCCAGAATGGTCCTGTATTTGGCTCCATCCATCTTCCCATCAATTTTAACCATCTTCCCTGTCCCTGCTGAAGAAAAGCAGGCCCAAACCATGATGCTGCCACCACCATGTTTGACAGTGGGGATGGTGTGTTCAGGGTGATGAGCTGTGTTGCTTTTATGCCAAACATAACGTTTTGCGTTGTGGCCAAAAAGTTCGATTTTGGTTTCATCTGACCAGAGCACCTTCTTCCACATGCTTGGTGTGTCTCCCAGGTGACTTTTTATAGATATCTTTGAGAAATGGCTTTCTTCTTGCCACTCTTCCATAAAGGCCAGATTTGTGCAGTGTACGACTGATTGTTGTCCTATGGACAGATTCTCCCACCTCAGCTGTAGATCTCTGCAGTTCATTCAGAGTGATCATGGGCCTCTTGGCTGCATCTCTGATCAGTCTTCTCCTTGTTTGAGCTGAAAGTTTAGAGGAACGGCCGGGTCTTGGTAGATTTGCAGTGGTCTGATACTCCCTTCATTTCAATATGATCGCTTGCACAGTGCTCCTTGAGATGTTTAAAGCTTGGGAAATCTTTTTGTATCCAAATTCGGCTTTAAACTTCTCCACAACAGTATCTCGGACCTGCCTGGTGTGTTCCTTGGTCTTCATGATGCTCTCTGCGCTTTAAACAGAACTCTGAGACTATCACAGAGCAGGTGCATTTATACGGAGACTTGATTACACACAGGTGGATTCTATTTATCACCATCAGTCATTTAGGTCAACATTGGATCATTCAGAGATCCTCACTGAACTTCTGGAGTGAGTTTGCTGCACTGAAAGTAAAGGGGCTGAATAATATTGCACGCCCCACTTTTCAGGTTTTTATTTCTAAAAAAAGTTTAAAATATCCAATAAATTTCGTTCCACTTCACAATTGTGTCGCACTTGTTATTGATTCTTCACAAAAAATTACAATTTCATATCTTTATGTTTAAAGCCTGAAATGTGGCAAAAGGTTGAAAAGTTCAAGGGGGCTGAATACTTTTGCAAGGCACTGTATATACAGTACAGGCCAAAAGTTTGGAAACACCTTCTCATTCCTGTGGTTTTTCTTAATTTTTTTTAAATTTTCTACATTGTAGATTAATACTAAAGACATCCAAACTATGAAGGAACACATATGGAATTATGTAGTAAACAAAAAAGTGTTAAACAAACCAGAATATGTTTTATATTTTAGATTCTTCAAAGTAGCCATCTTTTGCTTTAATGACAGATTTGCACACTCTGAAATTTTCTCAACCAGCTTTATTAGGTTTCCACCTGGAATGGTTTTCAATGAATGTTTGTGCCTTGTCTAGAGTGAATTTTTGGAATTTGTTGCTTTTTTAATGTGTTTGAGACCATCAGTTGGGTTGTGCAGAGGTAGAGTTGGTAAAATATAAAACATATTCTGGTTTGTTTAACACTTTTTGGTTCACTACATAATTCTTCATAGTTTGGATGTCTTCAGTATTAATCTACAATGTAGAAAATAAAAATAATCAAGAAAAAACATTGAAGAGAAGGTGTGTCCAAACTTTTGGCCTGTACTGTATATATGAAATTTGTTGAAAGAGCCCAATTTTTTTGGGCACTGGGGCCCATGAGCTCCCAGTTACGCCACTGGTGCCACCCCGTTTTGGGTGATAGATCATTACTTAAAATTCTTCAAGGTTAAAACAAAACAAACAAAACAAACACCCCAAAACTGTTACTTTACATTTAGAGAAAATCTGTCTAGATGGTCTGATGTTATCCAAGAACCACCAAAAACAGGTCTGCTATTAGAAGCTGAGTGACACTTTTCACAGTCAAGCAAGCTTTGTTTGGTCATGCACTTGGAAGGTACCCAAGGTCTCCAAAAGCTGTAAGCCATAAAGCTTTACCAAAGTTAGCAGCTGATCACATAGAAGTAAAGACAAGAATAGTGGGTTCTTTTTGCATGTACACGTTGAATTGCGTGGCGATAAAATGGTACGTTGGATCGACTGTGGACAATAACAACTGTTCCCAGTCAAAACTGCAATATGTATACAACACGGAATATTTCAGAACTCACAACGAACTTGTGAAAAACTCGATTTAGCAAAGAAGTCAAAGAGAAGCTGCAAATGTATGTATGTAAATTGTCAGCTACTATGTGTTTCATAATAGAATAGTAGTGATGTTTAGTGATGTTAGATATTACTTACTTGAATCTCCCAGCACGACCACAAATTTGTTGTGAAGGAGCTGAGTGGCCTGTTGATGAGTTACCGTCCTGAATGCGGCCTCTCGCATTTTCAATGTTAACTTAGCAAAATTAACAGTAAATATGAAACAGCTAGCCTAAAAAACACCACTGCTTTTAATAACCTTACAGGTAAAGGTTAGTTTATTTAACTATTTTTACCAGGCAGGTTTATCAGTGTCGTTTCTAAGCTCTATTTAGTGCACTTTACCTGAATGAGCTAAAGTGATTCTTAATTGAACGCAGTGATAAACGATGGTCGGATTAGGCCCAAATTTAGTTAAATAGTTTAATACTGATTTATTTTGCGCTCTCCGGATTAACAGCGTTCGTTTTGACCAACACCCACATAAACAAACTAACTTGCAATTAAAGCGGACTTATCTCACAGTTTCGAACTCCGATTGATTGGGCTCCGTCTTAAACAGCCTGGAAGAACATACGCTGATTTTGACAAACGGAATAGTCGGCAAATGCTGTTTGGGACACAGCCCTACCTGTATCGTTGTTTAGCTAGTTTCCGAATAAAAACATTTTGTTAAAAAAAGAACAAAAACAGTTCATAATTTGTAAAAAGTGTGTTTTATCACTATAACAAGAACATTATAAACTCAATAAATTATATGCATTTTTATAATTTACTCAATAAAGTGGTTTTCTGTTCATATAATTGTGTGAACAACACAACATTTGTGGAAATCAAGATAGTACGAACAGTTACATAATTATTATGTATTTCATAACTTTATGTGAGAAGGTCGTCCTGGGTTCGATCCCCAGGTGGAGCAGTCCGGGTCCTGTCTGTGTGGAGTTTGCATGTTATCCCCGTGTCTGCGTGGGTTTACTCCGGGTGCTCCGGTTTCCTCCCACAGTCCAAAGACATGCAAGTGAGGTAAATTGAAGACACTAAATGGTCCATGACTGTGTTTGATATAACCTTGTGTGAACTGATAAACCTTGTGTGTAATGAGTAACTACCGTTACTGTCATAAATGTAACCAAAGTGTAAAACATGACGTTAAAATTCTAATAAACAAACAAACAAACTTCATGTGAAATTCATTTCATCTCATGTTCTCTCAATTTACAAAAACATGCCAATAGGTAGATATGCTACTGTATATTTTTACACGTAATGTTCATGTGAGTTTTCTCCAGGTATTTAGGTTTTCTTTTCAGCTAACAAAAACATGCCAGTAAGTAGATAAGCTACTTTAAACCAGTCCCAGCTTTGTGTAAGTTTGCATAAGTGAGTGAGTGGATGTGTGATGCCATGCAGTATAACTGGCACCATCTCCACCATCTCCAGGGTGCATACTGTAATGAACATAGTGATTCTGAAATTGGCTCCAGGCCTACAGTGACTAGGATATGACTAGCTTGAATACAGTGATTACTGAAGATGAATGAAAACATTAATAAATTAATCAATGAATACGTTAATCAATGTTGTGTTTTACAAGTACAAGTGACTGAATGTAACACAAGGCATAACATTAACAGAATAGCTTTATTAAACCATTTTCCTGAAGGAGCAACACTAAGCCAAATAATGAAGTCAAAAAAGAAAAACAAAAACAATTTTAGAACTTTACATTGTAAAATGTAAATATATCCTTCCTAACAAATGTACTCTCTAACTGAACATATTATGGTTTCATTAAATTAACTCTTTTAACAACAAACAGTGATAACAATTAGAACCAGAACTATGGCATGTATTCAGAAACTGAAATTGTCCACCAGATGTTTTGAATTCCATGGTCCAGCGTGGTTGGCCAAAAACTGTTGGTTCACCATAGTCTTGGCCTTTTGATACAGGTGGGCAGCCATCTTAAAAAAATAAATAAATAAATAAAGTAAATAACATATCCAAACACTTATAAATTACTGTGACATCTTCATTAATCACTTTCTGAAAACAGTTTAGCTTAGTCACAAGTTACACAAAGCCTGCAATAGGCAAATACTAATGACACTTAAGACCATTCGTTTTCAGTCTGGCTCTCAAGGTTTCCTAAGTAAATCTAGATTTTTGCCTCCTGTCAGTTCCCAACACATCTCACTTGATTTACATTTTTATTCATGGCACTTGGCAGACACTTTTATCCAAAGCAGCTTAAAGTTGAGGGTTAAGGGCCTTGCTGAAGGGCCCACCAGTGGCAGTGGTGGAGCTTAAACTAATACTAGTAACTTCATATACTAGTCCAGTACCTTAACCAATGAGCCACACTGTCCCTGTGTTGTAAGCAGATAAAGCAAAACCCATAGGGGGAGCCCTAAGAACTGTTAATAAAGTTTAACCCAGTAAATAAATACCTTAGCTTTGCGGTAGGTTGTAAAAGACAAAAGCTCTTGTTGACCAAAAAGCATGGCCACTGTTCTGAAACTGAAGTACAGAGATCTTTTACACAGTCTACTGGAAAACCCAGGCCCGCTTACAAAAGGAGACCTAAAAAAAGAAATGATAAAATAAATTATTTTTCATAAATGTTCTAATTTTACTTTGTATTATGGGTGATTAAATGTGATTGGTAAAAATGTCAATTCAATCCATTTAGAATTAACCCAACACGATAAAAACTGCAAAAAGTCAAGATGTCTGAAAACTTTCCGAAACAACAGCTAAACTTACCCACTGATGGCATGGCCAGTTGTGCTATCCAGAACTTCAATGCTGGAGTCTCCCAGAGACCAGTTTACACTAAGGTCTTTGCAGTGCTCTGAGATCATAGCTGGTCCCACATTCCCTCCATTCTGGAAGAAGATGTTTGTTTGTTGGTATGGAGGAATCAGGATGTCTTTTAAATCAGTCCCCAGGCGCTTATTGATGGTATCTGAGACTATTTCTGCATAGTGGCTTGAGTCACCTAGACATGAAAAGAAAACTGGTAAAAAAGCAAAACCATTCAGTGATCATAAAAACCTGTTGTTGAAATATGATGGTGGACAAATTACTAGCTAGTTCTGTGTCTGGCAGACAAGTAACTTAAGAAACTGCAGAACAAGATAAATGTTTTTGTCCCTTCAATTATCTTTTTAAAATGGCAATAAACCTGCTTTTTATTGCCTTATAATCACTGTTTTGGTTTAAATGCATTTTAAATGCATACAGTATGTTAAGTTCATTTATTTTACAGCACAACTGAGATAATGAGCAGGTAGTGTAATTTCTGGGCAGCAATAAAGAGTGTGATCGAAATAAGCACTGTCACAAATGCGGTTACACCTTGTGCTCCTCCCCAACCGCAGATATCAACGTCAACAAGTGATCACTTGGGTAAATGAAAAATAGCCAGGGTTTATAAAAATCTGTGTTTCATTTATACTAGAGCAATTTACTATGTAACAATTTATTTAATTGTTCATTTAGTTTTCACATCTTACCAAGTATGGTACTAGTGATGTACAATGGCTTGATGAAGTGACTTAGCAGTGCCCCCTGTACTCCAGTGACAGTCCAGCGGGAGAGTTTTGCACTGTCGGACATGCAGCAGACACGGGCGCCCCAGACACTAGGAGGCAGGAAGGCAGCTGGGATCAGAGAGCCTTTAGAATGGCACTGCAGCTTTAGCGATGGGTAGCCACTGCTCTGAGACTTCCTTTCAAATTAATTCAATTCATTAGTGATCAACATTAATAACAATAAAATGCAAAATCTTACAACTTAAATAGGAGACAAAGGTCTTTATAAGGTAGGTTATAACTGCACTGGATGAATGGAACACTATTGTTCAAAACATATTCCTTCCACTGGTGCTATGGGTCCTGAGGACATGGGTATGAACCTCACTTGTGGTCATGGTCTGTGCAAACATTTTTTTATTTTGAGTTTTCCAAGAGTACCCCTGCTTTTTCCCACCATCCAAAATCATGTAAAAGGTTAATTGTTTGCTCTAAATGCACTTAGGTGTAATTGAGTGAGTCAATATGAGTGTGTGATGCCCTGAAATGGGTTGGTGACCTGTCCTGCGCTGTAACAAGTATTTTTCAGTAGCACAAGGCCCACCACAACCTCAATCAAGCACAAAGTGAAAATTAATCAAAACAATTGTTCAACTTGGTTAATTATGATGACTATGAGGCACTATGAGAAAGAAACCACTCCTGTCAGAATAGAAATGTTCATTCATATTGCTCAAATACTCATTCAACAAACCTAATATTGATTTGCATGCATTAACTGTATTATTATATTTTCCATTTAATTTCTCAAATCTGTATGAGAAATTCTGCAATCTCCTGGATTCATTCTAACAATACTACCTATGAGATCTGGGGTTTAAATCACAGTGGGACTACACAGATAGTTTACTGTGCAAGGTTTGGCTAGCTAATTTATAGATTTGAATAAATGCTGACATTATTGCTATGATCTCTGTAAAGCACACAACTGGACAGAAACAATTTGTAACTTACTTACATTAGTATAAACTGT
The DNA here is from genome assembly GCF_030014385.1 of Trichomycterus rosablanca. NCBI lineage: Eukaryota > Metazoa > Chordata > Actinopteri > Siluriformes > Trichomycteridae > Trichomycterus > Trichomycterus rosablanca. Next base: position 32,764,336 of record NC_085991.1, on the reverse strand, counting down.
GCTGCTCCTTTGGGGGTCTGATTGGTGTACAGGTGCAGGTAGATCTTTGGTTTAATCTGAAGCAGCTGCTCTGTGGGACAGCTTTGAAATATTGAGCGTTCTCTAAGCTCTGGCTGGGAACTGTAAAACAGCATTAGCTGCTTATACAGGTACCTGATGAGCACAAATATGAATATACATTTTAAACAACATTAGTGTTCTTGTTAGAGATGTGTAGCAGATATGTGGGGGGAAATCATAAACATAAAGAAAAGAGACAAAATATTTTCAGTATTAAAAAATGGAAAACATCTGTCACATCGTTGGGAAGATGTGGTATCATAAAAGCAATAGAAAAATAAATAGAGTTACATTGTTGTACATTTGTGATTTACTTTGTAAAGCTGCCTTGTAACTCTGTTAGAGAATCTTGACCAATTAAAATAATGCACTGCTAAAGAATTTATAAGCTACACTCATCTAAAATGACCAAAGAAAAAGTCTTAATTTAATAACATATTAATGGATAAAATTGATGTGAAAGAAAAAGCTTTCCATTAATTAAAAGTTAATTAAAATGCAGTAAACTATTAAATTGTGCAGCAATTCTAGTCCCAGACACCCTAAGAAATTAAAATGATTACTTCCCCTACCTTTTAAGAGCTCTGCGTGCAATCACGATGCCATGGCAGTCATGAACAAGTGAGCCTGTAAAACAGTGCCAACCGCTGTAGCAACTCTGCCCTGTGCCCAGCGCCACCACTTCATACTGCTCACAGCACTGCCCTCCAGTGTCAATCACCTCTGGTACACACAGGTTATTTAAAGTATGCTCAATACAAAGTATTCTCTGTCCTATGCACAAATGTTTTTATGCACACACCTCTTTCCAGTATGAACGCAGCAAGGCAGCTTTTAGTACTGTAGTACTCTGGGCATTCTTTCAGCAGTTTGTTGAAACGTTCGCTACACAGGGCCGCCACACGATTCTTGTGCCAATCTGTAAAACTCACTGAAATCAGAAAGAAAATCCGTTTAATTGGCGATGTTATAAGAAAATGCTTACTTGTCTGGTTACACTGTCACATATAAGACAAAAATGAAAATATTTAGAATACTTGCTGTATTTTATTGCACATAAACAATAAAATTACATTAACCTGTTGGTTAAATATGTGAAAACGTCAAAAAGAATGTGTAGTAACTGTGGATAGAGAATCATTTGAAAAATACTGGACAATACTTGGACATAAAAATCAGACAACACATTCAGCCTACCTCCAGTCCTCTTTCCTCTCTTCGGAGAGCCCTCAGTTGTGCAACTTTGCCCCAGTAGAGTGCCTTCCCCTTCAGAAATGCTGCCCAGGCTCTTGAGCGAAAGACATTCTTCTGTGCCATCACTATCCTCCTCTACTGAAGGTGAAGGCTCCAGCATAAGGCTTTTTGGAGTCTGCAACCCAGGTGGGCTGGGCTCCTCTGAAGCACCTGGAACCAGGTGGTCAGGGGTTTTGGATCTAAAGTCTTCAGCCAAGTAGGAAGACTGCCCATCATATCCAGCAAGAGGAACCCCCAGGCCTGCCCTGTTAACAGCAAAGGAAGGATCTCGTTCTGGAGCAAAGCGGATCGTAAGAGAAGCGGCCAGTCGTGGAAGACGTTTCCCTTCTCCTCGATTATTTGATTCCATTATGGTAATCCTGCAGGGTTATACTAGAGAATTTGAAGACAAAAGTCTAGATTCAGGATTTCTAAAATCAGCTACCACAAAACATGAACTGTGGTACAAATGTTTATCCACCACTGAAATCAGTATAACTGCCCTAAACTGTATTACAGCTTGGATAAACCCATTAATACATGGTATACTATATACACTCTATATGGCTTAAAGTTTGTGGATACCTAAATCTCAAACATATAATTACAAAACATGGATGTGGTCCTTTTTGCTGCTATAACAGCCTCTATTCTTGAAACATGAATGTGGAGATTTGCTTCCATCAAGAGCTTGTGTCTATTGTGCTGTTGCACATGCCTCTTCTGCTTTACTGAGCATTAAAATGGCACTTATATAGCCAACAGTAGCATTTTCCTTACATTTACATTTTAAATTTACATTTTTGGCATTTAGCAGACACTCTTACCCAGAGCGACTTACAGAAGTGGCTGAATAGTAAACATAACCTTACTCTAGTTTAAGTAAACAACAGACCAAATCTGCTAAAACCTGTAAGAACCAAAGTTTTTTTTTGTTGTTTTTTGAAAGAAAAGAGTGTTAGTAAGTAAGTACAAGTCAGCTTAAGTGCTTAGTAAAAAGGTGGGTTTTTAATCGTTTTTTTAAAGACAGCAAAAGACTCAGATGTTCCGACAGACAGAGGACGCTCATTCCACCACTTGGGAGCCAGTACATCTACCAAACCCAGATTTGTTGGTTAAAAGTCCAGGTGGCAAAATATGAGTCATTACTTCAAGTGCCTTGTTTTCATCGCAAGTCCAATAGCAGTGTTCTTTATACCAATTCAGCCTATGCTTGTCCTTGAACATGGTAATCATTAGCTTGGGAGGCGGTTTAAAACAAAGTCTAAAGTATTTAAACAAAAACTTACAAGAATAAATAATACAAATGTGTACATATTTGAATATACATATGTAATATTTATAGTGATCTTTGATTAAAAATTTGATTTAGACCTTGTTTTAAATAAAAGTGTTTTTATTGGTTTAACACATCTTTACACATTATAATTTTGCTATTAATTTGCTATTATTTTATTAGAATAAAAATAGTAGTCTTGTAGTGTTGCATTTTGTAGTGTAAATAAACTCATATTTTTAATTATAACCCAAAAAGTGTGTAAGAAACATATCTAAAGTTAGTTTGGCATCAGCACATAGAAGGAATGAATGAGATTTGAAAGAACATGTATTTATCTGCATAAATGCACTGTTGACGTTACGAATGTGTTTATTCCGTTAGTTTTACGAGTCCCTAAATCGTTAGCAGTGGTAGCTTCACCAGCTAGCTTAAGTTTTTCTTTAAATAAGTTATTGAGTTTGACATAAAATTGTATTTGTAGTATGTTGACCGTTTTAATTTTCCTATAAAATTGTAAACTGAGTAAGTATTTTGTGTTATTTCTACGAGCATGGCGGGCTGGAATGCTGAATGTCAAACAAATGTCGAATATTTCCAGTCGAAGGACCAATTCTTTAAAACTAGCCCCACAACAAACCATTAGAATTTCAGTATTTCCACTGTATGCGGTTGTATGAGGCAGAAGAGGTAGTTTCTGTAAAACCTGTGGTTTCAATGTTTCTTTTAATACCATATGAAAAGAATAAAAACGATAGTAAATACCGTTACTAAATTTTAAACTGGACGCAAATACAAAAAATAACAGCCAACGCAATGACTGCCACACAAAACAGTACATTTAATTAAACACATTACGCTATTTACTTACTGTTTTTCGTTATTAACTGTTTACCTTATTCTATTTTTTTTTTCAACTTAAAAATGGACAGTCTCACCTGACGCCAATTATAAAAAAAAAAAATCTAATTAAGAAAAGGCACCTTGTGGCCCTGGAGTCGATTCGAAAGAGTCGATTCTTCAACTCCTGTAATAAGAAGTTTAGAATCTGCTTCAAATCTAAGGAATCGAGTCCACACAGTAAATCATTTAACATGAACAATTAAACTATAAACAAATATACCACAGTAATGCAATACAGTTATCAATAATAATAATAAAAAAACAGTTTCAACAATAATACCGAACTGGTCACTTTAAAACTGTTTTACGGTTGTTTTGTTAACAGCAGGGGATTTCACTTGTCATTGTAACAATAGTTCACACAAAAAACGTCTTAAATAAAAAGAAAAAAGTTTAATAGATGTTCTTGCGGCCTGCAATTCTTTCTATACATTTTAGCACGTGTTCGACCAATAAGACCAACTTTTGTCTACTGTTGTCTAAGCTGACAAAGAACTAAACTGGCATGCCTAAAGTGATGATACATGTGTTATATAGATAATGAACAAAGCACTGAAAGTACAGTCGGTTTCTTTCACTTGTGTTGGCCATGAGAATGCAGACTTGCTGTGTGAAATTGACGAATCAAAACCAGTGTTGAATCAGTGTTCAAACTGTCTGGAATCGGATCGCTGTTTGTCCGAACAATCTCGTCTGAAGTTTGTCATTGGTTAAAAATGCCTGTCAATCAACTATTGGGTGGGTGCAGAGCCGTAGATAGAGAGAGTTGCGACACTCCTTGATCTCGCCGCCACGCGGTCACGTGGTTCATGTAACCCTCCGATAGTTCCAAACAAACCCGGCGCTGTCATGTTCTCATATGGGACAGGCAGCAGTAAATGAAATATTAAACAGTAAATAATAAACATTTGTACAATTTCTGGGTATTTTCACCTGCCTTTACATTTACTGCATCTGCTTTAATGTCAATTTGGTATATGAAGTGGAAGATTGATGTTTATAATGACTTAATAGGTCGTTCTTGTTAACACACAGTACATTATATTAGCATACATTACATAATGCGATATCATTAAGTAGTTTAAACAGTTTTTTATGTTTTGTTTTTTACATAAACTAATCTCCCTTCACTTTCCTGAGGATTCATAATAATAATCATTTTGGTTAAACACTAAGCCATGTGGCTGGATTCATAAGGTTTACCTGCACTAAATGAACAGGTTCATAAACACACTACCGCACCTTTAACATTATAGTGCATGTACATGACATAGCATTCATTCATCTATTTCATGAGTAAGTAATAATTTATTTCTACATGTAATACATGAATTAATTCATAATTAATATGCACTAGTTCATTTTGTCTAATGTATGTGGTGGACAAGGTACACAAACCATGTAGCTGAGTTGAAGTAGAGATATCCAAGGTAAAATATTACTCCAGTAAAAGTAGTAGTAAAAGTAAAAATACCTCCACTAAAGTACTAAACTAAATTTACCTTCAAATGTACTTAAGTATGAAAGTAAAAGTATAATGATTTATTATGGCTCTGATGTTTTATTATCATTTCTGTAACAAGACTCTTGATTAATCAACTTTTAATTAATCAATTTTAGGTGAAAAGACTCGTGTCAATAATTTAGCTTAGCTGACTAAGCTAAATTCAGTTATATCTATTAATTAAGATAAACATGTAACATTTAGTGCTGAGCAAATGCTAAACAATAACAGTATTAAGTATATTAATGACATTAAATTCATTATTTTTTTTAAAACAAAGCAACAAACAGCTAAAAATGCTTGATAAGTAGTGGAAATGAATGAGGCTCTATGGGTTGTTTGGAACTATACAGAGCTCCACAACCCGGAAGCTGCACAGAAAATATGTCCCGCCCCCTTTCCAACGGTTCCCTATGGGAGTGTCGCCACTCTGTTCTCTCTACCGCTCTGGGTGGGTGGTGTTAGCAAAACTTCCGTCTGTGCCTGAAGGTAGTGGCGCCAAATTCAGATGTGTAGTTCAGGGTTGGCGGGAGATGAGTCGTTGCTGCTGGTGTTGTTCTGTTCACTCTCTGTCACATTAAATTAGTTAGTGATTTTATAAAGCATTAATTGTACACATTTACCGGATCACCAGACATGGAGGAGTTCAGTGTTTATGCAGTATTTGGACCGGATGCGCCTCCCCAACAGATTGTAAAGTAAGTCGGTTTATTGTTGTGATACCAAATACCTCCATTAGCACATTTTTCTTCTGTTATATAGTGCGTGACTTGTTTAAACATATTCAGATATACTGTAGATTTAATGCGTTATGCCTACTCTATCGAAAAGATTCCTAAATAGTTTGTAAAAAGCTGTTACAGATGCACAAAGTAAATGGAAATAAGCAGTTACAAAAATATTGTATGTCGGTACAGTTTACTGTTAACATAATGAGCAGCACCATTTGGATTTGTTGATATATATATATATATATTTAGCTAAAATGGAATTGTGATTGCTAAACAGTTACAAAACTTAATTTACAATTAAAATATATTAAAGAAAATAAGAATGGGGGTTATAGTTGTCTAATTTTAATCCTGTGTGATTTTATTATTTGTCAGAACACTCACAGAAAAAAATGCAATTTTAATAATAATAAAAGAAGGTAATGCATACTGAGAATTTATATATTTTATATCTTATGAGCAGCAGATGTAAGATGTTTTTAAAAAGCTTTTTATTATGATTTTGTTTTTTGCATTGATGTCAATTTTATTATAGCTAATACAGGTATTAGTATCAACTTAATCCACAGACACTTTATGCTAATTGTAGTGATGTCATAATTGAACACATAGTATTATGTTTATTGGTATATTTGTTTATTGTTGCAAAATGAGTGTTGTTAACTGACTCGACCTTTATACAGAGAACATGTTTGATTGTTGTCAGGATGTTTGTATAAGATTTGTACTGTTATATGCTGATACTTAAATATTGGAATAAAAATTGGATCAGGACATCCCTGGTTAACTTGTGTGATAGCGGTCATGCATGACCCTAATTTGACCCTAATCGTCAAAGCACCCTCACAGCTGTTACATCTTGCATTCCTTGCTTGTAAGAGGTCAGCTTGGATACAATCAAAATGTATTTGGTATTAGCTTGTGTTAAGCTTTGATATGTTTTGTAATGAAAACAACAAAAGTGATATGAGGACATCTATAGTTTATTTCTTATAGTTTTTAAAGTGATGACACCATAAAGGGCTTTATATTTTACTTAAGGCTTTTCAAAATGATAATCTTGTCTATATGATGCTATGTATTAAACGGACAATGCAATTTTTAAGTATTTTGGGTGTTTTCAGATTAAAATGTTAATTTTTCATTGAAAAATCTTGAATGTTTTAAACATAAATTTAGTGTTTGTGGTTGCTTTCTGATCAGCAAAACTGAAAATCGTGGCTCATGGCGTGTATCATTTTACCTTTTTGATTTTAATAATTTTTTAATGATTCAGGACTTTGTGTGTGTTTAATATTTTGTACATGACTTAAACCAGAACACAAAGCTGTAATGGCCATGTTGTTTGCCGCATCTGTCACTCAGCTTAGTAACTGTAGGGATGTAATGATCAGATTAGCACCTGTATCAGCCAATACATAGAGCTCTGATATTGAGACTTTTATAATAGGTCCAGATGACTGGGGTGAATTGTCTTTGAAACAATAAGTGGTGCTCACATAATGAGTACCACCCAACGGTGATTCACAGAGAGACAAGCCACATACCACCATCCGGTTGATGGCCAGCCAAGACTCATTGACACAAAAGCTTTGGTGTCAAGTAGCGACCTACAGAAGGGCAACTGTGACTCAGATAGCAGATAATAATATAATAATAAAAGATACCAGATACCACAGGACTCATTCAGATGTTTTGTGGAGTCCATGTCTCAATAAGTCAGAGCTGTTTTGACAGCAAATTAGGTGGATGGTGCTAATGTTTTGACTTATTCTTCTACTTGTTTTTTTGTTATGTTGGACTAATGTTTATTTTTTTATTCTTTCATACAGTCTTTGTGAACCTTGGAACAAATCTGAGTTAAAGCCAGGCATCCAGCAGATTGTGCTCTTCACCAGAGGAAGATGGGAAGAGTGCACTAGTGTTTCAGTTGAACTCAGTGATAAAAGAGACACCCTAATTACTCTGGGCAAATTAACTCCCTTTAACAAGTAAGATGACCTATTTAAACATGCATTATCATCAGTGATGTGTGGTTTCGTTGTATTTTAACGTGTTATGTTATTTCCTTCTTAGGTGTGTCTCATGGGAGCTAGGGGAAGATGGTGAATGGTCTGACGGGGCAGTGTTAACTGTCCACCTTGAGGGGGTATGTGCTGTCTGGAATTTTCTGTCTGGATTGGTATATAAAATCTTTAAACTATATGTTTTAAAATGTTACCTGTATCCTGGTTTCTCCTAGGTTAAGAGAAGGATGCTTAACCCAGCACTTACCGTTGCACAAAATGAATATACCCCAGAGGTGAGGTTTTTACTTTATGCACTATTTATTTGACTGTAATCAAGTACGAATCTGTCCATAGTTACAAAGTATTTGTCTCTTTTTATTTAATAAGTGCAACACCACAGCGGTGGTACCACAAAAAGGACCTGGCAAAAGGAAGCGTGCACAGACTCAGGATGAGGAAAAGGACTCTAGAGAACAAGAAAATATTTGCCCAAATTCTTCAGAAAAGGTAACGCCACAGCGGCGAGGCAAGAGCAGCCGCACAGGACAAACACGCCTGTTCCAGCAAAAAGAAGAGCAGAGCAGCATCCGGACCCCACCAAATCAGAGAGCAAAGGGAAAGCAGACCAAAACCCCCACACAGACTGGTGAGTGTTGGGTATCTGTTTAACAATGACCAGCTGTTGGTCTCAGAGTTCTGGGACTATTCCATCGCTCCATTACTTAATTTTAACATATAAAAAGTTAGTTTTTAAAGATGATTCTTGAAGACAATTAATAAATATAGCAGTGAATCAGTGGTCTAAGGAGGAATTGACTGTTTCACCAGCAGTTGTGGCTCTTTTTTTTTTTTTTTTATAAACAAAATGTCTCTTGTCACTTCTACATCTGCTTAGACAGTGGCTCTGCTTTTATAGGGTGAATGCTGATTCTAACAAAACCACTGCCAGATCATGTGATAAAGGATTTACCAGATTGTATGCTTATCCTGATCATGCATCCTTTGTAGCCCCAGGTGATGGCCCATCAGGCCGGTGGGGTCAAACCCTGTGTCCAATTGACCCTCAGACAGCCATACTTATTGGAGGACAAGGTAACAGGATGCACTTCTGCAAGGATCCTATTTGGAAACTGTGTACAGGTGAGTTTTAACAAGATACGGTGAGCTTTGAGTCATGATCAGATTTTCCTATTTCCAGCCCACAATGGTCCAGCACAGTTTAGTGTTACCCTGCTCAAACATACCTGATCCAGCAGAGCGGATTATTAGTAGGTGTGTTAGAGTGCAATAATGACTAATCTGTGCTAAATTCTGGACCCTTAGGATTGGAATTGGGAAAGCTTTGCATATAGAGGTTCAGTCGTACTAATTTAGAGTTCTTGTGTGATGTCTTTTTGTGTAGTTGTGTGCCAGTGTGGCAACATGAATCGAACATTTACTGCTTATCTTGGGTGTTTTGAGTTCTCCCCTCCTGACTGTTCTTGTATTTTTATCTTCAGAGGATCTATCCTGGGTCCCTGCTGAAACTCTGGCAGAGGGCCCAACACCAGAGACTCGGATGGGCCACACAGCAACCTATGACCCTGAATCAAAGCGAATCTTTGTGTTTGGTGGCTCCAAGCATAAGAAATGGTTTAATGATGTTCATATTCTGGACACACAAAGCTGGCGCTGGACCATGGTGGAGGTTATTATATTTCTGTTATTATTATTGTTATCATTGCTTATCTCTGCAGATAATCCAGGATGTTTGTTGTTCTTACAGAACTAAAAAAAAATAATAATAATATTTATTGCCCTTATTTTCTCAGGCTCAAGGTAAAGTTCCTCCCCTGGCTTATCACAGCTGCACTCTGTTCCGAGGAGAACTTTTTGTGTTTGGGGGTGTGTTTCCTAAACCACATCCAGAGCCTGATGGCTGCAGTGACTCCCTCTATATTTTTAATCCTGATATGGCTATCTGGTATCAGCCCATTGTCAATGGTGACAAGCCTGCTCCACGTTCTGGGTAAGTGTGTGCTGGTGAAAGGGTAAAGCAATGCAGAAGTTATAGAGGCTAAATCTGTGTAGAGATAAAGTGAAATTAAATATTGCCCACAGAGTAGAATGATACTTGAAGCATAATTTATTATGTTGGTAATAAACTGTTGGATTTTTGACTTGTTTTTCTCTTCTTCTCCAGGCATTCTGCATGTGTGATGCAGGGGAAGATCTTTATTTTTGGAGGCTGGGACACTCCTGTCTGCTTTAATGACATGTTCATGCTGGATTTATGTAAGAATTATTTATACAAATAGATTTTGTTGGTTCTATTAGACCAAATACAGAACCATTTCTTTCCCTAAAAATCAACAATCCACACACCCACCTATAGGGCAATTCAGTGTCTCCAATTAACCTGGCTGCAAGTTTTTGGACTGTGGGAGTAATCCGGAGCTCCCGGAGGAAACCTACGCGGACACAGGGAGAACATGCAAACTCGGCACAGAAAGGACCCGGACCGCCCCGCCTAGGGATTGAACCCAGGACCTTCTTGCTGTGAGGTGACAGTGCTACCCACCGTGCCACCATGCCACCCGAGTCACGCTTCTCTTCATTAATTGGCATCTACCTGCCAGCAGAGTTTGTAATTGCAACAGTAGTGAGAAATCCCTTTGGTCTGTCCACTTTCAGACATAGCCAATCATGTCTGTTGAGGTGCCTGGTTGGCCAATAGCAGAGCTAAAATTCAAACTTGATAGATTTATGTCTAAGCAGTTGTGGGCTAGTGTGTTAAATCGCTGCACCACCTGAGTGATCTGATAAACCTCTTTTTTCCAAAGCTTTATGAACTGTTTTTGAATGTCAGATCTAGAGCTTTGAGGCAATATTTGCTATTGGATCGGGGTCTCCATTCTTTACCATTCAGTTAATAAAATTTTCATATAACGAACACTTTTTATTTCCTCTTTATTAACTTGAATGTTAAACATATTTGGGTTTTTTGGGGGGTTTTTTGTGTTTTTTTTAGGTCTGATGGAGTTTTCACCTGTAAGGACAAGTGGGTCACCCCCCTCACCAAGGAGGTACTTCTTAGTATAATGAAATAATGTACAGATACTTGTTTAATTTTAGTACAGCCCTGTAGTGGTCCTGAGTGTTAATGTTTAAGCTTTGCTGACACACACATTTCTCGTTTTCTGAATTTGACCTTTATTACAGCTGGCATGGCTGTGCTGTCCTTTCTGATTCACGTTTCCTTATTCATGGAGGCTACAATGGAAATGATGCACTGGGTGACACCTTTATTTTTAATACAGGTAAGCATTGTGCTCTATCTACTGTCATTGTTTAGTCAGTATCCAAATGCCATTAGTCGCTACAGTGCTATGTCTATTTTATATCTTAAGAATTTTAAAGGTGTAGATAACATGTTTGTTTTTTTAACTACTTTTATAGCAGTTAAGTCACTGTCTTGTGTGTACTTCATTCCCTTTAATCATGTTTTTAATAGACACCAGCTGCTGGACATCTTTGGCATGCAGTCAGTTAACCTCACAGCCAAGAGCTGGACATTCCATCATTACCATGGCAACAGCATGCATAAAGGTACCTTACACATCCTACAAATGTACAGATAAATCATTTTATTTTACACTGTAAACTATAAGCCTTCATTTAACACCAAACTGGTTTAGATGTGCTTTTTCTCATCTTTTATTGCTTTTACAGGATTTGACTGATGAGAAAGACGACGTTTCTGAGGCTTTACCTCAAACCTTGCTTGTGTTTGGAGGAGGAGACAACGAAGGCAGCTTCTTCTCTGACTTGATCACTGTGCCAGTAACTGAGCTGTGTGAATGAGTTTGGATGAAAAGGGAATTAAGAGCATTAGCAGCAGTTCTGTGTTCATTTTGTTGCAAAACCTTTGAATGTTTAGCTTTTGTTCTAGAAGCTTTTTTGTTTGTTAAATTAAGGTGGAAATCACTGAAGCTTGAGTGGAATTAAAAGGTATCTGTTTAGTGTTTTAAAGGTAGTTTTAAAGTGAAAGGTTTAGTTTAAGTAAATGTCGTTTTGTACAGTGAAACCTTTATCTGTTCTGGTTTAATGAAATATCAGTGCAAATCAGAACACAACTGTAACATTGAGTCATATAAAAAGTTTTAATTGTGTAAATAATCATTAAAATGTTTATTAAAAGAAATTCCTTATTTTTTATGTAGATTTTTGTAGCATTAGTTTAGGAAAGGCCTATTCCTGTTTTAGTGTAACAATGTCCTGTGCACAAAGCAGTGTTGCAAAATGCCTTACAAATTATGGTGTGAAAGAAAGTCTTGTAAAGCCCAACCTTAACCCTTGCCAACCTTTTGATTTAATTAAAAAGCTGACTATAAACTGGTCTTAACAGTGAACAAAAGTACCTTTTATTTAAAAGGTTTCCTTATACCAATCAAGCATTGTCTGAATGCAACAGCCAATCTGAACAGTTGTTTACCACATGCACTCCTTCATGGGTGAAACTCAAACTGGCTTCTTATATATGACAGAGTTCATTGTTTTTCAGTGGCTTTCTGGTCAACAGATCTGAATCTAATAGAGTATTTTTGTGATGTGGTTGAACATGGGATTCAAAGCATGAAGCTGTAGCTGTAAAATCTGCAGCAAATACATAGTGCAATTGCAAAAATAAGTCTCCTACCTCTGAGTGTGTTACAGTTCCCAACCCTTTCAATATGGGTAGCTCAGTGGGTAGCATTGTCGCCTCACAGCAAAAAGGCCCCAGGTGGAGTGGCCCCGGGTTGGATTCCTAGGTGGAGCGGCCCTGGTCCATTCTGTGTGGAGTTTGAATGATCTCCCTGTGCCTTTGTGGTTTTTATTCCGGGAGCTCTGGTTTCCTCCCACAGTCCAAAGGCATGCAGTCAGGTGAATTGGAGATACAAAATTGTCCATGACTGTTTGACTGTCATGAATGTAACCAAAGTGTGTAAAACATTGTGTAAGATGTTAAAATCGTAATGAATATACACAGTATACACACTGTACATACCTGTTGTATATACACCTGTTGGCAAAATGTTGCTGTATTCATATATATTGTAAGAATTCTCTCAGAGAGCTCCTTATCTTCAAATAGTTTAGCAATGAGTTTAGTCCCAATGAGGAGATGGAGCTGAGCCCGTTGCTAGGGATGACGCATTGTTTTGAAGACTGTGATTGGTTGTCAAAAACATACGGGCAGTAACAAAAGCTCTTATTTGATCATATAACATATTCTTACCCTAATCACACACACACTGTGATATGCTTTGAGGTTCTGAAAGTGCTTTAGATGTTTGTGATTACTCTGCTCATGAAAGGTTGTTACAGACCCAAGTCATTAATCTTAGAGTTGTGATGACTTTAGTTTCTGGCGGTATGACATTGGGTAGGAGATGTAAGCACATCTCTTATAAACTTAAAAAAAATCTCTAATAAACTCAACCACCAAAATTATTCATGTACGATAAAATCTGTAGAGTTTTATTAACTCACTGCTGTTTCTTCTAACTCTTCATCTTTCCATTATTTTGTCCTAAGCCTCTTAAAAGTCCTTCACACCCCTGTTTCAGCTTAGAAACTCTATTAGGGTTAAAATGCTTTATGAATTAAACTTCTATCTTTATTAGGATCTAATCTTAACTTTTAGAATTCTTAAGAAACGCCCACAATAAAAAAGAGGAGCAACTGTTTGCTTTAGGAATCTACAGTATATGAATAGGCCTACAACCTGTGGTGTAAATTGGCCTAAAGTTAATAATCAGAAGTATATAATGGAAGGCTATGAACAATTAGGGTAGTCAACCACGGCTCCCACAATTGTCAGTCCTTGTCTGTGCTAATAACTTAGAAACTAACTCAGTTTGTTCAGAAACATGCACACCAGTAGCCCGCTGGAGGTCACTTTATAAGGCTCTGGCAGTGCTCCTCCTGTACCTTACACAAAGGAGCAGATACCCATCCTGCTGCAGGGTTGATTCCCTTATACAGCCCTGTCCTGCTCTCCTTGTGTACATTTACATTTACATTTTTGGCATTTAGCAGACGCTTTTGATCCAAAGTGACTTACAGTACTGTGACAGTATACTATCTGAGCAATTAAGGGTTAAGGGCCTTGAACCGGCAACATTCTGGTCACTAGAACAGTTCCATAACCACTAGGCTATAGCTGCCTAGTAACGGCCTGCGTCATGGTATCTCCTCCATGCTCTTGAGACTGTGCTGTGCTTGCGACAGCATGTACGGATGTGCCATCCTGGAGGAGCTGGACTACCTGTGCAACCTGAAAGGGCTGCAAGTACCGCCTCATGCTACCAGTACAGTGTCGGTTCTAGACCATGTGAGGTGGGGGGGCCAGGCAGGGGCCAGAGGCTATGTTCGAGGGGCCAATTACTTTCTGCCCAAATGTGCATTGTGGCATTAAGAGGAAACAGTTGATATTCAATAGAATTCAACATTTTATTTATGCAGTTTTTAGTCTACATTTTCTTAAGTTTGATGTAAACAGATCAACAAAGAATCACCATTTAAGGCAGTCCTTTTCTTTTTCATATTCAATTTAGGTTACATATACTGTATTCCTAAGGGGGGGGGGGGGCAAGCTGGTTGTCACAGGGGCACTGGCCACTGTACCAGCAGTGACAAGGACACTAGCAAAATGCAAAACTAGAGAAGAATCAGTCAGGAAGGATCAGGAGAGAGGGTTTGTCTGTGGCCACCACCTGCAAATCCATTCCCTTTTTGGTGGTTGTCTTGCTGTTGCCTCTCCGGTGCACCTGTTGTCACTTTCATTTGCACCAAAGCTTCCTAACTGGGCAGATTGATATCTCTGAAGTTGAACTGACTTTGTGTTATACCGTGATGACTACAGTAAGTGTTCCCTTGATGTTTTTTGAGCAGTGTATGGTATAATACTGTTATATTGTTGTGTTTGGACGCTTGGTGTCAGCAGTGGTCTGTAGTGAAGCTATATTAAGCGCACTGTTGTTGTGGGCGCTGTTGTTAGTGTTACATGGCAGTTGAAGCTGACTGAAGCAGAGCTGAGCTGATGTTTCCCTCCTCTCCGCTGCGCGGCGGCCGGCCATGTTTGCTCGGTCTGTTCCGGTATTCAGCCTGTGTTCAGCCCTCCAGCACTGAGCTCTGATCGGTCAGCCGCTTCACTTCTCTGTGCGTCAAGGAAGCGAAGGATCGCTGCGAATTATGGAGATTTTACAAGCGCACATTTGGATGTTACCGTGAACTGTAGATCGGTACCTATTGTCACCTGTCGGGCGTTTTAACCCAGGATCGGCTGTAACTGCATTCAGATCTGGACTGTCTGTGTAGGAATCTGAGCTTTCGGGGATGTGTCCGTATGGAAGCTAGCTGGCTAACAGTTGCTAGTGCTGGTTTGTATGAGCTGGTTCAGGTCACTTTGCTGTAGGTATCTATTTAAATATCCGATCGTTTCTATATCTGCTCGATCAGTGTGGGTTATGTTTAAGGACAAGCTGACCAGTCTGTAGTCTTTTTATCGTAGCGATTGTCAAATTGTTAGCTAGCTGCGTGGCTAAATGATTCTTGATCGGCCTGAAATACCTGATTTCAGTAACTATATCGCCAGAAAGACTATACAACTTCACAGCTTTCTGATCTAAATGTCTTTTAATGTAATCGGTGCTGTGATTTGTCATGTTTTCCATCATGCTTCATGTGGATTGAAGCTACTAGAAAAACCAGAAAGCTAGTAGGAATTTATCCTTCGATGTTAATAAAACCGCATAGCTCTTAGTTTATTCTGAACAACTGAACCAGCATATTACAAACTGGTCATATTTGCAAATATCTTGCCAGTAGTTTAATGGAACTGTTTTTCCACTTCCACAGTTGACACGTACTTGTGACTATATTGGGACTTGTTGATCTGTGTCTGCGTGGCTCCTGGTGTAGCTGCTTCTTTCACATTATATGATTGCTTCCACTGTGTTTTTTTCAACGAGGAGCAAAACATTCAGGACTTAATTTTAAATGTGTCTTTTACACTAAAAACACTCATCCTCGGTCCCATTTCTGAGAATCCCTGACCAAAAATGTCAACCCGGACTCAAGGAATAGGAGTCATTGAAAATTCTTCTGGCCAGGTAAGAGTTTACACGTTAACATAATGTAATATAAGTAGAAATGGTTAATTTCTTTTTATACTTACAATTAATACACACTTGAGTAATGCTACATTGATCTGTTACAGTTGTGTGGTTTTTTTCCCCTGCAATTAACAGTTAAATTGTCTTGTTAGTTGACTTTGTGCTAGTGCCATAATAAAGTCATAGTATGGAATAGGTAATAATGCATCTACACTAAACATGTACATAAAATTGGTTCTAAATAATACTTAAATTCATCTACACAATTAGTACATAGACACAAAAACATAAGATATAGAAGATATACTTTATTTGTCATATATACATATACAGGTGTACAGTACAATGAAATTCTTTCTTCACATATCCCAGCTTGTTTGGAAGCTGGGGTCAGAGCGCAGGGTCAGCCATCTTACGGCGCCTGGAGCAGACAGGGTTAAGGGTCTTGCTCAAGGACCCAACAGTGGCTGCATTTGAACCGCCAATCTTCCGGTTGATAGCCCAAAGCTCTACCCACTAGGCTACCACTGTCCATGTTCACTTATCTTTTTATATGACCAACCAGTCATGTATCAGCACAACTGATAAAATTATACAGATACTAGTTAAGAGCTTTAGGTAGTGTTTCAAATGTCTTTCTTCTGTATGAGGAAAAATGTGATCTGAGTGATATTAACCATGTGAAGGTTTAACTATGTCTTAAACTGTTAATCTCATGGGATTTTCATGCACAACAGTGTTTAAGTTTGTACAGACTGGTACTAAAACAAAAAACATTAAGTGGGTTGTAGTTTTGCTGACAGAAACGTTTTGTTGTAACTCGGTCAGTAAAGAATAGCCATTATGATCTAAGCAGACAGACTATACATAATGACGGTCAGCAGAAAAGCATCTCTAAATGCACAACACATTAAACCTTGAGATGGATGGGCTTCAACACCAGAAGAGCACGCTGGGTTCCACGATTGTCAGCCAGGAACACAAATCAGAGGCTACGGGTATGGGCAAAGGGTAACCAAAACAGGAGAGTTAAAGATTAGAAAAAACATTGTCTAGTGTCAACATTCTTGATGGCTGCTGTGGCATGCAAATGGTAGTCAGAATTTGTCTTAAACTGCAGAAATCATTGGACCCCTGATGAAATTAACTTTTGAAACTTCTCATGTTTAATAGTTTCCCTGGGTCCCTTAATACCACTTCAGCATTGTATAAATGTCACAACCAGTCTAAGTATTGTTTCTGACCATATGCATCCTATTTAAGGTGCAGTCTACCTCACAATGGCTACTTTTAGTATGATAATGCACCTTGTTACAAAGCTAAAGCTGTGGTATATTTGTATATTACTTACATTACAGAGGCAAGTGGCTTGAATTTACATTTGACTTGATAAAAAAAGCCAAAAGGGTTTTTCTTCATTCACATATCTGTATAATTCTAATACAAATCAATAATGAAGATAATGTTTTGACCTCAGATATTATCATATCAATTGTTGTTTCATCGTTTTTTTAACACGTGAACCATCGATATTAAATAATTCCCTTTTTGGTTGCTTACAAATCTGACATCCTTAGCAACCACAGCTAATGTAAAACCTAAGTTCCAAACTAAAGGGCTTACAAAGCTACAGTTTTAAAATGGCCAAAACACATTATTTGTAACATACAAACCAATGCCCCAAAATGGCAGATGGCAGGTAATTTCATAAGAAAACAATGTGACACCACAATATGTAAATATTATTTAGTAGACTGTATACATTTTGACCAAGAGCATTTCCTGGTCGGTTCCACAAGTTACAACAGCAGCAGTTACCTACATGCCCACATGTAACAAACCTCTAGTCACATTTACTGTTTGCTGTCAAATGTAAACACAGGCTCAATGGTTTGCAGTTATATACCCTCAACTTTTTTAACAGAAGCATATGCTGTACCAGTACCTGGCCAGATCTGACAAATGTGATTCATTAAACATATGTCTACATAAAATGTGTTTATGGGCATGTTAGAACCTTTGTTTGAATTATTTGTCACCAGCATACTTACCTACAGGGTTTCCCTCCTGTTATCTACTTCTATTTTTTACCTAAATGAAATTACTCGGAAAAAAACTTGGAACTGGCTCCCTACTGTATGAGAGTTGGTGCTTCTCATTTAAGCTATATTAGGTTTGTTTAATAGTAGTGATATACTAATTTCATTGCTTCATTATTCTAAGTCAACTGATTCTTCCTTCCCCACAAGGCCTTAAAGCCCCAAGGACAATCTTGTGTAAAATAAATGTGTTGATTGGATGGAAGATTATATCACATCTGATAACAATCTAGTGTGTTTAAGGATGGTTATGGATTGGGAAAACTTCAGACGAGGTAGCTGTAAATTCCAGAATGACCAAAAGGGTATTTTTTTTTTTTAAACTTCTACACTAACTTAGTCTGTTCTGGTAACTATTGGGTATTTTATACCAGTCAACCAAAAGTGTCAGTCAGTTTTGGATATCATAGAAATTCTGACTGCCTGACTGAGTTATTGTTATTAATTAGACATTTTGGGACATTTGGACAAGACAAAGCTTTGTATTGCCCTTGAAGGTTGCAAGTGAACATTAGTAAACCAGCAACACTACATTATGCTTTATTCAGTTCTGTCACAGACTTTCTGAGAACATTTACACCACAAATAATGTATACTGCCTGTCAAAATAATAATAGGATGTGAAAGCTATCATTAAACTGACAAAACAACTTTATAACCTGCTTTTTTTTTTAAAACAAATACAATTATGCTATATAATTAGTGGTGGAAACTAGAGATGCATGAGTACCGATACTAGTATCGGGTATTAGCCCGATACCGCGCTCATTAACTCGTACTCGCACTCGCAAACGAGGCTCCGATACTAACATCCGATACCGTGTACCTAGTGCACGTTGCTGCGTTAACGCAGGGATTTTCAACCTGTGGGGCGCGAGTACCTGACCGGGGGACGTAACATTACGAGATTTTTTTACTTCTAAAACTAAAGCAATTCATTTTTCACCCACGGGAGACAGATTGAATTATTCTCACTGACCACGCTCACACGCACGTTTAATGTTATTTAGTTCCGTTTGACAAAAAAACCCTTAAAAATAGAGCTCACAGTGAAGATAACCGGTTACAAAAGCGTTTGTTATATTACAAGTGTTATAGGACGTGTTTGTGTTCAGTACTCTGTTCACAGTGTCGATACAGGAGTCGACTCATTTTAAGCGCAGCGTAAGTTTCTTTTCTCAGTCAATTCTCCGTGTTTACTGTTATAATGAATGTTGCGGTTGTAAATAAACACCAACTACTACAGAACATTTTGTGTGACTCGCTTACCTGATAAAGCTCAGGCTTAATTATACTGGTTATTACCACAGAGCGGGAGCCGACTCAGAGTCGTTTACGATTTACCGAGGTGAACCACGAATGGATGTGCTGATAGAATCGGCTCAGATGGGATCGGACTGTATTATCCTTTTAAAGTAAATATTTCAATCAGCAGATTTGCATCGCATGTATGAAGTGCACAACGTTAATTACGTGCGTTTATTAATGAACGTTAACGTTAGCTTGTCAGAAGCTTTCTCAATGATGTCTGTGCGGTGTTTTTTTTTTTTTTTTTTTTACAATTAGTGATGGCAACCCAAGCAACTGTTCCACTGCACTATTTTACACTAAAAACTACACTATTCCATAATGCTCCAGATTGCATCATTCTAAATAGGTATCGGTATCGGCGAGTACAAAAATACATGTACTCGTACTCGGTTGGGAAAAAATGGTATTGATGCATCCCTAGTGGAAACGTATACCAAAAATCAACCAGGATCAACATGTTCTGATCTAATTTCTCATTAAAGTACGCTCTTTAGACAAGTTTAAGATCCATTACAAATACATTTGTACATTTGACGGATGCATCAATCCTAAAAGTACTTTATTGTGATTTAATCACATCCTTAAGGGCCCAAAGTGGCTACATACGGTTCAGATTAATATTCCTGTACCTTAACTGTTGAGCCACCAGTGGCAACAGTAACCGTAGGCAATATTTAAACCAAAGCACCCTGGAGCTGTACGTCACCCACACGACATGCTATGCCACCACTCCATGAGATTATACGTTGTAGATAATTTAGCTGTGCTGTGTTTTTGCACAGTCCTTAAGAGTGGAGCCTTATGTAAAAATAAAATGTTAGATGCTTTTAAAAATGAAGTACAATTTATTGTGCGTGTGTGTGTGAAACTTGGTTACTTAGTTGTTTGAAATGGTTACTATAAAAATAACGGTGTAATAAGTCACTGACACCTGACACTACATTCAAATGTATTATAATGTTGAACTATTTTAGTATTAGTGTCCCATTGCCAGATTCTTCTCTCAACCTTACAAAAATTGGGATGCTGATGAATAACTCGTTAACGACAAAGAAGTCTTTTAAATTAATTTCCAACAGCAGATGCTTAATTCCAATTCAGAGCACAGCTACAGATCTTTACAGAGTAAGAACACTGATTTGTAGCTCACTTTTACCCACCACTAGTGTGCAAGCACCAGCTCTGTTGACATACTGCATTCAAAGAGAAAAACAGAAAAACATTTTAGACATTTATATTACTTAAATAATGAACTGTGTATGCAGTAAAGCCTGTTTGCATCAGTATGAAATTGGACTGCATGCAAATAATGTGGATATTGTGCATCATATAAAACGCTGCCTTTTAATAGCTGCACTAATGTTGTCAGTGTGAGCTTTAATTTACCAACTACATTTTCATTAGCATGTTTAGTTAGTGCATGTAATGAACTTTTAGCTACTGACTCTGTTTGAAATCTACATTCTGAATCCTAAACTGGTTACACTGTGTTTTCAATCAGTAAAGCATGTGTGGCCTGTTAAAGTTTGTTGACCTGTTTGTTTTATATTTTGATAAGACTCTATATGCTTGTTAATTGGTTAACCATTTATAGCAGTTGTTTGTCAGTTATCATTAAATTGGCAACATTTTTGTCCCTGATGGTTCAAATCACGTATTGTTTTTAATCAAGCAGATCTTTGGCATATCAACACAAAACCTAAACTACCATGGCAGAATGGCAGGTGTTTCCAAAAACGGCTGCTTTACACAGCAAACAAATCCTTTCCTTTCCATGTAGTTAAGTCCACATACAGGGCAGGGGTGACTTTCATTTTATTTTTATCTCCAGCCATAAACAAAAAGTTCTGTCAGCATTTCCTGCTTGGAATTTGAACGGGAGAAAGAACGAGCTAGAGCGTATACGTATGCTATTACTAATGCTAATATAACTGAGTGAATATTGTTTAATGAAGTAAAAGCTGTATCTGAGCTCAATGATTTAACCAAGTGAGCTGAAGACCTTTTTCCTGCACATATTTCCTGGAATTCCACTCCCTAAGAGTTTTAACTCCCACTGTAAAGCAGTGTCTGCTTTAAAACAGGTTCAGAGAGAGAATGGTGAGTCAGTGGTGTTAATCACACTGATAAAACGTGGGTGAGCTTTAGCTCCATAAACTGTGTGAAGTACTGTAACAGCCATCTTCATCTGATGTGCTGTTCTTTAGTGGTGTAGAGTTCACACCTGAATCACACATGTCTTGGATTAAATGCAGGTTTCAGCATGTGCCCACAAATAAGACTGGAAATTACATGTAAAAGCCAGAAAGAGACAGACACACTACAACAGAATTGGAAAAAAATATATATACATACTCTAGCCATTGAGTTCTAAGGTTGTTGTTTCAGTCTCTGTTTATAAGTGATAGTGGAGGTTTTGGTTATTCAATTAAATGTCCAGACGACCTGATGGATGAGAGCTAGTAACATATCTACCAGTTATATTATGCTGAACTGTGTATTTCATAATCCTCTGATAATCCTTTGTCCCTGTTGTACTGGTGTTGGTGTATCAGGTGCAGCATCATATTTTGACTTTTTAAATATTTTATTAAGATGCTAAAGCTATTTCATATTTAATTTATGCAAATCCCTTTTAGTCTTTTATCAGTTTAAAGTTTCTGCTCACAGGATGCTGTTGGCTTTATATTTTTGGTTGAAGCGCAATTATTCCCAAGCAGTGCTGATAGTGGTCCACTACCCAATAATATCTGGTGAGTGGGGGTTCTGTGAAGGTTTCTCTTACTTGGATTGGGTATATGCAGTTGTTAGAAATGTGCAAACAGAGCAGCAAATGATCTACAATTAATTGTAAACCCGTAGTGTAGCTTAAAAATGGTCAGTGGATGTACAAGATAAGGAAACTTCATCAAGTGGTTGGTTTATGTGTATACACTAATTTAACTAATAAGCTGACAAATTAGCTTTAGGAGGTTTATGATGCCAGCTACCTAGTCGTCTAGTATGCATGTTTGTGCATATAGGTCTATATTCAGTCTAGTTACACTGTGTCTGTAGTCTCTAAAAATTCTAACTTAAGCATTATTATCATGTCAATACAAGCTTAATGAAACAGGCATGTTGTTGAGAGTAACCGATGATAGAACCGATTACTACTGCCTCTTACATCCTTGGTCTACCAGGATCTAAAATGAACCTCTTGGATCATAAAAAAATCTTTTTATTTTCCATGCTTTGTGCTTTGACAAAAGTCAACAAACTATATAATAATGGTACTGCAAACTATCTCAATATACAGTATTTAGTACTTCAGTCAACCGATAACCAATCAGTGTTTAATTAATGCGGTCAGTTGAAATTGTCAACAGTAATTGATTTCCAACAGCTGACAGGATCTATTTTCAATAACAGTGTTCTAGAATAAGAGTACAGAGTGAGCAGTTTGTTTACATTCGTAGCCTTTCTGAGTTCATGATTACTTTCAACTTGAACATGGAAATGCTTAAACGTTTGTATCATTTATGATAAACGACGGCACGATTATGTGTGAAAATAAATGTGTAAAATATTTATCACCGAAATCATTTCAACCGAAACCGGTGAAGCTGTTTTGTATTAGCATGGCATCTGAATAGTCGTGTTTGTATGTTAAATGCTGCCCAGGTGGATTTGTGATTAAACAGAAATTATGTGGATGTGTTACATCAAGCCCCAGTATAATGGTTGAGCTCTGCTTACCTTACACTTTACACTACTTACGCTAATGTTGGCGGAACATGTTTTGTTAGCTCTTACTAGTTGTACTCATGGTGTTTATGTTTGTCTTACTGTTCCATATCACCTTCCATGTTTACTATGTTTTATTTTTATGTAATAAGGTAGAAATACTTGTTGATATAAAACTCAGTGACATGGTTAATATTTTAATAGGTTGCTCAAAGCTTGACTGTTGATCTATAACTGACATCTAATGGCAGTTTGTTATTGGTTAAAAGGAATTGGCATAATTTGCATCTCTAGTCAGGGTATTAACAATACTGTGGTACAGTTAATAGAAACATGAACCTTTTAGTCTATACTTCAATTTTACATTGGTTAGAATGCAGGCCTTTGTTGCTTTAACTACGTTCTTCAGGGTGTAAAAGTGAAGAAGGTGGTATTGCTTGAGGCTTCAGGATTTCTAAAAAGTCTGGTGTTTACTAAGTCACCAACAAAAGGAAATGTATCTGGATAGCACAATACAAAGTGAGTGCTCAGAACTCTTAACAATTTAACAGTAATATTTGCTACTAAATAAATTCATATATAACTCGGATTTACAGTTATGGCATTAGTAATGCTATGAATAGTCTGTGTTTGAGCAGTGGGGTATAGTTACAAAGTAAAAATTATTTTTCCTTACCAACTATAACTTCTTACTCTGATATATTTTAATATAATAATAATAATAATAATACATTTTATTTATATAGCGCTTTTCAAGATACTCAAAGACGCTTTACATAAGACAAATAATCAAAACAAATACGTACATACACCATACAAATCATAGTACAAAATCAAAATAGTACATCAACATCAAGAATAATTAAGATAAAAACAAAGAGAGCAGCATAAGACAGTTCATTAAAAATTAGCTAAATTATGAGAGAGAACAACAAATATAGAACAATTTCTTAAAATTAGACAGAAACAGGACAGATTTACATGCAATCAGGAAACTGAAAACTTTACAAGTTTTAGGATCTAGGACTTCACATTTCTGTCGTGATCTAAGTATAAAAACTATTAAAAAGAATAGCAAAAATAAAAGCATTTATTTTGTGTTGTTACAAGTTAAATGCCACTCTGAATAGATGAGTTTTGAGAAGTGACTTGAATTTGGACAGGTCAGGACAATCTCGTAGGTGTTTGGGGAGAGCATTCCATAAAGATGGAGCAGCTATGGAAAAGGCCCTGTCACCCCAGGTCCGGTGCTTGGTCCTAGAGGGTATGGACAGTAGGTTAGCCTCAGAAGAGCGAAGGCTACGGGAGGGAATGTGCTGATGGAGCAGGTCGGTGAGGTAGGATGGGGCCTGATTATGGAGAGCTTTGTGAGTGAATAGAAGAATTTTGAATTGAATGCGTTGAGCAACGGGAAGCCAATGAAGTTTTTGTAGAACAGGTGTAATATGATCACGGGAGCGAGTATGAGTAAGGAGGCGAGCAGCTGAATTCTGGATATACTGAAGTTTTTTTAGGATTTTGTTAGATGTACCATAAAGGATGCTATTGCAATAATCAATTCTGGATGTAATAAAAGCATGAATCAAGGTTTCGGCGGCAGAAAAGGAGAGTGATGGACGTAGACGTGCTATGTTTTTTAGATGAAAGAAAGCAGTTTTGGTGATGTGATTTACATGGCGGTCAAAAGAGAGGTTGCTATCAAAAATTACACCAAGATTTCGGATGTTAGAAGACGGAGACAAAGTGTCATTATCAATGGTAATTTGAAAATTTTTTGTGGTTTTTGCCAGGGTTGTAGGACCTACGATGATCATATCTGATTTTTCACAGTTTAATTTGAGGAAATTAGCTTTCATCCACAATTTCATTTCAGTGATGCAATTTGTCAGAGTGGAGTGAAGTTCAGTATTAATGGATTTGGAGGAGATGTAAAGCTGAATATCATCAGCATAGCAGTGGAAATGTAAACCATGCCGACGTATGATGTCACCAAGGGGGAGCATATAAAGAATAAACAAAAGGGGACCTAACACTGAGCCTTGGGGAACGCCTTGGGACAGTGGAGCAATGGCAGAACTACAATTGTTGATATTAACAAACTGTTGTCTGTTTATGAGATATGACCTTAACCACAAAAGGGCAGTACCAGTGATGTTGACAGAGGATTCAAGGCGGGACAGAAGAATGGAGTGATTAATGGTGTCAAAAGCTGCAGTAAGATCAAGGAGGACGAGAATATTAATTTGTCCAGAGTCTGAGGAAAGAAGAAGGTCATTTGTGACTTTGAGGAGGGCTGACTCAGTGCTGTGCTGGGGGCGGAAACCAGACTGAAATGATTCAAATAGATTATTGGAATTTAGGTGATCTTTGAGCTGTGAGGCAACAACACGTTCCAGTATTTTCGACAGAAATGGAAGATTGGAAATGGGCCGAAAGTTACTCATAATGTTAGAGTCAAGTCCAGGTTTTTTAAGTATGGGAGTAACAGCAGCCAATTTGAGTGATTGAGGGACTGAGCCAGAACTAAGAGAGGAATTGATTATCTCTGTGATAAGTGATGAGATAACTGGAAAACAACCCTTAACAAGTTTTGATGGAGCAGGATCCAAAACACAAGTGGAGCTTCGCATCCCTGTTAAGATCTCAGATAGGTCCAAAAGAGACACAGGTGAGAACTGAGACAGAGGCTGGGTAATAAATTGAGATGAGATAGGCGGAGAAACAGAGATGACAGGGGAAACTGTCAGAAAATTGTGGATATTCTCAACTTTTGTTTGAAAAAATGAGAGGTAAGAGTTACACTTGTCAACTGTAAAGGAATTGGTAGTATTGTCAATTGGTTTGAGAAGTTTATTTATTGTGGAAAAGAGAGTCTTAGGATTTGTTGATCCAGCATGTATGAGTTCGGAATAGTAAGTGGATCGGGCTGCCGTAAGAGCGTCTTTGTAATGTTGAAGATAATCAGAATAAATCTGATAATGTACTGTTAGACCGGTTTTCTTATAAAGTCTTTCAAGCTGGCGTTTACGGGATTTCATTTGGTGAAGCTCAATTGTGTACCATGGTGCGGAATGACTAAATGAAACAAATTTGGTTCTCAAAGGAGCCAGCTCATCAAGACATGAGGCGAGTATGTCATTATAGTAATCGACAAGGTCAGATGAATTACTAGACAGTACAGGACAGACAGACATCTTTTTAACAAGAGAATCTGAGAAAGCAGAGGGAGAGATATATTGAAGATTCCTGAAGGATATTTTACGTTTAGCTCTAGTGATGGGCCTAGTGACCTCAATGTCCATGATGATTGTCAAATGATCAGAGACAGTAAGGTCATGGCTGGACGGCTGATGAACTAGGACACCAGTAGAGCAGACAAGGTCAAGAGTATGACCTTTTTTATGAGTTGGAAAATGTATATGTTGTGTGAAATTAAAACACTGTAACAATTCCAAAAATTCCCTGGCAAATTTACAGTTGTTGTCATCAATATGGATGTTAAAATCACCCATAAGCAGTACAGAGGATGAGAGGGCACTAAGCTGGGTTAAAAAATCTGAAAAATCAGAGAGAAAGGAAGCGTTTGGCTTTGGCGGACGATAAACTACAGCAGTGACCAGAGGAGTAGGCCCTGACAACTTGAAAGCCAGGTGTTCAAAAGAAAGAGCAGCAGGAAAAGACAAAGTGGTTATTTTAATATCATCCCTATAGACTGCAGCAACACCACCACCTCGCCCTTCCATACGAGGTTCATCAATATACGAGTATCCCATTGGCGTGGTCTGATTTAACATAAAATAATCCAAGGGTTTATGCCAAGTTTCAGTGAGACAGAAAAAGTCTAGTTCACTGTCAGATATAAATTCACTGAGTACAGTACTTTTTGTGTTGAGTGAACGAACATTAAGCAATGCCATTTTCAAGTGGTATTGTTGTGTAGTTGGCTGTGAGGAACGAGGAAGAGAACGGAGATTTGCTAAGTCCACTCCGCGTTTCCCATCCCACTCCGTGGACAGCGTTGTCATGGAGACTACACCGCTACTGGTGTGCAAGGCAGCAGCGCTCTGATGACGTGTTTGCGGAGCGACAGTGCGCACGGCTGACCAGAAGGATGGAATAGCGTTACCATTTCGAAGATAAACAAGCTTTCTCCGGGAGCCCCTGTGAATATAACGAGGCCGGCGAAGGAGTCCAAGCTGTTTGATGACTGAAATACACGATGGAGTAGTGCAGTTGTTGAACTTCCTCAGCTGGTCAACGGAATAGTTCAACATCGTGCCGATCCCAGGAAAACTCATCCACCGTTCACCACCGGCCGCAGACGCGATGTACAGTAGAAAGAACAAAAAGTATCAAAAGCACAAATAAAAGTATCAAAAGTAACATAAAAGAAATAGATCCACAAGGTGTGTAAAAAGATGAAAACGAAAAACGATAAAAATACAATAAAATACGGTAAAATACGGTAAAATACGGTAACGGTAGCGGCAGCCAAATGCGCCAGCGTCCACCATCACCATATATAATAATAATATAAATAATAAATATAATATATACTCATTCCAGTTCCACTCCCCAGGTGGGGCGGTCCGGGTCCTTTCTGTGTGGAGTTTGCATGTTCTCCCCTTTCTGCGTGGGTGTCCTCGGGGTGCTCCGGTTTTCTCCCACAGTCCAAAGACATGCAAGTGAGGTGAATTGGAGACACTAAATTGTCCATGACTGTGTTCGATATAACCTTGTGAACTGTTGAATCTTGTGTAACGAGCAACTAGCGTTTCTGTCATGAATGTAACCAAAGAGTGTAAAACATAACATTAAAATCCTAATAAACAAACAAACACTGAGCAAAAGGTAGGAAACACCCTGGTCAGGTCTATTATTATATTAATGTAATGGACAATGATGTTATTGTATTTATATTTATTATGTTTACCACTCTGAAAACATTGTCTAATAATTAATGTCACAAAGCTCAGTGATGTGTTTTATATTCAGATGGGACTCTATAAGCTTGTAGTTATTGCTTAACTGTTGACTAATGACAGTCAGTTACCAGTCGCAACCTGGTGGTGGGACTTAAACCAGCGATATATTAATCACCTACTCTAAATAGTCCAGTACCATAAAGGCAAAACTCTGCTTATTATCTTATAATAATCTACTGTGTTTCTATGAATTATGGTTAGCATGTTTAGTTAGCACTTGTAATGAACTGTTTGCTACTTGCTACCTTACATTTCATTTAAATCTACATTCTGAATGCTGAGCTGGTTGTGCTTGCAGTGTTTTTATTAATCTAACTGTTCAACATTACTGTCACAAACACTGTTTATTAAATGAAGTGTAAAGACTCTTTATCTTGTACAGCAGTAGTTTACTTAATGTTTTATAGACCTAAAAGTTGCTTTAGCACATGATGTGTTTACTGTTGTAACAAGGTTTTATACAAGATTACACACAACTTTAAAAAAAAAACACTTGTTTAGGTTTGTGGGTGTGTTGAAAAGCATTACGTTTATTTAGTATGATAACAGGTTCATTACCATATGACCACATTATGTATGGCAAACAGATGATAAATTCTTTTTATTAGCTTATGTAATTTTTTAAGCTTTCCCCATATAAGAACTCAGATTTATACTGTTAAATACTCTACCTCTTTAGCACTATTATTGTACTAACACAATAAAGATAGATAATGAAAATAATGCCTACAAAGGATGTTTTCTTTGCTTGAAAACACCAACCACTTTCCCTCTGTGTTTGTTTGAAGAGTTTTAATACAAATAATATGTGATACCTAACACTGGCTTGAGTAGGTTTTTTTTTTTTTTTTACTTTTAAATGAATAATTTCTTAGAAAGGTATTGTTATCTTTATTTCAATATGAGTGCTGGGTACTTTAAAATTTATAAAGCGGCAGACTTAATGAACTGAACGCCTACTGAGCCCTTTCAACTCTGGCTTCTGTCCAAAGAGACCTTTCAGTAACACCACTAGCAGCTCAACTAAAAGGCCTTTGGCAGTACAGTGGATTGTAAAGAACAGCGTAGGTTTGGCTGGTTGACGTGCAGCCTGTCCAGCAGCTCACAATTATATACTGCTTTGCATACTTTACAAAACCACACACACACACACACACACACACACACACACACACACACACACACACACACACACACACACACACTGTGTAACAAGGTCAAAGTAAAACACAGTGGTTTTGAGAAAGCTTGTGCAATAATCAATGAACACGAAGGTCTACAATACACACGAATGTTATTCTTCTGCTGTGTTATTTCAGTAGAAACCATATTGAATGTGTTGTATTTATCTACTCTGAAGTCATAACTGTACTCTCACCTGGCTAATGTTTCTGCAAATGATCGCATTCATGGTAGCTTTCATAGCTCTAAAACATGTTGTACTTTCTGACTGGGAACATACAACTTTAAAAATGAAATCTCAGCCTACTGTAATAGGTGGTTATTTAAAAAGATTAGGTACTGATGTTTAAACCTGAGGTTGAATGAGTGAGCGAACAAGCCTTTCCAGTTAATCTGGGTGTGTGATTGACTAAAGGGAGCGGCCACTCCCTGCACATCACGTCATGAATGGGTTTGAATGTGCGTTTCTGGATGTGACACTGAGCCATGAGTACAAGCCTGAAGTGCAGGTTGTAAAGATGTCATTACTCTGGCAGGTTTTGATCAGAAAACAGCATGAAGTGTTTTCTAATGAATGTCTTTGGCTCGATTTTGTTCAGCGTTGGATATGTTTGTATGTCTAGTCTACGGCTTTTCCTTTATCAGAATTTGCAGTGTTTACAAGCCTGCATTAAAAATAGATTTGTATGTATGTGTGTGCGTATGTGTGAGGTCACTATAAGATTGTTGACATGACTTTCTGTCAGCATAGCATTTATCAACAGTTCTGACACCATCTCATTGACTTGCATGCCAGCAGATTAAACCGATTGCTTTAAAATATTACATGTATAGTATTTGTGTCTCAACTGTTATTGGATTATATAGATTAGGTCTGGGCGGTATGACCAAAAATTTGTAGCACTGTATTTTTTAAGATTCTGACGGTTCACGGTATATCACAGTATTTTTTTTTTGTATGACTGGGACTTTTTATATGTCTGTGGCTGATTTTACTGTCATAAGTACATAGAATATAAAAAGTTTTAATTCCACCATGTATATAATGAAGGTTTTGAGTACTATAAGCTTTGCTTGGCCCCACAAAATGACACAGTTGCCATAAATAAATTTTTTATTGTTTATTTAATATTTAAGTATTGTACAATTACCCTTAGCTCTCCCTTTAACGGATAAAACAATGTTCGCAAGCTCCACTGTACAACTTGACCACAGGTCTGTTGTAGAAAAGTGGACGACATTAAATCTCTGCTTCCAGTTTGTATATAACGTTGATTTAGCAACATACCTGGAATCCAGTGTTTAAATTATTGATCTAAAAACTTCTTTTCGACTGTATAGAGGAATCGTGTCCTTGCATATGTGATTGTTACTGCGTTCGTAATTTTGTTGTTTGTAACAGCCGTGGCTCAACAAGTTCAAAACTGCCGACACGCCACATTTCTTTGGCAGGTTCTTCCGGTGCATATTTGGTCTTCCTCTCTTCATCCTCCTTCTGTTTTTGTTTATTTTTTTTAAACCATATTAGGGAAGCCTCTCATCTGTTAACACTGGAACCTGTGATTTGTTTGTTTTTGAGACTTTATTTATTCATTTCTAAAATTGATGTAACGTTTATTAATTATTCAACTTTTCTCTCAAATTGTGTAGCTGATTATATGGCCTGTGAAAAACTTTGTATTAAATTAGAAAATAATGCAAAATATGATTTTTTTTTTTCACTACGGCTTTAGACAAGTAAACACGTTTGAAAAAAACGGACCTATTCAGTTCCTTTGTACATAATGTCTTTTTTCTTTTCCTTAAACAGGGCTCTAGACTAACGTTTTGCACTGGTTGCACTGGTGCACCTAACTTTTTTTTCTTAGGTGCACCAGCACAAAAGTAAGGTGCACCCAAATTTTCAACCGCATCGCATTTAACACCGCAGTTTTACAGGTTCACTTTTTTTTTTACTGTCCATACAGGCAATATTGACTTGGAAATAACTAACAATCTGGTCAACATGGCCTCGTCTGATGATCTGTTTGCTGCTGCCTGACAATGAAGGGCAGTGGGGAGAGGGGACACTCGGGCAGTGCATTTATCGCGGCATGTAATGTGTTTTAAAGATGCATTGTGCTTTTTCAGCCTTTCAATTCGAAA
This sequence comes from Trichomycterus rosablanca, assembly GCF_030014385.1. Taxonomy (NCBI): domain Eukaryota; kingdom Metazoa; phylum Chordata; class Actinopteri; order Siluriformes; family Trichomycteridae; genus Trichomycterus; species Trichomycterus rosablanca. The sequence continues at coordinate 32,733,034 of NC_085991.1, read as the reverse complement.
TGTATTAGAACCAGTCACAAATACACTATTGCCGGCCACTGTCTTCTTTACAGTTAATTATAGTATTACAGACTAATTATAGCACACTTATAAAAATTATAAAAATAATAGAGTAAATGTGTATGTATGTGTGTATATCTATTTATATGTGTGTGTATATTTAAAATTATATGTATATGTTTGTGTGTGTGTTAGAGTGTAATCTTAAATGCAGTGCATTATATTATCGGCTTTACTGAATCTTTTACATAGATTCCCAAAATCGCTTGCGGTGCACTCACTGCGTATTTTGACTACATGTATTGTAATATATTTTGGTCTTTTAGTTATTTTTATATTTTACTTAACGAAAATATTGTCGTGTTTTTACTTTCACTATCGCCGCACTTTACCTCTAGCATTAGCCCCTTGCTACTGTAGAGGGTCGGCTCACCTAGCCGCTGTCCGGTGGGGATGCTGCGGGTCTTTTGCTGTGCGGTGGTGGAGGTGTGGGAATAAAGGCACACGACAGGGTCGAGTCACTTTAACTGTTTAGTCAGGACTTAAGTGAGCGTTACAACACTTTACACCGCCGAGCTCCAGAACCCGAACTTCCATTCTGGGGACATCCGGCGAGTCTCATATACAAAACTAAACTTACGGCAGAACGTCCGAACGCACGTGTATAAACCTGGTGCTGCATTCTGATTGGCTAAGCTGAATGTCGCTCACATATCACCGCTACAATATTGTCCCGCCCTTCACTATCTCTGATTGGTTTAGACCATGATATTGGCCTAATGTGTGTCTGTTGTTTTTTTTTTCCCTCGGACGCCTGGTCGCACCGGTGCGACCTGAGATTTTTTTTAGTCGCACCATTGAGAAATTAGGTCGCATGTGCGACCAAATTGGTCGCACTCTAGAGCCCTGTTAAAGCACATGCTCAGATGACTTTGAGAGTGTGGCTTTGATCTACTCATCAGAAGCTTGTTTAAGTCAATACATTGGCAGCCATGCTGTACCTGTTATAAACAAGGTCATACTGAGAAGTTCTTGTTATGCTAATTGCTGATTGTGATTAGTAATGAAAAACGTTATAGTAAATTTAAAACTTGCAGTAAGTGCAGTAATGCTCACTGGTGCTCTCAGACTTTTGGCACACATTGTACATTTACCTGTCTTCACAAGATTTGACTGTATATGTACATGAAAATACGAGGGATCTTTAAAAACTGAGAGAGCTTATAGTCTGGATTTAGTGCCATCTGATTTCCACCTTTTTGGACGCTCAAAGAAGCTTTAAGGGGAAGAAGATTTTCATGTGATGATGATGTGAAAGCAGCGGTGCATCAGTGGCTACACTCTCAACCAAAAACATTTTTGTTGATAGCATTAAAAAGTTGGTTTGACGCTGGGAAAAATGCATCAGATGGTGACCATGTAGAAAAGAGATGTCATTTGTTTTTGAAAGTGCAGAAACTTTTTGAAGAACATTTGGCTTATTTCAGTGACCCCCGTGTCACTCAGTCATATGCACCATACACACCCACTCCACCACTTGAACACACTGGACGGGGTTAATTTGTCCCACTGCGCTGCCTGTCATTGAGATCAGCATTGTTTGCTAGCTGTTGACAGTTTTGTGAAAGACAAGGAGATGCTGAAAGCAAGGAGGGGTGTGAAGAAACGGAGAGACAGGGTGAGAAGGCACTGAGAACAAATAGAAGGTCCAGCTGCTCACTTTTTGTCCTTGCTCGTCACACGGCTCAGCTGAAAATAAAGCTTTTGGATTATTTATAGAGCAGCACGTTACCTGAAAAACCCTGGTATATAATTCCTACAGGTGGCTGCATGCATTCAAATATTCAACAGTGTATGAATTTGTCTCGTTTATTAATGATCTGATCTGGTGTTTTTAAAAGTTGTATGTAATTTGGGCTAACAGTTGAAATATTGATAAAATATTTGCCAGAAGATTGTGGACACCCAACATGTAAACCTCATGTGAGTGTTTTCTGCATGTTAAGAAGACTTTTTAACAAATTTCAGGAAACATCTGCAGGGATTCTCTTCCATGCAGCCACTTGTGTAGCCAACGGCATTTGCCACTGATGATTGACTATAAGGCTTGCTCCACAGTAGGTGTTCCAGTTAATCCCAAAGTTGCTGGATGGCATAAAAATCAGGGTTTGGTGCAGGCCGGTCAACTACTTTAACAACGACTTTTTGTTTGGTGATGGTAGGGACCAGAGATGTTCACAAGTCACAAAATACGAGTCCGAGTCAAGTCACAAGTCTTTAGGCTAGAGTCTAAGTCAAGTCACTAGTCAATATAATATACACAAAACATATATTGGAAATGTAGCGTAGAAATAAACAAATAAAGTTCAGATAAAGAACAACAACAGATTAGCAACTGTATTTTGTTGTTTTACTTAGTGCCTTTACTTTCCTAGTCATTGTGCAAATGAATGTAATTTCCAGGTACCAGTTAAAAGCTTAAACTGATATGTTTTGTTTTCATTGCAAAACAAAAGTGCTAGATAAATCATGGCACAGCGGCCAAAATCCAAAACACAGCAAAAAAATCATAACCACTGCTTACCTTAGCTTATGTTCTTCCAGATGCTATTAAATTTATAACCGTCTGTTGTCCCATTAGGAATAAAATCCGTTATTTTGTAAATATGTGCTTATAATTAAAAACCTCCAAACTTTTCTCGGTTGTGAAGTAAAACACTAACTCGAAAGCCAATCAAGCGTTTCATTGACACATCATCTGTGTGATACAAACGGAATAAACGCAAATAACAGCATTTCTTACAAAAAATTAAAATCAGAAGGTCTGATTGGTTCAGAAAGCGGTCTTTCAACCATTAGCGCCAATTCTGTAGGAGTGTTCCATTCACCCCAGTTGTTTCTGTGAAGTGCACTACGTAGGGTATACACCATTTTAAGTGAGATTCCAATCCAAAGGTAACAAAAATGTTCAAATAAAGTGAACTTCAAACTGTGTAGGGAGGTGGGAGCAGCGCTTCATCACTATGCCGGAAGCTGGCTGTAACATTTACCCATTGCGTGCCTTGTGGGTTAAGATGGCCGGAGCGTTATTAAAGAGCAGAATATTTATAATAATAATAATCATATAATTAATATAATAATAATAATAATAATAATAATAATAATAATTAGATTTCGAGACTCGAGTCCCCATCTCCGGTAAGGACCAATTCAAACCATTGCTAAATGCAAAAATGCAAAACATTCTACATTCATTATATGTTGTTGCATAATATTTCCTACCACTTCAACTACGCCCAACACAAACAACGAAGGCCAGGTTCACACCGTTTTTCTTTCAGCACCAAACTTACAGTTGCCAGCATTGTTGACAACTGTAGTGCTCTCTTGGCACCAGCCCAACCCTGTTTGAGCTGTTAGACTGGTTGACTATGATCCATAATTGATAACTCCAGAGAATACATTTCTACAGCTCTATTTTGTAATGAAAGTATACTTTAGCATTTGGGTGTGGTTATCTGAGGATCGTGTGCACCTGTTTGTGTGCACCTGAACATCATATTGAATGATGTAACGGAGAAAAAAAGGATGATTTGTGATACATTGCTGTCCTATTATTTGAGCTTGTGTGCCTACCACTTCAAAGCTGATCTGTTGTTGCTCCTGGATGCATTCACTTCACAATAATAGTATGTACAGTGTAGCAGGACAGCTGCTTGCCTGAAAGAAGCCAAAAGTTACTGAGCTCCTTAATGTGAGCCACACTGCCAGTTTTTAATTGACTTTGTTTTGCTATGTGCTGACTGATGCTGAACCTATAGCCATGCAGTATTAAATACTACATACTTGTTGTACTGTAAAATAAATAAATCTATAGAGTTTTGTTCACGTATTCAAATGCTAGTAATTTACAATACTTTTTACAATTTACAATTATTTTTAGGCTTATTTCCTTTCCCCAATAGGCTTCCTACAAGAGGCAATGCATATATATTAGGGCTGTCGAAGTTAACGCGATAATAACGCATTAACGCAATCTCAATTTAACGCGATTAAAAAAAATAGTGCCGTTAACGCAAATTCTATTGTAACCGACCGTTGTAGTGATGCACTCGCTTAATAAAGAAATAAATACACGCTATATTTACAAGTTGTTGGGAGCAGAACACTTTATTAACTCCTTCTGTTACAGTCCTGAATAGCGCACAGTCAGCGTGTTAGCCAAGCATGCTAATTACATGAACTATGGAAGGCCCAAAGGGTCAAAACACACTCACTTCGTGTAGAAACGTCCATCAAACCATTCACGATACAACCACAGAAAAGTCTGTTACAATAACTACGCCTTTTTCCACCTAAAGCACCGCTGATCTACAATGTTTGCTGATTTTAACCTACAATCTGACATATATACGAAGCCAAGGGTCTCTTCTGGATAGTATTACTGCCTAGTATGTGAGTAAATAAAACTCCCTTACAGTTTTCTCTTGTCCCAGCAGTTTTTTAACATAAGTACATTTAGCATAAAATGTGTTCACCATTTTAATTGTAACATTTCACTTAAAAATCCTTGTTTTCTTCTTTAAAAAAAAAAAGTGATTAATCGCGATTAACTATATGAAATTATGAGATTAATCGCGATTAAAAATTTTAATCGTTTGACAGTCCTAATATATATACATTGATCAGCCATAACATTAAAACCACCTCCTTGTTTCTACACTCTCTGTCCATTTTATCAGCTCCACTTACCATATAGAAGCACTTTGTAGTTCTACAATTACTGACTGTAGTCCATCTGTTATTCTGCATGCTTTGGTAGCCCCCTTTCATGCTGTTCTTCAGTGGTCAGGACCCCCACAGAGCAAGTATTATTTAGATGGTGGATCATTCTCAGCTCTGCAGTGACACTGACATGGTGGTGGTGTGTTAGTGTGTGTTGTGCTGGTATGAGTGGATCAGACAGCAATGCTGCTGGAGTTTTTAAATACCGTGTGTCCACTTTATTAGACACTCCTACCTAGTTGGTCCACCTTGTAAATGTAAAGTCAGAGACGATCGCTCATCTATTGCTGCTGTTTGAGTTGGTTATCTTCTAGACCTTCATCAGTGGTCACAGGACGCTGCCCATGGGGCACTGTTGGCTGGATGTTTTTGGTTGGTGGACTATTCTCAGTCCAGCAGTGACAGTGAGGTGTTTAAAAACTCCATCAGCGCTGCTGTGTCTCATCCACTCATACCAGCACAACACACACTAACACACCACCACCATGTCATTGTCACTGCAGTGCTGAGAATGACCCACCACTCAAATAATACCTGCTCTGTGGTGGTCCTGTGGGGGTCCTGACCATTGAAGAACAGCATGAAAGGGGGATATAAAAGCATGCAGAGAAACAGATGGACTACAGTCAGTAATTGTAGAACTACAAAGTGCTTCTATATGGTAAGTGGAGCTGATAAAATGGACAGTGAGTGTAGAAACAAGGAGGTGGTTTTAATGAGATAAACTAGGTCATAATAGGGCTGGGCGATTTTGCAAAAAAAAAAAAAAATCTCGATTATTTTAAAATAATACCCGATTGTCGATTACGATTTAGATTTTTTTGTTCTTGTATAATGCAATTAAAATAAGACTCAAATTTCTTTTTTTTGCATTGTAATTAAAGGCTGCAGAAGTGCAAAAATAGTAACAGCACCACCTATAATTATCCTTTTAAGGGACTCAAACTTTATAACAATAACGATATCACAATAATTAACAATAATTAAAACAAAATAGATCTAAATTGTATATCCTTATCTATCTATATCTAAGAATCGCTCACAAACAACTTTTATTTTAAATAATGTTCAGCAGAACCTCCTTACATTAGGAAAAAAACTACAAAAAGTTCTTTACATGTTTCTTAAAAGGAACACGAGCCTGTACTGTGCTGTTTCCACCACTGAGTGAGTCTGTATCAGTATCTACACTGGGGGGGCATCAAGTGATCACTCAGCTCAGCTTTGATTTTATCCTCTTGTGATTTGGGGGGTGGATACAACATTTTAAACATTTAAGGATGTGTAATGTGTCATTTTAGTCCCATAAAACTTTCAAACTGTATTAATCACTATTATGTGTCGTAGAATGATTCGATTCTATTGAACGGCCCTTTAAGCCAAAATAAAGGAACCGATTCGCGCATTTGGGAGTCGTTACATACATACGACTCTTTAAAAGGAACCGAGACAAAAGATCCGACTCCCTATCGCAGAATTCACTGCAGCAGTTTCCCAGACGCGATTTTTTCACTCAGTAGCGGATGTGATTTAAAATGTAGCGAATTACAATTCTTAGTACAAAACTTAATTAAGTAAAAGCAAAATTACAGGCTGTAAAATCTACTTTTACAAGTACACAAAAAAACGACTCAATTACAGTAACGCGAGTAAATGTAATTCATTACTTTCCTGATCGCTCTCATCGGCTCCATATTTTGATTCAGTTCAGCGGTGTTTGATTCAGTGAATCTTGATTAAACTCTTCTGTTTGTGTCTCGTTTTGCCGATCATGTTTGCGCTCCTTATTACTGAATCTAACCGTTACCGTGTATAATCCTTGTTGTCTTCTGTTTACTGTTTTGGTTTTCGCTGGTTTTGGACTCTACCTGATTTTGTACACTGTTTTCGCCCTTTTTATATTAAACTTTCCCTGATTTATATTCCGCGAGCGTCTGGTCAGTTTCTGCTTCGTGACATGTTGGTATTTTAATTAAAATATAAAGTATGTAAACAATCGCGATTGTCACATTCTAACATCGGGTGAAAACGTTCATGCGAATTAACCGAATTCATTGTGAAAATCGCCCAGCCCTAGGTCATAAACCAAATTGATGAATCAAGGTGTGTGAACATTCACATCTTTTCATGAACAGTCAGTGCCAGTCTGTCAGCAACTTGTTAAAGAATCAAGCGCACAACAGAGCACTTTTGTCTTTCAGAAGTTCTATGTAAGTGTAAGCATACTGGAAACAGAAACAGGAATCGTGTTTGTGTGTGTGTGGTCTTTTTTAAAATTTTGGTGTTCCTTTATTTTGTGATATTTGTGCGCGTGTATGAGTGCATGGGCTAGACCACTAAATTTGTATGTTTTCCACCTGCTTGGGTACGGCCCTATTGGTGTGATTACATTGAAGGGAATGAGTGCATGAACAAATGATACTTTAACAGTGTAAAAAAAAAATGAAAATAACATTAGAGAACTGCCGCGATGAATAATAGATCTCCATGGAAACACAATTCAGTCATTTACTATAAAGAAATGTGTGTGTGAAGTCAGTTGCAAGTGTCTGGTTTTCTTTTTACTTGAATCTGTGCAGACCAACACACACCCTGATAAATCTGCAAAGAAGTGCTTGTGAAAAGCTGAAAAGGTCAGTCTGATCCAATCGGTCTGTTTTCTGAAATTAACATTAGCAATGAATTAGATCATCAGCAGAACCTTAGCAACAATGTAATAACAGACCAGTCGATCCCATCAACCCCTGACAAAAATCAATCAACACCAGGTATTGGCAGAGATAAAATCAGCAACGAAGAGTGAGAAGAGAAGATTCTTGGACAGAAAGAAACGGTTGATTCTGAACTCAGTCTGATCTTTTTCTTTCATTGTTGATAGTTCAGGGTTCTGGCAGGAGTTGGTTGAGTCAGTTGGTTTACTCAGATTGATTGACAAAATGAATGTGTTTACATTTTGTCTTATTGGTCCTCCTGGTAGTGTGTTATCGGAAATGCAGTAAATCTGATTATTAGCATCTACACCCTACTATGTAAGTACCTAGTAAATACCTCTTTGGCAGATGTTGCAGCAAAACCCTTTTATATCCTCCTAGGAGATGTTATTTATCTGTAGATTATGGTCAAGATCACACACACATTCAAGTACAGTTGTAACTTTTTAGGCAGTGCGATGCTTTGGGCAATGTTCTGCTGGGAAACCTTGGGTCCTGCCATCCATGTGGATGTTACTTTGACACGTACCACCTACCTAAGCATTGATGCAGACCATGCACACCCTTTAATGGAAGTGGTATGATGGCTGTGGCCTCTTTCAGCAGGATAATGCGCCCTGCCACAAAGCAAAAATGGTTCAGGAATGGTTTGAGGAGCACAACAACAAGTTTGAGGTGTTGACTTGGCCTCCAAATTCCTCAGATGTCAATCCAATTGAGTATCTGTGGGATGTGCTGGACAAACAAGTCTGATCCATGGAGGCTCCATCTCACAACTTACAGGATCTGCTGCTACCATCATGGTGCCAGATATCACAGCACACCTTCAGGGGTCTAGTGAAGTCCATGCCTTGACAGGTCTGGGCTGTTTTTGCACCAAAAGGGGGACCAACACAATATTAGGAAAATGGTCATAATGGTATGCCTAATCAGTGTAAATTGTCCTGTAATAGAGTAATGTACAGTGAGAAAAGTAACATCTACAGGAAAGCATGTATAATCTTTATACTTCCTCTGTATCACCCACCCCTACCTGGAGATTTGGACTTTTTATAAACAAGTTCTTGGGAGGTAGAAAGAGAGGATGATTAAACATAACATGATATTACTGATTGATGTTTCTAAGCAGTCATAAAAAGACTGTGATGTGTTTAGAAAGAGACACAACAGGATTGTTGGGATTTCCTTTTGTGTTGTCTGTAAATGTGTGTGGGGGAGAAAAAAAAAAGAAAGACAACAGTACATTGTGGGTGTGAGTAAGGGTGAGTGTACTATCTGGATGATGTAATAGTAGTTCCACCCATGCCAGTCTCCTGTTGTATCTATATGAGGTCATACACATGCCCACACATACATAGACAAACATTGTGCCAAAGTCTACAGTCTAACCACCTACTGTGTACTGTACTGCAGTGTGTGTTGTTCGGGAGGGTAAATGGTGAAGAAAGATGACCTCTGAAGCTGGAGCGGTTTACTCTGTGCCTGTCAGCAATCTGTTTGCATCTCCTCTTTCCATGCCCTCACCTTTGTGACTATTCCGGTCTGAGTCCACCCATCAGTGAATAGGCACAGACATTTGATTGTTGTTCTTCCTGCTGTCCAGTGTTGATCTGTGCATCCTGCTAAACTGATATTTATAAACTACAACTACTACTATTTCCCAAAAAGTTGGGACAGTTTGTAAAATGCAGTGAAAATGAGGATCTATGATTTGTTAGTTCTCTTAAACGTTTTTTTACCTTACAAAAGTACAAAGAAAAGATTTTTACTGGCCAGCATAATTGTTTTGTAAATATAAACAATTTTAAATTTGATGCCTACAAAATGCTCAAAATAATGGCTACATGGCAGAGCTGGGATTCAAACTCTCAACTTTTCAGTTGATAGTCCAAAGCCCTACCCACTAGGCTACCACTGTCCCTAAATCATCTAATAAACTGTAATAAACATAGCACCATGGGCTCGTGAGTACTTTGAAAAATCATTCATGTAATAAACTGTAATAAACATAGCATCATGAGCTCGTGAGTACTTTCGAAAATCATTCACTTAACACTGTTCTGCTGCATCAAGAAATGCAACCTGGAACTCAACCTGAAGAAAAAGGCATACATCAACTCTATGCAGAAATGCTTCCAAGGCCTCTGGGTCAGCGCTCATCTCAGTGAAAACCTGTGCAGTGGTCAAGTGAGTCCACGGCTTAGCTTGTTCTTAGAACAATGTTGGGTTTTCAGACAAAGAGGACATCTGTCATGGTATGGGGATCCATCAGTGCCCACAGCATGAATGATTTGCATATGTGTGTAGGTACCATTAACCTGAAGGCATATAATGAGAGAGGCGTATGCTGCCTTCAAGGTGACATCTTTTCACAACTGCACAACTGTATATCCAATGACTGCTGCTATGCATATTTGCACCTTAAAACAACTTAAACAACTTAAAAGTTACTTAAAATAACTTAAAATGCTGCTATATTCTTAAACATTGCACAATTTCTCTGCACCTTAAACAACTGCTGCTATGTGCCTTTTTTACTACCTTAGTTTACTTTTATTTCTATTTTTACTCATTGTATATAAAAGTTTTTTTATAGTTTAAGTTTATATTTAAAAAGTTTTTATACTGAGTTTTTTATTGTGTTAGTTTGATTTTTGTTTTTATGTATAATACTTAACGTTTGGAGTGTGCACATGACAATAAAACTCTTGAATCTTTTCCAGGCAAAGTCCATGGTTATTTATCAAGACGGTGCAAGACCTCATTCTGCACGTCCTGTAACTAACTGTGTGGCTATGTATGTGCAGATTACATGTGTTTGACTGGCCTGCCTGCAGTCGATTCTTATCTGATTCTCCTCTCTGATTCTTCCTACTGAAAATGTAGAATTAGACGAGAGTGACCACAGACTTTGAAAAAGCTGGTCTGGTATTAAGAATAGGCAAAAATTCCTCATGTATAACTGCAACAGTTGGTGTCCTCAGTAAAGGTGATGTAACATAGTGGTAAGCAGGCCTCTGTCCCAACTTTCTTGTAAGTTTGTTCCTGGTATCACATTTTAAATGTGTTTATAGTTACAAAAATACAATAAAGTTGAGCAGTGAAACCATTAAAAATCATTTCTTTGTACTTTTGTCAGTTAAATAGTTTCATGATAATGAACAAACCACATATTACTGTTTTTACATATTACAAAATGTTCCAACTTTTCTGGGAGTGTCATTTGTAGTTTAGAAAATGAGTAGTGAGTGTATGGTACTGGGAGTTGTTTCTTAAGTAGCATATTATATCCTGACGTAAGGTTGTTAAGGGCGCTCTTTTGGACTTTGATCAAGTTAGTCTTTGAAGGCAGAAAATCCAGAGTGCAGTGTTTTAGTCTGCGTTATTTGCATTTGAAAACCCAACACACTTTACATTTTACAGTGGTGCACTTTAATTACTTCACCTCCTGAGGGTCTTTTCTTTTAATTACAAAGGGCAAAAGCTTCCCTTTTAACCCGAAGACATCGGTGTGTATGACTGTCATGTTGGAATAAGCTTTTCTGTCTACACATAAATGGGTGCTTTTAAATGCACACTAATAGTAAATTATTATAGGATTACAGCGCCTTTGTGCATTCATTTTACCAGCCACTTTATCATTGTCAGGCACAAGGCAGGATTACTGGCCAGGACAAGAGTACCAGTCCAACCTAGGGGCAAGTTAAACTGTCAGACACAGTAAGAACATGTGACACTCCTCACAGTTAGACACCAACGACAAGAATTGAGCCCAGGTCCCTGGAACCTATTGAATTTCATAAATTGCCTATCAAGTACCATTCCACAATAAGCAGGTGAATTTGTAAAGGTATCATGATTGGGTATTAAAGGAGGATCCACCAAAGGCTTAGTCTTTGCTGGAAAGATGTCAAATGAGAAACAACTCAACAAAACTTGCAAATAATTTAGTTGCTTTATCTTCTACCATACATAATATCGTAAAAAGATTCAGGTAATCCAACCTAAACCATCAGGTAAAACTATCAGACCCTGGAAGAACACGTGACTTATCACAGGCAGTGACCAATGACAAGATTTGAGCCCAGGTCCCTGGAGTCTAATGACTTTAATTGAGGACCTAATTGTAAAGCTGCCCATTTAAACAGCATACTGTGATATTTGGAAATGTTATCAAAAAAGATAAAGCAAGGTCATCAAAAATCAGTAAGCTACTTAGTTTTCAGTCACCCAATCAGGTCTCTTTTATTAATGTATGTCAGATATCTGATCTTATGCATTTTCTACACATTTGGAGACACAATACATGCAGAAGACATGTGGTTCCAAACCCAGGCTGCATCTCAACTAAAACTATTATATAAAACACTACATCTATTAAACTATTAATATTATAATTGTTAGGCAATTAAATGAAAAATAGATTTTTATAATAATTTCTTGTTTGGGCCAAACTGGCTCTTCAAATCCTTTCACAAAAATCAGCTTTCTATTTAAATAAAGTCTCAAATTGGAAGTAAAGGGTTATTGGCTGTTGATTGTCAGTCAAGTCCAGTGTGAGTCCACTTAACTGTGTAACACTATTAATGTCATACAGTACAATTGCATGATTATTGAATGATGATGGTTGATTATTATTGGAACCAAAATTTGCATCCTTAATTGTAATGTAACATTAGAACATAGCTACTAGGTGGTCTAACTAAGGGTTAATAAAGTGGCACATATGTATCCTTTAATAGTTTGAACGTTAGATATGCTTTGTTCAAATCCACTGATGAATCATGCTACCCTTTCTTTCTTGGTAAATATTTAAAGGGTCTCAGTGTTATAATAAGTAATGACCTTTACACTGGGATGAATACTTTCACACCATTTTTTTTTATATTTTAGCTATTTAGGAGCAGTTAATCATTTCAGAATTATGTTTTGAGTGAATAAAGTTCAGAGCGTGTTTTTGAAGTTATAGATCTTTATAATGTAATTTGTTTTGATATTTCAAAATAATATCATGGAAGAAATAATACGTCCCCACGCTTCCACGGTAATGAGTCAGCCATGCACTGGGGTGGTAAAAATGAAAACCCAACATACACACCTTAGGGTGTTGCAGTGGTGTTGAGTGTCGGTACCGCCTTTTTAGAGCATTCGCACCTGTACCTCTAACCAGCTTCACCTGTCTGCCTAGATCACACACCCACAGTAACTGCAACCCTGATTTGTAAGGTCACAGGGGAGTCAAAGAACTCTGCTTAAGTAATTCTACTACAAGCTTTGTTTCACCCTAGTACAAGTGGAGACTGTCAACACAGTGTCTAGTAAATTGGGCTTCTTAAGCGAGTTACAGGTGATTTATATAGTTCTAAGTAGGTAAATCAGTAAAAGTCAGGTAAATCCATACAATGCATGCCATACATTTATTTACTTATCACGCAAATAGAAGCTCATCCTATGCTTAAGAACATTTAAATTTAAAGCATATTCAATGCAAAATTGTGTGCATAAACGTTACTACACTAAATATACACATTCTATTGCACCAATGCACACAAATACATCGATTAGGCAAAACATTATGACCACCTTCCTAATATTGTGTTGGTCAAAACTGCCAAAACAGCCCTGCAACTGCGATGCGCTGTGTATTCTGACACCTTTTCTATCAGAACCAGCATTAACTTCTTCAACAATTTGAGCTACAGTAGCTCGTCTGTTTGATCAGACCACACGAGCCAGCCTTCGCCCCCTATGTGCATCAATGAGCCTTGGCCGCCCATGACCCTGTCATTTGTTTACCACTGTTTCTTCCTTAGACCACTTTTGATAGATACTGACCACTGCAGACCGGGAACACCCCACAAGAGCTGAAGAGATTCTCTGACCCAGTCATCTAACCATCACAATTTGGCCCTTGTCAAACTCGCTCAAATCCTTATGCTTGCCCATTTTTCCTGCTTCTAACACATCAACTTTGAGAATAAAATATCATTTGCTGTCTAATATATCCCACCCACTAACAGGTGCAGTGATGAAGAGATAATCAGTGTTATTCACTTCACCTGTCACTGGTCATAATGTTATGCCTGGTCGGTGTATAAATACACATAATACACATACTAGTTATAACATAAGAAATGGAGATATGAATACAGCTGTGCAGAGTGAGGTGGTGTGGGATGTGGGTGTGGTGTAAATAATCATGTTGGTGGGTCATTGACTTCGTGGCCCTTGCTGTTCAGTCTGTAGCCTAGGGTGGAGCTGAACTGGCTGGTCCTTGACTTGATGCTTCTTTACCTCTTGCTACTCGACAGCTTTAGGACCAGCCAGTGGCATGAGTAGGTGTGTAAAATGCACCCTGAATGGTCATAAAGGTTTACTAGCATTCTGTCTGGCCTCATACTGCTGCACCTTCTCTCTTTGCTGGAATCAGTCCTGGAGTATCCTGAATACATAGAAAGTCCCTGGTGGCATCTAAAGAAAGCAGTTGCAGCACAAAAGCATTTACACAAGTAGAATGAGTAAAGATTGCACATTAGAGATGTCAGAAGCTTGTTAGTATTTTCCCAAAATCACTTATTAGATGCTTCACAAAGTACTGAAGCCAGGGTTTGAATAATAGTGCACATGGACATGAAAAACTTATGTTATCAAAATTGCTTGTATGTATCAATAATTATCGATACTTAATTGTAAGTATTGTAATTATCAATAATTATCATTAACAGATACCTTCAACCCTATTTATGATTTGTTGGCATCTGTCAGTGTTGTGCTGACACCTGACTCAGCAGAAAGAACAGTGTTATGCAAAACTCTGCACCTCCTGTAAGTTATCAAAATAAGCTTATTATTTTGTTTGTTCCTGTACAGCCCTCCTCCGATTCCAAAGCGGGAGGACGTTCCAGCATGGCACGGCCACGCATCTCAATCAGCACAACTACAGATGAGCAGCCTCACATTGGAAACTACCGTCTGCTCAAAACCATCGGCAAAGGAAACTTCGCTAAAGTTAAACTGGCCAGGCATGTCCTCACTGGAAAGGAGGTAACTAGAGGCTTTGATCTATCTCATGTCCTTGTTCTCTTTCTGTCTGCTCATTCTTCACTTATTTATCATTCTTTAATTTTATCACAGCACCTCATAATGTCACTTGGTAGTGTGTTTGGGCCCCCACATGCCTGTTTGTGCTCCTGACAACATCTGGGAATGCTCCTGATAAGATGGCAGATGGTGTCCTGGGGGATTTCCTCTCAGACCTGGTTCAGGGCATCAGGTCTGGAGAACATGAGGGCCAGTCAAGAGCGTCAATGCCTTTGTCATCCGGGAACTGTCTACAGACTCAGGCTTCTTGAGGCTGTCCAGAGAGATGCCTCCCCAGACCATCACTAACCCACTGCCAAATTGGTTTTGCTGGATCATGTTGCTCACCACGGCATCTCCAGACTCTTTCACGTCTGTCACATGTGCTCAGTGTGAACCTTCTCATCTGTAAAGAGAACAGGATGTTAATGGCAGACCTGCCAATTGTGGTGTTTTCTGATGAATACCAAACGAGCTGCACGGCACAGGTCTCACTAGAGGATGTTGCACCCTCATGCCACCCTCATGGAGCCTGTTTTTAACAGGCAGAAACATGCACACCAGTAGCCCCTTGGTAGTAATTTGTTAGGGCTCTGGCAGTCCTCCTTTATTTCCTTCCTGCACAAAGTAGCAGATTCCGGTCCTGCTGTTGGGTTGATGCCCTTTTATGACCCAGGTCCTGGTATCTCCTTCATGCTTGAGACTGTGCTAGGAGACACAGCAAACCTTCTGTGGTGATTGATGTGCCATCGTTGATGAGCTGGGCTACGGGTGCAACCTAAATGGGCTGCAGGTACCACCTCATGCTACCAGTAGTGACACTACTAGTAGTGCACTAGCAAAATCGCTTAAGCTTCCTAACCGGACAGACTGATATCCTTGAAGTTTAATTTACTTAAGTGTTATACTGTAATGATTAAGTCTTCTTCATTTATATTTATGTCTAATTTTTTTAGGTGGCAGTGAAAATCATAGACAAGACACAGCTCAACTCTACCAGTCTTCAAAAAGTAAGTCAAGGACAACTTATTCTGTATTCTTCTGCTTTTTTTTTTCTTGTGAATGATCTGCATTAGTGTTAGAATTATTTGAAGATTTTTATAAAGGAAATACAATCATCATATTACGTAAATAAAAAATTATGAAGGGCTCATTTGGCCTCATTTATTTCATTATTAATCAGAATCCAGTTCTGTCATATAAAGTGTTTTATGACATGGTAGGACATAAATATAATATTGATTAAATAATACATACATGTTAAAAGCAATTTGATCTAATTAGCATTATATAATATAATTTGGATTATATAAGATACAGACAAACAGGATTTAACTCGTGAGAAAGCAAAAGTCTTGTGTGACCACAAATCACTAACAAGTTGTTCCTCAATCATCCTGACGAGCATAAAAGGATGCTGTACAGAGGGATAATGATAATTGTGCAAGGGACCCACAAAACAAAGATTGTCTGGGGACAGGGGCCCCCATGGTTAACCTGACATGGGGCCCAAAATTTTGCATATTCGCTGCTTCTAATTCATTTGAGACATTTCTTAACCTTTACCCAAATACCTAATACACAGAAACACCTTTCCTAACAAATCTCTCCTACAATAATACAAAATATAATCAAGCAAACTGTTTCTCATCAATGAAAAAAGACTAAACGTTTCCATAATGTAAGCCAAGAACAACTTTTTCAAGTTGCAAGAATTACACCCATAGCACATAATGTCTGTGTAGATAGCACCGATAGCACAGCTGAGATTTGGACTCGGATCTCAGCGGTCCTGGGCTAGCTTAATAGACTGCTGCAACACATTTGTCACTGGGCTAATTCTGACCATTTATTAAAAGAGGAGGGGTGGCTCTTTGGGTAGCGCTGTCGTCTCGCAGCAAGAAGGTCCTGGGTTCTGTTCTCAAGTGGAGCATGATGTTAAAATCCTAATAAATAAAAATATAAAAAGTGGAGCACAAATGCACAGGAATGTACCAATTTGATACCTGTATCAGGGTTACCAGCCTGAAACCCTGAATAGGCATCATATTAAATGTTTGGTTACTGCGACAGTGTTAACGTAGGATCGATACTTGCACTGGCAAATACTCAGATTAATTAAACATCATTCCAAGTTATTAATGCCTAGTTTGTGGTGAATTACTTAATAAATGTAATCTTTGTTTTATTCCTTTAGCTCTTCAGAGAAGTGCGAATCATGAAGCTCTTAAATCATCCAAACATAGGTAAGTAAAGAACAGGAAAGGGTTCTGTGTTCAGCAAAGTGCAGTGTGTTGAATAATATTGTCCAATATGCATACATGTGATGTTCAGTATTTACCTGTTGCTTTTTTTTTATTATTTAAAAGCAGTATGCACACATGTAAAACTGATGCCCTTGATGGCAAAAGAAGCTCATTAGCGTGTAGTCAGCCCTCATGAATATGAAAGATTAAAAATGAAATGAAAGAACAGCTCTGCAGGCTTTGAGGGTGCTGCACTGGCAAAAAGAGGAGCAACCAGACCCCATTGCTGTATAACTGTTTTTCTTTCAGTTTGTTTTTTACTATCCAATAAATTGTGGTGTCACTGACATCCGCTACCTGTTCCATATAACTTTTTACACCACAAGAGCATTAGTTCATTACTGATGTTTGGCATAAATTTTTGGCTTTCCCTTGGCATTCTGTTGCCATGTAGATAGAAATTCTAAAACCGACAATTCTCTAAAATGTTATAATATGCAATGAACCTGGTGTCTGTCAAACAAATTCATTAAAGTGCATTGGCTGTGTGCTTTACACCACTTTATTGCAGCTTGGCTTTGCGCATGGTCATCTTAGGATTGTGTGCAGCCATTTGGCCATAGACAAACCCTTATTGTCCTCTAATTGTTTCCAGTGGCTTTTAGAACATATATGGTGCCGCAATCTGGGACAAAAGATTTTCAAGCACTTGGTGATCTGGTTCTGTGAGCTTGTGTGACCTGCTGCTTTACGACTGGCTGTTACTAGTTATAAGTTTGGCATTAGGAATGTTAATGATTAACTGATAACAGACAAAGAAGTCATTGTTCGATTGATGCTGTTTGTTAAAAAGATCATTTAAATTTCGATGCTTGATTTAAACTGAACTGCGTGTCTGTAAGGGAAACATTCTTGTTCTGGTCCCTCTTATGATTTCTTCCTTGTAATTTTTAAGGAAGTTTTTCCTTTGCTCAACAGAGGGTTTTTTGGTTTGCTTTGAGAAAATGTATATCATAAAAAGCATTTTACAAATTAATTTGACTTGACTTGAAACAGGGTTTCTCATCTCTGGGGCAATCACAAGCTCTGCTGACAGATCAACGCACCTCAATGGGGAAAGGCTGATCACAGGTAGTGTGTGGCTCTCCACACGCTATACTGTCATCTGTGAGACCCTGTCCTTGCCGGGTGAAAAGAAGTGTTCACCGGCTGTGCGTGTGTCAGAGGGCCCATGTGACAGCATCGGTCTTCCTCGACCGGGAGCAAGAGTGTTGGCAAAAACGAGAGAGACAAGTTCCAATTGGACATGACTGGATTGGGTGAAAAGGGGGGAAATGAATAAATAGAAGATTAAAGAAAAATAAATCAGCTAATGTGTTTCTGTTTGACAAAGTGAATTGTTGAACATTTGGCTTTATGTTAGTAGAAGTTAGTAAAATACTGTTGCCAGAGTTGGTCAATGGATGTTGTATGTGTATACTTTATGCCCCCTTGAACCCATTAAAACAGTATGACATTTACAACAGAACTAATGTACTATCTGCTTTTCACTTTTATATAATGATGTTGCCTGTGGTGTCTGAAAACCCCAGTCAACCCTGTTCTAAATCACTTTGTTAACATGTTCTGACAACTAATGACCCTTTCTCTTCCCCCTTTTTCTTTATCTCCCTTCTAGTGAAGTTATTCGAGGTGATTGAAACAGAGAAGACACTGTATTTGGTTATGGAGTATGCCAGTGGAGGTAGGAAATCTGTCCTGCTGTCACCACCACATCTTAATTGTCGTTGAGGAGTAGTAAGCTTAATGCACACTACACGACTTTGACAATTTGTGATCTTAGAGAAGTGTGTACTTGATCAGTCATGTATTAGGGTCCTTGCAAATATGTGAGTTATCATTTGCAGACAGTGATAGTCGACTAACCAATGCAGACTGCACCTCAAAAGTAAATAGAAGTGCTTTTCACACAGTTGAGTCACATTTATTATGACCACCAGCTAATATCTAACCGCTGTGTGCAGCACTGACAGCAGCTAGACAGGCTGGGAGTGATTCAGTAAGGTCCTTGTAGATTGTCACAGGTATCTGGAGCCATTCTGACTGCAGTGCATCCCACAGCTGCTGGAGGGTGCGTGGAGAGCGAACACGATTGAGGAGGTCCCACAGATGCTCAGTTGAGTTCAAGTCTGGGGCATTAGGGGGCCAGGGTAGTACTTGAAAGTCTTGGTCATGCTCTTCCAAGCCATGTCGGACGTTTTTAGCCATGTGACATGTTGCATTGTCTTGCTGGAAGATCCCATCTGCCCCAGGGAAGACAATTTTACTCATAGCAGCAATGAGGGATATATGTGCAGACAGCCTATTGCACACCTTATACACCCACCAAGTCAGCTCATGAAACATTACTTCCTTCCTGAGCTATGCACTGCCGCCATCGAAAGTAGAAAGTAGTCATAATAATGTGACTCGACTGTGTATGTCTCAATTAAAACCAAAAAATGAAAGCATGTGGACTCGAAACCAAAGTTAGTAATAATAAACATATTTGGGTATAATATTCTAAACTTGCTGTAACAGTTCAAAAATGTTATGCTAGAAAAAGTCCTCATACTTTGAATATTTTAAAGTCTGTTCTATGTTTGTGGCTGTAGTCACAGAGAGGTCACTGATACCCCTTTTCCACCAAAAAAAACAATGGTTCTTGAACCGGTTCTGTTCAGGTTTCTTAGAACCTAGGTGTTCTGTAGAGAACCGACGCGCGTTTCCACCAGTTTTTGAGAACCAGGCAGCGTCATCAACGGTGGGCGTTACTTAACCAAAGTTAAGAGTAGTAATATCATGGCGGAGTGTGTAGATTATGTGCGAGCATTTGTGCTGCTGTTACAGATGTTTGTTTTTATGTAAAAAGCATCGATCTCACAATAGGTGATAAAAAGACGTGACTGTCTCAGTTGTTGTTTTCTTTAGTTCATTGATGTGAGAAGCGTTTTGTGCTTCGGTTTCACCGCGACCCTCGGCGCAAATAGCCGATTTGCTCAGCGCTCGACTCGAGCGGTGAAACATCACTAAAGTTCCACAACACGAACAAACATCTGTGTGAAATAAACATAAAATCTACTCTAAAATACAACATGTATCTGTGTTTAGCTGGATTTACTTCACGTGTGTTTATGCAGCTCGGGAAGTTGAAAAAGCTTCACGCTTTA
This sequence comes from Trichomycterus rosablanca, assembly GCF_030014385.1. Classification (NCBI taxonomy): domain Eukaryota; kingdom Metazoa; phylum Chordata; class Actinopteri; order Siluriformes; family Trichomycteridae; genus Trichomycterus; species Trichomycterus rosablanca. The sequence goes on along the minus strand of NC_085991.1, from coordinate 32,713,003 downwards.
TTTTTCACATTGAGCGTTTTTCGTTCTGTCCAGGTCACTTATCACGTAATATCACACAATTCACCTTTTTAAAGGCGCTTTGAAAATATCAGCGGCAAACTGGCTCAAAATGTAATCAGGTGAACTTTAAAAGATAAAAATGCAGCATTAAGCTCCATACGAGACCCCAGCTGACGCCATTGTTGCTGTCGCTATGCTGTACAACATGACACGCCCACAGGTGACGTCGCGGTTCGGGCTGAAAACCAAGTATTCTGTGATGCCAGATTGGCCCGCTAGTACGCTGTCTGGAACCTCTTTTTTCCGGTGGAAACACGCGGAACCGGTTCAAAGTCAAGTTCGGGAACCGGAACGGGCTCAGTGCCGCGTCGGTGGAAAAGGGGTATGAGAGGTGCACACTATATGACAGATCACCTAGAATTTCAAACTAGAATTTATATCACTGGCTTACTTACTGCCGATTGGAAAAGTCAGGTTGCTGAGCAGCACACACTACACAAGGGCTAATGATGGCGCGCCGTCTACAAAATTGGGTGTACTGTGCACTTGGCTTCAACCTTAAAATACTGTTCACATCATCTCCTGTTATCTTGTCCTTCCTCTATTTTACATTCAATCTTCTGTTTTCTTGCTGTCTTTCATTTTCATCATCCTTTCTATCACTCTGTTTTTTCTTTCTACCCTTAGGAGAGGTTTTTGATTACCTCGTTGCCCATGGGAGGATGAAAGAAAAGGAGGCACGAGCCAAATTCAGACAGGTATGTTTGCCTTTCTTCGTTTAAAGTGCGTCTAAGCTAGGGCTGGGCGATATATCGAGATTTTATAAAATATCAATATATTTTCATACGCGATATAAGATAAGACAATATCGCGTATATCGATATAGATGTTGCGTTCCAGTTAGATCAGACAGTTCGTCTTTCTCTTCTCCCAGTTTGTCTCTGCACATGTTCACCTGCCCCGCCTCTCTCCCTCACTGCCCCGCCCCTCTCCCTCACTGAACACATCTCGCCCCTCCCCACCGCTTCACCAGTAATTCCTGCAGGCAGCGATAGCATGGAGACGGATAAAGACATGACAGAAGCTATGGAAGAGGAGCTGCTTACTAAAAAGAAAAATAATGACTCTTTTTGGAATTATTTGGAGATGGTTCGAATTCAAAGTGTCAGATGAGCAGCAGAATAATGTATTCTGTAGAGAACGCCGAAAACAAGTCCAGACAAAAGGTTCCAGCTCCGTGTACCTTCATTCGTTTTTCACTTCAGATCCCAAAGTTAAAAAACAAGAAAACGAGTCGTTATTTGTTTTAAAAACCAACACAAGGGCATGCACGCGCTGACATGCACGTATTTACTTCACATTAAGTGTTGAGAAAGTAATAATAACGTAGCGGTGCGTCTCCTGTTGTTCTGACTCTTGTTTGTATATGTGATGTGCATGTATAGATATTTGCTCTATCTGTAAAAAACAAACATTATGGGGAGTGATTTCTGTACTGGATGTTGTACGTGGTCGTGTTAGTTTATACTGGATGATCGCCCGACGTCCGACACGTCATTTATTTATTTATCTTCTATTATAGTATTACTTGTTGTCGGCCAGTAAACAACCAAACGTTATTAAATTGCATGAACTAACTCTGCAGTAAACAAGGAGCAAACAGCAATTAAACAACAAATAAAGCTGTTAAATAATAATAAAGTGCATGAAGAAGTAACATGTACGATTAGTTCTGCCTGTATTACAGAACTGAGTTCTATACAGTAAAAGAAAATATTAATGTAAATGTTAATGTTGTGGCGACATATACATAAAATAATGTATAAAGTCCAAACATGGGGGGGGTGGGGGATTAACGAGGGGTTTACTTTAACGGGGTTTTACTTTTAATGTTACACAAGCTCAGCCGGAAACCGTGTCATTCCAACATCTTCCCTACACACTCGCTCCCTGCGCCCTATAGTACACTTAACATTATTAAAGGGCCAGACAATATATTTGTAATTCACATTAGACGACAGGAGATGCCTTAGAAAACAACTTTTTTTTTTTAAGGAAAAATAATTCTTGTGTGACGCTTCCCCAGCATGAATATTAATAAAAGTGCCTGTAAAAAAATTGGAACATGTAGCTTTGTCTCAGAAGTGTCTTTTTGTTATTACCTTATGGGATAAAAAAATATCGAGATATATATCGTATATCGCCATTCAGAAAAAAATATCGAGATATAATTTTTGATCCATATCGCCCAGCCCTAGTCTAAGCACATCTTGGTGTTTGACAAGAGAAGTGAGTATCTCTGTAAATGCTGCTGCGTGTCTGTGAAAAATGCAATATTCATTAATCTCTCAGTCGCTGGTGTATTTGTATTTAAGGATGACAGTTTAATTGTAGGCAGCGTGACTCAATTATACTAAAATGGTTTGCTGTTGCCTAACAGAAATTCTGTGCAGTTAAAATTCCTCCCAGGTGTATTTTATCATTGATATTTGACTCTGTATTTGATTCTTTTTTATGTATCCAGATTGTTTCCGCAGTGCAGTACTGTCACCAGAAGTGCATCGTACACAGGGACCTGAAGGTAATAATAATCTGCTGTGAGTGACTGACTGAATGAGTGAGTGGTAGCAAGCAAGTGTATTTTGCCTGCATGCAGAGTAAGGATGAAGTGTACAGTAGCCAAAAAATACTCTGGAGGATGACTGCTTTTTCGGATCATTAAGTCTCCAAGACTACAATGAAATGCACAAACAAACTGTAAAGTGTGCAAGAAAAAAGGCCTTTAATTTATCTAGTGTCTGGAGACTGTCAAATGCTGAGGGAACTTTGTAAAGAAGATAATTTTATAATTACTATTTAAGTTATTATAAAATAATCACATGTACAGTACAATTAAATTCTTCCGCATATCTCAGCTTCTTTGGAAGTCCGGGTCAAAGTGCAGGGTCAGCAATTGTACGGCGCCCCTGGAGCCTGCATGGCATAGTCGGTAACCCACAGCTCTACCCACTAGGCTACCAGTGTCCCTAATAGTAGCATGAAACGTTCAGCTTTTTGCCATCAACCACTAAGGGTGGGTTTGGTTCAGAAAGTAGGATGTTTATTCAGAAAATGATTTATCCCCTGATAGCCTTGTTAGAATACATGGTATTATGGTCGCCAGGAAGTACCAGAAGATGTAAATAAAAATTCAGCCGCCTATGCTAAAAAGTAACTCTGGGTCATGGTTGAATCCTACTTATACAAAATGTAAGTCTAAGTTTCTGTACATAGCTGGTGACTTGACAAATTTGAGTGGAGGTAACTTTTTGATGTGAATTTGCTTATTTGTACATTCATGTATTTAAACATACAAACAACACAAAATGTAATAATGATCAGAAACACAGATTACGCCACTGGAAATCAGTGCTTAAGGAAATGGAAAAGGTTGCTGGTTTAAGCCTCACCACCACCAAGTTACTACTGTAGGGCCTCTGAGTAAGGCCCTTAACCCATAATTAATTATGTCTGTGTGGACGCCTGACTGGTTTAAATCTCAACAGTAGTGTCTGGGGTGTGTTACTAAATTGTGCCTAGTGATTTTAGTGGTAACATAGCACCCTACATAGACTATTTGTGTTTAAAACATCAGATAAATGTATAAGTTTATTTAGGTTTATTATTCAAGCTACACTTAAAATACGTTTTCTCAAGTTTTTCTAAAACTAATTAATAACCAAAAACAGATCTCTTGTGCACATAAGGTACTAATGTAGACCCTTTGGCATCAGTTAGGGCTTTACGTTTTCTTGGATATATGTCTAAAAGCTATGCGCTCCTATATTTGGGCAGTTTTATTTTTTATGGCAGATCCTCTCTAGTGCTCTTAGATTGGCTAGCAGGTGTCTGTGAACAAAAATCTTTAGGTGGGGTTTTGATGGGGTTCTTAGCTGGGCTACTTAGGATATTAAGAGATTTGCATCAAAGCCACTCCAGTGTTTTTTTGACTGCATGCTTTAGGTCATTGTTGTGTTAAATGGTGAACTATCTACTATATAAGTTAGTGTGCAGTCTGAAGGAGGTTTTCCTCAAGGATGTTCCTGTATTTAGCATCATTCAACCATCACTTATTTTTTACCGCTGACCAGAACCTTCATAGCATGATGCAGCCAACTCAGCGTTTCACTATAGGGATGGTACTCTTGTTTTTCACTAAATGTTTAGACATAGTGCCTGCTGTTCTGTCTAAAGAGTTCAGTCTTCATATAATTAGACTAGAGATTGCTTTTTCTCATGTGGCTTATGCTCCTTCCCATCATTTACCTTTTACTCAACAGTGGCTTCAGTAGGGACCTGATTTATGAAGACCTTCAGAAATGATTGTGTATGATTGTCAATAGGTTCTTGCATCGCTGCACAGGATGTTTAAAGCTTTTTTTTTTTTTACAGTGACCCTTGAGTTCTTTCTTACCCACTGACCAAGGCCCTTTTGCTCGGATGCCCAATTTGGCCCAAAATCTGGGAAGAGTCAAGGTTGTGCCAAGCTTCTTCTGTCTATCTGGTTCTGGGAACTCTCGAAGCCTTAGATGTTGTTTTATATTTTCGCTCTAATCTATGCTTAGCCACAATTAGATTGTGAAGATCCACAGATAGTTCCTTAGACTTCATGACTTGGATTTTTTTCCTGATGCTGTAGGTAAATTATGGGTCCTTATAGACCCAGGTGTGTGCCATTCAAGACTATGTACATTCAAATTAAATTGCAACAGGTGTATGATTGATTGCAAACATTGGTTACCACAATTTGGAGTGCCGCAGCTAAAGGTTGGAATGCTTTTGTGAAATAGAGAGTTTTTAATTTGTATTTAGTTTTTGAAAAACTTATAAAACTTTATTGTACGTGATTAATGTAGATTTATTGGTAAATTATAATTATATCTTCAACACGAAGCATACAAAAAGTCAAGGGACCTGAATACTTTCTGTATCCACTGTACGTATTTGCATCAACTTCACTCAACTGTATCAGGTTACTAGGCTCACCAGCTTTGCTTTGGTCACAGTTGCTATGCATCCTATTGCTGTAAATCTCCAAACCTACTTAAAATGTTTGACTTTCAGTGTGAATGCAGTGTAGCCATCAAATAAATGAAATTAATCCTTATAAGTAGCACAACTTTTCACATGCTGTGTTAGTTTCGTCTCATTTACAGTTCACTTCCACAGCACACTTCTGTTTTATGGTCTCCTGAGCACACAATCCCCTCCCTGTTCCCATGACAATGCCTCACCCTGTTCCTCACTCTATTGCTTCATTGGTCTAAAGCTCTGTTGCTCTGACCTTTGAACTTACAATGTAATTATCTCCATAGTAGTGTGATATTTTTCTGCCCTGCAAGTAGTTTTAAATTTAGATTTTACACACACACACACACAGGGTGTAACTAAAGTGCCACAGACCTTTGGGTTAAAAGCAACTTAGCAACTTTTCCACTGCATGGTACTGTATGGTACGATACTTTTTAAATCCATGATGCCACTTTTAATTGTTGTTTCCATCAACTGAACAGTGCAATATACACTGATCAGCCACAACATTAAAACCACCTCCTTGTTTCTACACTCACTGTCTATTTTATCAGCTCCACTTACCATATAGAAGCACTTTGTACTTCTACAATTACTGACTGTGGTCCATCTGTTTCTCTGCATACTTTATCCCCCTTTCATGCTGTTCTTCAATGGTCAGGATTCTCCCAGGACCACCACAGAGCAGGTATTATTTAGGTGGTGGATCATTCTCAGCACTGCAGTGACACTGACATGGTGGTGGTGTGTTAGTGTGTGTTGTGCTGGTCAATGCTGATGGAGTTTTTAAACACCTCACTGTCACTGCTGGACTGTCCGCACTGTCACTGTGGACATGGTATTTAAAAACTCCAGCAGCATTGCTGTGTCTGATCCACTCATACCAGCCCAACACACACTAACACACCACCACCATGTCATTGTCACTGCAGTGCTGAGAATAATCCACCACCTGACCATTGAAGAACAGGGGGAAAGCTGGCTAAAACAGTATGTAGAGAAACAGATGGACTACAGTCTGTAATTGTAGAACTACAAGTGCTTCTATAAGGTAAGTGGAGCTGATAAAATGAGTGTGAAACAGTGAGTGTAGAAACGAGGGGGTTTTAATGTTATGGCTGATCAGTGTACAGTTACCCTTCTTGATCAGGGACCCAGTGTACCAAAGCAGATTGTATTGGTGGGGTGAGAAACAATGCAGACCATTGATTGGTTGAACAGAATCACACTGGAGTGAGAGAAAGCAACTGCACACACAAAGAAGCTCCAAATGTTCTGTGTGAAAATGAGAGAACCTGTTGAAGAGACTTATTTCTATAGCACTTCATAAATCAGGCCTTGATAGCAGAGTGGCAACCTGAAAGGCATATGACAGCCCGCTTGGAGTTTGCTAAACGACATGTAAAGAAATCTGGCAACATGAGGTCTGATGAGACAAAGAATGAAATAGGAGAAATATCAGAATATGTATGTAGTTTTAATTATTCCAAAATGTCCATCATCCTCATAAGACACAATTGTAATGAGTGGACAGTGACACAACAGCCAACACACGAATCAGATAAATAGCACACAGCCCACATGTTCATGTGTGATTGCTAGGTATAATTCTTTTCATTATATCCACCAGACTGGAAGTGCAGTAAAAGTGCATGTGTAGGTGCCTCAGTGCGAGTGTTTTAAAAGTTCACTCAGTGTGTCATCAGTGTGTGTGCGCGCATGTGGCCAGACTTGTGTGCTTGTCTAATGTTGTCTATGCTGGTAGGCTAATGTTTAACCATGCCATCCTGGCTCAGTTAGAACCCTGCATATGTTGCTAGGCAACATGGCATTCCCACTTTGCTAAAGTTAGTGGATAAACATTTGAGTAGCAGCTCTGAGGGTGCTCATACTTTTCAGCACCTCCCCCCAACACACACACACACACACACACACACACACACACACACACACACACACACACACACACATACACATATACACATGTTAACAGATGTCATTAAGACTATCTAAAGGTAATGGCATAAGAAAAAGCAACAGAGAGTTGACATTGCTAAATGTGAAAAAAGTGCTTGGATTAAGCTTTGGATCAACATATTGTGTCTTTACATGCACACTAATAAACTCCCACTTGGAGTTAGCAAAACGGCATTTAAAGAAATCTGGCAAAATGAGAGGATAGATTCTTTGATCTGATGAGACTATCCAATCCATCCAATCCATCCAATCCATCCATCCATCCAATCCATCCATCCATCCATCCATCCATCCATCCATATCCATCCATCCATCCATCCATCTTCATTTTTGAGAGTAATCTGATTATTCAAATTGTTATATAGACAGCATACTTTAAGGCCATATTCAGGGTACAAGTAATCTTCATAAGATACCTGGATTTTGGCCTAGTATTTATCTTTATGTGTACAGGGCGTTTGGGTTGCACAGTGGTAAAGTACGATAACCCACTATCATTCCAGTCAGGCATCTACATACAATCTCAGGGATTGGTCCAGGTACCGGTGCGAGTGGGGTGGTGGGAGAGGCACATGGAGCTTAGTGTGGCTCTCCGTACACAATACGGCTCTGTGTGGTAACCCAACTCTGGCAGGTAATAAGAAGCGGGCACATATTGGACACATGTTGGAGAGGGTGTGTGGTGATCCAGTTCTCCTTGATCAGATTGTGGTTTGTGCAAGCAGCAGCATAAAAATAGACAGAATAATTGATGAAATTCAGAATAACTAAATGAAGCTTAAACTGTGTAAATCAAGTGACCTTGATTTGGCTTTATGCAGTAAAGCACTACACCAACTGAGCACCGCAATTATGCTGACCCACCAAACGTAATTTATAATATTATAGAATTTCTTACAGTAATCATGCTGTGCTATTTTACAACGATTGATAATGGAAAATGTACTTTTAGTTTTCTGATGCTAAAGGTTCTGATATTCTGCAGGCTGTTTAAGGAAATTCAGAGGGATTCTCACTGTTCGTTTTGAGTTCATGATCTCTTGTTTGTTTCAGCCACTTTTGCTCACTCAAGCTAGTGGAATATAATTTTTCTCATCTTTTTCTCTCTCTTCTTCCCCTGCCAGGCTGAGAACCTGTTGCTAGATGCGGACATGAATATTAAAATAGCAGACTTTGGATTTAGCAACGAGTTCACCTTGGGCAATAAGCTGGACACGTTCTGCGGCAGTCCCCCATACGCCGCCCCCGAGCTCTTTCAGGGCAAGAAATACGATGGTCCTGAGGTGGATGTGTGGAGCCTGGGGGTTATCCTGTACACGCTGGTCAGCGGCTCGCTACCTTTTGATGGCCAAAATCTGAAAGTAAGGAAAAGATAGAAAAATATTGTAAATTACATAGTCATTACAACCATGTATTTAAACTGTTTTATTTTTACAATGTTGGGGGCATTTGTTTTAAATTTTAGTCATTTCCAATTGCATTACCCATGGCAATTTCTCTACTACATGCACCTCACCTAGGTGGACAGCAAAATTTGAAACACATGAGGCCACCGGTCGTTTCTTTTCCACAGACCAGTGGGAGGAACACGCTTTAGCTTAACCAGATTGTAGAAGTCGCTGTTGCAGTGACATTTAGCTTTTCCTTTATGTTAAGTGTGCGAGCAGGCTATTAGCATTGCTAAGACTCAAACCTAGTTTAACAGGCTAGTGTATACAATAATGCCACTCACAACTATATTTATTATACACAGTTCTTACCTCTTACAAAATTGTCCATGACTGTGTAAAACTTGAACTGATAAATCTTGTGTAACCAGTAACTACCTGTCCTGTCATGAATGTAACCAAAGTGTTTAAAACATGATGTTAAAATCCTAATAAATAAATAAATATATTAAACTCTTTAAGCTTTAATAATTTATCAGCCTTAGGCGCTCAGCTCTTTTACGCTGACCGACCACCAATGAATTCCGAGCTTAAATTTCAGCCCTGCCCCTGGCTGGCTATACACAGAGGTTGTTGGGTATGTCTAATAAGAGGGGGTGGACAAAATCATACAATGGATTGACTTCCTGTAAATAGAGCTTAATCACTATTATCTGTTCATGATTTGTCTTAACTTGGGATCAATATGCTTGTCTTTTAGGAGCTTCGAGAGCGTGTATTGAGAGGAAAGTACAGGATTCCCTTCTACATGTCTACAGACTGCGAGAACCTACTGAAGAAATTCCTCATCCTCAACCCCACCAAAAGAGTCAGTTTGGAGGTACATTAAAGATTTGACATGCGTATATAATTAATTTGGCTTTACAGTGGAATTTAGTATGTAATCAGAGCTTCTTGGTGTGCTGCTGCCATCACAAGCAAAGTAAGAGACGGCTGTTCTAAACAGCTGTAATCCACACCATTGCTAATACACAGATGTTTAGCCTTAGTTTTATAGAGACATGGTGTCTGCAAGACTATAAGTTTGTCTAGCTAGATTTTCTTCACTGCTAATCCACTGCTGCTGTTTTGTTGATGTTATTGCCAATAGCTGATTTAAAAAAAAAAATCTTAAGTGGAGCCGCATTTAGGGGTTTAGGAATGTGCGTAGGGAATCAACAAGGGCAGCCTGGTGGTGCAAAGCTGATGTTATTATGTTGAAACACTATGAGTAGGGCCCTACTAAATTCAAGGGAAAATGTGCTTAATTTCACAGACCTCATTTTTCAAAAATCACAGTTTTCACAGATTTTTAAAGGAAAGTGCTGCATTTCACGGCAGTTATCAAATAACACTGATAAATTAAGTAATAGAATAAATGGAATCTATGATACATAGCACAACCTATTGGTTGAATATAAACCTAGAACATCCAGCGACTGTGCCTCAAAGACGAAAATTCTCGTCCGTGTTTTGACACACACCTCTCTGTGTCCACAGAATTGGTTGGAAGTTTTCCAAACTCAGTTACCCGAGTCGTGTTTTTAGCTGCTTTAGACTTCGACATTTTGACTAACCGATTACTAACTGAATTGCCGTAGGATTGCTAGTGTAACAGACTTTTCTGTTGTGTAGTGTGCTGACGATTTTTTTATGTGTGTTTATGTTTACGATCGGTTACACTAGGACCACTACATTTTTACTGTGGGTTGGGTTTGCTGCAAAAAAGCCGGGTCAGAAGTTTACACAAGTTTGATAATGTGGAAAGTTCTATGATGTCATTTAACTTTGTGGCATGCTCTTGTAATTCCTTGTTAGTGTTTATAATTCAGTACAGCGTTTAACTTCTTTGTGCCAAGCTTTAAAGTAGGGATCAGATTGTGCTCAACCGTTAACCAACAAGCATAAAGTGGCGTTCAGTCAAAATATGAAACACATCAATGATTTTCATATCACCAAGTAATGTAATGTAGTGGAACAATAGCACTGCCATTCTGACCTGAAACTAGCTCTACTTACAGAGTGCTCACATGTATGTGCATTAATGGTGCACTGTACATTTTAAAAGGATTTATTGAAGTTGTTTAACTAAACCAATAATGATTATGCAGAATTATTTTTGCCAGTCAGTTTTCAGAAATGAACATCCCAACAGACATGACACGTGTTTTTCCAAGCATATGTAGAATTGTTACTTCAGCTATTGCTTCTAGCTAGCTGGATGCTGCACAGCAACAGAGGTCCTGTGGGTTCAATCCTTTGCTCTAGTCGCTATTCGTCACTATTTGTAACCGTGCACTGCATGTTTACCATGTATAGCCAATTACTTTTCCTCTGCTGGGGACCCTGTCTGAGGAGGGTGTATTTGTCTGACACACGCTCCCTCGTTCACCGACCCCTTTGTCCCGTTTTTTTCCCACCCCGCAGTCTAGTGGCCAAATTTGTCCTGTGCTGGCACTGCCAGTTGTGCCTGTTAGGGGGCGCCCAGTCGAGCGGTAGCAGAGCTGATATTCAAACTTGGATAGTTCAGAATCCCAGCTCTGGTGTGCTAGTGTAATATATGCTGTGCCACCTGTGTTTGAACCACCTAAAACATGCAGAGGGTGGATTGGCTACTCTAATTGTCCCTTGATGTGGGTAAGTAAACATGTAGGTGAGTGTAGCCCTTAGGGCTGGGTATCGCCACTAATTTCCTGGATCGATCCGATTCCGATTCACAAGGTCCCGATTCGATTCGATCTTCGATTCGATTTTCGATTCAATTTCGATTCAATTTCGATTCAATTTCGATTCAACACAGTTAGGCATATTTGAGTTACATTAACAGGTTTTGTTTAAATATGTACAGATGTTCAGAGAACGAATGTGATAATTGTACAAAGAACACTTAAAAATATTTGTGTATTTTGTTTACATAAATAATTAATCCAAAACAGAAAACAGTAACATTCATTTTTTATTATTATTTTATATGTCTGACACGCTACAACATTGTAAATGTAATGTAAACATACACCTGGCTGTTGAACAGCTTATACCAAGTTTACACTACACGACACTCTGATTAACACGTGGTCGCTGTAATGTTCACACTACACGACTGATCGGCGATGGGGGGTTTTACACTACACCATCTATCACCAGGGGGAATCGCAGGCGAGCTTCTCTGGTCTCCAAAACTACGTTTTGTCACGAAAACACACGTGAGAAGTGATGAAAGGTTTAATGATACCACGTCCAAACATGCACATCAACAAGTAGCGAGCGATGAAAGTTTGTGCGCCGATTAAATAAATGAATCGGAGTGGATTTGGCAACACGAGCAGCATGGCTTGTTCTATAGTGAGTTGGAGGTTAATAAATATTTTGTTTTGTAGAGAACGATCAGGTCAAAAATACTGTAAAACTTGTGTGCTGATGTATTCTGATAGAAACTATATTGCGCTCCACCACCTGTTTACAACCTCTCCCCTGTGTTTCCCCTCGCTGTTTCTCACATTGATTGAGAGCCGAGTTTTGATCGCAGAGCGAACACCGAGTTCCTCCCGAATCCAGCACCGACCCGTCGCCGAGTGAAAATCAGTGCAAAAAGTTGTGTAGTGGTCATAACCTGAGCTTCTGCCATGCTGGACTGATGTGCAGGTCAGATCTCGTTGCATGAAAAAACACTGGCTGGTCACGCGAAATTAAAGGGGGTAACAGATTTCCATGTGCACCGTAAAAAGGGGCGTATTTAAAAGATCGATCTCGCGTTTATATGAATCGATATCGGATCGATATTGGCTTTCTGGCCATTGTGTATTATTGTATTGTGACTGTTTATTCTTGGTGTCACCAGTCCCACTGCAATGCTTACCAGACTATAGGGGTCAGTGTAAAGAAAAGTATAAATAATTGATTGAAAGTTGCAATTTTTTCAGGAATTTGTCATCTTAAAATAACTTGATTATCAGATTTTATATTATTAATGCTGTGTAGATTAAACAGTAATCACTAATTAAACCAAAATGTTTATGCACGTTTAACCTAAAGGGCATTTATCAGAATCTTTCATCTGAGTCTATTCACAATATAATTCACTACAGTCATTACAGAATGAAAAAGGAGTGGTTAAACTAAAAGACCTTGTAATAGCATGGCAGTAAAATGTGAATGTGCTTAAGTTAATGTTAACCACACTGCTTTTTTCTCTCTCTGTCTCTTTCTCGTGTCTGTCTCTCCTTTTGTCTGTGCTTTGCTTTCAGCAGCAGATCATGAAGGATCGCTGGATGAATGTGGGTCATGAGGAGGAGGAATTAAAACCCTACATTGAGCCCCAGCCTTACTACAAAGACCCCAAAAGAACAGGTAGGAGGGGGTGATGGAGGGAGGGAGTGAGGGAGGAGGCTAATGGGGTGGGTGAGTAAGTGGGTGGCTGAGTGGGTGTAAGAAAGAAAGCGAGAAATAAATGAGACATCCGACACAGACACAGAAGTTTGCGATTTATCTGCATATTTTTTTGTCGTGCAGATATTATGCTTAAGATGGGTTACTCACAAGAGGAAATCCAGGATTCGCTAATCAACCAAAAATACGATGACATTATGGCAACCTACCTGCTGCTGGACTACAGGAACTCTGAGGTACATAGACACCCAAACACATTTCTTTTTTCTCACTTGGCATAAAAATATTACTTAATTTTTCTTAAAATAACGACTAGGTGTGATAAAACCCCCAACCACCCAAAATTAATTTATTAATTTTTATTTAGCTTATACCATGGCAACTTGCTAACAGTCTCATATTTCACATGGTTTAAGCTGAAGTATGTAAATTGTACCTCGAAGAAAGGCAAGCGACTTGTTTAGGAATGTCAGTTCCTCGTATTATTTAATCTCATGATGATTATTATCTTAATAACTGGGTTTTGACCCCTTGCCACGCCTGGGTCTGTAATTGGGTCACAAATATAAGTCATTACTGACAAGGCAATGTAAATGTAGAGACGGACGGGACAAAAATCTATGCACGCCCATCATTTAATTACTAAAATCCTAAGACTGTTATGACTGTATTCCTTTTTCCACTACACGGTACCCTAAGGTATGGTATGTATTTAAATCTGGGGTATTGGTCCCTGGTCAAAAAGGGTAATCAGATTTAGCATGGTATAGTACGGGTCACTTGACAATGGAAACAACCACTGAATGTGGGATCACAGGTTTAAAACCATACTGTACAACTGTACTGTGGAAAAGGGGCACTATATTCTTTGACTTTAACTGTAGATCTCATAAAAACACCTCTTTGTTGTCTACCTTTGGGCAGTGGTAGCTCTGTGGTTAAGGTACTGGACTAGTCATCAGAAGGTTGCTGGTTCAAGCCCCATCACCACCAAGTTACCACTGTTGGGGCCCTGAGCAAGTCCCTTAACCCTCAATTGCTCAAATTGTGTTCAGTCATAATTGTAAGTCAGTTTGGATAAAAGCGTCTGCTAAATGCTGCAAATGTAAATGTAATAAATAAAAATAATAATAATAATGATGATGCTTTAATCTCTTTGCTGTAAGGCCAAGTTATACGACACTGAGCATCCAGCAAACATGTGCCAGAATGAATTTCTTGTTGCTATTAAAACTGTAAGATGCTATTAGAATTAGCGCATTAATATGCTGTGCTGTTGCAGAAAATTCATCAGTATTTTCTGACCAATCAGAATTAAGAATTCAACAGCTCAAAGTTAAATGTTCTCTTCACTGTTGTACTTTATTCTTTGATATTCTTGTACTGCAGCTCGACGAGGGGGGCAACATAGTGATAAAACCACGTCCAGGAAGTGACCTTGCAAACAGTAACGCGCCTTCTCCACCTCACAAGGTACAGCGCAGCGTGTCATCCACTCAGAAACCACGAAGACCCACAGACCAGAGTAAGTCATGGATACCACAGGAAGTGAATATTTTAGTTTCCTCTTGCTTACATATGTTCTTTTTCTGACCATCTCTCTCATTTTCTCTGTAGTTTCCTACTCTAAACGGCCTCAGGGGGATAACAACCACAGTACTGAAGATTCAGGAAGGAAGGGATCCAGCGGTTCCACCAAAGTGCCGCCTAGCCCAGTCGTCCCAGGAGACAGCAAAAAGAGCTCCACGCCATCCACTGTAAGTGTGTGTGCATCATACACAACAAAGAGCATCGTAATTGTTTTTATCCTGTGTCTGTTATTATTATCTAAATAATTAATGTGTAGAAGCTCTTTGTTAATTCTGGTTTTTGGTGCTTGACCCTACAGAACAGTATCCTGTCCACGGGTACAAGCCGCAGCAGAAACTCTCCACTCACCGAGAGATCCCTGCTGGCAGTGCAGAATGGCAAAGACAGGTATACACACACAACTGTTCAAGTAAACAGTCCAAGCACAGTACAAAAACAAGCCTTAATATTGTCACAATATATTTCAAGAGACACCATGGTTAATATACTGTGCTAATAAATTAGATGACGCAGGACGTTACATTTAAAAATCTGCAACATTTTAAAGGCAGCTTCAGTACAAAAATCCTAAACAATCTTAGAGACCACTTAATTTATTTGTTATTACATTAGTTAGAGGGCTTGAGTGGTGCTTGGTAAATTACACTAACCCACTATTGCTGGGATCTTAAGTCGATTCCCTAGCAGTGCTATAATTGGCTGTAACTTTATTATGATGTTTGATAATTAATTATGCTTTGATGCATCCCAACCCACTCCAGGTTAAATAGACATAAATATTTAACATTATATTTTTACATTTCTAAAACACTTTTTGGCCAAAATTATTGTCATTTAATATTAGTGTCTAAGTGCGATTAAAAAAAATGTACCACTATTGTACCTGTCATAATTAATAGATAAAATAGCTATAGTCACTCTGAATTATATATGATTGTTTTAATATTCCTAGATTTAGTTTCAGCTACAATTTTAAAAATGTTAGTATCTGCACTCTAATAAATAATAAAGAACTACCTAGCTTATAATGTCCTAAAGATCACTACAAATAATTTGTGTGGCTGCTTTTTTGGTTTTAAACTGTAATTGCTTAGTAGTCTAAAATAAAGATAGAATGAATAGGCAGCGGCTTTAGGAGTGTTTTTTTTTTTTTTTTTTTTTGTTCGATGCCGTCTGCTTATTGGTTACCCTGTAAAAGAGTAACATTGCTGGGCTTGGTATTATTTATCTAAAATGTTTAGGCAAAATTATTACGGCTCATTTCATCATTAACCATCATTTTGTCATCAGTGATGATGTAATGTTCACTATGTCATCAGTCCCTTCAAGTCATAAGTGTTGCACCTTGCTACAGTTAAAATAATCAAGCACTTTATTAGGGACATCAATCTGGTACATACATTGATTATTTTATAAGTTAAACCTACCGTACTGGTAAACTTTGTGGGTATAGTCTATTAGTTGCTCTGTATTCCAGTTATAAATCGAAATGACCCCCCACTGACCAGCTGTTTTTGTTTTGGCTTGTGGACCATTCTTAAGCACTACAGTAACACTAATGTGATGGTATGACATGGTAAAGTGTGTTGTACTGGTATGAGTGTATGATGTTTATCAGTGTTGTTTTAAACACCTCATTGCTACTGCTATAGGGAGAACTGTACTATAACCAGTAATATAAAGCCGATAGTGATTGGTGGTCAAAAAGTGTCCACTAAAAAAGTCTAGAGAAAGCTTAACATACATTGTACTAACAGGGTAGGTTTTCCTAATACAGAGGCCAGTAGGTTTAAACCATATTTAAAAATCCCAACAACACTATCGCACCACATACACTCGTACCAGTGTAACTTACACATCCCTGACATTACAGTTTTAGTGTCATTGCAGTGCTGAGAATGATTCAGCACTCAAACATCACTTGGTCAGTGGAGGTCCTGTGGAAAGGGGGGTTTGACATAGTGTACAGAGAATCAATATGGTAGGTGTAGTTTATACAATAATCTACACTTATCTGATAGATGTACCTAATGAAGTGCTGTGTGTGTATGTGTGTTGTTATGCATCACATAGTGCATATGAAGACTATATGATTGTTTACAATGTGTCCCGCACAGTGGAATCAAATGAAATCAAGCAGCTTGAGTTTTTTTTATTCCTCTGAGTGAAATGCCTTGTTTTTGCATTTTATGGGCATTATAATAAATGCTAGGGATGGACATAAAAATTTAACTAAATTCATCAAATTGCATCTGACCTGTTACAGTATTGGTCAAAATAATGGGAGCAAAATGGGAGCAAAAAACTGTGGTGGTGGCTTTTTAAACAAAGTCACAGTTGATGATCTTGCAGGCATCTGAAAAAAAATCTTGACAGCAGACAGTGGCTATTTATTTAACTAAGCCACATACTCTGTTTATCATTTACCATTACTGATATTAACTATACTGTTATTTGCCATACTGTATATTATGGTATTGTAGGGTCTAAAACAACCACGTTTGATTTAAAGAGGCACTGGTCAATAATCATTTCTTAATAATCATAAATTTGGAATTATGCAAAGAAGACAATGAAACAGTTGTCGAAACAGTTGTTTGTAGAAAATGGATCATGAAATTGTGACGACAGCATTTAAATCTCTGGGCTGGCTTGTTTACATTCCTTCTCCCACCTTTACTGTTCAAAAACAAAACAGTGGGGGTCTCCATTGCTAAATGTCTAGCATTTATTTATGGTCCCAAAGGTAAACACGATCCGCTACTTTATTGTACCTTGTAATCATTAGAGCCAACAATTTTACCCAGTACACCTTTAACAAAACCAATTTGCCTCATTACTTTTACCAAATAGCAGGGTTTTTGTTATCAGTGCTATGTAGTTTATGTAGTAGATTGAAACAGTTTGTTTCTCATCCATCTTAAAACAAATAGCCACTGCTTTATTTTTCATTTGAAAAAAAAAAAACACAACATTCTTTATATCGCATTGGCACGGTGGCTCAGTGGGTAGCACTGTCGCCTCACAGCAAGAAGGTCCTGGGTTCGATCCCCAGATGGGGCAGTCCGGGTCCTTTCTGTGTGGAGTTTGCATGTTCTCCCCGTGTCTGTGTGGGTTTCCTCTGTGAGCTCCGGTTTCCTTCCACAGTCCAAAGGCTGAATTGAAGGTGAATTGGAGAGACAAAATTGTCCATGACTGTGTTTGACATTAAACTTGTGAACTGATAAATGCCGTTGTGTAATGATTAACTACCGTTTCTGTCATGAATGTAACCAAAGTGTGTAAAACATGAGGTTAAAATCCTTATAAATAAATAAATTCTTTATATTGCTGACGTCTGCTTTACCTATTAGCTAACGATCATCAGATCTCATTAAATATTAATGACTTTTAGCCATTTTATGGCTTTGTTTTTTTGCAGGTGTAAACAGGATCAATGTATCTATTTTGAAATAACAATTTGACAATTCAGCAGAAAAATCACAGCTTCAGTTCTTTATACAGTATGTGGATTATAGTCTTTGCTGGATGCTGTCAAACTAGAGCAAATGAACTTGAGTTGGTGCTGATTTGAAGGTCATTTTGTTGTTTATTAGATTATTAAACTGAAAATGTCCATCCCTACTTTCTGCCCTTTCTTAGTATTGTGTGTTTATTTTGTTCTTATTTTTGCTAGTTTATACCTAACAACTTTATGTAAAGCTTCAAAAGTATGTTATGTAGTTCTCTATCCTTTACATGTAGGCATGAGCATTGGTGTTTTAAAAGTCTTTCTACTGGCTTTGGTCTTTCTCTTATGTTTCCTTGAATTATTAACTAACGCTGTGCACTGCAGTGCTGTACTGTTTAGTTAGTTCTCTTTTACTCACTCTTTCCTGGTTCTGTCGCTTTCTCTATGCCTTTTGTTCTCATTGTTTTACTTGTTAAGTACGTCTGAACAACTTTTTTTTTAAATGCTCATGGAGTTAGAACAAACAGTTCTAACTCCATGTCTGTGTTTACATCTAAAATCTGTTTTCATGACACTGTTCTGTGCCGTCTGGGTTCGGAAAATTGCAGATTATTGTTAAATTTGCAGCATGCATTAGAGAATTTAAATATTAATATGCATATTGGTAAACCACTTCTTTATACGTGTTAAATTAGCACACTACCATAAATAAGTATTGTGACTGAAGTAGTGCACAATACAAATTGAAATGCTGGGCAGAAACAAGTGGGATTTTAGTACTGGAGTCATTATATTTTAGTCAAATATTTTGTAGTAGCTTATTATTATCTAATAATTTGAATACTGAGTGTTCTACAGTGTTTATACAGTGTTTATACTATGAAGGTCTGTTTTAACTTGAAGAAAGTAATCTATGCTATGAATTCTGCTGGTCCACTCCCTCTTAGAGGCAGGTTCAAATCTCAGCAGTGCTATCTACACAGACATGATTGGCTAGGTTGGGGGGGGGTGGCCAAAACTCTTTGGACTGGTGCCCTGTCCCGTTCCTTCTGGATCAAGACCCACCACAGTCCTGACCAGAGAGAAGCATTTGATAAAAATGAAATTAAATGAACTCTAGACTACAATTATCATCTCATTTCTGTTTGTTGTTGAGTTCAGAGGTACTTTAAGGCATGTCAGAAAACTCTGGGATTTTGCTTTCCTTTTTCATAGTCACATATATTAGTATCATAGTATTACGTGCTTAAAAGGATTAGCAAAGCTTGTGACGGAGAAGGCACTTTTAAATCTAGCAGATTTTTGTAGTAGACCTGTAATAGGCTTTCTTTTTTTGTGTTCCCCACAAGCTTTACTAATCCCTATGTGTGTGTGTGTGTGTTGTACTTTCTCTCTAATCAGCACTCTGTTTGACCTTTCTCTTGCGTAGTTGCTCTCTTACTCTTGCACCACTCTGTGCTGTCTCTCTCTGTACATATTCAATGCCCAAGCTAATGCTTTTCTTTGTCTTTGCTGGGTGCTGTCTCTCTCTGTCCCCTGCTCCCATTCTCCTTGTTCCTATCTCTCCATTGTCAAATTATTATGGCTTCTAATAAAATGCTCTTTCCTCCCTCCACACACATCCATGCCCATGTCTATGTGTGTGACGTTCTGTGTGTGTGTGTGTGTGTACGGTGACACTGCCGTCCACGCTTGCCACATTCAGCCTGAATACACCAGGGTCCCGCGCCTCCACGGCCTCCGCCGCCGCCGTGCTCTCATCCTCTGCTACCTCTGCACGCATCCGTCATCACAAGTCCATGTCCTCCTCAGCCCACCCATGCCCCGCTGACCTGCACGCACACCAGCCCAGGCAAGTTCCCACCAAGCCACACAGTCTCAAATAGTCTTTGAACAAAGACCTCATAAAGGACTAACACAAAGCTGCGTTTCAGGAAGGTCTGCAAATAGAAAATCAGTTTAGAGGGCATGTGTAAGGCATGACCCTTATTTAGTTGATTGTTTTTAAAAATTATTTTAATCCCTTAATGTTTGAGTTGTTTAAGTTTTTAGTGAACAGTCGGGGAAATTGCTGAGAAATTTTCAGAAATAGGAATCACATTACTTGTACTCACAGTTAAACCTTAGTTGATTTCTAGCAAATAATCTTGACAACAATCAGATGATTAGATTAAAAATAGGTTAAGAAGACTGTTTGTCCTAAACCCTGACATTTAGATTTCTACTACAACCAACCAAACCATATGGTTTAAAATTTTTTACATTAATTAATATCCAGAACAAAATAACAGGCCACATTGTGGTAAAGCATCTTGTTGTTTGTGTACATGGGTGTGTGCTAAAATAATGGACGCCCTGTCTCTGAATTTAGCCGGTGTGACAGTTACAGACCATAATTCAATATTACGGCTTTAGTTTTGTTTTTCATCCACAATGCTGAACGTTTTTTTAAGGTAAGTGTAGGTGGTTTATGAAAGTCGTTGACAAGAAAGGTAAGTAATGTAATTTTTTGTAAGTGGTGTCACATCAGTGTTGTCAGTTGAGCTGCATTTGACATTTTTTATTTCTTTTTGAAAAGGCCAATCAGGATCCAAACAACACATACTGATATACTGTAGAGCAGTGCTTTCTGGTTTCATGGTTTTCAGGTGGCACAGCGGTAAAACACACTAACACACCAGAACTGACATTTCGAACTCATCATCTAGCAGGCTGGGCGGCTACATGAACAACGATTGCCTATTGTTCATACAGGGTGGGAGCCGGAGCAGGGACCTCATAACTGATGCAATTACGACCTCTGCTGGCTTATTGATGGCGCCTGCACAGAGTAAGGGGATAATACGTTGATCAGGGTGTGGCTGTCCGTACACAAAGCTGATCCACATATGAACTCGACTCGTGCAGGTAAAAAGATGCAGTCGGCTACTGCACACGTGTCGGAGAGGGCGTGCGTGTCAGTCTCGCTCTCCTCAATCAGGAGCGGAGATCAGCATGTGTAGAGAGGAATCGTAATGCAATTGGTAATTGGATACGACTAGATTGGGAGGAAAATTGGGAAAAATGCAAACAAAAAGACATAGTTTAAAATAGGGGTGGGTTTATGAAATCGATTTTTCGATTCGAATCGATCTTTATTTGAATGATCCGATATCGATTCATATAAACTCGAGATCGATCTTTTAAATGAGCCCCTTTTTACGGTGTACACGGAAATCTGTTACCTTCTTTAATCTCGCGTGACCAGCCGCTGTTTTTTCGTGCAATGAGATCTGACCTGCACATCAGTTCAGCATGGCAGAAGCTCCAGTAATGCCTGGTTCACACTACATGATTTCTGCCCTGATTTTCGGCGACTGGTCTGCGCTAGATTTGCCGGCTCAGGAGCAACTCGGCTCTTAATCAATGTGAAACGGCGAGGGGAAACAGCGAGGGGAAACACACGGGAGAGGTTGTAAACAAGTGGAGCAGGGGCGTAATATAGTTATCGTTCTCTACAAAACAAAATATTTATTAACCTCCAACTTCAGAACAATCCCTGTTGGTCGTGTTGCCAAATCCACTCAGATTCCTTAATTTTTTTCTCTTTGATATTACGCTGCTCATCAGTGCACAAACTTTGATCTCTCGCTACTTGTTGGAGTGTATTTTAGGACGTGGTATCATTAAACCCCTTGTCACTTCTCACGTGTGTTTTTGTGACAAAACGTAGTTTGGGAGACCAGACAGACTCATCTGAGATTCCTCCTGGTGATAGATGGTGTAGATGTGAAACCCCCCATCACCCACCAGTCGTGCAGTGTGAACTGTACAGCGACCCGGCAAATCAGAAAGTTGTGTAGTGTGAACTTGGCATAAGCTGTGCAACAGCCAGGTGTATGTTTACATTACACATACACTGTTGTAGCGTGTCAGACATATAAAATAATAATTAAAAAAAATTTAATTTGACTGTTTTTTGTTGTGGATTACTTATTTATGTAAAAACTAATATTTTTAATAATGAGTGTTCTTTGTACAATTATCACATTCGTTCTCTGTACATCTGTACATATTTAAACAAAACCTGTTAATGTAACTCAAATATGCCTAAATGTGTTGAAAAGAAATTGAATCGAAAATCAAATCGAAGATCGAATCGAATCGGGACCTTGTGAATCGGAATAGAATCGATCCAGGAAATTAGTGGCGATACCCAGCCCTTGTTTAAAATATATTTGTCTATTGTTATTGTGAAAAGCCATATTGCAGCCCCAGATTGACTGAACTGGGTTCTTTGGGCTTATATAAAGCAAAGGCAAAGCAGAGTTCTTGGATGTTTGGCAGCTGACTTTGGCCAGTGATAGACATGGTTATTTAAATGTGTCTTCTCTGAGAGCCTCATATTTGTTTAATCTGGTATTTAAATAAGGCATATGCAAAAAGTCATTACAAAATCTCCTGCACTAGTAATAGTACTAGAACTTGATAATGTATCCAAATATTTACAGATTTAAATGTATATATTTGGCAGAAGTTGTTTTTTTAATTTTTATATTGCTTCATCTTCATAAAGTATTATATTTTAAACCAGCATAGCTATTCCAAATCATTATTCACATGCTGTTTTACCATATGCTGAGAGATGTTTATATTAAGTCAAACCTTTCTCATATTAAGTCATATTTTTGACCATAAACTCTGCTTTTAAACCTTAAGGTAATGACCCCACAGGGGGTCACCTGCTTATTTAGTGTATTGCATTGGAGAAATAGCACTCACCTCTTTCAATCAAACATCTTCTGACCGAATCCCCCAAATATTTACGAGAACGACAATATATAGCAATACCAAAAACTATGGACATTTTTTTTAACCAAGACAAAGTACAATTCTCAAATTTTTTGAAAAAAATTGGTCTCAAAGAATGTGTATAAAATAACATACTAAAACAATGCTTGACAAGAGCTATAGATTGATATAAAAAATTACCAACCCTGCTGTGAATATAACTACTGTGTAAACACAGCGTAAAGCATCTAAATGAATAAATAAATACATAAAATAAGAAATAGCCCCTAGACTGAGCAGTCGGTGGGGACGTAAAATTCTAGGCCTTGAAAATGACTCATTGCAGGTTATCTCAAAGCTTTGATTGCAGTTGCTACTGCCAAGGGTGGCACGACCAGTTATTAGGTTTTGAGGCAATTTTTCACATAGGTGATATACGTATGTTTTGTATAATGTTTTCAAGAAATCGAATTATCATTTGAAAGCTGTGTTGTGTTTACCCGTACTGTCTTTTATATTAAAAATAGTTGAAAGAGCTAAAACATTTAAATGTGAGAAATTAGCAAAAATGGAAGTGATCATGTGAGTGCAAATAATTTTTCACAGCACTGTAGCTCTCTGTACTGAGCCTTATTTCTTTATTTTAGATTATGTAACACGTTCTACCAATGCACTGCAGGAGTGAGTCATTATCACACCTCCCCATATCTCACGCCCGGCCACATTTCAGATGTGTTAGAGATATACAGTACCTGATATGTTGGAATATTTTAATTTGATTGCTATTTACTGAAACGTTTTCTTGTCAGTAATGCTGTATTGTCCTTTGTTGTTATTAATGACCAGGTTTCATATGAACAGTTTTCTCTTCCTTTTCACATTGTTTGATGGGGTTATTTGTATTGTTAGTGCTACTCCTCAAAGAGCACCAGGTGCCTCGCCATCAGCCCACAACATTAGCAGCGTCACAGGACCAGAGCGCACCAACTTCCCAAGAGGAGTGCCTGCTCGAAACACCTTTCATCTTGGTCAGCAAAGAGGGGCACGGGATCAACAGGGCTCACCGTTCCATGCTACTCCCGCCTCGCCCTCACTCTCCCACGGGACCAGCCAGCAGCGTCGGCCTCCCACTACAGGCATCTTCAGCAAGTTCACCTCCAAGTTTGTGCGCAGGTGAGGACCAATCACATGGCTCTAAGCCTTGGGGAGGGGGGTGGATGGTGAGGAAATGCTGTTCATTATCTTAATGTTTTTAAAGACAAGTGCACAACATAAACAGATAAAGGTGGATAGAAAAAAGAGTAAATGTGATACATTCCTGCTATGCAATTCATAAAAGGAAGTCAGTCATTATGAATTTTCACATCTTTGCTTCAGTGTCACAGCTGGTATATAAATGTACTGCTCTTTGCAGTGATTAATGCTGATTATAAATAGAGAAGTGGACTGAAGTTTTTGGTTTGTAATCCACACTTTTATCAGCACCGTCTTCAAGAGCAACGACACATTAATACAACTCTAATCTAGTTTGTGAACAAGAACTTGACCTTGGGACAGGGCTGTTTTTTTCTTAAATGTATTTTTTAAACAGCAAAATGAACATTTGTTTGGTGTCCATAATTTCAATTATAGTTTCAACATGTATGCCAAATCCCTTACATTTCTTATCTATTTCATCATTTCCTGCTTCTAAGTTCACACACACTATGAGCATAGTCACTACCCATTTTTCTGCACCTTCATAGCGACAGTAACCATGGTAACAGTGAAAGTATCGCATTCCCCGTCCCTATAAATAGTTGTGTTGGGGACGCCTTGGCTTGAGCTGTGAGCTCTAGAGAGAAACTGCAAGAAGACGTTCAGTAATCAATGTGTTTCTAATCAATCTTTACATCTAGACCTCAGTTATTTGCATTTTATTTGAATAGTATAGAGTAGTATAGTGCCCAACAAGGAATAGAATCAGTCATTGGATAACAGACTTCTGGCTTTTAGTTCAGTTATTAGCTCAATAGTTTTATGAAAAAGCATGTAAGGCAACTTAACACTTAAATCGAGAGGGGCCGCGCCCACTGTTTTTTGTTTGTTCAGTTTGGTTCGGTTTCTATTCATTTCCTGGTGAGGCAACAGGCTGAGAAGGTCAGCCCAGACTTCCCAATCCCCAGCCACAGATTCCAGCTCCTCCTGGTGGATCCCCAGGTTTTCCCATGGGTATAATCCTACCCTGGGCGCTCCGTCCAGAGGGCCGTGTCTGGAACAGCTCTAGTGGGAGCCGACCAGGGGGCATTCTAGAAATATGCCCAAACCACTGTCATAGAGAATAAGCCCGGCAACCCTGCATTAAGGACCTCATTTCTGCCATTTTTACTCGTGACCTTAACCAGGTTAGGATGGGAAGGTAGACAAAGATCTTTGACTGAAGTCTGTTGACGCTGATCCAATCCCCTTATTAATCTCACACTTTTTTGTTCTATTACTCGTGAACATGATCCTGAGGTACTTACTCTTCCACTAGCGCCTCACCAGAAAAGAGCATCCAACTCTTCAGGTGAGGGGAGTAAACCTAACAGAAGTTTAAGTATCACAGGATCTTGTTCACGAGTGATGGTTGCACTAAAAACTGTCTGAATGGTCCTTTTTGTTTTTGGCATGAACAACTTCATGTCAATTTTTTCCAAAAACAAGCTGAAACATTGACTCAAAAGTAAAAATTATGGTAAAGAACTCTTGTATTGTAGTTCCTGCATTTTAGTTTTACTGTCTTTGAATGTCAGCGTGCTGTTGGCCTGCCTTAAGGAGGAAAGTCAACTGTGGCCTCCGCTGGCTGGCATGGATGATTCACAGACAGTGCGTGACTTTCTGAATGAATGCAGATGCATCCAGCGCTCTTCTCGGTCAGGCTGGGGGTGTTGCACTAGCGGAAGTTACAATCAGGGAATTGGACATGACTACATTGGGAGGACAAGGGAAATCTAAACAAAAAAATTTAATCTGATGCATCTTAAAATCGTCGGGGTTTTTTTTGTTGTTTTTTAAAGCACTTTGACTAACATTGAAGCATTTTGGTTGTGTGGTCTAAACCAGTTTGATTTATATATTTAGTGTCGTGTAAGTTCAAAATCACATCACAGCAGATGTTTTGTCAGTGGTTCAGAAAATATGTATTTTAATGTACATATATGTATTTAATGTCAGCTTTTGTCTGCAAAGATATTAACACAATGTGCTAACATTCATTCTCTATAATTGTGCTGTGAATACTAATGTTTACTTAATAATTTTACCAACAAACACAGTTAACTTTGTGTTAATAATATTCATACTACCATCATATATTAACTAATTACAGGGCAGTTGCTCACCTTGAATATTTTTGACATTTTAATGCTGTGTGTGTGCTGCCACACTGTCATTCCTATTTACATACCTACATTTTACTTTTTTTCTTTTTTTGGTTTTATTTTTTTATAGAAATCTATCACTCAGGTTCCCCAGAAGGTAGGAACGCACAATGATAACCCCCTAATTATTTACCCTTTTATCCTTTCCCAGTTTTGGTGTTTTTGTGCAACTTTTTGTTTTACATTTCCTAATCTATATTCCTCTGCTATTTGACGATTGGCCCTTCATGTTTAACATGTGACATGTTATGACCAGTACTAACATCCCACGTCCACCCTTAAAGCTCACCCATAACATTCCTAACGCTGGAATAAATTAACATTTTTCCCCCAACCTTTGTTCTTTTACCTCATCCCCATTTTCTTTTCTGCACCAGTGTTAATAGTGACCACACCTGTGTTTAACTTAGGTGTTTTACACACGTTACCCCCAAGGCACTGAAAAATGAGACATGATGTCATATTGGTTAACCACAGTAAAGGGTTAGGTAATAAAGAAACACAGACATTGTAGGGTATGAACAAACTGTTTTTCTTTTAATCTAGATTTTACCCATAGATGAATATATTTGTAATATACACTATTATACTATGTACATGGGCTAGGAATTGTTAAAAGTGTGTGATGAATTGTAGAAGTGCGGAATTTGAGGATAGAAAGGAGCAATGGAGGGGTTGTTTGCTCTGTCTTCTTTCAGAGCAAGAGCTTTTTCTTTTCCTTTTTTATTATTCTCTTCCAACGTGGGAAATGATAACGGCATCTGAAGCTGAGATTAACTGACTGGCACGAACCACTCACTCATCATTTTTCTTCCAACTCCTATTCATTCGTCTTCCTCTAGTCTACACTGTATTTGATAACGTGGTAATCTTTGCAGGTACCAGATGTATGGAAATGTACCACACCCCTTACTTTGGTTACAGTAAAAACCACACCCATTACAGCATCACAGACCATCCAGTTTATCCTTGTCATTTCTTGAGTCTTGTATCTGGATTGTGTTCTGATATTTTGACCACACGTTTACACTTTCGTCAAATGGGTCTCCTGTTGGTTTGTCCAGTTGGTGTCTGGAGTGTAATATGAAAATTAGCTCATCGTTAGACTGGACCACCAACATTCTGTGTGTGTATGGTGGCAGATTGATACCCTGTTCGTGGCGGATTCCTGACCATGACCCTCACCAAAATTAAGTGCTTTGTGTAAAGTGTTAAAATATTCCCAGGCCACTTAGTACTTTTATGGGCATTACAATACTCAACATGTTATAAACATATTTAATATTTTAAAGTGGTGGCCTAGTGGGTAGAGCTTTGTGCTGTCAATCAAAAGATTGTGGGTTCTAATCACAGCCCTCCAATGCAACCACTGTTGGGCTCTTAAGCAAGGCCCTTAACCCTCTCTGCTCCATGGGCGCTGTACAATAGCTAACCCCGCGCTCTGACCCCAGCTTCCAAGCAAGCTGAGAAATTCGAATAAATAATTTCATTGTCCTGTGCACATGTTAATGTATGTATGACAAATGCATCTATTCTAGTTTAGCATTTGGTGCTTTAAATCTGTCGTGGGTGCATTTTTAGCTGCATTTTTAGTGAATAATCCCTGTCTGGATATAATCCTGATCCCTGAGACGCCTGAAATGACCAGAGTTTTTGTAGTCCTTGTGTCCGTTTATAAAAGTGTTTCATATATGCGTCATATTAATGCGTTTATGAAATAAGGTGTTTTGTCCAGCAGAGGGCACTATTATTTAACGGTCAATTGCTCTAAAAAGATTAGTTTGTGCCCTCTGGTGGTAAAAAATGTTCATTTGTTTCAAATTCTTTTACAGGTACAATATTATATATCTGCTGCTTTATGTTTGCTAAACTGCTACATGCTCTGTTATGCTAACCGTTGTCTGGCAGTGTTGTAGTTAACTATCTGTGTTTGCATATTGGGTATTCTTTGTGACCTGGAATCTGTCTGTGCCATTCTCTTGACGCTTGCTTTATCACATTAAGATGGCTGACACAAACCATTGTCTGTCACCAAATGCCGTTTTGCTTATGCATGCCTGCCATTGTATATGTGTGGGTGTGTGTGTGTGGGTGGATGGATGGAGGGGGTTCCTTTTTATGTTGGTGTGTTTGTGCTCTGGTGTGTGTGGTTCGGCTTGTGCGAGCTGTAGGGCAGGGACTGCTGTTAAAGCGGTGATGGGCACATATTTACCTCTTTAGGACAGACTGGATAATCCTGTATTTGGTTCACTTCCATTCCATCTTATATTATTCACTCATTCATTTATTTATTTAATCATTTTGTGCATTCTCTACCCCTACAGAGCGTTATTTGATTTCTGTAGTAATGGTAAAATTCTTGCCTTGACACCTCAAACCAGTCCACCTTGAGGAACACGACACCTGGACCACACACGATTGTTTTAAAATATTTTTATGCCCTCGGAAAGGAACAGAAAACCTGTTCATGCTCAGTTATGACTAATAATGGAATGCTTAAGGCAGTTTTTGGTTTAAAAGGCGTACACAAAACATAAAAGGTAATTTAGTAATAATAGGTTTTAAATCAGTATTTTACCTTTTACCTTCTAATTTTAAACTGTTTTGTTAACGTAATGTTAGCAGTGGTCGAAACAAACAATGCCTATATTTAAAAATAGAACAAGTTTAGAGAATGTTGTTTATATCACCCACAATAAAAAAAAAAATCTCCTACAAAATTGTATTATTAAAATAATTCAAATCTTTTTTTTTACCCCCACATTTGGTAAATTCTTGGATTAGAGCATTGTCAATAGCCTAAATTATATGTAATGTGATAGACAACATGTTTTTGGGTTATTCTTTTTGTGTAAGAACAAATATGCATCCCAGAATTGGTGATAAATCTTAAACTGCATGCTATATATTCAACAAATGTTAAACAAAATGGTACAAACACCATTAGGTAAGCTTATTTAGGTGTGTAGGTGCGTAATTGATTTGATATTTGATCAAATATTTAAACCCCATAACCCCTAGGACCAGTAGGTGGGTTCGGACTTTGATTTTACACTAATTCTTTGCCACCTTTATCTTAGTTTCGTTATTGGTGCTGAATAATATGACTGAGCTTGAATAACTATGTATCATGTAAACATTACTAACTGATTTTGAGTAAACGGTAACTGTTCTTTTCTGAGTAAATGTGTCTTTAATTAGATAATGCTGATTAAAGTTAGGTTGGAGTATTCCTTTAAAGTGGAACAAATGGAAGAACTCTACAATAACTCTTGATTTTGATATGTAAAGGAATGAGTAGAATTTTAAAAAAGGAATGGAAACCCATAATGCTTAAGGTGCTACAAAGGTGCTCCTCTCACAGTTCTTATGGTGGCGGTAGACCAGTACAAAAACTAATGTTGTTACGATTTCTTTCGAGGAGTCCGTATGAGGGAGAAAGTCGAGAAGAGGTCAACAGGTGAGATTAAATAACCCAGACCTAATTGAATGATCTCCTAATCAGATCTAATCATTGTATAAGGTGTCCAGAGTCGTAATTGACTGGGAAAGGGTGCTTAATTCTGTTAACTGGTTTGTAGTCTCTATAGTAATCAATCAGAATAAGTACAATAAAAGAATGGTGTGTGTGTGTGGAGGTGGGTGTATGGATGTGTGAAAAGTTTCTAGTCCACTTTGAAATCATCCTGTCTCTTTTGATTTAACTCTTAAACAGGCATTCAGACACAATCAGGAATTCTGACATTTCTGTACTTCTGTTCCTTCAGCTAAGCTTGTGTACACTTCATAAATACACTTATTTGCCAGTTTCTTAGAATAATCTGTTTTTATCTTGTACTTACACTTGGTCATAGTGGACATACCAGTTACATCTACCATATAGATGTAGTTTATAAGTATATAGTTATTGACTGTAACTCATATAATGCTTTGCATAAGTTATCAGCCCCACGATGGCCAACGATGGTCACAATTTTAAGCCATTTTGGATAAAATTATCTTCTTAATGCTTAAATGTAAACTGCAAGTTGATTGGCTTCTTCACCCTTCTGGAACTTGTCATGTGACAAGTAAAACGTATACTTTAGTCTCTTTATTTTGAACAGTGAACAGTTACTTTGTGTTTGATAAGCTTAAAAAATGGGAATTATGACATGGGAAAACACCCTGACCCTTACAGTACTCTCAGAACTGTATTAACTTAATTTGGAAGGCAGGTCAAGAATTATGTATATGAATTCCAGTAATGCATAATATGACTCCTCAAATCTTGTGCTAACACAATGGCAATGTTATATGCTAATTAATGCCTAAACAGCAGGGAAATGCTATTAAAAAAAGATAGCAAATGTAGCTTGTGATGAACACTTTCTAAATGTGTGAAAAAAGGTAAGTTAAGGGCAGCTGTGAAAGTCCAAGAAGACTGCCAAAAAGGGTTGTCCGTAAGGCAAAGCAAAATCCCCATATCACATCAAAGAATCTGTAGAATAATTAGCTGAACCAGAAGTGGTGGAGCACCATTTTACGCTGCAGTACTACTTGCACAAACATGACCTGCATTGAAGAGTAATTTAAAACTAAAACATTCCTTAGAACCCCTTAGAAGTATAAACTTCTTGCCAAGCCAAAACTTTTAAAAAGGCCCTTACAATCCTCTGACTTAAATCATTACAAATCTTGAATCTTAAACATGCTAGACGTCCCAAAAATATCTTAGAACTAGAAGCGTTCTGCAGTGAAGAGGTGGTAAGAATGTCTAAAACTAGAATAGAAAGGCTCACAGCTTGAAAACACTTCTTCTTTCCATCTTGGTAATTTGCCAGAGCTGGTGTTAAACACTGACTTAGTAGGGTGTGTAAACTTTTTCACATAATACATTTACTATAAACACTGTATGGACAAAAGTATTAGAACACACCTTTTAATCACTGAATTTAGATTATTTAGTTTTATCTAGTCCAATGCAAGGTTCATAAAGGCATGGTTGGGCGAGTTTTGTTTTGGAGAATTCTGACTGGCCTGCACAAAGCCATGACCTCAACGCAATCAAACAACACTGCGGTGAACTAGAACAGAGGTTGCAAGCCTGGCCTTGCAAGTCAGTGTCTGATGTGACAAATGCTCTTCTGTATAAATGGGAAAAATTATTACAGGAATTCTGCAAAATCTAGAAAATAAGAAGCCTTTCCAAAAGAGTTAAAGCTGATATAGCCGCAAAGATGGGCATATTAATGCCCATGTGTTTGGAATGATTAACATTAACACATTACACCTACAGAAACATTAGTGTCCCAATACTTTTGTCAATATAGTGTACATTTTTTCCTGTTTGGGTTATTCAAATATAAAGTAACTTTGCATAAACATTTGTTGAAAGAATTATGTTTATTTTATATACAAACCTTTGCATACAGCTCAGTGGTTAAGGTTCTGGACTAGTGATTAGAAGGTCACTGGTTTAAACCCAGCCACCAAGTTGCTGTAAACCAGGCCCTTAACCCTTAATTGCGTTCCTTGCATTCAGTCACATGTAAAAAGTCACTTTGAATTAAAGCAATTAGAAAATGCCATAAATGTATGCATGCCAATACACCTGTATGGTACTAAGTGTATTAAAGTTGTACTAAGCTATATGGTATGGATGTAGCTGGTAAAATATATTATATTTATTAAGTATGGTATATCTAATAAACTGGCAACTAAAAGTAAATCGATTGTTTTTACATTCATTCATAAGGTCCTTTACAGGATGTGGCTGATGTTTGACGTAGTTTTTCTCACTACTATATTGCCAGCTGAAGTTTGTACACAGGAAACAGACATAAACGTGGCATATATTATGCACTAATGCAACTAATTGTAAGCCTGGCTATGCTTCATCAAACGTGCTTCTGTGAGCTGCTCACTGGTCAACCAAACAGTTTGCAGTTTTACATAGTACTTGTTAATAGATTAATAGCAGTGCATTTATAGTGCAGTGTTTTATGCATGAGTTTTGAAAAGCTTTCTGCATAGGAGTATGTCTTAAGCAGGTAAGCCCATTTGTTTTAGAGCACTTCTGGCTTACTTTCAAATGCACAAGCTCTTACATGCCAAATATTGACTGGCATAGCATAGTTGATAGAAGAGATAGAAATGCTATTCCTCCAATACCTGAAGCAGGGCTAATCAGCTCCTGGCCATGGACAGCTTTTTGAAAACCTGGGTTATTCAGACCCTGGGTTGTGACCCTTGGGTGGGATGCAGAGAGAAATATAAATAATTAAATAAACGAATTTTAAAGGGGATTCCTCATAACTGATGCAATTACGACCTCTGCTGGCTGATTGATGGCGCCTGCACTGAGTCGAGGGATAATGCATTAATCAGGATGTGGCTCTCCGTACACAAAGCTAATCCTCATATGACCACATACCCACAGGTGAAAAGATTCAGTCGGCTACTGCACACGTGTCTGAGGGGGCGAGTGTTATGGCTCTCCTCATTGAGAGTGGAGGTCAACATCAGTAGAGAGGAAGCATAATGCAGTAGGGTAATTGAATATGACTAGATTGGGGGGAAAATTTGGGAAAATGCAAAAAAAAAAAGAAAAAGTTTAAAAAACCTGCTGTAAACCACAGGGTGAGCAAAACCAATTTGTCTTTTATTTTGAATAATAAAACTAGACTGAAAAGTTCATGGTCAACAGCTGCTTAAAAGTCCAAGTGGCATTTTGGTGGAGGCTGGATTTGTTTCCCACCCCTACAATTGCTAGTCTAGAAAAGCCATTAATGGACCCCTTTTACTTTACTGGCAATGCATTATTTTCCAGAGAGACTTTTAAAATCTGCCCCATCTCAGAGTTTTGAAGCACCTGAAGGCAGCCCAAAAGACAGCATAAACCAGGCTTTAAATGGCACATGCATACAAACAGGACTAATGTAACATCATTGCTTTACTTGGCTGTTATGTCCTCATTGCCGCCACTTTATTTGCTGTTTTATCACACTTTTCTCCTGCTTTTTCTAATTAATGTCCTTCTATCTACCTTTTATCCTGGGCTGTTTTCTACTTTCATATTTCTGTATCCCCTTCTCTGTTTTATTCCATCTCTGTGTCCAGATCTATGCTGAGCAGTGCTGAAAAGGCAGAGAAGACCAGCACAGGAGGTGGAAATCTGGGCTCAGGAGGTGGAGACGAAAACAAAGACACACTTTCTTCTTCCTCCCCAAGAGATGGTACTCCACCCCCATCGGGCAAGGACAACACCAAGCCACGCTCACTGCGCTTTACCTGGAGCATGAAGACCACCTCATCCATGGAACCTGGTGAGATGATGAAGGAGATCCGTAAGGTGCTGGACGCCAACAGCTGTGAGTACGAAGTGCGTGAGTGCTACATGCTGCTCTGTATGGCTGGAAACCCGGCTCGGGAAGACTTCGTCCAGTGGGAAATGGAGGTGTGCAAGCTACCCCGACTGTCCCTGAATGGAGTGCGCTTCAAGAGGATCTCGGGCACTTCCATTGCCTTCAAGAACATCGCCTCAAAAATCGCCAACGAGCTCAAACTATGAGCAGGAAAAAAATGTTAGAGAAAGGTGAAGAATAGAGATCTTAATTTAGATTTAAACGATGGTAACCACTGAGACAAGTCCTGTGAGGAAATAAGAAGCAGTTTAGACGTTAGGAGGAGCTGTGCAGAGATGCACCAGGTTGACATCATGAGTTTAAGATAGGAGAGGAAGTGCTGTAGATGTTGTTGGTTTCAGGATCACTAGCATTTACTCTCATTTATCAGTCCAGAATGAAGTGACATGAAACAGACTTTCAAAGTAACTGTTTGCTTGGTGAGAAGATTCAGACTGGATGATGTTCTGTGAGCTCATTTAGATGTCTAACTCCTCCATCATACCAATTGGTAAACTGGACAGTTCAAGGCTGACTGCAGAAGCTTTTCTTTGTTTCGCTGTGTGGATTAGCACAAAAGTTCTCCCACGAACACAATCTCACTTGATGTTTCTTCCTTTAGTTCTCTTAACAGGGTTTAATCCTCTTAACAGGGTTTAATCCTGTCAGAACCAACACTTGAATACTGTTCAATGGATTGTGCGTTACGGTTCGGATAATTTAGTTCTTCATTTGCTGGGTCGTGATTTGTTGCACTGGAATGGGTGTATTTCTGTTGTCATTTTTCCCCTTTCTAATGAAAAATCAAATGTTTTGATGTGTATTATTAATGGTTATGGATTAATGTTGTATGTAGGACTCTTTTTATTTGTTTGTGGGAATTCTGTCATGCCTTGCTATCGTGAATGCCACATATAAACTGACTTCAACAGATCTTCACTGCTTGTATGTAAAACAATCACTGGAAAAGACATGACTACACCTCTTGCATCTGTACAGCTCTGGCATTATGGAACTAACACCCTGTGAGTTCTACTTCCAAATCTGAAACCCCATGGCTCTAATGACAAGTCTGGTAGCAAAGACGAGCTCCAACATCACTGAGCATTAGTTTTACGATGCTATTCCCTTCAGCCTTCTTGTCTATTGCTGTGTTCAAAATGGCATCTGGCTGTACTGTCCAAGTAGTGACCACATACTGCGTTAGTCCTGTATAGTATTCAGTATGTAAAATGGGAATGGGAATAATGGGAAAGCTTCATTTCTATGTCCCAGATTGCCAGGGTAAAGACACGTTGAGTGTCTGCTCTTGCATAAATTGTAGCATTGCCTGTCTACAAGAAACAACATTAGAAACAG
Organism: Trichomycterus rosablanca; assembly: GCF_030014385.1. Taxonomy (NCBI): domain Eukaryota; kingdom Metazoa; phylum Chordata; class Actinopteri; order Siluriformes; family Trichomycteridae; genus Trichomycterus; species Trichomycterus rosablanca. The sequence goes on along the minus strand of NC_085991.1, from coordinate 32,678,187 downwards.
TGGTAGTGGTTCATATTCAGGACGAATTGTCATTCAGATTGGAAAATGACTTTCTGCTATTTCAAATTTTACCATTCTTAGAGTAAGCAATGAATAAAAATAATGGGACTGTTATAAATGGGTTGCAGACATGACCAAAGAAAATACAGTAATAAATAAATAAATAAATAATAAATGAATAATATGATGTAGCCAGAGATGTAGTTGATAAATGTATTAACCTAATTAAACAATAACAGACAAATATCTAATGTTAAGGCTTTATTTAGCAGTGTTTCAATAAGAGATTACCAAATATAGACTGATTATTGGCTGACTTACCTTTGTCCTCAAAAATGTTTACTTAAATTTATTGTTTTCCCCTTAAAAATACACTTCTTAATTTTCTTTCAAATTACATATAGCCTACTACTGTGCTGAGCCATAACTGGTTTTGGTAAACCGTTTGACCTATAGTAAATCCTGCTCTAAGGCAATCCTAATCAATCTCATCCACAAAGAGCAAGTGTGGCTTCAGATGTTCGTGCCATCCAGGCCAGGCCTACACTTAATGCAAGTGATTAATCAGCTACAACTTTAGGTTTAGCATATGCTGGATGATATGCTCTATATAAATTGAGTGGAAGCCATGTCTACATGGCACAACTGGGACATGCACCTAGTGGTTTCAGGAGCATATTGCTGTCTATACTACACACGTGTAACAAGAAGGTAGAGAAATGGCTTTGGAACATTTACGGTTCAGCTGTACACAGTTTGTAACTTAATGAGACCTACGTGGCATGTTGCTACCTGGAAAAAAAACCTGTGAAGAATAGAACCCGTGTGGATTCTGAGATTTTCCATTAGCAATGGATGCTGTTTACTTACAGTACCAGCTTTGGGTGCATATGCCATTCTGAACACAGCCTAAATGCATTTAAATAAGAGTGAGGTGTGTGAGGGGGTGAATAAATGAAATCTCTATATCCAAGTGGTTGCTTGAGCTTTTTGTCTTGATCTTTCTGCAGTGATTGTCATAAGTAGCAGCCCAGAGGACTAAGGACCAGGAGCAGATGGTCTGACTACTGCTTAGTTTAAAAGCATTAACATATTTTTAAGTTATGATTATTATTATTTTCATTTATGATTGTTTTTAAAAGATTCTTGATCAGGCATTAGTACAAAAAGCTGAGAAATGTAGGCATGTGGATGTAAGTTTAAGATGTAAATTGAAACTGCTGGATGGATTTGTGTTTGTCTTCACTGAGCTGTTTATGTTCTGCATGCGTCCTGTAGCTGTTATGGGTACACACTCCATTACTGTTGGAACAGTAGGGGGAGCAATAGAGTCTCCTCTGAATGGTTTATGGGACACCTGTGCATTTTATATTGTTTCAGAAGTTTATTTTAAATGTCATTATTTACAGTTCTATGAATAATTATTGTCTGAGGTGCTGGGGATCCAAATGTCATTTTTATCTATTAATATAATTTTCATCAGGGTTGATTTTTTTTTCCTTTATTATTTTTCATTGCTGTTATTACTATATTTTTCTCTGTCAGAACTGAAAGTTGTCAGGGATCGAATGGAGCAATTGAGAACTCCAAATGTACATTTATTTGGTGAGATTATCAATAATAGTAATAAATGAATTTAAAAATCAAACTGGTTGCAGATGATTAGAGTTGGGTCTGAATTTCAAGCTTTGCATGCATATTGATTTTAACCAGTAAAAGTCTAATAAGAGTCGGCTCATAAGCTAAAGTATACAAACCACAACCCCAAAGCTCAGACTTTTTGTCAAATCTGTTATTTGTTAATTCTCATCAACCTTTATAGTACTGACAAAAGTATGAAAAAAAGATTGACCAACTTAATTGTAAATATAAACAAATTTAGAATTTGGGGAAGTTAGGACGGGTAAAATAAAAGTGAAACATTTTTAGAACATTTATTTTAGTAACATTGTTTTGAAACGTTCCACAATAAGCAGGTGAATTGGTAACAGGTGAGGAAATCATGATGGTATAAAATTCGGATCCACCAAAGGTTCAGTTTTTGCAAGCAGATAGGTCATTGCTCATGCTTTGTGCCACACTTCTGAAGAATATTATCTGTCAAATGAACATCATCTTCATCTCACCATCTACTGGACATAATATTGTTAAAAGATTCAGGGGACCTATGGAAATCTCAGTCGGTTTTGGGCAAGGCCAGAAACCACTATTTAACCACTATGAATCTATCTCATTCAACTCAAAGATAATACACAGTCAGAAATATAGCCACAAGGGGTCAAGTGTACTTCTTGTTACTTGTAACAAGAACAGGGAAGAGTTCTGCTTGCAAACCTGCAACGATTAATATCCTTAGTTCCCAATGATGAAAAAGTATAATTAATAGAAAAAGGTAAACCAAACACACTGGCAAACATGCCTCTGTCCCAACTTTTCTTTTAGTATGAAGTTCTATTTTTTCCAATATTTAGGGGTCACCACAGCAGATTTAGTTCAGGGCTACTCAACCTGCAGCCTGTGACGCAAGGCGGTGTAGCCCACAATTTGGTCCTGTAGGTTTTATGTATTGTTGTATGTTTGACCCAGCTTGCTTCCCATTGACTGTATGTACTCTAAAAACAATCATTGGTAAATGATGCATCACATTTAAAAGCCTAGTGTTATTTGATGATCACCCTTTTAAAAATAAAAAAATGAAACACTGAAAAGGTTGCATTGGAGCAGAGGATAGGATTTGGCTAGTCAGTTGTACCTCGTCATTCCAGGCAGTCAGACTGACGCCTGCCCAGTAGATTGCACGGTATTTCACAGTGAGTCATAATCACATATAAAGTGGTAAATTATGCAGAAGTACTGAGATGTTTTTGGAAGGTGAAAAGAAACCCACACAGTCATGAGAGGAACACTGCAAACTCTATACATAGTAACCAGAGTCTGGGATTATTATTCATTATTTTATTAGAATTTCTATGTCACTTTAAATGCATTCATGACAGAACAGGTAGTTACTGGTTACACAAGATTCATCAGTTCAAGTTTAATGTCAAAAAGCCATGGACAATTTTGTATCTCCTGTTCACCTCTCTTGCATGTCTTTGGACTGTGAGAGGAAACCGTAGCTCCCAGAGGAAAGCATGCAAACTCCACACAGAAAGGACCCACACCGTTCCACCTAGGAATCAAACCCAGGACCTTCTTGCTGTGAGGCGATAGTGCTACCCACTGAGCCACTGTGTTGTGGATTAAACCAGGCAGTGCAAACTATGTAGCACCAATGTTAAATTCTGCCATCCTAGATATCTGGTAATGCTGTTTATAAAATGTACAGACTAGGTGGAAAGTTTACATACATTTATAGAGAAAAAACCTTATTAGGTTTACCTATCATCGTTTATGGTCAGCCATTAATCATACTATGAGCCATGCTGACTGCATAGATGCATTGTGTATACAGTTACTGACTGCAGCCTATCTGTTGCTCTATACACTTTATTACCCTCATCCATTAATAAAAAGGCAACCCCACAAACCAGATATTATTTGGGTGAACCATTTTGTCACTGTAATGACTAACATAGTAATAACATGGCAGCACGTGCTGTAACAGATTTATAGACTTTATTTTTCTGGTTGCACCATAAATGGAAATGTACAAGTCAAGGCCATAGACATAAAATTAACATTGTGGGATCTACCTGGGGTGGGGGGATTAGGGTTTCCTGACATTCAAAAACATTCTTGCCATTAATATTTCATTTGATTAGGATTTTAACATCGTTTTACACTTTGGTTACATTCATGACCGAACAGGTAGTTACTGATTCAAGATTCACAAGGTTCATCAGTTCAAGTTTTTAATTTTGTATCTCTAATTCACCTCACTCCTGGAGGAAACCCACACAGGCACAGGGAGAACATGCAAACAACACACAGAAAGAACCTAATTACTGATAGGAACACTTATTGATCCTGATGTTATGCAAAACTAGTGAGTGGAATATGTGTACTAGGTTCCTCCTAATATACAGTATATTGTGATTGCGGCCTTGGTTCAAATAAACGTACATGGTACAAAGTAACCGGTCTATGGTGAGATGTAAACCTAACCAAAGTACAAGCTACACAATGTGTATGAATATGTTTGTGTTCACTGAGTAAAAGAAATGATTATAGAAAGAATGGACTCCTAATCTTGTCGCTTACGACTGTTAATAAAGGCGCTTGTAGAACCCTTATACAAAAGCAATCTCACGCTCGAGGTCGTGCTGGGGCCTTGTGCCTTTGACTTACAGCATCACAGCGTGTTGTTTCTGACTGAACAGCCTCGAGCCTGATGTTGCTTAAATAATGAAGTAGCTGGACATTTTGAAAGCATGTTTTCAGAAACAAATGGGGTTTTCTTTTAAACAGTGTTCCAGCCATGTCACAGAAAAAGTACATTTGCAAAAATCATTAAATCATTTCAAAACTACCATGACATACATGTGACTAACAAACGTTAATGCAAAATCCATAGAACATGCTTGTTGGCCTCCTACTGGACCTTACATCTTTTGTGCCAGAGATACCTTACCTGCCAAATGCTGCCCCCTGTTGGGGATTTACTATTAGTGGAGACAAACACTTTCAAGCAACTTTGGTCATTAGACTTTATTCTTAAAAAAAGATTCAAAAACAAAAATCACAACCCAATCCAGGATTACCTGTAAATATCTCATATACAAAGTTTTGGTTAAAAAAAAAAAAAAAAAGACACAAACTATTACATTTAGTGTTGCAACTTGACATTTTGCCTTCAAGAGCAGGGCAGTCCAGTCAGTTTAAGGATAAAAGGATTTCAGTTTATGCAAGAAGAGTCAAGTATTTAAGGTCAGTTAGTGCTTGAATAATAACTACATCTACATTGTCTAATTTTGCTACCTACCAAATACTTCCAGTAATGAGTAATACAAAAACTTCACTAAGTTCAACTCTAGTAGTCCATGGCTCTTTAATGAAAGTGTACAAATTAACACCGGTTCCCAGTTTCCTGACTCCTGAGGAACATTTAGGCTTCATCATTACACAGTTTGATACGTCCTGCGGTTGCCATGAAGATGGAGAAAACTGCAATTCAGTCATCAAGGCATTTCATTATGATCCAGTGTATTAGACGTTTTGGTTCAGATACTAATGATGCTTTGTTAAAGGACATTTCCGTGATTGATAATGCAAACACAATGGTGGGTTCTGTGGCTTGTTTGAGGTATATCATTAAAGCTGAAGCCTGTTGTGGAAGTGTGGCTTCTGGTCAGTTTTTGGCAAGTAGACTGAGGTTTCGGCTGTACTAGGTTATTGAGAATGGCTGTGTTTGTGTATGTGTCTGATGAGGATGCTGTGCTTACTCATTTTATCTAACACTGTAACTGTCTCCATCTGGCAAACTACACTAGTGTGTGTATGTTGAATCCTTTACCACCTATACACTGGTGTCACACTGATTTTAAACCTTTTTTTAAATCCCCTAACTCTCTCTTAAATCTACAACCTAAAATTAAAACTTGGTCCGAAACCAGCATGACTGATTCAGTGCGAGTGTGTTGGCTCTACTTTAAGCCCCACCAGTGAGGGAGGAATCTGTGAACCAGCAGGTGTAGAGGAGTTCCTCATGCCACTTTGATTGTGAGACGAGGCCACTGCGGGGCGGATGAGTGGAGGTGGCGGATGGTTGTGGGGTGTTCGGGTCTGAAGAGGGCGCGTTTGTAGAGGAGGAGGTTGACGCAACAGGCTGGGGGGAGCACTCGGGGGAGTTGGGCGCAGCAAGGGCGGGGGCTGGGTAAGTGGAGGAGAAGACTGGCTGGAATTGGATATGCTGGTTGCTTCAGATGAGGGATTGGGGCTGCCAGAGTCTGTAGGTGAGGCACTGTCCATTTTTGCCTACACAAAACAAAGGAGAAAAACAGAGATCAAAACACATCGCTCAACTAGTCCCATTATGATCAGAAAATGTAAACTTTTAATTGCTAAGTGTCATTTAATTGCTATATAAATAAATACAAATCGATGTTTGTCATATTTTATTAGAAGCTATGCACATCATCATTTTGGGTAATAGATGCACCTCACTGATAATGTATTAAAATAATGCTAACATCAGAGATTTAAACTTAAAATAGGCTGCATCCCAAACCACACATTATTTACTAAACAGTATGTGTGCACATTCTGAATCAAGTAATACCACGACAAGTAATAACACTGGGTATGGGGCTTATGATTAACCAGTTACCTATTACTGACAATCATGGTATTGTTTATTAATGCTAGAAATGTTTCATGTTACCAGTGTCTACAATGTAATTTCAATTTATATCCAACAGTTTACTGTTTCCATACTCAATCAGATAAAGAGCACCAGTATAAAGGTATAAATCTGCTTATTTTCTCATAATAGCTACACTGATGTCAGCAGGAGCTCATCTATACCCACTGTATCTCTATTCTCTATAAGCTTGATGGTTATCAGTAAATCATTGACTAATGGTCAGTTATTCATTAAAATAAATGACCACAATTAGCATCCCTAGTTGTATCTTGTAAATATAGAAACAATAAAAAACCAATTAAGATGGTAAAACCATGAAAAATGTACAATCTTTTTCACCATGCCCTTTTTACCTCATCTTCTTCAACTGCACTTCCATTCAGGTCTTTCATAACCTCTGTGCTCCCTCGCAGCACTTCTTGTTCTGCCTGCCACTCTCGCAACACTTCCTCCAGGTTGAAGCGGCGTCGGTAACTAACGAAGAACGAGCTCACTTGACTTGCCGTCTTGTTGCCAATCACGTCAGCTATGGCTGCAAAGTCTTTTCCATAGCGCCTGATAGCTAAACAATACAAAATAAAATATTTAGCTCCATAATAAAATACATTTAGCTTTATGGTTAGTCTTCTTTAATCTGATTTAGTGAAGAACTAGTTAACCTTGTATGCCATGTCATTCTAATATAATGGAACTCAACGTAATGTAATGTAAATAAATAACTTAAATTGATGAAACCAAAAAAGATATTAAAGATATATCTATTAAATTTACCAGTAAATTTTTTTGTAATTTTTATGTAAAAACTAACCCCTCTGATGAAAATCCTGTGTCATATTTTTATCATCCAACCAATTAAATGAAAATGCTAAAGGTAACTAACAATGCATTTAGGTTGCAAAATCATTCAGATTATTATTAAAGAGGACTGTGCCATTAATGGTCCCTATGTAATAAAACTGCGCTATAATGGCTTTGAGCTTTTGAGACTTCACAACTCTGGACATGCAAACAACAAGTTGCAGGTTGCAAATGTAACCTACTAGTATACGTTCCTAACACACTGCGGAAATCTACTACAGTTAAGAAGCAGGCAAGGAAATGAAAATTAGATTTACCTTGTACAGCCAGAAGCTGCTCCTCTGTAGTCCAGCGTGCGTTAATCTTAGGGTTCAGCTAAACAAGAACATCATAAGTGTAAAGGTCAGTTATTGAGGTTTGAATGCTAGGACACACCCACAAAACATGCTTTTGACTTTCAGTCTAAATTCAAGCACACATTAAACAACATAAATCCTATGAATTCGATATGCCATTTTTGTCTCTTTTAAATTATCATTATAACGTTTAAGCATGCTTGAAAATAAAAGTTACAAAGAATGAATTGTTCTCATGTGCAATACTGGTCTTATCCTGTTCCTCTTCACACATTTTTACAATGTGCATAAAAAATGACCAGACTTGATTGGCTTTGTACACACTTAAAGTAAAAAACCTAATACAAAAGTATATAAAATAACTGTGAACATACCTCAGCTGGTCTTATGACATCAATGCCTTCTGCCAAACTGCGCTTGAGAACACTGTTCGCTTGCTTAATACTTTGAACCTGTAAAATAATTTATTTACACATAAGTAAACATAAATATGACCTGTCATACATTAGTTTTTTAGAAGAAACTGTATTAAAGAATTATTAATCCAACTACAAATTTTGCTTCAGTTAAAGCCATCATGACATGAATACACTAGTAGCAGCAGTAAAATACACTAGCCTACAAATACTATTGGTCGGTTGGGTGTATACACAGACATGACTGACTATGTATAAGGGTGGGGTGGCTGAACAGCTGAATATATATTTTATTACTAGGATGTGCACTTGTCCAATAACCCTACACTAGACTCAAGAGTGCCTACACACCCCTCCTTCTTTGCTACTAAATACAAAATACACAGGAATCACTAAAAGCATTATATCCATTTAATAGTGCAGATAAAATGTAGCTTTGAATGTTTGGATTAATAAAACCAGCTATCAGGAGAGCATGGTACTCTATATGCTTTTTGGACAACTCATTCCAAAACCATGGGCATTAATATCAAGGTGGCCTCCTTTCCCATAGCCTCCACTCTTCTGAAATGGCCTTGTATGTCTGTGGGACTACAACATCAACCATGCTCTTTTGATGAAGTAAGCTCAGACACTGAGCTTCGAAGAGAAGGCCTGGTTTGCAATCAACATTCCACTTTTGAGGTCCGGCCAATGTTTTTAAAGACCTGATGTCTGCTGAAACAGAAAAGGATTTTCCACAAACTTGCCAAGTTTGATGTCGATAACTTATTTTATATAATTACTTCTATACATCTGATGCAATGGGTCTGGCTGAAACACCTTAAATAATTATGAAGGGTTTCCACATACCTTTGGACAATGTGTAAGTTATTAAATATCTCTGATTTAAGATTCAAGATATTGATTTAAGAATGCCGTTACATACAGGTGTACAGTACAATGAAATTCTTTCTTCGCATATCCCAGCTTATTTGGAAGCTGAGGTCGGCGCGCAGGGTCACCCATTGCACGGCGCCCCTGGAGCAGAGAGGGTTAAGGGCCTTGCTCAAGGGCCCAACAGTGGCTGTATGGCAGAGCTGTGATTTAAACTCTCAACCATTGAATTGACAGCCCAAAGCCCTACCCACTAGGCTACCACTGTCCCGTAACAACTGTCCACTGATACGGTCCCTTAACAAACCAGAAATGGAATACATTAGGTGTGTTGGAGCCAAGAAATTATAAAAATGCAAAGCAGCAGTACTTTAGAACCAGGGTTAAGGAACACTGCATTCCAGTATTCTAGTGAAGATATTACCTGTCGCTTGAGAGACACTAGCTGAGTGTCGAGTTGGCGGTTGGAGATGGTTCCTGACTCGACAGAAGCTGACAGGGCAGTAATGTCTTCCTGATCCAGATGCATGCCCTTGGGAGGTCTGCGACGTGACCTTAGAGGATGGTGTCTGTACTGAGCCCCCTGGTTCTCCTTGCGTATTGGACCAGGCCTCCCAGAGCTCCTGTCAATCCCTCCTCCAGCACCAGAGCTCTGCTTATTCTAAATGAAAGTACATTTTTACTATATTGAAATTGAAACAAGAGCATGCATGAACACTAGTCACTGCCAACAGTTTTTACATTTCCAGCAGACAATGTATGCTTTGATTTTTGATGACAGTTTGTCTAATAGCTTCAAGTTTCTGTGTTTTTCACTGAGACTTTGAGTAAATAAACGATTCGGTAAGTAAAATAAAAACATCTGTTACCAACCGGTTACATTACGGCAACAGACAGAATTTAAACAGTTATGCACTGGAACTGCAAAGTGTTTCTATAAAAACATTTAGTTTTATTTAGCTGTAGCCTAGTGGTTAAGGTACTGGACCAGTGATCAGAGGGTCGCTGGTTCAAGCCCCACCACTGCCAGGTTGCTGCTGTTGGGCCCTTGAGCAAGGCCCTTAACCCTCAATTGCTCAGACTATATACTGTAACTGTAATGTAAGTCACTTTGGATAAAGGCGTCAGCTAAATGCTGAAAATGTAAATTTAGTAAATGTATTTCACTAAGTATGCAAAGTAGATTTATAGTGGCAAAAATAAACTAGGCCTAGTTCTTCACTTCAATAATGGTAAGTAAATACATGTGTAAAATTATTTTTTGTCAATCAATTTGTCCAATCTGAAGCAGAGCTAAAACAGATTTATAATTTGTCCTCAAGAAATTAAGCATCCCCCTGAATTATGCTACTTAGCTACATTATCATCTGACAATTCAACTGCAGGATTGTTACTACCCAATATTAAATTAGGCCATTTTTTCAGAAAGGTTGAGCTTTGCTTTTAATCTGTTATATTTTACAGATTTCAAGTTAATATTTCACCTCTTTTTTTGCGTTAATCTCAAAGTCACCGTCACTGCCTGGTTCTCCCTCCTCCATCTCATCATTACTGAAAGGAAGGAATCACAATTTTATGTAATGCTCTAGAAGACTTACTGAACCCCCCTCCTCTCTTTGTTGGCCTTGATTTCCACTCACCTGTCACCCTTTTCTCTTTTGTTCACGAGTTTGCGAGCTTGCCGGTCCATGACACTGGTGCGAGTCCTTGTCTTCTTCCAGGAATAGTAGTATTTTACCAGACTGGATATCAGCTTATCTGGTAACTGAGAACATAAGTGCTTTTTATTTATTTATTTCTTAGGATTTAATGTCATATTTTTACACACTTTGGTTAAAATGATGACAGGAAAGGTAGTTACTGGTTACACAAAATTTATCAGTTCAAGTCTTTAATGTCAAACAAGTCAAGGACAATTTTGTATCTCCAATTAAACTGACTGCACATATTTGGACTGCAAAGTGCATTTTAAATACAGACTACATCAGATTATCAGAATCACACTTCCTTAGTGTGCCACAGAAACAATCAATATACAAGCTAGTACAGCAAAATGAATCAGTGAACCTGATTTTTGGTCTTAATTAGAAGACTGGAATTCTGGTAACAAACTGTATTCAGTCATAATGGTAAGTCCCTCTGTATGAAAGCACCTGCTAAATGCTGCAAATGTAAATGTGTAATAAGAAATCTTTTAAAAGATTAATTGTGTACATTACGAACCACTACATTTACAAATCTGATCTGAATCTGTGGCAGAGTATGCAACAGAGTTAGTAATGTAATGATGGCAGTGATATGTGGAATAAATGTTCCCAACAGTGGATTGTCAAACTTAAATATTAGTATTTTATGACTATATTGTGTGACTCCACGTTTAAATCATTATTAAATCATTCTTTGGAAGGCTGTAAAGCTGACGCTTTTCTAGAGCAGCAGATGGGAGGACTGCAGATGACTGTTATATAAACCATTATTTCTTCCACCTCTCCTTCCTCTTCCCACTCTTCTTCCTCTTTACTTCCACCCTTGCACAACACTTTCACTCACCATCTGTTGGATGCGGTGGAAGCTCTTGCCGTGAAAACTGAAGGCCTGCTCAAAAAGCACCTTATCTTCTACTGTCCACTCATCAGGAAATGGTGTGAAGTTAGCCAGGTCAGCCAGAGACTTCTCAACATCATGTTTGTGCCAGAGCAGCATGCCTAAAGACTAAAAAAAGATATACGAAATAAACTTAGATCAGGGCTACAAAATATACACCGATTCATACTGCATGTGTGCTTTCATCTTCCGGATAAGCTTCTGATGGCAAATGAAATACCTGTTCCATATTGTAGCCATGCTTCTCCTTTGCCATCAGGATGTATTCATCCACTGTAAGAAAAACAAAAAAAGTCAAATACCTGCTATAAAAGAAACAGCTCGGTAATGCCCAAAATGCTACAATATCTATTACTTGTTCAAGTACCCCCAAAGTAGTTAACCATGAATAATGGAAACTAATACACATGAATAGTCTTTTAGCTGAGGTGCGCAAACATTGGGAAGCAAACATGACTCCACTGCTATTTAACGCATTAGAATGCCATTTGGAATGCAGAATGCACATATAGTAAGTATGTAACAATGTTGCATTTATCAGTGATATGTAGTTAAACTGTAACTGCACTTGGTGTCAAATGTAGTGGAATAATCCCCACTATTCACAACCACAGTCTCACTCTTTTTATTAAGCCCATTTACATACACATCAAAAATGTGTAAGGGAACACCACTGACCTAGCTGCATTGTAACATTCTTACAAACTTCTGTGCAGAAGTAAAATACATGTATTAATGGTATACATAGTATCAGTATACCACTATGTACTAAATAGTGTATTACCCAGTGATTAACTAACCATAAATAAACTTTAAAATCGAGATGAGACACTCTAAATTCAACATTCAACATGTTAAATACATTATTTAAAAATAAATTCTGTATATAACGTAGGTGGCACTTGGATGTCTCAGGGGTAAAATAGGCTAGCCCACAACTGCTGAGATCTTGGGATCAAGCGTTTAAATCTCAGGTGATGATATCGGCCAGCTGGGTACCTGTATGGACATGATTGGCTAATGTCTGAGAGACTAAACAAACTATACAGGTTGCCAGGTATTCCAAAGTATTAATTTTCATTTTCATTCATTTTATTTTCAAAATATTAATTAAAAAAACAATTAGTTCGATTTTACACTGATTCATGTCCCATTGTTTATTTTAATACTTTAATGCACCAATTACATGTAAGGTCAATCGTTCAAATCAAATTTTGAAATTAAAATTCTGTAAATTACTACAGGCACATGATGTAATTATTATCCTAAAATGTAAAGGTTTAAAAAAAATTTATTACAAAAAATACTTACACATGGCAGCAGACACCAGGCTGTTTGGTGACCATACAAGCATACTTCTCTGGTCTTTCTCTATGTAGTCTGGTTCAAGCTCTGTCAATGCAAAGTATGTGTCAATGACCGGTTTACTTACACGCCACACAACTAAAACAAAATAATACAGCCTCTGTATCATACAATGTAACAGTCACATTAGTACTCAATAGCCAATGACAAAATCTAAACTAGTTGCATCAGATTTGAACTGTGTGATTGAAATGGGTTCTAAAATCATTAATGAATAATGATAACAAATCACGATAATAAAATCTTGGCTGAATTCTATGGAAGACTGTGAACTGTGCGTTCTCTGTGCCAGTAAATATAATACAGATTCTATACTACAATGCTGATGATGCAGGGAAAAAAAACATTACACAGTGCTTGCATCAATCAGCTTATTGCAAAAGTGTGTAGAAGAAAATACACAAGTCACAAACACTACTGCCTGAACAGTTGCAACAGTTTGCACTAAATATACAGGATAAGTAAAATATTCCAGTCATTGTGTGCTGAGTGAATGGGAAAATTTCAAGAAGAAAGAATTATACCGTTTTAGTCGTCAATATGCATATCAACTTCTCTTGTAACAGGTTTTTTTTTCCATTTTAATGCCGGAAACAAGAAATACAATAATAATAAAAAATATATATTTATCTAATAAAGTATATTATTAATATCTAACCTGATTTTCCTTTATAATGCACCCATATAGCTGCTTCATCGTTTAGCTCTCATATAGAGAGCACATTAGATCCATCTCAGTGGTTAAAAAAAGAACACACCACCACACACTCTTACCTGGCTTGTAATCTGGGATTTGTGCCTGGTAGTCTGCACCTACACGAATCATACTATCTGTAAAAGAGACAAGGAGAGAAAGGATGCAAGTTAATACTGTAATAAAGGATTTGCAAGTCATTAAAGGGGCAGAGGAAGAACAGAGCAGGAGAGAAGACTAGGAAACAATAGCCATACAGCATACAATTACAACATCATACCAAGCAGTTGAGCAATGAATTCTTATAATATCCTAATTTCAAACACACTGATCTAAGATAATACTGAACTGGATTTAATGTACAGTATTTTAACATTTTTGACCACAGCACAGGATTCTGCACTGGGTGGGACTTAACTCAGCTACTATGAGGAAATTGATGTCTGAATAAGACTATCAACAGATACTTAGAACTCAGGGATCATGTTACAGATGCAACCACATTTGCAAAAATAAAGTTCTATTTGGTAACCTTACAAAATGTAGCTAAAATCTCATTTGAAACAATTGCTTTTTCAGAATAGCATTTGCCAAGTTAATAGTTATTATCTTAAAGACAATAGTCCTAACTACAGTATGATACAAATGGTGTTTTAATCTTCAGTTTGTACTGTTATTCAATCTTTTAAACATTAATAAAGCAACAAAAAAACAGCACTTATCCTTATTCACAGCACTGTATTGTACAATATCCCTACACTCAAATATATAATACAGCCCCTAATATCAATATATAGATGACATCTAATTACGCTCTTTTAGAATGCGAGTTGGGGCTGTATACGAACCATGTGAGTGTTCTTCTTCACTGCTCTCCTCATCTGAGTGTTGACTGTTGCCATTGGTAGCTGTTTTGGCTCTGCTGCGGGACAGAACCCCAGAACCTGAGCGCTCCATTACTGATGGCATGGCTGCCAGAAATAAATACAAATAGAACACAATATTTAATGACATGGCTTTTAGTTAACTCATAATAAACTAGCAGAAATACTGCTTACTTGATGAGATTTATGTAAATATTTAAAAAACTACACTACTACACTAGTGTTCTTCATAGCCCTGCTTACTGTAATATACAGTATTATATTTTCCTCTCAAAGCTATTCATTTTACCCAAATAATTGTATATGTATTAAACATTTTATATTATTCCTTCCCATTTGTTTGGTTTATTTAAAAAATGGCAAAAAAAAAAAAACATGGCCCAAGTTTATCAATCATTTTTCACTATTTTAAGTTTATTTTCACTAATCACTTTATCCATTGGGTCCAGCGCCACCCAGAAACATTGGAACAGAAACACACACTAATTGCATTTACACTTTTACCAACACCTAGGGGCAATTTAGAACAGCCACTCACCTTATGCATAATATTGAAAGATGAGAGGAAACATGACTGCCCTGAGGATACCCAACCAGACACAAGAAAAACATGTGCAACTCCTCACAGACAGTACATTAAACTTAACAAGAATTATAAGATTTATAAGACAAGAATTAAGACTGATTGATTGATTAGTTTTTAACGCCGTACCGACACAAGAATTAAGACAAAAAATTAAAGGAACAACAAAGAAAATCTTAGCAATAAGTTACTTGGTAAATATGAAGCGGAAGTATTGACAACATCCACTACACTATTACAACATTTTGATATTGTAACAAACTCTTAAAGTGATACAAGAGGTAAACCATTTCTTTTTTATCTTTCCATCTACAATTTCTGATTGCAGTTTTTGAAGCTGATTTTTTGAGTTTCAAAAGAACTTTACAGTACTGAAAGTCACAGGTGTGTCTTCTCCTTGGACATTACAGACTGCACTTTTTAACATCCTTTTCACACCTTATAATACTTCCAACAACTGACAATTTGGTACACTTATAGAAGGAGAATGTAAATGCAGCATGAGACCACCCACCAGTTTATTTACCCCATAACACAACACAAATCATTCATGAAAAAAATATTTCAATGAATGAAATGGCATATTGCAAATTATAAGAAGCCAGAATTAGGATAAATCCACTGATATTAGGGTTGGAAGATATATTCAAAATTCTCCATTACAGGGTAATGTCAAATTATGGCATCAGTACGTATCATAATATAGTAACTTGTGTCTAAAAATGAAAGACTATACAGACTATAAACTACACACATGATGGCTTGTGGCTCCCTTTGATAACAAAACTGGGTTTCTTTTTTTAGAGTATTAGGTTTGAGCAACAACTGAATCAACTCTAAGATTGTAATAACAGTTTGATGTGATATGATGTATAATTTCAGGGCACCTGGAATGAAAAGCAGATAAAAGATGCTTAAGTCTTTGCTGCTGATGATGTTGATGTCTATCAGGCCTTTTGTTTACAGGAGGCTGTTCTTTTAAAGTCAGAGTAGGACTCAAACTCTGATGTACTTCATTAACACCAAGTAAACACATTCAGTACACATGTATACCTCGTATACAGAATAAAGTTTGAACAAGAATGCATATCACTAATTGTTTTGTAAAGCCTGTGTTGTTAGAGAAGCTTGGCCCACTCATCGCCATGGTCTGTTTTGAAGCCATATTACAACCACAAAATGGCAATCCTTCACATTACTGGGTCGTTTTTATTGAAAAGGTTAGAAGAAGGTTTGTTAAAGGTTATGTGTACAACATCCAATAGAAAGCGTTAACACTCAATAGGTTCAGCACACCAATATCAACCGATTCTTTCGGCTCCCAAACGGCTCCCTCTAAAAGCGTCATCAAGTTTCTTTTACAATGTCAGATCTAACACTATATCATGCATTCATATATATATATATATATATATATATATATATATATATATATATATATATATATATATACACAGCAATTTGATTTGAATAAAATACTCTGAAATGAATTATGAATAAAATTATACGACTATAAATTTTAGATCCTATTCAAAAACTTTTTTGTTTACTTTATGGATCTTTAAATGTGCACAATGATCTGATTTATTTATTTACTGTCCGTTAGGTCACCACATGCAAACGTATTTAAAAAAATCAATGTCTGCTATCAGGAATCAGGCTTTCATTTATTCCTAGCGCAGAAACCTCGAAAGCTATGTATTTGACTCTTTGCCGCGAATCGACTCCGTTCACTTAGAAGAGCCGACTCAATGAGCCGACCACTTCGAGAACGACGCATCAGTATTAATTATTAGTTTTGTGCTTGTCGTTGATGTAACTGTAACACATCATTTCGCCAGTTTAAAACTAAAATACCAGAACTAAATAATAACAATAATAATGAAATAAACCCTTCGGCCAAATTGCTTGGACAGAGGTGTGACGTCACGCTTGGTTGTCCGTTTTAATTGCGCTATTTTCTTAAACACCGGCACAACGTAATAAATCCTATCTATTATTCTGCTTAAGAGTCGATCGCGGTTTTTAAACGGTGAATGTTTTCGGCTTGATACTTGATTGGAATACAACTCCCTGGAGAAGTCTTGTTCAGTCAGACCCGGGTTCAGCCGTCCCCTTGTTTCATTAAACATAAGGAAGCCTATTAACTGAAACACAGCACAGAATCCGACCGGCCAATTACAAGCAGCCTCTCATTTCCACTTCCTAATTACAGAAGAATAAAATCACATTTCTGTAGTCTTGCCTTACTTTTGCTCTCTCAGGTCGGGATTCTTTTGTGTAAAAGCACGCTTTATGTCCTCCAGCTCCAGTGGTTCGTTACAAGCCGCCGTTCAACATTTGTGCGAGTTGCCAGCCGGGAAAGGACTTCTATACCCGGCTTAATTGGTTTCTCAGCTATTAAAACTTTAGAAGTGACAGATAAGTCGTTTTAAAACAAGCAATGCAATCAGGAGCTATTAATAAGCCAGACAACTATTTAAATCCTTGATTAATATTTACTCGAGTCTATCTCTCCAATCCAACGGTATCGACTGCATGGAGATCCTCTGTGTGTGTATGTGCCGGGGGGGGGGGGGGAGACACAGCACTCACCACACAGCTAAGAAAACCTTCCGCCTTACTCGCCTCTCCCCAACTAACTTAGATGTAGGGCTTTTTGATTCAAGAAATGGAGGAGTCGACTCCGATTCACAACAACGTTCTCAATGATTGATCAGGAACAAGGTTCATAACTTAAACCACAAACAAAGAAAATGTTGCATTATAAACAGTAAAACACAATGCACATATTATGTAATAAATTATATATTAAATGATATTATATTACATTATATTATATTACACGTTATCAGAATCAGAATCAGAAATACTTTATTGATCCCAGAGGTACATTGCAGTTCTTACAGTAGCAACCATTTATGTAGAAGAATAAACACTCTAATAATTTAAAACAAGAAAAAAGAAGAAGAAACATTTGCAAATAGTTAAAAAGTTATTTCACAGATAATTAAATAATTAAAAATTAAAATACTTACATTATTATTATTGCACATATGAATTATGAATATTGCACAGATGAACCATGTGTCACACATTAAGGGCGGAATTTGATGGCCACAGGTAGAAATGACTTCCTGTGGTGCTCTGTGGTGCATTTTGGTAGAATGAGTCTTGCACTGAATGTGCTCCTTTGTCTCATCACTAATCATGTTCATCATATTTTCAGGGGCACCAGATATAAGTTAAATTATATTGTTAAATAGCTGTTATTGCTTTTAGACTAAAGTATTTCTGTTGACTTATTAGTCTTCACATTTTTTTACAAATCACTTTTTCTAACAAATAAATATATATTTGTATAATTTTTTATTATATTACATACACTTAAAAATTTTGTTGTTTGATGGGTTTGGATTACAGCTGACTAACCAGACAAATTTTAAATAGATTATTTTTATGTAATTATAAAGTTTTAAGTTTGGCCACTTCTTGCAGCTAAAAAAACCTCCACTTCTCTGGCAAGGCTTTTTGGAGTGCGTCTGTGAAAATTTGAACCCAGTGGGTGACAAATTAAGCATTTATTATGTTGCATAAGAAGGCCTGGCAAATAACTTTTTGATTTATCCCAAATGTATTTAGTGGGGTCAAAGTATAGAATATAGCTTTATGGACCTTGCTTTTGCAAAGGAGCATAGTCATGCTGGAACACGAAATGATCTTTTGCATTATTCAATTAAAAGAGACCACTGTGATTAGGGAATACCATTTTCATTAAAGGTTGTACTCGGTCCACAACAATGTTTAGGTAGGTAGTACATGTCAAGGTAACATCAACATGAATGCCAGGATCCAAGGTTTTCAGAACATTGCTTAGAGAACTGCCCCTGCCAGCTTGCCTTCCTCCCATAGTGCATCCTGTTACTTTTATTTCTTACCAAGGTAAGTGACATACACATGGCCATCCTCAAGATTTAAAATAAAATGTGATTTATCAGAACTATCTCTTTTTATTTCTCCATGTTTCAGTTCTGATGCTTGCGTGTCTACTGTAGTTGATTTTGAAAGTATACAGGGGTCACCAAGGGCACTCTGAGTGGTCTGCGTCTACACAGACTCAAACACAGCAAGCTGCAAACTGTTATACCCAGCGTGAACCTTTTTTTTTTTTAGCATTTTGTGCAAGTCACTTCTTTTTGGGATCAGACCAGAAGCGCTTGCCTTTGACAGGGTGCCCATGACCCTGTCAGCGGTTAACTGGTTGTTCCTTCTTGGAAGGCGTTTTGTAGGTATTAGCCAATGCATGTCGGTAACAGCCCAAAACCTGCTATTTTGGAAATGCTCTGCCCCAATCATTTAGACACTTTTTACTCAGATCCTTATGCGTACCTATGTTCCCTGCTTTAAAAAATTAACTTCAAGAACTGACTGTTTACTTGCTGCCTATTTTATCCCTCTTCTTAATATGTGCCACTGTAACTCACCATCATCATTGTTCACTTCACATCTTATTGATGTTACATTTACATTTTTGGCATTTAGCAGACGCCTTTATCCAAAGCAACTTACATTACAGTTACAGTCTGAGCAATTGAGGGTTAAGGGCCTTGCTCAAGGGCCCAACAGCAGCAACCTGGCAGTGGTGGGGCTTGAACCAGCGACCTTAGGGTTACTATTCCAGTACCTTAACCACTAGGCTACGGCTTGATGTTGTAGCTAATCTGTGTATATTTGTAATACAATATGTAAATATAAAATGTGTTTTACATTTTTCAACAGAAGAAAACCTCATTGTAATATGAATTAATTAAACTGTTTCGACTCAGCAGAATTGAACCACGTTACATTTTATTAACGCCATCATGAATGTAATGACTGACTCTTTCAGGGACCGACTCCTAATTTGATGTCATGTTAAATATCTACTGCAAATTTAAATTTAAATATCACGGGTTACTCCCCTACACGTATCTTGTGTGTGTGTGTGTGTGTGTGCGTGTGTGTGTGTGTGTGTGTGTGTGTGTGCGTGTGCGTGTGGAATCGATTCCACAGTTTGGAGTCGACTTTTTTATCTTTACCTCGAATTGGAGAATCGACTCACCTTCGGATCGACTCCCAATCGTACTTCTATGTCAGTTATATAGTCCGCTACACCGGCAGACGTTCAAAATCATATAGATGTCGAAGCACAACTCGGATTGTAATAATTCGCTCGTTATGATCATATATAACTTATTTTTGCTGTACATTTATATAAGATCTATATTAGATAGATACAAAAAAATCATATTTAAATAATCCAAATTGTTTGGCATAGTTAGAGGGTGGAACTGATTTGTTTTTGTGGCTTTATTTTTAATTTATTGTGTGTCTACACACACACACACACACACACACACACACACACACACACACACACACACACACACACATAAATAATTCTAACCCGCTTCACCTGCGCGGCTCACACAGCAGAATATCAACTGGAACTACTTCCAACTGTAAGCGCGCATTAATATGTCAGCTGTGCATTGCGGTGCTGCGGTCCTCCAGACCTTCACTAATGTATGCATGAAAAGAAAAGACTGAGGATACAGAACTTGTTGTATTAATGTTCATCATTTTACATTTAAAAAAATGTTATTGATAAGACTAATTATACTGGTCATATCTCATTTAAAATGGAGTAATTCTGAATGTATATAATAGCCTAATTTAT
Organism: Trichomycterus rosablanca; assembly: GCF_030014385.1. Taxonomy (NCBI): domain Eukaryota; kingdom Metazoa; phylum Chordata; class Actinopteri; order Siluriformes; family Trichomycteridae; genus Trichomycterus; species Trichomycterus rosablanca. Next base: position 32,657,588 of record NC_085991.1, on the reverse strand, counting down.
TCTAATCAATCTTAATCAGTGCTAATGCCCAGGTGAGAATAAATAATGTCAAATTCAGATTTAATACTTAAATGCTTAGATTTAACAAAATAGTAGCAATATATTAATTGTAAAAAAAAGGTACAGATAATGTTACAAAATTACTCCAATCACATATCCCACTCAATCCTGTCCACCATTATGTCAGTAGGCCCTAATTCCCAGATCCATGCACATGAGTAAGAATAACCATCCTATGTGTGATCTTGGATTGTGAGACAAACAAGTGTAGGCAGACATGGATAGCAGCAGGACTTGTGGCACAGAACCCCTCCCATGTGTGGTGTGGTGTCTTTCAGTCATGTCTTGGTTTCTCCCTCATTTCATCTCCTTCCAATCTTGCAAAAGATACCTCTTTTCACCCTATTTTGTTGTTGATTTTCCTGATCTATCAGTTCTGCTCATGATCTTTCTCCACTGGCTTGCTTTAGACTTCCTTCATCCTCTTCACCTCTGAGTTCCTCTTTCCTCCCCTCCCCCTCTTTCTCTCCTCATCCTGTACTGCCTTCACTGCAACTGCAACTGCAACTGCAACTCCAACCACCACAACCCCACACACACCACCATCCCACACACAGTCCTAATTTCTATGGATGTTAATCAGTTAATCATGACCTGTGTAGTTTACCCATCCATTATATACATTATATATATTAGAGGTGTATATGTATATATTTATAAGATCAAAAAATTCATGAAGTGGCACCCATTGTTCTCATCCGTGGATGTGCCACATCACAATGGAGGCATCATCATTCAGGAATAAGTCGTGAGGGTTGGGAATATCATTGAGTTAATAATTAACTAGTGCAATATTACTGGGAGCCAGATGAAGGAAAAGTTGCAGTGCACTGGAAGCTGTTTCTTCTTTTCAAATGGCGCTGAACTCTCTGACCCCCTCCCGAAATTGCTCCATCTTTCGCAGTCGTGCTACAGATTACCCCAAGACAAAAGGGTTGAGGCGGAGCCATGCTTACAGCCATCTGCAGTAGGAGGGGGGCACGTTAAAACAGGGGACAACCATACAGCCATCATGGCTTCACAAGGATGCACACAAGACCACACCATACAATATCACTCCATGTCGTTTATGTCCAAAGTAAACAAAGGCATGTTGAGCTCCACAAGACCCCAGAAAAGCCTTAAAGTCTGCAGGGCGATGAGCTTCTTTACCTATTTAAGATTTGAACACATAACCAGAGAAAATGTTAAGTAAGCGTGCTAATATAGGCCTGAGTAGCACATAAACCTGTACAACATATCGAACACAGTTATAACTTAAAGGCGTTAGTTTTGTATACAGACAGATAGCAGTACCACCTGGTGGACAACTGTGGTATTGCTGGTCGATTATCTGATTGTGGCTCTGTAATACATTATGGCTAAAAGTATTCGAGCGCTCGTTTTTGGACATATCATATTAAAACCACAAGCATTTAAATAAAATTTGCCTGTATTTATGGCTATACCAGCCTATGCCCTTCAAGAAGGCTTTCCACAAGAATTCGGGTTGTTGTGGTTGTGAAAACTTGTGCCCACTTAGTAGGGTGGCCAGACGTCCGGTTTTAGGCCGGACAGTCCGGCTTTTCAGCTGCCAGTCCTCCATTCACGCAACGCTAGGACGGACGCTTAAAAATCCTCCTTTTGGAGTGAACTGGTTTCATTTTTGATCAATATTATTTGCCATTGGCTCAGGTACATGTCAGAACAAATGCTTTGTATTTCATTGGTTTAACAGCCTCATTTGACTCTTTATAGAGCTACCACTGGCCAATCGGAGAAGGTCCGCCCTCTAAATGCTAGTCTGTGATTGGGTGGTTGAATTTCGCCCGCCCCCTCTGTCCTGTAAACACCGCTACCTGAGTCAATCACTCAGCTCTCATGATCAGGAACGCGGTGAAAATGCCAAAAAGTAAACTTTTGGAGGCAGCGAGAAACAGACTTAAATATAAAAAGTAGACAAAACATTTAGTGAGTAAAACAGTAATTTGTTATAGAATTCTTGCTTAAATTGGTCAAAAACTCTGTTATATGGGTTCTGGATTCATTCTGTGTGTTGCAGTAGCATGTCCCCCTGTTCCTAATATGAGGTCCGTCTTTTGGGTGTAATGTCCTCCTTTTTGTTACTATGAATCTGGCCACCCTACCACTTAGTCAAAGGAGCAGTTGGGAGATCAGGCACTGAGACTGGATGAGAAGGCATCTGATAAATAGTACACAAAACAAAGATTGCTCACAATTGATGTTCCTGTTCATCCTAAAAATCTTCAATACCAGTTAATGCCCTTCCCCATACTGTTGGCACACACTTTGAAGCATATAATACATTTAATATTTTTATTTTATGTAACTGCTAGTTGTGGCCGAAACGCCTAACCTTACTAATTACAAGGGGTGTTTACAGTTTTTAGGCATATATTTTGTGGTTCATATAAAATGATTTGATATGACAACAATCACTTTTCACATTTTCATGCATTGCTTTTTAAAACTATTATTTTGTCAGTGTATACCACAGCTCTATTTGCTAAAGATTAGACAAAAGTTTAATGTTAATGCTGTGCAATGTATTTTAGTTTATGTTGTTGGTTAATGGGTGGGCGGCACGGTGGCCTAGTGAGTAGCACTGTTACCTCACAGCAAGAAGGTCCTGGGTTCCATCCCCAAGCGGGGCGGTCCGGGTCCTTTCTGTGCGGAGTTTGCATGTTCTCCCTGTGTCCACGTGGGTTTCCTCCGGGTGCTCCGGTTTCCTCCCACAGTCAAAAACATGCCACCAGGCTAATTGAAAACACTGAATTGTCCTATACATACCTAGCCGCTAGATGCACAAACCAGTGCATTGTAGTGCCGGTCCCAAGCCTGGATGAATAGAGAGGGTTGTGTCAGGAAGGGCATCTGGTGTAAAAGCTGTGCCAAGTCCCACCAGCGACCCCTAACGGGAAGAAGCCGGAAATGCTGACCCCATAATTGAAAAACGGGACAAAGGCTGAGAAACAAGAGTTGTTGATTAATGGGTAATGGCTATATATACAGTATATATATATATATATATATATATATATATATATATAACGTTTGGCTATATTTCTCACAGTAAAAAGAGACTGTCTACAGTCAGAGCTTTGCATTATTTGCATTATTTTTCTTAAATTAATTCATGAGAAAGAAGTCCAAAAAATTGGACAAGTTTCACTGTGTCATAATAAATACTGGACTTTTATTTAGTTTTCACTGTTCTACTGGCTTCTTGTTATGTTTTTTTTTTTTTTTGCTGTAACAAATAACAGCAAATGTGATTATTCTCTTTAATAGCTACATTTTATGAACGGCAAATAGTATGTATTGTTGCAATACTGTATACTTATATGTAAATATACAAATATTTAATTTTAAGAAATTATTGTATTACTAACCGCTTAATCCTGGTCAGGGTTATGGTTGGTCCAACGCTCGATACAAGGCAAGAACACACTCTGGATAAAGTATTAGTCTATCACAAAGTATTACAAACTCTTTTACTGACACACCTAAGTGCAACATAAGGTAGTCCATTCTTTTGCAGCTTTTGGAAGGTGGTAAAAGGCCAAATGCTCTATAGGAACCCAAGAGGAGAACATGCGAAACATTTCACATACAGAAACAAGAGGCAGTTATCCACATGTCTCATACACAGTAAAAATAAGATCGTAACAAAAATGACTTGTTATACATTATTTGTATGCCAATTGCAGTTGCAATCGGAACCATTTAACCCCACTTACTGCATTATGGCAATGTGTGTTGAATATAAACAGAAAAAGAATAGTTATTGATCAATACAAAAAATTTATTAAGTTCACATCTAGAAAAACACAAAATAAGTTTCTGACACCTTCTAAAAGGATTTTGCAGGACTGAATCACCTGCTTTGGTTGACTTAGATGTATGCTTTGGTCGAAAGGTCCAATTATCATTTGGTTGTAACACACCTTGAACACATCACTGGGTGGTGTTTATATAGTACATAACATCTGAAACAAATTAAGGGTGGTTATTGAGTTTTCAAAGGTTTAATTACGTTGTAACCCAACTTAAGATCATACAGATTAGAGGTAGGGGTAGGTTTTAATATAACAATAATATGTGTAGGGATTAATGATTGTATCATGAAGGTATTTAAATATCCTGCTACTTCACTTTATCATTTATTCTCTTTGTTCATTTGCCGAATCATTCAACTGCTAAAGACAACTGGTAAAGACAAAATCTAAATATAATTTGAAGCTGTAAATCCTTATTTTAGAAGGGTTAAATATTTTCAATTGCAACTGTAAGTGGTAATCAAAACTATACAAATGCATAATTTTAAATTATGTATTAGTAATATTTTAGATTAAAGGGGAACATGTTTTTTTGTATAAAAAATGTGTTTATTGATTGTAAATATTTCAAATAGTTTCATCTATCAACCTCACAATATTAATATATATATATATATATATATACCTGTATATATATACTGTATATATATATATATATATATATATATATATATATATATATATATATATATTAGGGCTGTCGAAGTTAACGCGATAATAACGCATTAACGCGACCTCAATTTAACGCGATTAAAAAAATTAGTGCCATTAACGCAATTTCTAGTTCATGTTGACACTTGACTGGTAGAACAAACGTTTTAATGTCGGACTTGCCACCGTTTTTCATTTGCGGTTTGTTATCATAATGTAACCGATCGTGGTAGTGATGCACTTGCATAATAAAGAAATAAATACACGCTATATTCACAAGTTGTCGGGAGCAGAACACTTTATTACACTTAATTAACTTCTTCTTCTGTACCGAATACCGGAAAGCTGAGTCGAGCACGTTAGTTCATGAACTATGGAAGCCCCAAAGGGTCAAAACACACTCACTTCGTGTAGAAACGTCCATCAAACCATCGTCACGATACAACCACAGAAAAGTCTGATACAATAACTACGCCTTATCCCACCTAAAGCACCGCTGATCTACAATGTTTGCTGATGGAGAAATTCTAACCTACAATCTGACATTTACTGCCTAGTATGTGAGTGAATAAAACTCCCTTACAGTTTTCTCTTGTCCCAGCAGTTTTTAACATAAGTACATTTAGCATAAAATGTGTTCACCATTTTAATTGTAACATTTCACTTAAAAATCCTTGTTTTCTATAACATTTACACAGATTTTTTTTTTATGCGATTAATCGCGATTAACTATATGAAATTCTGAGATTAATCGCGATTAAAAATTGTAATCGTTTGACAGCCCTAATATATATATATATATATATATACTGTATATATACAAATATATACTGTATCATGTTGCCATCATAATCCATTACATTATGAAATTAACCAGCTTAACCATGACTTAAAGTGACAAAGTTTTTATTATAAGTAAAAGTAGAAGTACAGTATAGACTTTGTCCCCACACCACAGAGGCCAGGCTTCTTCTGTAAGTCTGTAAATTAGCGTACCTGTAAGTCTGTGCTACTTTGCAGGGCTTCCATCAAAATTTTTAAGTCACTGATGTTGAACAACAAAGCCTAAGTTCCAATCGACTTTCCAAATCATTCTAAAGGTACTTAATGAAGTTAGGCAATCCCTGATAAAGCTCTTTTATTTCCACATTCAGGCTGGACAACAATTTTATTCAATAAATTAAATCTTCCACCCAAGACCATGTATGAAAATAACTTCCTACTATTTAATTGTAATGAATGTGTGTATTTCCTCTGCACACACTGAGTATGATGGATTAAAAGAAAAATGTCCATGCTTTAACATTTGGAGAATTGCAGGTGGGGCCACCAAGCTCCCAGAACAATAAAGTATTTATGTCCTTTTATCAGGGTATTGTTGACAGTGGTAGCTCAGTTGGTAAAAGGACTGAGTCAGTAGTTATTTGATTGTTTTTGTACCCAAAGCCCGAAAGATGCTGGCACTATTCTATAACTTCTAGCACAGCCACATACTCCTTGTAATGAATGACCACAACTTCCTCCACAGTAAATTCTACTGTACTTGTATTTTTATTAGGGGAAACCACAGTTTCCACTCAGACAAAGGGAGAACATGCAAACTTAATACAGAAAGGACCCAGCCCATTTCACCTGGGAATCAAACCCAGGACCTTCTTGCTGTAAGGCAACAGTGTTACCCACCAAGCCACCCGGTGCCCTCCTTATATAAACTGATTGGTAAAGGTGATTTATTATTCTTATTAACAAAGAAAGTCAAAATAATTCAATGATTACATTGACAATAGCTTATTTCGTGAAGAAACTTTCGCCTATACTTGGTGAATTTACTCGCTATATATATATATATATATACAGTGTATCACAAAAGTGAGTACACCCCTCACATTTCTGCAGATATTTAAGTATATCTTTTCATGGGACAACACTGACAAAATGACACTTTGACACAATGAAAAGTAGTCTGTGTGCAGCTTATATAACAGTGTAAATTTATTCTTCCCTCAAAATAACTCAATATACAGCCATTAATGTCTAAACCACTGGCAACAAAAGTGAGTACACCCCTTAGTGAAAGTTCCTGAAGTGTCAATATTTTGTGTGGCCACCATTATTTCCCAGAACTGCCTTAACTCTCCTGGGCATGGAGTTTACCAGAGCTTCACAGGTTGCCACTGGAATGCTTTTCCACTCCTCCATGACGACATCACGGAGCTGGCGGATATTCGAGACTTTGCGCTCCTCCACCTTCCGCTTGAGGATGCCCCAAAGATGTTCTATTGGGTTTAGGTCTGGAGACATGCTTGGCCAGTCCATCACCTTTACCCTCAGCCTCTTCAATAAAGCAGTGGTCGTCTTAGAGGTGTGTTTGGGGTCATTATCATGCTGGAACACTGCCCTGCGACCCAGTTTCCGGAGGGAGGGGATCATGCTCTGCTCAGTATTTCACAGTACATATTGGAGTTCATGTGTCCTTCAATGAAATGTAACTCCCCAACACCTGCTGCACTCATGCAGCCCCAGACCATGGCATTCCCACCACCATGCTTGACTGTAGGCATGACACACTTATCTTTGTACTCCTCACCTGATTGCCGCCACACATGCTTGAGACCATCTGAACCAAACAAATTAATCTTGGTCTCATCAGACCATAGGACATGGTTCCAGTAATCCATGTCCTTTGTTGACATGTCTTCAGCAAACTGTTTGCGGGCTTTCTTGTGTAGAGACTTCAGAAGAGGCTTCCTTCTGGGGTGACAGCCATGCAGACCAATTTAATGTAGTGTGCGGCGTATGGTCTGAGCACTGACAGGCTGACCCCCCACCTTTTCAATCTCTGCAGCAATGCTGACAGCACTCCTGCGCCTATCTTTCAAAGACAGCAGTTGGATGTGACGCTGAGCACGTGCACTCAGCTTCTTTGGACGACCAACGCGAGGTCTGTTCTGAGTGGACCCTGCTCTTTTAAAACGCTGGATGATCTTGGCCACTATGCTGCAGCTCAGTTTCAGGGTGTTGGCAATCTTCTTGTAGCCTTGGCCATCTTCATGTAGCGCAACAATTCGTCTTTTAAGATCCTCAGAGAGTTCTTTGCCATGAGGTGCCATGTTGGAACTTTCAGTGACCAGTATGAGAGAGTGTGAGCGCTGTACTACTAAATTGAACACACCTGCTCCCTATGCACACCTGAGACCTAGTAACACTAACAAATCACATGACATTTTGGAGGGAAAATGACAAGCAGTGCTCAATTTGGACATTTAGGGGTGTAGTCTCTTAGGGGTGTACTCACTTTTGTTGCCGGTGGTTTAGACATTAATGGCTGTATATTGAGTTATTTTGAGGGAAGAATAAATTTACACTGTTATATAAGCTGCACACAGACTACTTTTCATTGTGTCAAAGTGTCATTTTGTCAGTGTTGTCCCATGAAAAGATATACTTAAATATCTGCAGAAATGTGAGGGGTGTACTCACTTTTGTGATACACTGTATATATATATATACATATATACACACACACACACACACACACACACACACACACACACATATATATATATATATATATATATATATATATATATATATATATATATATATATATATATATATATATATATATATATATATATATATATATATATATATATATATATATATATATATATATATATATATATACATATATATATATATATACATATATATACATATACAGTGGGGTCAAAAAGTATTTAGTCAGCCACTGATTGTGCAGGTTCTCCTACTTAGAAAGATGAGAGAGGTCTGTAATTTTCATCATAGGTACACTTCAACTATGAGAGACAAAATGAGAAAAAAAAATCCAGGAAATCACATTGTAGGATTTTTAAAGAATTTATTTGTAAATTATGGTGGAAAATAAGTATTTGGTCAATAACAAACAAGCAAGATTTCTGGCTCTCACAGACCTGTAACTTCTTCTTTAAGAAGCTCTTCTGTCCTCCACTCGTTACCTGTATTAATGGCACCTGTTTGACCTCGTTATCTGTATAAAAGACACCTGTCCACAGCCTCAAACAGTCAGACTCCAAACTCAACCATGGCCAAGACCAAAGAGCTGTCGAAGGACACCAGGAAGAAAATTGTAGACCTGCACCAGGCTGGGAAGAGTGAATCTACAATAGGCAAGCAGGTTGGTGTGAATAAATCAAATGTGGGAGCAATTGTAAGACAATGGAAGACATACAAGACCATTGATAATCTCCCTCGATCCCGTGGGGTCAAAATGATCATGAGAACGGTGAGCAAAAATCCCAGAACTACACGGAGGGACCTGATGAATGACCTGCAGAGAGCTGGGACCAAAGTAACAAAGGGACCATCAGTAACACACTACGCCGAGAGGGACTCAAATCCTGCAGTGCCAGGTGTGTCCCCCTGCTTAAGCCAGTACATGTCCAGGCCTGTCTGAAGTTTGCCAGAGAGCATATGGATGATCCAGAAGAGGATTGGGAGAATATCATGTGGTCAGATGAAACCAAAATGGAACTTTTTGGTAAAAACTCAACTCGTCGTGTTTGGAGGAAGAAGAAGAACCCAAGAACACCATACCTACTGTGAAGCATGGGGGTGGAAACATCATGCTTTGGGGCTGTTTTTCTGCAAAGGGGACAGGACGACTGATCCGTGTTAAGGGAAGAATGAACGGGGCCATGTATCGTGAGATTTTAAGCCAAAACCTCCTTCCATCAGTGAGAGCATTGAAGATGGAACGTGGCTGGGTCTTCCAGCATGACAATGATCCCAAACACACCGCTCGGGCAACGAAGGAGTGGCTCTGTAAAAAGCATTTCAAGGTCCTGGAGTGGCCTAGCCAGTCTCCAGACCTCAACCCCATAGAAAATTTGTGGAGTCCGTGTTGCCCAGCGACAGCCCCAAAACATCACTGCTCTAGAGGAGATCTGCATGGAGGAATGGGCCAAAATACCAGCTACAGTGTGTGCAAACCTGGTGAAGACTTACAGGAAACGTTTGACCTCTGTCATTGCCAACAAAGGTTATGTTACAAAGTATTGAGTTGAACTTTTGTTATTGACCAAATACTTATTTTCCACCATAATTTACAAATAAATTCTTTAAAAATCCTACAATGTGATTTCCTGGATTTTTTTTTCTCATTTTGTCTCTCATAGTTGAAGTGCACCTATGATGAAAATTACAGACCTCTCTCATCTTTCTAAGTAGGAGAACTTGCACAATCAGTTACTTTTTGACCCCACTGTATATATACTGTATATATATATATATATATATATATATATATATATATATATATATATATATATATATATATATATATATATATATATATATATATATATATATAGTATTACATTTACAATGTGTAGCGTCCATAAGCATGGATGAATGCCTTAGGGCCAATGATCTTTACTTAGCATTTTGACTTTTTTAATTTAATAAGCCGATGTATCAGCTCACAGCCTAATGTATTTGATTTTTAATTACTTCAATGATACTTGTTTCTACCTGTAGACGCAAAATAAGAAAACCTGAACAAAACCTATAACCTTAAAACCAATGGCTGAATTGCAAATTGCTGCAACTTGAAAATCTAGCATGCTAGATAGTGTGCGTAAGTAGTTATTTCAGACCCTAGGTAGTGCACTTAAATAGGGTGTAAGGAGGCAAAAGAGATTAGAGCTATGTCGTCAGTTCCTGTCGCCTGGTTGCTGTGGACGAGGGGAAAGAGAGAGGGGGGTAGGAAAGGAAAGGAGAGGAGAGGAGAGAAGGAAGAAAGAGTAAGGTTGCTGTATGCGTAATTAGGTGTCGCTTCTGCTGTTTGGCGCCAACCTGCCGGACAGATAAAAGAGGCATAACCGTAGTATGAGTATAGTATTATTTATTGAGGATTTATGGTGGTGCTAACGGGTTAATAGTTGTGTTCCCGTAGGCCTGTTCGGTTATTATTATTAGTGTGCATTAGCAGAATTCGGGGACGCTGCTTTCTACAAAACACGCGTCCTGAAAGATTCATAAAGCCTCCAAGAGATCCACGCTGCTCAGTGATTGCTTAAATCCTGCAAAATGGGGGTGAGTTGATGTGTTTTATTGATGGATTGATTGATGCTATGGGTTACTTTGCTTGTGCAAAATGCGGGCGGCAGTTTGAACAAAGACGCTGATGAATCCTGATCCCTCTGAAGTGAGCGGGTATGATGGAGAGATGTGGTAGTGACATTGATCACAGCTGGCCTGGCGCTGCATAATTCTACCAAGTATCATGGGCACTCAACTGTTCTGTGCTTCTGTAACTGCTTTTCGTCTGTCTATCACATTTGTGTCTCTCACCCAACCTTTATAATATAATGCAAGCCAACTAGACCGGTCAGTGTTGAAGTATGTCCTGAGTGAATGAATGACTGCAGGGTGAATAGAAAAGTGCTGTACTTGCACCAGTCTATTGTGCGTTAGCCAGTGGAGGAATGCTGTGTTAGCTAACATGTGGCATGGCAGGAGGAAACAAGCCGGACATGTGTCTACAACAGCTCAACCAACTGCTCTTATTCATCAGGCAAACGTAGTCATGATAAAAGTATCATTATTAGTAAAAGTCTAGGTCAGATTCTGGCATCAAGTTAATTTTACATCCATCCTCATGTTGCTCTTCTTTTATTTTTATTTCCTTCTTGTAAGATGCTGTTAAATGCTCTGATATTAGAGGCATTTCCAAATTCTTAGTACAGTTTTAAAACCAGTTGATTGAATGATGTTTTTTAGTATCAACATGAGCTTTCTCATTTTTCCAAGATGCTCTGTTGGATTCTGATCCGGTGGCTGGGACTTGTTGTCATATTCACAGAACCAGATTAACACGACTTGTGGTTTGTAACATGGCATATCACCCTTTATAAGCTAGATAAATTGTGCCCATAGAGGGATGCACCTGGTCAGTAACAATACTGTGGTAATCTGTGCCATTCAAATAATACTCAGTTCGTAGTAGAGGGGCCCAATGTGTAAAAAGGTTTTCCACACCTAAAATGTTAACACACGGTAGGTCAGGTCTATAAATGTATGCATGGTTTCCACCAAATATTCCCTAACGTGCATTAATAATTATAATACGTGCAGTAATAATTATACACTGCAACAGGTGGTATAACATCACAGCTGATAGAAAGGCTGGCACACAGCAACTTGAGTCTTGGAAACTTAAGTGTGCCAAGCTTCTTCACTGTCTGTGTCTGCATATTTCTTAGGTTTCTTAGGTGTTTTTAGGTTTCTTTAAACCACCCGAAATAATGTAGAAGGAATTAGCTGATGTAAAATGCTGTTAGGTGTAAGAGAGCAAGGGATTGTGTGGGTTTGTTGAATTGGCTCTCTTTACAGGTGGCACCAGAAGCACTACAGCACTGACAATTATTGTAAAATATAGCATTAATGCTATCATCAAGGATATGTTTTTACTATTGTCTATACTGTTTAACTGGAGGGTAATTGACTAAAATATATGGATACCTAAAGAAGACTGCTATGCTTATCAATACATATTGTTACATGAACTTCTGTCTAACCAGTACATTGTGTTTTAGGAAAATTACAGATCAATTTTACAAAATCTCATTTATAAATAATTCTGTTTATAGGCCAATATGTAAGCACGATGTTAAATAAATAAAAATTATAGGGCAATATAACAAACATTGCGTTATTTGAAAATATGTAATACATAATTTACACATGTTGCTCAGACAACCATATAAATAGAGAGTACATATAAGCACATAATAAATCTAATTACTTAATTCTTTCTCAAATGCATTTTTGTTTTTTGGTAGGAGTGTACAATAATATTAAAATGTCCTTCAAAATCTTTACATGAATCATAATATTTAACTTTTTTAATGTTTAGCAGTGCACCACCAAACACAATCACCCTGTCCTGTTATAAAGGCAGAATTTTGCTCATCATATAACTGCAAAAATAATCAGTCAGTTAAAACTTTTACTATCTGTGTATTAGAATGTTTAGTTATTGTAATGAAATGTTTACTCCTGATTGTATAAAATCATTCTGAAAGCTGAACTGCTACTGCTTACTGTTTTTATGTTCATGTTACTGTTCTTCTTTACTGCCATGTTCACTGTTAGACTTTTTTTTTTATTAAATAAAGTATAAAGATGTGTTGATATGAAACTGATTTTTTATATTTTAATGGGACATTATAAACTTGACGGTTATCAGTTAACCGTCTACTAATGACGGTCTGTTTTCGGTTTAAAAATTTTTTTATCCCTAGTCAGTACAGTGCTTTTCGCCTTTACATCATCCTTTTTCCTTCAGTTATAGTGGTCACTCTTCTCCTTTATCTCCTTATCATTGTTCTTTACAGTACACATTCCTGTTATAATAATAATAAAAAAATGTCTGGAAATTTGCACATACTGTTAGGCCTGAGGGAGTTTTAAAAGTTAAATGTGCACACTTAATCAGAATTCGTCCTCAACTGAATCATCAGAAATGTGTTGTTGCTAACAAATTCTTAAAATAGAGCCCCTGCTGTACAACCTTGCCTATGTAGGACAGCAATCCTGGTGCTAGAATACTGCACACCCTCCACCTTCTGGTGATAACTGACCTATATTAAACATTTCAACCTTGGTCCTCGAGTACCCCTGAGTTCAGGCTGCTTCTAATATCCTGTTGAGCTTGCTCTACCATTTGCCACCACTGTAACTACGGGTACTGTACAATGTGTACTGAGGCACTAACACTGTGTCTAATAAATTCAGGAAATGCATGGCAGCCTCCTTGCATATGAGTTTGTATAGATTACAGAACTGGTTTCCAAACCAATAATCAATTTTCCAAAATCATGAATTAGCAATACATTAAATTAGTGCTTTCCTTAAGGTCATTTGAAATGTCAGTGTTGATTGACCGCTAACATTATTTCCACCTGTTTCCTCCAGAGAAAATCAAGCCGAGCGAAAGAGAAGAAGCAGAGGAGGCTTGAGGAGAGGGCAGCCATGGATGCTGTGTGTGCTAAAGTGGTTGCAGCTAATAAGGTCAAAATTCTCCCTCACACCTTCAAAATAAAAGTATTCAGAACTATATGTGGAAGCTGTTTTTTGTGTCATTTTAACTGTCACATATTTTGTCTCTGCAGCTTGATGATCCTCTCGCAGCATTTCCAGTGTTCAAAAAGTATGATAGAAATGGGTAAGTGATTTGTCATTTGCTCATCTCTGAGATCTCTGAGCATTTCCAGCTTTATGAATGTGACATTTGAACTCATATTGACTTGTTAAGTGTTTCTCTGTCTGCACAAGCTTAGCATCTGTGAGTCAATTTGCACAGCAAGTCATATAACCTTTCAAGGAGAATGCAGGACAGCATTTATAAGTCAGATGATTATGTCCATAATGCAGATGTGGAGCAAATACTCAGCTTTTTAAATGCCAGATTCTTGGGCTGTGATATGTCTTTTTTTTTTTTTTTTTTTAACACTGTCAAATGTAAAGGTCTGTGAAGACGACATGATCCTCTGTATCTCGTGTTTTCTGGATAGGGTCTTAGAAACTTAATTATAGGTCTAGCGGGTCAGTAAAAGTGTTTTCATTTGTGTTCAGATTCCATTTTTTCCCATTTGTATTTAGTTCTATGTGATTCTTAAAAATGTACTTTTTTTGCATGGCAGGTTGAACTTAGAAATTGAGTGCAAGCGGGTGACTGCGCTGTCTTCCATCACTGTGGAGTGGGCATATGAGCTGACCAGAGCTAACATGCAGACACTGTAGGTATTTAACACAACAAAATCCTTTTCTTCAGCTTTGTATTAACTTAGCTTTTAACACACAAATATGTACAGTGGTGTAAAAAAGTCTTACTTTGTGTGCATATGTGTAGCACTAAATTATTTAAAGCTTAAAATAAAGCATATTTTACAAAGGAAAAAAAATTTTTTTTATCCATTGTATACTTAATTAACCAGCTTGCCAAAATTAATTGGTAAGCTGAATCAGCTAATTAAACTAAACAAAACCATGCTTGATTTCATGAAACCATACCAGCCCTGTATACACTGATCAGCCATAACATTAAAACCACCTCCTTGTTTTTACACTCACTGTCCATTTTATCAGCTCCACTTACCATATAGAAGCACTTTGTAGTTCTACAATTACTGACTGTAGTCCATCTGTTTCTCTGCATACATTTTTAGCCTGCTTTCACTCTGTTCTTCAATGGTCAGGACCCCCACAGAGCAGGTATTATTTGGGTGGTGGATCATTCTCAGCACTGCAGTGGCACTAACATGGTGGTGATGTGTTAGAGTGTGTTGTGCTGGTATGAGTGGATCAGACACAGCAGCGCTGCTGGAGTTTTTAAATACTGTGTCCACTCACTGTCCACTCTATTAGACACTCCTACCTAGTTGGTTCACCTTGTAGATGTAAAGTCAGAGACGATCGCTCATCTATTGCTGCTGTTTAAGTTGGTCATCTTCTAGACCTTCATCAGTGGTCACAGGACGCTGCCCACGGGGTGCTGTTGGCTGGATATTTTGCTTGGTGGACTATTCTCAGTCCAGCAGCGACAGTGAGGTGTTTAAAATCTCCATCAGCGCTGCTGTGTCTTATCTACTCATACCAGCAAAACGCACACCAACACACCACCACCATGTCAGTGTCACTGCAGTGCTGAGAATGACCCACCACCCAAGTAATACCTGCTCTGTGGTGGTCCTGGGAGAGTCCTGATCATTGAAAGGGTGCTAACCAAGCATGCAGAGAAACAAATGGACTACAGTCAATAATTGTAGGACTACAAAGTGCTATATTGTAAGTGAAGCTGATAAAATGGATAATGTGTGTAGAAACAAGGAGGTGGTTTTAATGTTATCGCTGATCTGTGTATATCTGACTCATTTTGAACCTTACGATAAAGTCAAGCAGTCACCAAATTGCCACTGAAACACTATGCCACGAACTAAAGACATTATAGAATAACTGTGGTTAAAAAGTATTGCTTCAAAAATGGTTGCCATGCATTTTCTAAGACTATAGCACTTAGGCAAACCTCAGTAAGTGCCAATGGAAGAAAAAAAATGGAACCGTTGTAAATCTAACAAGGAGTGGGTGGTCTGAAATTTCTCCAAGGGCTCAGCAATCCCAGTTTCCATAGATTTAAAGAACTGTGGAAGTCAATCCTCAGCTAGGTACATTGTTTACGACCTCACACTACAAACATATTTGACAAAATTGGTGAAAATGTGAGAACTTATTTCAGATTTACATTAAAAAATAGTCATTCCCAAGTCCTTATTAAAAATGTTCGATAGATAGACACATTTAAAATTGCACAATGGACATTTGTGTACAAACAATCTGCCAAAGTGAATGCATTGCATTTCATGGTAACAACACTATACCTCCTGTCAAACATAACTTCCTTAATCTATCATTAAACTTATTTCTCAAGAATTTTATGTTCATGAGTTGTAATTGAGTTATACAACCAGCCAATAAAGCCATGTTGTTAAAATGAACAGAAATAAATTTTTGGGATGATAAGAAGACCTAAAACTCCTGTCAGGACAATTGGTTTCATCCGCAAATGGATCAATCACGTCTGGGTGTAGACTCTTAGCCGGTCACTAGCACAGCTATGATTTGAATTCTGATCCCAACGGTGGTGGCTAGCACATTAGGCCTTCTAGTACATTGTTTTTAACTGCCAAACATTACAGATTTATAAGATAACAAAGTTAAAATGTGCATTTATCTGGATAAAACTCCTTGACGGTAAACCAAGAACACACCAGGGACGGCGCATAGACCGGGTCGTATACACAAGATGCAGAATAGGCCACAGCAGAGTAACCCACCAACACCTGATAAAAGGAGAAAACCTGCCAAACACCTATTACAATAAATCACATTTTAATAGAATGCACCAAATACACTAAGGAAAGCAAACAAGTACATATGCCTGAAACCATAACAGAAACTCTTACACAAAACAACACAAGAACAGTTTTAACCTACCTTGCAACCATAACAATGAAAATATAAAATAGACTAAAATATGAAGACAAGATAAAATAGACAGAAACATGATACCAATTTTTGCCATGTAATGAATAAATATGGCATAAAACAATAACATTAAAATAAATACATCTGGATAAAACAAAAAAAAAATCTGGACAGCCCATCCCTTATGTTTATAATGTCAGTGAGAACCCCGCTGATAATGGCTGCCTGCTCTTCTGTGTTACAGATATGAACAAAGTGAGTGGGGATGGAAAGAAAGAGAGAAGAGAGAGGAGATGAAAGATGAACGAGCGTGGTATCTACTGGCCCGTGATGCTGACTCTGCTCCTGTTGCTTTCTCTCATTTTCGATTTGATGTTGAATGTGGTGACGAGGTGTTATACTGGTAAGAGCAGCTATTTTTACTGCCATGAGAAATCAATTGTATCGTTACATGCTTGGATTTTATTGCAGTCAGATACAGAGTCTGTTTAATGTGTGAATATGGAAACACAGCTATAGTAATCATTAGTGTGTTTAACTAAATGGTTATATATATATATATATTTTTTTTTTTTTAGTTATGAACTGCAGCTGGAGAGCAAAGCCAGGCGGAAAGGTCTAGGAAAGTTTCTTGTTCAAATCCTACAGCTCATCGCCAACAGGTACAACGTCCCATATTTACTAATTAATGATTTGTTTATTGTTGTAATTTGTGTACTATTTTCAAATAATTTTTACATAAGGTTCCAAAAATAGCAATATTTTTCTAAATACCATACATTTAATATAGTCTGCTGTCTTATGTTTTGAGATTTTGAAGAAAGACTTAAAGGAGGTCTCTGGGCTCTCATAGATTTTGAGTTTGTATACTTAAATGCCAAGATAAGAGCTGTATCAACTGTTGGTGGCCTTTAGGAAGCTAAATGTTTAATCATAACTGGATGCTTGCTAACTCTCAATATAAACCATAAGATCTGATGGCTTAAAACGTATTGAATGTTTTGAAATTTTTGGGGGGCCTCTACAAATGGTTGCATAGAAATGTAAAGACCCCACTGAGTGTTGGGCAATACTTGATAACATTCTGATACTGATACACTGATGCATTCTCACAAAGGTTTGTAGGGAACTAACATGCTTACTTACAGACTTCAGAAAAGTCCAGTCTAATATTAATCCAGCATAGGAATGCTATGATTGTGAAATCAAGTAATCGAGTCTGTGTGAGCCCTTTTGTTAAAATAGCTTAGTTGTTACTTTTATACACACACACACACACACACACACACACACTTATATAGAAGGGATCTTCATAAAGTTGCACTTTAATATTTTCATTGGAAACCGTAAGGGCAGTAGTAGTAGTAATTGGTCGTGTCTGAGAAAGCTTATAGTCTGGATTTAATGCCACCTTTTTGGACCATTGAAAGATGTCTCCTAACCAGAGTCATTGCCACCCACTTAGTCTGGTCATTTTCCCACCCAGCAGACACGGTGGCCAATTTTTGTCGGCACTGCCAATTGCACCAACAAGTAGCAAAGCCAAGATTCGAACCAGGGTGTTCACAATCTTTGCGCTGGTGTACTAGCAGAATATCCCGCTGTGCCACCTGGCCACCCCAAAAACATTTTTTTGCTGCAAGGGAAGGTGACTAACTCTATTTATTAGGAATTTCAAAAACAAATTTCTTGTTTTATATATTTATATATACAGTGGTGTTAAAAAAATAGCAGTCCAACACCATTAACCTGATAAATCACTGTTTTTAATAGAAGTGATATTTCTACATAGCAAAAAATTTACTTGAAAGTGTAGTAGAGTCATGAAAACAAAACAAACCCAACAATTAGGACATGCATGTCGTTCATTCTGAGTAATCGAAGCATTGATTGAAAGGGGGTTGTTCAAAATAATAGCAGTGAGGAGTTCAATTGGTGAAGTCATTCATTCTGCAGAAGAACAGATGTCAGTTTTTGCCCTTATTTAATGTAGGAGGACCAAATGTTGCACAGGTTGGTCATAGCACATTTCCTTCTGAAATACTGGGTAAAATGGGTTGTTCCAGACATTGTTCTGATGAACAGCGTACTTTGATTAAAAAGTTGATTGTAGAGGGAAAAACATACAGAGAAGTGCAGCAAATTCTAGGCTGCTCAGCTAAAATTATCTCAAATGCCTTGAAGTGACAACCAAAACCTGAAAGACGCAGAAGGAAGCGTGGAACTGCTGTTCGAATGGATCAAAGAATAGCCAGAATGGCAAATACTCAGCCAATGATCACCACCAGAAAGATCAAGAAACATCTGAAGTTACCAGTGAGTACAGAAGATGATTAAGTGAAGCCAATTTACCAGCAAGAACTCCTTGCAAAGTCCTGTTAAGAAAAAGACGTGTCCTGAATGGGTTCAAATTTCCCAAAGAACACATTGACTGGTCCAAAGAAAAATGGCTCAACATTTTGTGGACTAATGAAAGCAAAATTGTTCTTTTTGGGTCTAGTGGTCGTAGACAGTATGTCAGACGACCCCCGAGCACTGAATTCGAGCCAAAGTTCACTGTGAAGACAGTAAAGCATGGCGGTACAAAATGATATGGGGATGTTTTTCATACCATGGTGTTATGCCTATTTATCACATACGAGGGATCATGGATCAGTTTGAATATATCAGAATACTTGAGATCATGTTGCCCTATGTCGAAGAAGAAATGTCCTTAAAATGGGTGTTTCAACATGACAATGACCCAAAACATCTTGGTTACAGACAAACAAGATTGAGGTAACAGAGTGACCAATCCCATAGAGAACTTGTGGGCTGATATCTGAAACGTGTTTTTTTGAGGCAAAACCCCAAAAAAACAGAAGAACTGTGGAATGTAGTCTAATCACCCTGGACTGGAATACCTGTTCAGAGGTGCCGGAAGTTGGTCGACTCCATGCAACACAGATCTCGGAAACAATTGTTATGCCACTAAATATTAGTTCAGTAATTTAAAGTAAAGTGAAACCTCAAACATTTTTTTCAGTTTATAGATAAATTTTTTGAGTTTTTAAAGAAAAATGCTGGCACTGCTATCTTTTTTAACAGCCTAATATTCATTTTTCCTTTCTTTCTTTCTTTCTTTCTTTCTTTCTTTCTTTCTTTCTTTCTTTCTTTCTTTCTTTCTTTCTTTCTTTCTTTCTTTCTTTCTTTTATTTTCATCTTTCTGTAAAGGATTAACACAAACTGGCTAAATTTTGTTAATGTTTTGATTTAGAATTGAATGTGTAGTATTTTCAGTGCATTTGCATTTATGGAAATAAAAGTTATTATAATGATTTTGCGTTTTATTCACGTTTTAAAAATCACTGCTATTTTTTTGAACACCACTGTATATATATGTGTGTGTATGTACATGTGTTTGTGTATGTGTAGTATATAAAACATTTAAACATAAAACATTTACACACTTTCTGTCTTGCTTTAGTACACAGATGAAAAAAGTCATGTTGACTGTATTCAAACACAATCACGGAGCATACCAGTTCTTCAGGGAGGCCCTGCAGTAAGTTCAAGCTCTTTTACCTTGTTTTTCTTTCCTTTATGAGTTGTTTGTATGAATAAACAAGTATCAAATCTCTCATGAAATGAAGATGGTATGAAATAGCCTGCAATAGATGTGTAGGGGGTGTTATATCTAATATCCTGGCAGTGCTTGAACACCATTTCAGTGTGATTAATCTAATCACTGTCTGTTTCAGATTTGAGATTGACGAAACATCGCCCAGTATGTCTGGTTGCTGTGGTGACGAGTACTCCTATGAGATTCTGAGTCGACGGACGAAATACGGCGAGGCGTCGGGTCATGCGCACGGCGGCAGCCATTGTGGAGGCTGCTGCCATTAGGTGCTGGCCTTCCTCTTTTGTTACACAAACACTCCTCATTAGAAACCCCTGCCAGTAATCACCTTTTGGCCCATGTTATTCCATGTTAGCTCCATATAAAATCCCCTTAAGCTTGGTTCAGTCACACAGTGTAGAACAAAGAAGTCTGAACAAAGAGCCAGTCAGAGCATCCCTATTTTCAGGAGCAAGTATTTAAGAAAGTATTCAGACTAAGGTTGCAGTAAGTTTAAAGCTCATGAGGCACTTAGATAAAAGATGAATCCAAGAATTGTAAAATACACTTTTGAGGGTGGATAAATGATTTTTTTTTTGCAGATTGTTCAGTCACGTGTAATGATGTGAGTAAAGTAGGTGATTTAGGGTTGTAGTGATACAGGTTGTGTTATATTTAAAATAGGAAAGAAATACCTCATTTTGTGTCATATTATATTTAAATTACACCTTAAAGTTCATTATAATAGCCAATTATTTGAAATCATATTTAAAGGCATATGGGGTACATTTTTGAGTAAAACGGTTACAAAGTACAGCAGCAGATTAGGGGTATAGGTCAAGTAGCAGGACAAATGTCAATAAGTCTGTGTGTGTGTTTTACAGATACTGTTGTTTAATGCTACTGGTACACCTGCTTTCTTCACTTTGTTTTAACTTATGTCATCATTTTCTTCAAATATTTCCACCTTATTTTTAACTGTAAGAAAAAGTAATAAACTGACGGGTGTGCCTTTAATGTTTAAATAATTGCCATTAATAAGATTTCTGTACTAAAGTTTAAGGCTGGACATATTGCATCGAATTATTCCATTAAGATTTTTTTTTTCCATTTAGATTAGATTTTGCACAACATGCATGCAATATTTATACCAGAGAAGTATCCAAATTCCCAAAATTGACGCTGCAGCTTTAAACAGCATTTTAGGTTAAAGGGCCTTTCCCTGTGGGAACTTGGAAGTGGTGGGTCTTGAACCTTCAACCTTCCCATTAGTGGCACTGTACCTAACTGCTGTACTTAAGTTACCACTGCAGTCTGAATTGGCCACATTATAATGTGATGTCTTGCAACAATTTTCTTGTTAATATAGCCTGGTAGTATCCTGTCTGAGTCTTTACAGAATATGCTGTAACATATTTTAGTTTTTATTAAAATGAATTACAGTGCAGCATTAGAAAGAGGTGCTCTGCTGGTGCTCTAAAGTGCAGGTCTTTTTTCTTAAAGATGCGACACAAATGGTGCTCTTGTTGATGGTGTATTTTTATTGGCATATTAAAGCTAAAGCTGTGAAGAGGTGACTGAACTAAGCCCTAGAAATAATCGTAGCACTGCATCTGTATTACCTCTTTGTGCTTACTAGTTTTACCTTGACCACAACCAGAGGAAAATAATTCCATAATATCCAGTTTCACATAGTTAGAGTAACAGATGGCAGTAATGGCCATTGTGACAGCTCTGTGTAATGAACTCAAGCCCTCACCTCAGGAACAGCAGGGTGAGTTGGAAATCCGCACATTATCCATCATGATAATCAGAAACCTTTCAGGGCTACACTTTCATCCTTACATTTTCTTCCTCTCAAGCTGCTGAATATTACAATGAGTCCAAGTGCATGTCACATTGGTTTTTACTTCTGTCAGGGTACTTGTACATACATTTTAAGAAAATGCAATGAGCTTACCTTAGTGTTATATTACTTAAAGGAACAAAAATGGTGAATGGCTTTGTATTCTTTGTAATCACTCAAACTAGTCAGTCTCAGGTCATTCAACTGAATCAAGACTATATTATACGTTTTATAACAGCTGTATACAGGGGATTGGTGTTTAAGGATAATTTTCCTGTTCCCAATTAAAATGAGAAAGGTGAGAAGGGTTAATATGAGTTATGATGGACCCTTAGTGTAGAAAAGTACTTCTTTTTAAGTATTATAACCTTTTATCATTTCTGTGTTTTTTTTTTTCCAGAACTGTATATAATCTATTTGCATTTTCATTTTATTTGCCTTCACAGGGTTTTGATGGAATGATGTTAAGAAATGAAAGGCTGTTTGATTAATTAATATTCCTTTCATGCTTTGTTGTTGATGCATAAAGGGATGTTATCTCAGCTTTGTGTTTTATTTGTTTGCAACAAATAAACTTGTTTGACTCTGACTTTTTTTACCATGTGCATTGCAAATACAGATTCATTTCCTGGATTCATGAATTCAAAGTTTACAATGAAGAAAGAAAAATAGGCTTGGGCTGTTTTTATGACTTTATAAATCGAGTTCTTAGTTGACTTTTCAATAATAGAAACCATTAACACTACAGTATATCGTGACGTTGTAAAAAATTGTGTGCCTAATGATCCAGCTACTACTTTCAGCTGTTTCAGTCAGGGGTCGCCATGGCGGATCATTCGTCTTGATTTTGCCCTGTTCTGTCCTCCCTTACTGCATCCATAAACCTCAACATTGGCCTTCCTGTCTTCCTCCAGCATCCTCCTCCCAATAGAAATCTCATCCCTCTTCTGCACACGCCCAAACAATCTCAATCTCTTCACTCTAACCTTGTCTCCTAAACAACCTACCTGCATTGTCCATCCAATAAACTCATTGCTAATCTTGTCCATCCTCGTCATTCCCAATGACAATCATAGCATCCTCATCTGTCACCTCCAGCTCCCTCTCCTGTCTTTTTCTCAGTGCCACTGCTCCCAAGCCATATAATATAATAGGCTTTACTACTGTCTTGTAAACCTTTCCTTTCACTCTGGCAGGTACTATTCTGCCAAATCACTCCTGCCACTTTATGCCACCCACTCCACACTGCCTGCACTTTCTTCTTTGCCACTGTACCACATTCTCCATTACTTCATACACTCAACTCCAAGTAAACTCGTCCACTTTCATCACCTTAAGTCCTTGCAACATAACCTTTGCACTGCCCTTCCTCTTATTCATGCACATGTACTTTGTTTTACTCTTGCTAACTTTCATTCCCCTTCTCTCCAATGTATACCTTCATCTTTTGAGGCTCTCCTTAACCTGCTCCATACTCTCACTACAAATCATGTCATGCGCAAATATCGTATTTCATGGAGACTCCTGCTCAACGTCATCAGTCAGCCTGTCCATGACCATTCCGAACAAGAAAGGACTCAGAGCTGACCCTTGATGCAGTCCCATTTAAACTTTAAACTCGTTCGTCATTTCTACTGCACATCTCACTGCTGTCACACTGTCCTCATGCACATCTTGCACCATCCTTGCATAGTTCTCTACCACTCCCTATTTCCTCATACAATACCACAGCTCAATAGCACAGCTTTCAGTAGATCTACACACAGTGCAACTCATTCTGGCCTTCCTTATACTTCTCCATCAGCATGCTTAAAGCAAACATCACATCTGTGGTGCACTTTGCTGGCATGAAACCACATTGCTGCTCACAAATCCCCACCTCTTTTCTCTGTAGTTGCTGCTCTGCTCATCAAAATTTAAACTATTACACTTTCTCTCCACTCCTTAGGTATCTTCTGACATTCCAAAATTTGGTTAAACAATCTAGTTAAAATTTCACTGTTGTCTTTTAAAACATTTCCATGTCTTCATTTGAGCCATCTGCTTTTCCACTCTTCATTATCTTTAAAGCTGCCCTCATTTCCTCCTTGCTAATCCACTTCCTGGCTCATTATCTCAGACATCCAACCTTCTCTCTTCTTTTTTTTTTTTTTTTTTAAATCAGGTCTCTTTCAGGTTCTGTCTTCTGCATTGTATATTGTTCACCTGTGTGCACTTTACACCCTTATAGGTTCCCGAGTTCCTCCTCATTCTTTTAGAAATGTGTGATCGTTACAGCCATTTCTATCATTTCTACTAAATCTACCACAATTCGTCCTACCTTATAGATGAAGAGATGTATACTTTATTGATTCTGTAGGAAAATAACACTCCTGTCCTTAACATATTTACCCAACACCACTTCATCACCTCCATTATTCTAAGTAGCATGGACATTGAAGTCAACTCCAATCACAACTCTATCCTTTTTGGGTACCCTCTTCACCACTAATGTCATTCATCAGCATTCTATCAATTTCAATCAAATTCATAATGTAACAATTCAAGGTAAATAAATGGGGGCGGCACGGTGACTCAGTGGGTAGCACTGTCGCCTAAAAAGCAAGAAGGTCCTGAGTTCAATTCCCAGGTGGAGAGGTCTGGGTCCTTTCTGTGTGTAGTTTGCATGTTCTCCCTGTGTCTGCGTGGGTTTCCTCCAGGAGCTCCGGTTTTCTCCCACAGTCCAAAGACATGCAAGTGAGGTGAATTGGAGACACTAAATTGTCCATGACTGTGTTTGATGTATTTTAAAGCTTGAACTGATGGATCTTTTGTAACGAGTGATCACATGTCCTGTCATGAATGTAACCAGTGTGTAAAACATGATGTTAAAATCCTAATAAATAAATTTTTAAAAATGGTTTGGAGTGGAAAAACATGGCTGTACACTTGCATGAACTAGAGTGAGGGTGCATTGACCTATGTTCCTGAAGCTGAACGGAAGTAGATTCAGGCAACCGAAATCTGGTTTAAAGTTTTTTAAGACTACAGAAAACTGAGATGTGATTATGGTAAAAGAGGTACAATCTCCATATTAATGCTTATGTATTTGAATGTAATGTGTGGTTGCAGGGTGTCTGCATACTTTTGTCTATGTAGTTGTTCCACGGCGTTCGGTTTCCGCTAATAGACAGACATAAGGCTTGTGCACGGAGGATCTAAAAACAGAACTACAGTTATCCTGTCCAGTTTGAGGGGAACATTGTTGATGTTACTCCACTGCAGAGAATCTTGCATGTCCGAATCCACACTTGAATTATTATGTAGGGAACTAGGTAAAGAGTGTTGTTTTTTTAAGGAGAAATGTTTTACAGAATTAGATAGAATATTTAGTCTATTTGTGATATCATATGATTTACTATAATTGATTAGTATCCCAACGATGCAAAAAAAAAAAAAAATATATATATATATATATATTTAATAAAAGGATTACTCACAGGAGTTTGTAGGGGATAGGGATTAAGGTTGTATTTGGGACACAGCCATGTTCATGCTGTTTAAATGGAAGAGTTGTAATGTAAGCCTCTACGTGGATCCAAATTCTTTACTGATGACTTTTACACAATGTTATTACTAAAACGAAAAGCACTTCACTGGTCTCAACTGGACTGAATTTGCCGATTGTTCTATGGCAGTATTTTTATGCCATGTACAGAACATTTCATGACTGTTCATCATGTTTCGGTTGCTAAATGTAACCCCAGTGTATCTGAACTGAATGGCGTTTTGTTCTCCATGATAAACATACTGAAGCTCTAACATCACTAGTTCTTTTGGCTTTACCTGAAAGAATGAGAATGAAGCTTAAGCTTAAGAATGTGTTCCTTCTTTACTTCGTGGTCTCCCTGCTGGGACTCATCTATGCACTCATGCAGTTAGGTAAGACGTACATTTATCTCATATAGCATATATTATTTAAAACCTCATTGCATTTTTTAAAAGCTGGGTTTGTCTGAATTAATTTTCTGAATAAGCATCATCGAGTCTTTGTCATAACAAACCCTTATCTTATCAACCTAAAATAAACCTGAAGTGCATTTTTGTGTCTTTACTAAACATAAAAAGGCACCACAAATCAACAGCAACATATCATACGAACTGTGAAAAAGACTAAATGGAATGAAAGGTGACTCTATGGTTGAAGAAGGAATTGCATTTTTGTTAATATATCTTATAGAATAATTATAAATTGAAGTCTATTAATTGATCCATAATATTAGTTTGGTGAAGTGACTCTGGAGTGTCTTTTATGTAGCCCAATGGAGGCTGGATAATCTTACCCTGAGCAAATAACGGGGAAAATAAAGTTAATCTGTCCTTCAGCCAATCAGCAGTGGTCAGAAAATGGCCCTTAGGCCAATTATTTATCTTTGGTTACATTCATGACAGGACAGGTAGTTACTGGTTACACAAGATTCATCACTTCAAGTTTTTAATGTTAAACACAGTCATGGACAATTTTATATCTCCAATTCACCTCACTTGCATGTCTTTGGACTGTGGGAGGAAACCGGAGCTCCTGGAGGAAACCCGCACGGACGAGGAGAGAACATGCAAATAATGACAGTGCTACCCACCGAGCCACTGTGCGCCACCCCCCTTGGGCCAGTTAAAGTAATGATGGAGGAGTCCAAAAGCAGCATCTAGTAAAAGCTTACTCAAAATATAAGATTTTTCATCAGGACTTTCTTTAGAATAACAGATGCATTAAACATTAAAAATCCTTCCCTATTTATGTGGGTGTGCTTGGTAAAATAATGCTGCTGATTTCCCAGCTTTGCATTGCTTGAATAAGAGGTCTAAATGTTCATCTACTAAGCTGTCATCCTTAAGCTGGTACATGATAGTTAATGATTGCTGCATAAATTCTAAAACACGATGGGGAAATAGTTACAAAAATTTTGAGCTGGAGAATATTATAATTAAAAACATTTTTCACACCCAATGCAACTGGTCAAATCTGAGTAAATATCCATTCCATTAAGAAGGTGGTATGTGCCTGTCATATTATAACGTCTAAAAATCAGACCAAAATATATAAGTAATTGTGGAAGTCCTGGAAATTTGTGTGCACGTTCCTATAAAACCTGTCACTTGTTTATCATTCAGGTCAGCACTGTGACTGCAGAGAACTTGAGCTACAAAAGGACCGGACTATCTCCCGATTAAGGGAAGAACTTCAAAAACAAATAAAACCAGAGTCAACAAAAGCTTCCAAGAAATCTAGTTTACCTACCATCTATGTAGTTACACCTACCTATGCAAGGTATGTATGTAAACTTATAAAGTATTTAAAATGTATAAAATATTTGAAATGTATAAAATATTTGAAACCTATAAAATGTTTGAAAGTGGTAGTAGACGATACGGTCCAAAATACAACCAGAAGCCGTGGGTGGATAAAACCATCCATGTTGCTCTGAATTCTCGCACCGCTGCCTACAATACGGGGCTCATCAGTGGGAACATGTATGAGTACAAAGCTGCATCCTACTGAGGTGCATTCTACTGCAGGGCTCACACTAGTGACGCTACTGGAGAAAAACAGAATCTCAGCTTCAGCAGAGTGGTCCTAGATCCCTGCGGCATGGACAAAGAACAATCACGAATTATAAAAGCTCACACTCCAGACTGGTGGGTGCAAATACGTCTCTGGCGTACAAGTTCGAGGCTGCAGCTGGCAATTCTAATGGGCTCTCATCATCAAGAAGAGTGGTGTATGGAAAGCTTTCAGGAGGGTGAACACCAGGAAAGCAGCAGGATGGTAAAACATTGAATGAAAAAAAAAGGTTTATCAAAAAATATGGATTTATACTTTTTAAGGCCCCAATGAGATCAGTAAATTACACTGATGAATGATGTAAGATCACAATGTATTTCCTTAAACTCAGTGATATTTTGCTTTATTACTCACCCAGATTTTGACATTTTCCCTCTGTCCCTCCCAATGTTTGTTTCAGGCTGGTGCAGAAAGCTGAGCTGACACGTCTGTCCCACACTTTCCTGCACGTTCCTCAGCTCCACTGGATCCTGGTAGAGGATTCTCCCAGTCCAACACCATTAGTTAGTAACTTTCTAGCTGCATCTGGTCTGACCTACACTCACCTACACACAATGACTCCCAAAGAGCGTAAACTACAGGAGGGTGACCCACACTGGCTGAAGCCTCGAGGGGCTGAGCAGAGGAACGAGGCTTTGCGCTGGCTCAGGGAAAGGGCAGATGCTGATGGAAGGAATGGGTTAGCTTTAGAGCAAGCTGTTGTGTACTTCGCAGATGATGACAACACATACAGCCTGCAACTCTTTGAGGAGGTGAGGGATTTTTTGTCCAAGTCTCTTTCTCTGTGTGTTTTACCAAATGGTTCACTTCAGTGTCCTAAGTGTTCTCAGATTCATGATTCAGACTTGTTTAAATGTGTGCATTAGTTTTGGTCCATTGTATTGTACACCAGATTCACTCATCATCTCACTGTTATTGTTATACCTACATGTGCAATCAAAAATATAAATATATATATATATATATATATATATATATATATATATATATATATATATATATATATATATATATATATATATATATATATATATACACACACACACACACACACACACAAAATATAAAGATTGTAGAGCTCCTGAAATGCTCCAAACATTATCTCCATTACAGCATCCCTGTAGTTACAAACTCTAAACATTGGAACTCCCAATCCACCCCCTCCCACTGTAATTCAATCATCTACAGCATCTCCAATGTTTTATTGTTTTTCTTTTTTATGTGTCTCTCTGTATTAGATGCGATATACACAGAAAGTCTCAGTTTGGCCGGTGGGTTTGGTAGGGGCAATGAAGTTTGAGCGGCCTGTGGTGGAAAATGGAAAAGTGGTTCGGTTCCACACAGGCTGGCAACCCAGTCGCCCTTTTCCCATCGACATGGCTGGCTTTGCAGTCTCCCTAAAGCTAGTGTTGGCCAATCCCAAAGCTCGATTTGATGGCAATGCACAGATGGGCTTTCTGGAAAGCAGCTTTTTACAAGACCTGGTTACCATGGAAGAGCTGGAGCCTAAAGCAGACATGTGCACTAAGGTAGGTTTGACTGCTCAGTGTGTTGCATAATTAGAGCTGTAAATTTCAACTGCGATAGTGTTTATTTATGTAATACATGTGATGTACATTTTTATTTCTCAGGTGCTGGTGTGGCACACACGTACTGAAAAGCCAAAGATGAAGAGGGAGGATGCACTTATAAAACAGGGGTTAGGATCAGATCCCAATGTGGAGGTGTGAGCCAAGAACACACTTACACAAAATGTATTTTCCCATTGTGCCAAACTGTGAATGTTCCCATTTCTTTTGTACAGGAAAGCTGTTTCATGTTGACTAGAAATCACAACTATATGTCAGTTTATTGTGATTGGGTGTATGTATTTGCATATAAACTATTTATGTTTTTATTTATAGTTCATGGTACAGTGTAGAATGTACATACCCAATTCCAAGAAGTGGGGCAGTATAACAAATGGGCAGATATGATTTGCAAATCCTTTTTGTTCAGTAATACAAAGACAATATTTTATAAAGACAAGATATTTAATGTTTTATCCAATCACTTTTGGAACAGGATTATGTTTACTACTGTCTTATATACTTCTCCTTTTAACAGTGTTTAGTAATCATTTGGGAACTGAGGGCACTGTAGGTTTAACAGTGGAATTTTACCATTCCTGATCGTTATACAAATTTCAGCTGTTTCACAGTCCAGGGTCACAATGGAAGACCGGTCTGGCAACAGGCAGGTCAGTCTAGCACATGCACTCCTTTTTGCAGTGTGCAGAAAGTGGCTTGCAAAAACAAGCAGGGATTTATCTAAAGGCAGCAGATGCGTATCTAAAATGTGCAGTATTAATGCATCAGTATTATTGGTGCTGTCCAAGTCATCTAAGTTTTAACACTAACACACCCCCATACTATGATCAATGCTGACGTTTGAACTTTTTAAATGATTTGCAGGCATCAAATTAGTGTACATTTACAAAACCAATAAAGTTAATTAGGCAAAACATTAAATGATTATTATTTGTGCTGTTTTCACATTAATACATGTAAAGGCAGTGGGTAAAATGCAAATAAAACAAAAAACAGTGATTCGGAAACTGTCACAACTTTTTTAAAATTGAGTTTTTAGATTGACGATAAGATTATGTTTATGCATTTGTGGTTTTTTTAATGCTTATAAAATAAAAGGAGTCATGCAATTTTGTCAATTCTATTATTTAGCAGTTTAATCTTTTGGCCATCTGTATGATCACATTTATGGTCATGGTGCATTTTAATATCATTAAAGATGTACTCCCTGTCCAACCACAAGTCCAAAGACAAGTAGTCAGGCCAATTGGAGCTACTAAAATTGCCCTGTGTGTGTGTGTAAGAGAGAAAGTGTTTGTATGTGTGTGTTTGTGTGTCTGCTTTGTGATGGACTGGCGACCTGCCCAGGGTGTTTCCTGACTTTCTGCCAAACTTGGACTAATTGGACCAACTGTGACCCTGACCAGGATACAGCGCCGGTAAAACAGTCAATGAATGAATGAATGAAAAGCCCTATTTATTTTGTCACAAAAAGTCACCAGCTGTCTTAAGGATGTGAACAAAGTTGATGCAGTCATGGTCAAAATAGTTGCACCCCTGCACTAGAAAATGCACCACTTCTCTTAGAAAATTGTAGTGGCCAGCAATTAGTCCAGCCAGATCTAAATCCCATTAAACACTTGTGGAGAGATCTCAAAACTGTACTTGGGAGACAGCAATCTTCAAATCTGAGATACCTGGAGCAGATGGCAAAAGAAGGGAGGTCCAGATTTGTACTAGAGAGGTGGAAGAAACTCATTTATGGTTTACAGGAAGAGATTGATTTCCAAATATTAAATGAAGGTTGCCATTCATTTTGTCCAGACCATTACTGTATTTTTTCCCTCATGTTTTTTGTGTTGTTACAATGCAAAAAAGGTTTAAAAAAAAAAAAAAAAAAAAAACTAATTGCAATTATGTTCTGGGGAAAATGGTAAAATGGTGCATGTTCTAGTAGAAGTGCATGGATGTGTGTATACATACAGCTCTGCGAAAAATTTAAGAGAACAAATTGTTTTTACATCAGCAGCTCTACATGCATGGCAGCCACTTTATTCCAGTGTCTGGTAAGATTTCACAAAAGGCACACCTTGTGCTACCTATTGTACTTATTATGGTGGTGATTAAATGATGACCTGAACTAAACTCGCCATAGCGTCATCTAGTTTTCCTATTTAAGCAGACCCATACTAGCTGATTGTTGAGAAGACCACAATTCTAATGTGCTACTCAAAGTAAATCTAAGAAAAAAAAAAAAAAAAAAAGATATACATTTCAACCCTGGTTTGATATGCTAAAGGATGTCCATGGAGAGGTTATAACTGACCAAACAATGATCAAATAGCGATGGATATTTATTTATTTATTTATTAGGATTTTAACGTCATGCTTTACACACTTTGGTTACATCCATGACACAAGATTCATCAGTTCACAAGGTTATATCGAACACAGTCATGGACAATTTCTTGTCTCCAATTCACCTCCCTTGCATGTCTTTGGACTGTGGGAGGAAACCGGAGCTCCCGGAGGAAACCCATGCGAACACAATAGCGATGGAAAGAATACACAGAAGATTTCTACAAACATCAGTTGCCAATACACTTTTGCTGATCTTAAATGCATAGAAGAACCTGCAGTGCTTAAAGATGAAATCAGACAGGCCCTGAACTCACTATTAAAAAAGAAAGCCACAGGAACTGATAACATTACAATGGAAATATTTTAAGATTCTGAAGAAAATTTAATTAATGATCAAATCATGGCAACAAATATAGAAAACCACTTAATGGCTGTTGAGTTGAAGGTCATTTTATATCTCGAGCATAAAGGAGTGTACAAATTATCATACAATCTTCCTCATATTACACACCAGTAAAATTACGCTGAAGATTATTTAATGCAAACTAGAGAAGAACTGCCAGATGTACAGACAGGATTCAGACAAGTCAGAGAAACAAGAAATATTACTGCAGTATCCAAGTTATGGAAAGAGCCAAGAAATTTTAGAAGGAGGTAAACATGTACATTATTAATTGCAGCAAAGCTTTCAACTGTGCTGACCACACAAAATTATGATCAACAAGCCACAGCCATGACAGAAATGCATTCTGTCACTGCGTTTAACAATATGAAGAAGACTACTAGATCCAACTAAGATCAACCATTAACAAATGATCCAGTAGTAAGAAAATGGAACAAGAATGACAGAACTTTAGATATAAAGGTAATCAGATATAAAGATTTGTCTCTCCAAACAAAGATCAGAATCATCCAGACTATAGTCTTCTCTGTGGTTTTTTATGGATGTAAAAGCTGGACAGTGAAAAAGCAGAACAGGAAAAATATCAATGACTTTGAACTCTGATGCTGGCAAAGACCTTTGAGTTTATTAGTCTAAATAGGTTTACAATTTAATGCCAGCAATACACTCAAAAAAATGAAGATGGGCAATATAACAGTGAAGAAATCATAGAATGTAGTCACAGGACGCTGCCTATGTGCCGTTGGCTGGATATTTTTGGTTGGTGGACTATTATCAGTCCAGCAGTGACAGTGAGGTGTTTATGGGCAGCGTCCTGTAACCACTGATGAAGGTCTAGAAGATGACCAACTCAAACAGCAGCAATAAATGAGCGATCGTCTCTGACTTTACATCTACAAGGTGGACCAACTAGGTAGGAGTGTCTAATAGAGTGGACAGTGAGTGGACACGGTATTAAAAACTCCATCAGCGCTCCTGTGTCTTATCCACTCATACCAGCACAACACACACTAACACACCACCACCCGAATAATACCTACTCTGTAGTGGTCCTGGGAGAGTCCTGACCATTGAAGAACAGCATGAAAGGGGGCTAACAAAGCATGCAGAGAAATAGATGGACTACAGTCAGTAATTGTAGAACTACAAAGTGCTTCTATATGGTAAGTGGAGCTGATAAAATGGACAATGTATGTAGAAACAAGGAGGTGGTTTTAATGGCTGATCGGTTTATAATAGAAGTTGTAACACCTGGAGCAAATTGTAAATATTAGATCTTTTCATTTTTGTGAAAATAGAAATGTCAGTATACACTCTTATACATTACTGATTTCAAACCAGCACCTCTCCATCTGTGTTTGTTTAAGCTTAGACCTCTTCAACACTGATTTCAGACATAAGGCTATGAGTGATGAATCTTTAAACACATCTGTTTTCAGTGTGACTGTTTATCTATCTCTTGAACCCATCCTGACCATTTATGGAATGGTGGTACTCATTGGTTCAGTATAGCAATGTTTATAGGTGAATTATAACTATGCCAACTGCATGAATTCTAAAAACACACATCACACACCCCTCCTAATCATGACTCATAACCTCATCTCATCCAAACAGTGTGCACCGTTTCCTCACATTCATTAGTACATTAGTACAGGTACTGACATGAACACCTGGAAAACATCTGCTTTGGTTTGCGTGAATACTGGCTGATGATTCTCGGCTGAGGTAAGGACCTGAGGGGGCATAAGCCATAAGCTGACTCGGAACTGCCAAAAGCAAGATTAGCCATAAACTCCTAAGGGAACATTATAAATGATTGACCTGTGACTGCCAATCAGGCATTGTTTGCTGAACGTCACACCTACAGTTGCGAAAGGATTTGGCACATTCCTTCCATTTATTTCTCCCTCTCTCCTTCACCTGAATAAATGAATGCAACTCGATCCTTTTCTCTGTTCACTGTCCGGGAGTAGATTTGTATATTCTCCCTGTATGTATGGGTTTCCTCTGGATAACCCAGAAGGGTCTTAACTGGCATATAGAAAGAGTAAGTGTAAGGGAGTGAGGGAAGGAATGTGTGTTATGACCTTTGTTTGACTAGTGCCTTGTCCAAGGTGTTCTAGGACACAGTGTTTCAGAAAGACACAAGACACACTGTAACCAAGACCAGTTTAAAATGCTTAATGAAAATGAATAAATAAATTAGGCTGAGGAAATGTATGACCAAACTATCACTGGGTCCTATTTCTTTTTTTGACCTAATAATTAGTAAAACATATAAAATACTAAACCTTTCTTTGAACAACTAAATCACACATGAATGTAGACGAGTCTTCTTATTTTGAGTATTAAGTGTATCTGAGTAACTGTTTACTGTTTTCTGTGTTAAAATGACTGTAAGTGCAATTGCGCAGATTTTGTGGCAGAAACCTTTGATGTTGCAATTTGTACCCACCCAAAACCGACTTACATCCCAAAGGCATGCAAAAGAACATTGTAGTTATGGCCTCTTTAAATGTAGCAATAGAGAAGATAAAGTATTAATGCTGTTTGTGTTACTGTCAGAACAATACATACACATACATATATACACACACCAATGAGGCATAACGTTATGACCACCTTCTTGTTTCTACACACATTGTCCATTTTATCAGCTCCACTTACCATATGGAAGCACTTTGTAGTTCTACAATTACTGACTGTAGTCCATCTGTTTCTCTGCATACTTTGTTAGCCCCCTTTTATACTGTTCTTCAATGGTCAGGACTCTCTCAGGACCACCACAGAGCAGGTATTATTTGGGTGGTGGATCATTCTCAGCACTGCAGCGACACTGACATGGTGGTGGTGTGTTAGTGTGTGTTGTACTGGTATGAGTGGATAAGACAGAGCAGCGCTGATGGAGTTTTTAAATACCTGACTGTCATTGCTGGACTGAGAACAGTCCACCAACCAAAAACATCCAGCCAACAGCGCCCCATGGGCAGCGTCCTGTGACCACTGATGAAGGTCTAGAAGATGACCGACTCAAACAGCAGCAATAGATGAGCGATCGTCTCTGACTTTACATCTACAAGGTGAACCAACTAGGTAGGAGTGTCTAAGAGAGTGGACAGTGAGTGGACACGGTATTTAAAAACTCCAGCAGCGCTGCTGTGTCTGATCCACTCATACCAGCACAACACACACTAACACACCACCACCATGTCAGTGTCACTGCAGTGCTGAGAATGATCCACCACCTAAATAATACCTGCTCTGTGGTGGTCCTGTGGGGGTCCTGACCATTGAAGAATAGGGTGAAAGCAGGCTAAAAAAGTATGCAGAGAAACAGATGGACTACAGTCAGTAATTGTAGAACTACAAAGTGCTCCTATATGGTAAGTAGAGCTGATAAAATGGACAGTGAGTGTAGAAACAAGGAGGTGGTTTTAATGTTTTGGCTGATCAGTATATGTATATATATATATATATACAGTGTATCACAAAAGTGAGTACACCCCTCACATTTCTGCAGATATTTAAGTATATCTTTTCATGGGACAACACTGACAAAATGACACTTTGACACAATGAAAAGTAGTCTGTGTGCAGCTTATATAACAGTGTAAATTTATTCTTCCCTCAAAATAACTCAATATACAGCCATTAATGTCTAAACCACTGGCAACAAAAGTGAGTACACCCCTAAGAGACTACACCCCTAAATGTCCAAATTGAGCACTGCTTGTCATTTTCCCTCCAAAATGTCATGTGATTTGTTAGTGTTACTAGGTCTCAGGTGTGCATAGGGAGCAGGTGTGTTCAATTTAGTAGTACAGCTCTCACACTCTCTCATACTGGTCACTGAAAGTTCCAACATGGCACCTCATGGCAAAGAACTCTCTGAGGATCTTAAAAGACGAATTGTTGCGCTACATGAAGATGGCCAAGGCTACAAGAAGATTGCCAACACCCTGAAAGTGAGCTGCAGCACAGTGGCCAAGATCATCCAGCGTTTTAAAAGAGCAGGGTCCACTCAGAAAAGACCTCGCGTTGGTCGTCCAAAGAAGCTGAGTGCACGTGCTCAGCGTCACATCCAACTGCTGTCTTTGAAAGATAGGCGCAGGAGTGCTGTCAGCATTGCTGCAGAGATTGAAAAGGTGGGGGGTCAGCCTGTCAGTGCTCAGACCATACGCCGCACACTACATCAAATTGGTCTGCATGGCTGTCACCCCAGAAGGAAGCCTCTTCTGAAGTCTCTACACAAGAAAGCCCACAAACAGTTTGCTGAAGACATGTCAACAAAGGACATGGATTACTGGAACCATGTCCTATGGTCTGATGAGACCAAGATTAATTTGTTTGGTTCAGATGGTCTCAAGCATGTGTGGAGGCAATCAGGTGAGGAGTACAAAGATAAGTGTGTCATGCCTACAGTCAAGCATGGTGGTGGGAATGCCATGGTCTGGGGCTGCATGAGTGCAGCAGGTGTTGGGGAGTTACATTTCATTGAGGGACACATGAACTCCAATATGTACTGTGAAATACTGAAGCAGAGCATGATCCCCTCCCTCCGGAAACTGGGTCGCAGGGCAGTGTTCCAGCATGATAATGACCCCAAACACACCTCTAAGACGACCACTGCTTTATTGAAGAGGCTGAGGGTAAAGGTGATGGACTGGCCAAGCATGTCTCCAGACCTAAACCCAATAGAACATCTTTGGGGCATCCTCAAGCGGAAGGTGGAGGAGCGCAAAGTCTCGAATATCCGCCAGCTCCGTGATGTCGTCATGGAGGAGTGGAAAAGCATTCCAGTGGCAACCTGTGAAGCTCTGGTAAACTCCATGCCCAGGAGAGTTAAGGCAGTTCTGGGAAATAATGGTGGCCACACAAAATATTGACACTTCAGGAACTTTCACTAAGGGGTGTACTCACTTTTGTTGCCGGTGGTTTAGACATTAATGGCTGTATATTGAGTTTTTTTGAGGGAAGAATAAATTTACACTGTTATATAAGCTGCACACAGACTACTTTTCATTGTGTCAAAGTGTCATTTTGTCAGTGTTGTCCCATGAAAAGATATACTTAAATATCTGCAGAAATGTGAGGGGTGTACTCACTTTTGTGATACACTGTATATATACAGTATATATATATAAATATATACACATACTTTTCATAATACATGACAGTTGTTATGTATAGCATAACTCTTTTTCTGTTATTAATTAATGTACTATGACATGAATATTAAATCACATGTATAAGTACTGTAAATTCAAGGATTTTATAATGTTTTTTTTCTGAAACTGAAGAGGTCTAGTGTCAAAGCAAACTATTCTGCATATGGTTAGTGGTGTTTTAAGAGAGAAAAAAACAGTGAGGCATGTGTGTGTTTGTGTGATTATGTTTGTTTTAGAGACGGCAGGTTTAGGCAGAGTCTATGACGAGAGTAAGTGAGTAAGTGAGTGAGTGAATGTATAAGCTGAACTGAAGGTAAGCAGAGCACACAGAAGGAGTCGAGCTCAGAGAAAGAGGACACACTACAGGTAAGTTTCACCTCTCATCTCCTTTTTCTAACTTTCCTAAAACGACGTATGTAAAATGTATTACCTGAATTCTCCTTATTTTCTTGATGAAATCGTTATTAACCAGACAATATTTGTCAGATTTCCTGTTAAAAAAATAATAATTTAAATATGTTTACTTGTAGCAATTTTTCAGTTGGTGTCAAAACATTAACTTACACTAGGATAGTGGTTTTTAAAATGATATTAAATTATCAAATGATTTTTTAACACTGGGCAGTACAAACATTACTTGTTATCGCTTGAGTTTGAGTTAGTCATTTTTAAATAGCCAGATTACCAAGTCTAGAGAAATATCTACATTTGCCAAATAGGAGGAATGTGGATTCAGTTAGTCATACTTGTGCACTGAAGGACAGATTCATGGGGGGTCCAATTCATTGGGCAAAAGACAGGAAACGTCCCAAAGAGGTTGCCAGTCCATCACACAGCTGGGGAACTGAACCCAGGTACTTCTTGTTGTGATGCAACAGTGCTATCTGGAAATGGTGTGAAGGGCCTTGCTCAAGAACCCAACAGGGGCAACAGTTGGGTTCCAGCAGTGATGGGGATTGAACCAGCAACCTTCCAATTACTAGTGCACTATCTTACACACTAAACTACTAATGTCTTAAAATTCTTTATTAATATGGATAAATACCGTACTTTTAAAACAAACACATTTTGGCCCAGTGGTCTAAGAATGTGATTAGTAATTAGAATGTAATTTGTTATAATTAAGAATGTAAGAAATTTAATGCACATAGAAGTTGAAAAGTTACAAACAAATATGTAAACATACATTAAAACCTGTGATAACATCTTCATCTTGTGGAGGATCTTCAGTCTGTTCGTTTGTTTGTTTGTTTATTAGGATTTTAACATCATGTTTTACACATTTGGTTACATTCATGACAGGAAACGGGAGTTTATCTTCACACAAGTTTCATCAGTTCACAAGGTTATATCGAACACACTCATGGACAATTTAGTATCTCCAGTTTACCTCACTTGCATGTTTTTGGACTGTGGGAGGAAACCGGAGCTCCCGGAGTAAACCCACGCAGACACGGGGAGAACATGCAAACTCCACACAGAAAGGACCCGGACCGCCCCACCTGGGGATCGAACCCAGGACCTTCTTGCTGTGAGGCGACAGTGCTACCCACTTAGCCACTGTGCCGCCCCTCAGTCTGTTAAACATGAGACACTGAGTGAGGTACAAGCCAGATCCTGGAGCATAAGGAAACAAAGAAAGCCAAGAACTTTTTTGCACAAACTTCATGTTTGCTAGGAAATGTATGTAATCTTTTCACCTAAATTGTTATGCTGATTATATAATTTATAATGAAAATATTAAATTAAATTTGAGAAAGAAAAGCAAGATAGAAGCATTTTTACTAGAGGTGGATCTAAAGCTCATTTAGGTTAGATGGCTAAAGAAAATAGATTCGTGGATACTTTGTAATCCATCTTGGCACAGATCCTAGTTCCAACACGACCAGGCAGAGTACAGTCAAGATGAGGTCTTCTTATCTGTTAATGTAGGGGAAACAGTGATCCAGGCTCCCAGATAACAAAAACATTGGTAAGCATTGAACTTTGAACAGTGTTACTGTGATTATGGTGCAGATAAACATGACAGATATGACAGGTTAATAACCACAGTCTTCCAAGATCGTTTGACATCAGACATCAGGTTTTTACACCAGACTACTAATGTATCAACTGCAATCCTGCTGTCATAACTTTAAAGGCAAAAGTGCATTGTTTAACATCTTGTATATTTCCTTTCTTGTATCTTTTCCTCAGTCTACAGAAAAGTTAAAATCTACAAAACAATGACAATCGGAAAGAGCTCTAAAAAGAACAAGGCTCCCAAATCCCCTCCATTTTTGGACTGTGCCAGTGGATTCTACGAACGCTTAGATGAATTTGACATGAAGTTGAGGACAGGAGTGGAGATCACAGAGAAACTACCAACATCTAAGCCTGGAGTCGGAAAAAGCAGAACAGAGGGCAGCACAGGCTCAAGCTTGCCAGATAAACAGGATCATGGTGTTCTTGACTTTGAAGAGGGTATGATGGAAGACGATGGAATGACCCTGCTGAAAAGAAAGCCAAGCCGACTAAGCCAGCGCTGGAGCAGAAAAGGCTCCAAAAGGTCTAAGTCTGACAAACCCTCTGTGGATTTGGGGAGCAAGAGTTTGAGTACTAAGAATGACATGGCTCCTTCAAAGAACTTGGAAGTACAAGTAGAAACTCAGTCTGAAATGCAATCTAGTAAGAGAGCTTCAGATTTGATGGTGGTCCACTTTTCTGTGACGGAGTACGCTGATGATAAGATTCTCATTACAGAACGAAAGGAGGAACACTGGGAGATGGAAGGAAAAACAAACCCAGAAAACATGAAGGTCATGAAAAGGAGCTCATTTAGGCATTATGGCAAGGTGAGAAACCATGAAATTATAACATAAAATAATGAATAACTTTTAAGTCATGCCACTAATTACCAAGCTGGTATTGCCTGCTTTTCACCATGAAATTGATAACTCAGTATGAGTCGGACAATATACATATCTTTTGCTATAATTACATTTTACATTAGTGAGGTTTTACCTTGATTTAAGAAAACCTAAAAGGGCCAGCACAAGCTGTACCTGAACAGGTAGTGACACAGTTGTAGTTTAACTCGATGATGTAATCTGTTAATGATCAAACATTTCCCCGGAGGCTAGAGTTTTGTTACTTAATGCCGTTAAAATATGAGCTTTATTAATGCTGTACTGTATTTTGTAACTAATTAATACTATTCACTGAGCCTGGCGCCACCTGAAAATAACAACTGCAAGGCAGGAATACACGTTAGACTGAGTGCCAGTCCATTGTAGGGTAACAGCCAATAACAGACACCCACACCAACATGAACATCCTTCTCACAGATACATCACAAAATTACATGTGCCAAGTGTGGCCCATGGAACTAGGTGGAGCAAATTATCAGATAATAAAATGTGACTGGTCAAAATTAAACTAATAATGTACAGTGTAAAAGAGGATGTGATATATAAATTCCTCCAAAGAATTGAAGAATGATTGACAAGACCAAATAGTGTAACTTCTACCTGTTCATTTTTACCTAAATCTTTGTTTCAGTTATTTGTCCTTACTCTGTTATACAATTAAATTTTTGCCGTTTCTTTATTTTTATT
Organism: Trichomycterus rosablanca; assembly: GCF_030014385.1. Classification (NCBI taxonomy): domain Eukaryota; kingdom Metazoa; phylum Chordata; class Actinopteri; order Siluriformes; family Trichomycteridae; genus Trichomycterus; species Trichomycterus rosablanca. The sequence goes on along the minus strand of NC_085991.1, from coordinate 32,616,842 downwards.
CCCTTAACATTTCTCCTTGAATTAGCCACACATCCCCTTTTACATTTCACAGTACTATTTCTGTGAGCATTTATACTCTCCAGGATACTCTCCAGGTTAATTAATAACTGGAGATACAAAATTGCCCGTGATGGTGTTTGACATTGAACTGGTAAATCATGTGTAACCTGTAACGTTCTGTCCTGAATGAATGAATGTAACCACAGTGTAAAACATTAACATCTTTGACATTAAAATCCTAATAAATAAATTTCAGTTGGTTTAAACACTTTGTTTATTTGTTCTTTAGGTGCTGGATAAAGCCCTTCGTCGAGGATGGGAGACGTTTGTTGCCAACCTGAACAGTGTGACTCTCGCTCCTGTCTCTACCTCCTCATCTTCACCAAGCAAGTCTGAAATGGACAGGAAGTCTGCTCTGGCAGATTTTAGATAATATTTAATAATTTAATAATAATGCTTTTAATGTAATATTCATTTCATTTATTAATGTAATGCAAATACGTTAATCTAAGTTATAATAATTATTCCATTTTAATTTAATTCTTATGACAACATAGGCAAACTGTATTTTTATTTGGCAGAATTGTATTTGTTTAGCTATATAAAATTCAGCAGTAACTTTGATCTAGAATGGTGTGCGGTAAACAACCAGAGAGCAAGGTTAACATGTGCACTTGATGAACTAATATGATGATGAACTAATATGTTGTTGCCACATGGGTAAACAATAGGCTATTGGCCTATGGAACAAGAATCCTCTGACAACACCGAATGCTGTGTTTTCTGACTTGCTCTAAATGTTACGTAACTAAAGAGCTGGGAACAGTGTTACAAGGCATTAACTTGAAGCAGTAATTGCCTTTGCTATAAACATGTGTTTAAATGCACGATACTGGGAGCTCTTATGTTATCTTTTCAGAAATCTTTGTCTTAAATGTGTATTTTATTGGCCTTGATGTCTAAGACTGAGCCAGTTGACTGAGTTATGTGTATTTATTATTGGTAATTTATGATGTAATAATGAGTATGTCATTAAATCATGGTCCAAAACATTACAAATAGTCATTTTTGCAACTGCATTGGTTGTTTTAAAACAAGTAAATCCAAATGCAAGATAAATAAAAATGTAATGCACAAAATGTTTCCATTAATTGAACTTCAAGCAGAAAAAAAGCATAATGTCATACATAATAAAAAAAAGCATAATGTCATACAGAATAAAAAGAAAAAAAAGAAAAGCATAATGTCATACAGAATAAAAGATAAAATTACAGAATCTTGTATCAAAACATAAATATGAAGAAGCTTGTAAGAGCTAATAAGAGCTACCTCCACCTTTTGCCACTAAAACAGATTAAATCTCTGGAATGCTGTAAAACAAGTTCCAAATAGTCTGTGGTGCTGGGTTGGACCATTCCTCAAGAAGAAAATTATTACACTGCAGCTCTTTGAAATACGACCCCAAATCGGAAAATGGTGGGACAGTATGAAAAATGCAAAGTAAAAAAGCAGTTTTTATTCCATTGACTTTTCACTGCACAGTATAAACTCAAGATATTTCATGTTTTGTCTGGTAAACATAATTTCATTTGTTCATTTGTTGGTTATTCCTGCATTTAAGACCTGCAACAACCAAAAAAATTTGGGAGGGGGCAATTCAGAACCAGTAATGAGGTAAAAATGAATAATGATGTGATTTTAAACTGATGATTGTAATCATGATTTAGAACAAAAGCAGTATCCACAAAAGGCTGAGTCTTTGAAGCCACCTATTTTATTGTATCGTTTTGTAGTGAAAATAAAACTTCAGTTATTATTATTATTATTATTATTATTATTACTATACTATGTGTTTTTGGAGGGTGGGAACAAACCTAGAGAAAATCCACCTGAATACATAAAGATCATGGCAAGCTCCTTACAGACATGAACTAAAATAGAGTAACAAACCCAGGTCTTAGGGCCCCAGTGCTATGCTACACTCACACAACGTGCTGCACAGTTCTTTAGCAGCTAAGGATCAATGTTTTAGATTAATGAGTTTAACCAAACCAACGAGTTTAACTCTATCTATTCAGCATGGTTTACTATTACACTGGGAACTACATTTATGAAGTACAAACTAAGTCAATATTAACAGACAAATGATGGGCATACAAAACCAATACACTTATCTTGTTTAGAATATCAAAAATGCAAATAAAACACATCTGTACCTAATCTGCACTATCTGTTTAAAATGTAATAAATTCATATATTTAAGTATAAATGTAATATATGTTATGGAACTGAACATGAAGAGCTGAACATTGGCAACACAGTCAATACCTTACCTTCCATTGTCAGCCAGACATTTAGTGATCAGGTTACAAGTGTGTGAATACATGCTGTATATACACAAATGCACTAGTCTTCGCTAAGACTTTCACATTTACCACTAAACATAATGATTTATTTTAATCTATTATCACTACCCAGTATAGATAAATATCCCCACCCAACATTATTAAACTGGAGAAGCAGATACTGTACAAATACAGTACCAAACCATAAAGCATGGCTTACATGTCAGGTAGGCCTGCTCAAATGCTTTGGGCTTACACATTAACCATAGTTAGTTCACCTATGATTTGCACACATTCTCTGCAATGGTTATAACACAATGATAATGAATAATTATAACTATGCCATACTAATCAGGGGAAGAGGATCCACTCCAGAAAGGGCATTACAAAGCATTACACACTTACTCATTCATACCTAGTAGCAATTTAAAGTACACATTACACTTTCTGTTCTATTAACGAAGCTAAATACCATGGTAAATCTATTTTAACATGGAGAACATGCCAAATTGCAAAAAATAACCAGATTGGACCTGAGATCTTAGATATGTGGGGCTGCAAAACTATATGCTTTACTACCATGCTGTGTATAATAAGATATATTTTGTTTATGTACCCTTTACTTACATAGCTCCCAAAAGACATGCAAATAAGTGGTTAAAGTGATTGATTAAGTGAATGTGAAATACTGCTTAGTACAGGGTTTGTTTCTGCCATGTGGCCGTTGTTTTTAGGATTCAGACTCCAGACAAAACAGAATAAGGCATAGTTATAATTATTAATTATCATCGCTATTTTTGTTGTTATTATTATTGTTGTTGTTATTACAGCTATTGTTGTAACCTGGTACAGTGGTACCTTAAAAACTCGACGTCAATTGTTTTGGGAGTGGCGTTGGGTTTAAAAGGCGTTGAGTTTCAAGGTACAGTATTTTTCCCATAAGGATGTATGGGAAACCTGTTAATGCGTTCCATGGTCCTGTGGAACTGCATATATTTAGGCTAATGTAAAATAATAGGGTTGTTTTTGACACCTATACACTGAAAATACTGAAATACAATTAAAAACAGTTAAAAATTAATTAAAACCTGCACTTTACCTTTACTTCATTATTGTTTCCTTACGCTTCTTAATCATGGAGATGCTTGATCTTGGAATACTGTAATCTTTTAATACATGAAAAAAAAAACGGAACACGTTGAGTTTAAGGGAAACGTTGAGTTTAAGGGTACAAATTTCTCGACGCAGGGCGTTGAGTTTCAAAGATTTTGAGTTTAGGGGATGCTGAGTTACAAGGTACTACTGTATTAAGATAAGATTCCTTTATTGATCCCCATAATGTAGTCTCTAACACTCTTTCATTAAAGATTAAAAAACTCTTTAAATAAAAACAACAACAGAATTAGTAATAACAATAACAATAATATATGACAACACATTTATGGTGCTTAGATGTTTTTTATCCAAAGTGACTTACAGTTGTGACTAAATATAATGGAAGAAATTGAGGGTTAAGGGCCTTGCATTATCCAGTTCAGGGTCGCAGGAACACTGAAGAATATGGAAACGACTTACTTTTATCTATAGAAGTGCATTACGTGGGCTATATACCTGTATAATATAATGGCTTCAACACTGTGTGTGTAGTTCACTGCATCTCCTATAGAGAGCAGATTTACAACAGAACTTTGAGCGGGAATTTTGCAGGAAGTGACGTTTGATAGCGGTTAAACATAATGATCGCAAATTACAATTTGTATGTTATATTAATATAAAACGGCGTGTTATTATAGTGGTTATTACATCTGGATAATAAATTACTAAATAAAATTTCATCAAGACCTTTATATGGCGACAGAAAAGGGGCGGGGCTTCAGGTTTCAGGGGCTTAAAAGTCGTCGCCACATTCCCATCGGCCACTTTGCTGCGGTTTATCGAGGTGAGTGGTTGTGTCATGAGTTTTAAGAATTATGTTTTGCTCTATTTTTTTAATAAAGTATGTTCAATGTTCTGTACAGCCGGTGTTTAGAAATGCTGTATAGATGTAATAGCAAAAATGCAATCTTTATATTCTAATATTACGTTGCAAATAATCCGTCGGTAATGACCTGATCAACTCGTGGTCCGTTTTAAATCTGCAGCCATCCTAGTCCTGTTGTGTCCAGCTCTTCTAATTTTTACTTCAAAATGGACGTAAACTTAGTAATGTATTACTAGAAGGGGATATTTTTCTACATTTTCGTTGTGGATTGATAAATTGGCTTAACATAATGGTGCATCTTTATGAATAGCGGTATCAGCCCTCTCAGTGATGATAACTTTCACAGACCTGTACTGATACACTGTGATTGCAACTATATTATCTGACGAGAGGCTACTTATTTAATGCGTCGTGTTTCTGGACTGTACGGCTATTCTGGAGTGTATTTAGGGTCTTCATGTTCTCTTTCCTTCTTACGAACCATGCCCTGTTTTTTTTGCAGTTACAGGTCAATAAGTGCAGGCGATGCACTGGTGAGTATTTTAATCATCTTTTTGACATTCAAAGAAAGTGTGGCCAAACATCATTCGGTTCAAGCTTGTAGTTTCAACTAGAAGCTTGCTTACCATTCTGATAAAATACTGCCAGTTGTAAGCATGTGAGTTGTTGTGGTTTTTGCTTTACTTAAAAATGTGATTTACAAGTAGAAATGTAAGGGGGAAATTTCTTATTATTTAAATCTTTAAAAAAAAAAAATTTGCCCAAAGGGAATGCCACATACAAGGGGTGGGTAGGTGTGGTGAATGTCTGGCCTAACTTCCCCTTTGAGGCACTGCCACTCTTATGCTTTAACATGATTCTTGTGCTACAAGGATGATCCCTGAACTCTCTCTCACTGAATTCTATTGAGGATTCAAATGTTTTATTCTGAGTAGCTTTATCTTGATGCATGTAATTGCAACACAATATACTTTGACTAAATTGTAAAATATTCTCTACAGTTTCTGACCTGCTTGGCTTGGTGGTCATCTTAAATGGTAAGCCGTGTGCTGCTTTATTGTTCTTTGTCTGGGTGTTTGTGATGAATCAATTGACAAGCATATGTCTGATTTTCAGTGATGCTTACTTTTTTTAATCTGAACCCTTACCATGTGACGATACGAGTGTTCTGGACACTTAAAATATTGATACTAGTTTCTGTTTTCTTTCAGCAAAAGATGTTTTTGCCCTTGGACAAACCTATAGACTGGCCAGTATTCTGTGGGTACTTACTGGTGAGTCTAATGTTAGCCATAATGCTGTCCGAGCTGATGAGTTAATCTTAAAATTTCTGGACGACTATGTCCGATGGCATTCTTGTCACAAGTCTAAACACAGACCTTATACTATAGCCAAATTAGTCTGCTGGCTACACTTTAGCTTGTTAGTTTCTTAACTTCTTTTATTCCATGTTCAGCTACCTCCTGTGCCACCTCCCTGACTAGGTTTTAGCTGGTAAGTGTGTTTTTAAGTTTAACTTCTTTAGAGCTGTCTGAAAGGATGAGCTGGGTTTTACCCATTAAACTGGACGGCATTATTGTCCCATGGCATTTCAGTCACCAAAGCACTGATCAGGCAGCTCTCAAATTTTGATATGAAATGGTTTATTAAATGCCATACTCCATCTAATATATTTTACCATTGTAGGTCATACCCAATTTGAAGGCATGGCACCATGGCCTAGTAAGTGTGATGCTTTTTTTTTCTTTTCTGTTTACTCATTTCCATGATGTATTTTTTTCTTAGCTCAGTTTGAACCGATGTGAAAACGAATGAATATCTGAGAGATCATTGTACTAGATTTCTCTATCATTGTTGTATGAGGTTCTACACACTACTTTTGCTTTCTTTAGGCTCTGTTCTTTGTCTGGAAGTGACTGATGTCCTCTGTTCAAGGTAAATATCAATACCCAATAGTTCATTTTGATTCTGATCTCTGTGATGAAGATCCTAAGCTCACTTTGAACCAATGTGAAAAGTTAAGAACTCCTGAGAGATCACGCACTTGCTATGTGCACCCTCTTGGTTTGATCTATTTGTAAAACCTGCTTATTTCTTGATTACAGGGCAGTATTCTCTGGGCAACTGATCATTCTACCATGATTGCCAGGTATTTTTAAAGAGTCTTTAAATGTAATGGTAGCTTTTGCATCTTATGATGATTCTACTTGGAATCTCGTTCGTCTGAACCCCTGTTGAGAGTTATTACTGCTGACGATGCATTGATTTTCATAGCTGAAAGTGTAAAATTGAGCAAGAAGTAATTTTAGGTTTTTTTTAGGTAAATCTGCCAGTCCTTGGTTCAGTACTGGACAGTCTGCAGTAGAGGCAAGGTAATTCTTTTAGCTACTTGTATCTTAAGTATTCTGCATCTTATGATGATTTAACTTGGAATCTCGTTCGTCTGAAGCCCTGCTGAGAATTATTACTTCTGATGATGCATAGATGTTTTAACTAAATTGTTTGGAAATCGTTTGGCAAATATTAAGTGTAAACCTTTTATTTTAGGTGTACGTGCCAGCTTGGCGCTACAAATGGGTAAGGATCTTAAACTACACTTTAATACAAATTTCATACACAAACTGTACATGTCCCTGATTGGTATTGGCTGGTTCTTATGATGACTCTAGCACATGTCTTATGCCCTGTGTCTATGCCAGAACCTGAGAAGGTGAACCCACTGGTGTTGCCAGGGCAACAAGGAGATAACTTGTTGGGGTTACCAACTGTCTGAGGGCCCAGCTATAGTGATGGCATTTTAGTAAGACTGTTATTTCTGTATGTTAATGGCTTATATCTGTCTTTCCTTCTAGCTTGCATGAGCTGTCTGGCTTTCTGGAACAAACTTAGAATCTGGTGAGTGGGAAGCTGACAATCCTATTAGCAAAATTAATAGAAGTGATGAGCAGTGATTACCGCCCCAGTCTGATTTAAAGCTGACTGATTGGTTAACCCTCTGATCTATCCAAAGCTGTGGTGAACAAATTGTAAACTTTGATTTTTATTATCTGGTTCCATGTTTTAATGACATGCTTTTTGTTTTGTAGGTCCCCCCTCTAAACCTGAGTCACACGACTGGCCTGGAAAACCTAAAAAGGGTAGGTTTAGTGTACTGGTTACTGTACTTGGCTGAAATGACGAATAGTGATATACCGCCCCAGTCTGATTTTTGTGACTGATTGGTACCCCTCTGATCTGCCATTTTAGTGTGCAATTTTTTTGTGAAGTTTGTTTTTACAGATTTGGTGATACTAACTTTAACTTTTCTTTACTAGAACTCTTGGAGTTGATTGGAAGTTTTAGAACTAAGCAGAAATGCAAGGTTTGTGTTTAACTGCACTCAGCTGTGTAAATGATGAGTTGATTGTACCGCCCCAGTCTGATGTTTAATGACTGATTGGTATTTCTCTGATGCACTCCAGAATATTACAATCTAAAGTTCTCATTTAAAAAAAATAAATAAATTTGAAATACTGTACATTGGCCAGGTAGACTAATGTTTTTTATCTTTTGACTCTTGTAGGAGCTGATGGACTCATTCAGCCAGTTTATTCTCCAAGACTTATGTGGATGAAAAATGCTAATAAAGTTATTTTGTGAAATGAGTTTGTTTTCCACTTCTTTGATTTATCTATAGGATGTAATTCTTTCAGTTTCACCCTTGTTAATGAGTCATGACTTTTACTGCATATGAGTCAAAGTTGCTAAAAGAGGTAAAAATGCAGTGACCAAGACTAGTTACCAAAATTTGCTTGACTTGGATTTACAGAATATGAATAGGCTCTGCTTTAACTAGTACTGTAACCTACATACTTGAAAATGACTCAGGATGATCCCAATTTTTTTAGCTTAAGTTGTACTTTTATTAATTGCTTATGCCTGGCTATAGTCTAACAGTAATCTGCATGAAATGCACCTGTTGGTTGTACAGCTTTGGTCAAATATTTAGATAGTGTCGAATTATACAAGAACTGCAAATTGATGTGAATGTGGGCTTGGATTGGGCACAAAATTCACACTTGTTTATGCTTCATTCACAAATTTGCATGTTTTCATACAACTTAACCAATTTAAGTTGAGCTTTATTTTTAATCTAAAGCTAGAGGCCAATGGCATGAGTAGAATGCCGATGTTTTCTTAGTATTTAACATTTTAAATTTCAGATTAGGAAACTTATTTGTCTCACTGGTTGATTCTTATAGTTTGACACTAAACATGAGTTAGTCATTAACAGCAAATGGTGTTTTTAATCAAGACCCTTCATTGTTGGCTATAATTCTTCAAGTTTAGGGCAGCATATAAAAAGAGGGCAATGCAATTCTTTGAATCACTTTTAACTGGTATTTGAAAAACTTTTTTTTTTTTTTTTTTTTTTTACAAAATGCATAATGGGGTCATATAAGTAAGGATGAGCACCAACTTGTAAAGTATATTTAGTGAAAGTCCAGGCACTTCTCTCTATACTGCATAACAATTTAAATGTGGAAATCCTCAGACTCAGGAATCCTTTGAAAACTACATCAACTACTCATCTAAATTCTAAGTATAAAACAGATCTGTGGTCATATGGAAAGGCATAAATAAGTTCTTTAAGGACAAACATTTTAGAGCAACTTTGGCTTTGTTTTAAGGGCAATCAATGCCCTTCAACATAATGCCAAGCAACAGTCTGAACGGTTGTGTAATCAGAAAAACTGATAATGAAGCACTGTAGTATAGTGAAATAATGCTAGAACATCTGCTGACAGAGCATTTTAGATGAGTGTTAACTGGGATCCCAATATTAGAGCATATGTATGATTAAATAGTAAATTAAAAAGTGACTTGTCTATTAGTATTTCACAGTTTATATTTTGGTCAGCTGTAATCTGCACTGTGGACATGTTTGTTGAAAATCCTTAAGTATACCATGGATAGTATATGTAAATAAAACATCACCCACCTAGATCACACCACCTAGAGCTTTAAGTAAAAGAACACTAAAAAGCATGACTAGAGTATGTACAATGTGTTTTACCATTTTTATACAGTTCGTCAAATGATAATGACCTTTACAAGCAGATCTGCTACAATTTATATTGATGGTATTACTGTAAACATTTAAAACCAAAGGTTTCAATTTGTTTGACCAATAATATTCTCATCCACTCAACTGAAACTACAGAACAGCTGTTGAGAGTAGATGTGTCACAACTGATCATATCTGGTACAAAATGATAACTATGATGGGCCTCAATTGACTGAGCAAATTTAGTCTGAAATGTAATGCTCAAACGTGCCAAAAGAGCTGGACTTTTACTGTAACTGAAGTACACAAAGCCGAAACACTGTAAAAAGCCATTCTCTCAGTCTGCTGTGAAAATCCGTGCAGCAATGTCTTCCAGGAGCCAGTCTACACCCGTCAGGAGGTTCTCGCCAGTCACTGCGCTGCAGCCGATTATACACCAATGATGTGTCTTGATGTCATCCAGAGCAAGAGCCTGTCCAAAACAAATTACTATATGAACAAGGATAGACATAGTGCTACATGTATAGTAATTCATTATATTTAAAGGTACACTGCAAGACTGAAATCATCACACCAGACATAACACATCGAATTCAAGCTAAAAAGTTTAATCTGAACACAAGACATTCTGAATTTATTATTTGCTTTTGTTTGTCAGTTAAAGGTTCAAGAGAATTGTCTCGTCTTGGATTAAAATGTCCCAACATATTTATTTATTTATACATGTTATTTTTATTAACCGCTTTATCCTAATTAGGGTCCGGTTCTACCAAAAACACTGGGCACAAGGCAGTGAAAACAAAAATAATCTGTGCAGTGCTGGGGCTTTGTAGAACAATAATAGTTACCTCTTTGATGGCATCTTTTGACAATGCACCAGGCAGATCCTGTTTGTTGGCAAAAACTAGAAGTGTGGCTCCTGCTAGTCTCTGGTGTAAACAAAGAAAAACAATTAGAAAATGCAAAATATATCTATACAATCATAGATTCTATGGACTTTACTTTCTCACCTCCTCCAGTAAGAGTACACTGAGTTCTTTCTTGCAGTCCTCCAGTCTCAGTCGGTCTGCACTGTCCACCACCCACACAAGTCCATCTGTACTCTCAAAATAATTTCTCCAGTACGACCGCAAAGACTTTTGACCCCCTACATCCCAGATGTTTAACTTGAACCTATTTACAAATAAGAACAAAAATGAAAGAAACTAATAAATATATAAAGTGCAGCACACACACTAGTCCTCTGACGTAGACAATGTATATGTGCAAAACAAATCAAATGTATTAAGCCTGTATTTATGTATTTACCCTGACAAACTTGCCGATGGGTTAATGTAAGATTGATATTTACCCTCTATGTTCTAGTGTCTTTATGTTGAATCCTAGTGTTGGAGAAATGGTGCTGACATCCTCACCATTGAACTTCTTTAAAATGGTTGTTTTTCCTGCATTGTCCAGGCCACTAAATTTACTGTTAAGGTTGCATGTATACATCACTATGCATGTTTAATAAAAATGATATTAAAACAAATAATTAAAAAACTTTATTTATTTGGGGCATTTTTCATTTCAAAGCGTGACTGCATACAGCAGGGGTTCCTAAACTGTGCATGCACTTTGATACTATGAACCTAACACTCTTGTACATTTGTGCATGTGTGGCCTGGTGTGGTGTAGCCCAACTGGCAAAGGATTAAACATGACTGATATACACTGATCAGCCATAACATTAAAACCACCTCCTTGTTTCTACACTCACTGTCCATTTTATCAGCTCCACTTACCATATAGAAGCACTTTGTAGTTCTACAATTACTGACTGTAGTCCATCTATTTTCTGCATGCTTTGTTAGCCCCCTTTTATACTGTTCTTCAATGGTCAGGATTCTCCCAGGACCACTACAGAGTAGGTATTATTTAGGTGGTGGATCATTCTCAGCACTGCAGTGACACTGACATGGTGGTGGTGTGTTAGTGTGTGTTGTGCTGGTATGAGTGGATCAGACACAGCAATGCTGCTGGAGTCAAAAACACCTCATTGTCACTGCTGGAGTGAGAATAGTCCACCAACCAAAAATATCCAGCCAACAGCGCTCCGTAGGCAGCATCCTGTGACCACTGATGAAGGTCTAGAAGATGACCAACTCAAACAGCAGCAATAGATGAGCAATCATCTCTGACTTTACATCTACAAGGTGGACCAACTAGGTAGGAGTGTCTAATAGAGTGGACAGTGACTGGACACAGTATTTAAAAACTCCAGCAGCGCTGCTGTGTCTGATCCACTCATACCAGCACAACACACACTAACACACCACCACCATGTCAGTGTCACTGCAGTACTGAGAATGATCCACCACCTAAATAATACCTGCTCTGTGGTGGTCCTGACCATTGAAGAACAGGGTGAAATTAGGCAAAAAAAAAAGTATGAAGAGAAACAGATGGATACAGTCAGTAATTGTAGAACTACAAAGTGCTCCTATAAGGTAAGTGGAGCTGATAAAATGGACAGTGAGTGTAGCTACAAGGGGGTGGTTTTAATGTTATGGCTGATCAGTGATAATGGAAACTGGTAATTTAAAGAGATTTAAAATATGATTGCATTAATAAAATCTTTAATTAATGAATATGATGTACAATTGTATAGACTGATGGTTGGGGTCATCTAAAAATAATCAATTATATATGATAGTCGGCTACTGCACACGTGTCGGAGGGGGAATGTGTCAGTTTGCTCTCCTCAGTCGGACGGGGATCTGCACCAGTAGAGAGGAAGCATAACGCAACTGGGTAAAAATTGGACATGCTAAAAAATCGGGAGAAAAGGGGGAGAAAATGCATAAAAAAAGAATTTTCCCCTACTAATTTATTTTTATGAACATGTATTTGTTTACTACACAGTATATACTGTACATGGGGGCCTAAGACCACTAGTAAACATGAATTTATAGTGCATGGCTCTTGAATTTTAAAGGTTTTTCTCCTTTGACAAAACATATGATGAGCAAGACAATTGAAAATAAAAGTTAAACATTTATTAGTATTTGCCACTACTAGGCATTTTTGTAAACCTATGTCAGTAATTTGTAAGGGCAGTTGTAGCCCAGTGGTTAAAGTAATGGACTAGTAAGCAAAAGATCGTCAGTTCAAACCCCACCACGGCCAGGTTGCAGCTGTTGGGCCCTTGAGCAAGGCCCTTAACTTTCAATTGTTAAGACTGTACACTGTAAGTCGCTTTGGATAAAAGTGTCTGTTAAAATGTAAATGTAATTTTTTTGTACAAAATATTAAGAAAAATGCAAAACAGAAGCATATGCAATAGTGCCCTCAGACCCACTGGATGTACTGGATGTGTATTAAATAATACAAATAAAGGTGGTTAAATGCCTGTTTCTTCTCAGTTGGTGTTTTAATTACTCAAATATATTTAATATTTAATCAAAGCCTTCTGGACAACTGATTGCCGAGGTTGACAAACGAGCAAAGAGAATTAAAAGCTGCAATGTTTGAGGTTTCACTTTACTTTAAATTACTGAACTAATATTTAGTGGCAGAACAATTGTTTCCGAGATCTGTGTTGCATGGAGTCGACCAACTTCTGGCACCTCTGAACAGGTATTCCAGTCCAGGATGATCAGACTACATTCCACAGTTCTTCTGCAATTTTGGGTTTTGCCTAATATCAGCCCACAAGTTCTCTATGGGATTGAGGTCAGGGGATTGGGCTGGTCACTCTATTACCTCAATCTTGTTTGTCTGTAACCAAGATGTTTTGGGTCATTGTCATGTTAAAACACCCATTTTAAGGACATTTCTTCTTTGACATAGGGCAACATGATCTCCTCAAGTATTCTGATATATTCAAACTGATCCATGATCCCTCGTATGTGATAAATAGGTGTAACACCATGGTATGAAAAACATCCTCATATCATAGTTTTGTACCACCATGCTTTACTGTCTTCACAGTGAACTTTGGCTCGAATTCAGTGCTCGAGGGTCATCTGACATACTGTCTATGGCCACTTGACCCAAAAAGAACAATTTTGCTTTCACCAGTCCACAAAATGTTGAGCCATTTCTCTTTGGACCAGTCAATGTGTTCTTTGGGAAATTTGAACCCATTCAGTACATGTCTTTTTCTTAACAACGGGACTTTCCAAGGAGTTCTTGCTGGTAATTTGGCTTCATTTAATCATCTTCTGTACTCACTGGTAACTTCAGATGTTCCTTGATCTTTCTGGAGGTGATCACTGGCTGAACCTTTGCCATTCTGGCTATTCTTTGATCCATTCAAACAGTAGTTCCACGCTTCCTTCTGCATCTTTCAGGTTTTGGTTGTCACTTTAAGGCATTTGAGATCATTGTAGCTGAGCAGCCTATCGTTGCTGCCCTTCTCTGTATGTTTTTTTCCCTCTAAAATCAACTTTTTAATCAAAGTACGCTGTTCATCAGAACAATGTCTGGAACAACCCATTTTACCCAGTATTTCAGAAGGAAATGCGCTATGACCAACCTGTGCAACATTTGCCACCCTCCTAAATTAAATAAGGGCCAAAATTGACACCCATTCTTCTGCAGAATGAATGACTTCACCAATTGAACTCCTCACTGCTATTATTTTGAACAAGCCCCTTTCAATCAATGCTTCGATTACTCAGAATGAACGACATGCATGTCCTAATTGTTGGGTTTGTTTTGTTTTCAATACTCTACTACAATTTCAAGTAAATTTTTTGCTATGTAGAAATAGCATTTCTACTAAAAACAGTGATTTATCAGGTTAATGGTGTTGGACTGCTATTTTTTTTAACACCACTGTATAACCTATAAAATGATACAGATAACCTATATAATGATACAGATAACCTATATAATGATACAGATAACCTATATTAAGGTACAGATAACCTATAGAATGGTACAGATAACCTATATAAAGGTACAGATAACCTATAGAATGACACAGATAACCTGTATGAAGGTACAGATGACCTATAGAATGATACAGATAACCTATATAAAGGTACAGATAACCTGTATAAAGGTACAGATAACCTATAGAATGATACAGATAACCTATATAAAGGTACAGATAACCTATAGAATGATACAGATAACCTATATAAAAGGTACAGATAACCTATATAAAGGTACAGATAACCTATATAAAAGGTACAGATAACCTATAGAATGGTACAGATAACCTATAGAATGGTACAGATAACCTATAGAATGGTACATATAACCTATAGAATGATACAGATAACCTATATAATGATACAGATAACCTATATAAAAAGGTACAGATAACCTATATAAAGGTACAGATAACCTATAGAATGGTACAGATAACCTATATAATGGTACAGATAACCTATAGAATGGTACAGATAACCTATATGATGATACAGATAACCTATATAAAAGGTACAGATAACCTATATAAAGGTACAGATAACCTATAGAATGATACAGATAACCTTCTATATAAAGGTACAGATAACCTATATAAAGGTACAGATAACCTATAGAATGATACAGATAACCTTCTATATAAAGGTACAGATAACCTATATAAAGGTACAGATAACCTATAGAATGATACAGATAACCTATAGAATGGTACAGATAACCTATAGAATGATACAGATAACCACCTATATAAAGGTACAGATAACCCATATAAAGGTACAGATAACCTATATAAAGGTACAGATAACCTATAGAATGGTACAGATAACCTCCTATATAAAGGTACAGATAACCCATATAAAGGTACAGATAACCTATAGAATGATACAGATAACCTCCTATATAAAGGTACAGATAACCCATATAAAGGTACAGATAACCTATATAAAGGTACAGATAACCCATATAAAGGTACAGATAACCTATATAAAGGTACAGATAACCTATAGAATGGTACAGATAACCTATAGAATGGTACAGATAACCTATAGAATGATACAGATAACCACCTATATAAAGGTACAGATAACCCATATAAAGGTACAGATAACCTATATAAAGGTACAGATAACCTATAGAATGGTACAGATAACCTCCTATATAAAGGTACAGATAACCCATATAAAGGTACAGATAACCTATAGAATGATACAGATAACCTCCTATATAAAGGTACAGATAACCCATATAAAGGTACAGATAACCTATATAAAGGTACAGATAACCCATATAAAGGTACAGATAACCTATATAAAGGTACAGATAACCTATAGAATGGTACAGATAACCTCCTATATAAAGGTACAGATAACCTATATAAAGGTACAGATAACCTATAGAATGGTACAGATAACCTCCTATATAAAGGTACAGATAACCTATATAAAGGTACAGATAACCTATATAATGATACAGATAACCTATAGAATGGTACAGATAACCTCCTATATAAAGGTACAGATAACCTATATAATGATACAGATAACCTATAGAATGGTACAGATAACCTCCTATATAAAGGTACAGATAACCTATATAATGATACAGATAACCTATAGAATGGTACAGATAACCTCCTATATAAAGGTACAGATAACCTATAGAATGGTACATATAACCTATAGAATGGTACAGATAACCTCCTATATAAAGGTACAGATAACCTCCTATATAAAGGTACAGATAACCTCCTATATAAAGGTACAGATAACCTATATAAAGGTACAGATAACCTATATAATGGTACAGATAACCTCCTATATAAAGGTACAGATAACCTATATAAAAGGTACAGATAACCTATATAAAGGTACAGATAACCTATATAATGGTACAGATAACCTATATAAAGGTACAGATAACCTATATAAAGGTACAGATAACCTATAGAATGGTACAGATAACCTATATAAAGGTACAGATAACCTATATAAAGGTACAGATAACCTATAGAATGGTACAGATAACCTATATAAAGGTACAGATAACCTATATAAAGGTACAGATAACCTATATAAAGGTACAGATAACCTCCTATATAAAGATAACCTATATAAAAGGTACAGATAACCTATATAAAGGTACAGATAACCTATATAAAGGTACAGATAACCTATATAAAGGTACAGATAACCTATATAAAGGTACAGATAACCTATAGAATGGTACAGATAACCTATATAAAGGTACAGATAACCTATATAAAGGTACAGATAACCTATATAAAGGTACAGATAACCTATAGAATGGTACAGATAACCTATATAAAGGTACAGATAACCTATATAAAGGTACAGATAACCTATATAAAGGTACAGATAACCTCCTATATAAAGGTACAGATAACCTATATAAAAGGTACAGATAACCTATATAAAGGTACAGATAACCTATATAAAGGTACAGATAACCTATATAAAGGTACAGATAACCTATAGAATGGTACAGATAACCTATATAAAGGTACAGATAACCTATATAAAGGTACAGATAACCTATATAAAGGTACAGATAACCTCCTATATAAAGGTACAGATAACCTATATAAAGGTACAGATAACCTATATAAAGGTACAGATAACCTATATAAAGGTACAGATAACCTATATAAAGGTACAGATAACCTCCTATATAAAGGTACAGATAACCTATATAAAAGGTACAGATAACCTATATAAAGGTACAGATAACCTATATAAAGGTACAGATAACCTATATAAAGGTACAGATAACCTATAGAATGGTACAGATAACCTATATAAAGGTACAGATAACCTATATAAAGGTACAGATAACCTATATAAAGGTACAGATAACCTCCTATATAAAGGTACAGATAACCTATATAAAGGTACAGATAACCTATATAAAGGTACAGATAACCTCCTATATAAAGGTACAGATAACCTATATAAAAGGTACAGATAACCTATATAAAGGTACAGATAACCTATATAAAGGTACAGATAACCTATAGAATGATACAGATGCAGTAGAGAAACAGGCAGTTTGAAAGGATACAGCATGAGTAAGCGCATCTCTCGCTCTTTATGCTTCAACTTCTTTAATATGGTTAATAATCCCATTGTAAACTCTTTATCAGCAATCAATGTTATCAATGTTAATATAAATCAACTGGTAACTATAAATACATAGCTAACTATTAACATGCCATATTCAATATAGAGATGCCAGCAGTCCATTCACACTCCCGCTATTACAGCCTGCTTTAAAACTAGGAAGTGTTGTTGTTGTTAAGTCCAACATTCTTAAAAACGATTGGTCACAAAGACCATTCTGGAAAATAATCAAGTTATATGATTGGCTATCTTTTTTAAACCCGGCTATAATCTCAACTCCACCAACCATATTAACCCTTTTGGGCGAGTTGATACAGAGGATTGGTTAAAGCAGATGTCAATCATCATTTGGCTGCGATTCAAATAACGTTTTACTCCCTATTCCCTACACACTTCCAAGTGCATTACGTGGGTCATTCTACCTCGTTTGCACAAAACAACATAAGTACATTCAGAATTTTTCCGGCGTTAATTTAATATTCTTACTTGATTAAACTGTGATTCAGAAACTAGTAGCTGGTGCAGTAAATATTAAATAGATTTTAAATAGGCCTTTGATCATAGTTTAGTGTGGTAAAAATTGCCTACATTGCCATCTAGAGGCACTAAGAGTTGTAGTCCTAGGCATGAGCAGTCGCAACCAAAGTACACAAGTCCATGGAAATGGTGCAGAGGTCCCCCACTTGGAAATGACTAAATAATAATAATAATAATAAAAAAACCGTTGACACACATTTGGGAGCATATAATTTATACTAAGAATATTGATTTTTACACCGGATAGCAATGAGTATAAACAATTGGGAGATATGTCCACACAATGTCATTTGTCATCATTTATGTACAGTGTTGGACCACAAGAAATGTTGGGTCTTCTTGTAGTTTTATTTAATGAACCTCTTGCTTTACCACCAAAATGGTACATGGGAATAGTAATAAATAAAACGATGAGATTATGTAGCATTAAAGTACGAATAAATTATGAATGTATATAATTTACATAACAAAAACCGGGCGGCACAGTGGCTAAGTGGGTAGCACTGTCGCCTCACAGCACGACGGTCCTGGGTTCGATCCCCAGGTGGGGCGGGCCGGGTCCTTTCTGTGTGGAGTTTGCATGTTCTCCCCCTGTCTCAGTGGGTTTACTCCGGGTGCTCCGGTTTCCTCCAACAGTCCAAAGACATGCAAGTGAGGTGAATTGGAGATACTTAATTGTCCATGACTGTGTTCGATATAACCTTGTAAACTGATAAATTTTGTGTAATGAGTAACTTCAGTTCCTGTCATGAATGTAAGCAAAGTGTAAAACATGATGTTAAAATCCTAATAAACAAACAAGCAAACATAACAAAAACAAAAGATGACAGCCACACCGTGACTTGTGGTTAAAAACCTAGTCAGGGTAGACCAAATTGGAAAAAAATAATGGGGAAAAACGTAGACACAGACTTCTAACATATAAAGATTAATGACAGCAGCATTTAACAAAAAAATATTTTTCTTATCACTTAACATGGGTTTTTATTGAGTATGAATTAATAACTTATTATTTATAATTATGGATTACACTTTTTTATACAAATCTCATTTTCAAAAACAAGAATCTGTGATTTGTTAATTAACTTGACCATTCATATAACTGGCAAAAGTACAAAAAAGATATCCAATATTTTTACTGACCAACGTAACTATTTTTTGTAAATAAAAAGAAATTTTGGAATTTGATGCCTACATCTCACTTAAAAGCACTGAGGCAGAGGCATATTACCACTCTTATATCACCTTTGCCATTCATCACACTTTTTAATGGTTTGAGAACTGAGGATATACTAAATTTTTTGACAATTTCTGTTTGATACAAGACTTCAGCTGCTCAGCAGTCCAAGGCCACCTCTGTCTAATTCCCCTCTCAATTATGCACAATACATTTTCATTAGGAGACAAATCTGGACTGCAGGTATGCCAGTCAAGCCCATGCACTCTGTGTCTCCAAAGCTACATTGTTAATTGGAGCTCACACAAGCATGACATTGTCATGCTAAAATAATCATGGTCTTCCCACAAAAATATGTCAGCTTGATGGCAGCATATGTCTTTCTAAAATCTTCTGTTTCTATGGCACCTTTACAAATAAACAAATCGCCCATGTTGTGGCCACTGATGCACACACATACCATGACATAGCATCTTTGCTGCTTTTTTTTCTTTGACATTGTGAAATCAATGTTTGTTAGTTTCTCAAAATAGCTTGGGGCCCAGAGAACTATGCATTGCTTCATAGACATAATGTCTGGCTTTCTCTTTGTGTAATAGAGTTTCAGGTTGCATTTCTTAATTGACTGTGTTTTCGAGGCCATGTGGATATATTTATCACAGTAGTTGACGATTTTGTCATGCAATGCAAGGTGAGGTTTTGTCACACATCATTCAACAGTGGTTTCAGGCCTTCCCTCTTTACATGGCCAAGATTTCTCCATATTCCCTGAATCTTTTCACAATATTATGCACAGCAGATTGTGAAAGACTTATTTGCAAATAATAATCCTTTGGTGGAACCTTCTTTTATATGCATTCATAATACCCTTACCTTTTACTAATTCCTCTGCATCAAGTATCATATCACATTGCATATATTTGCACAGAGAGTTCTCATGTGGACTGATGTTTTAAGCAGCCGTCCACATGATACAGTTGTTGTGCTAGAGTACCAAAAAAAGTGTGTGTACCTTTGAACTAATGTAATATTAGTATTATAATCAGGTGGCCCCAGGTCCAGGGTATTAAATATTTTCTCAGGTCACTTTCTCAGATTAAGTATGCTCTAGTATGAGTTTGCGTGTGCTCTGAAGGAGGTTTCTTCAAGGATGTTTCAGTATTTGGCTGCATTAATCCACCTCTAAATTCTTAACAGCCTCCTTGTCCAAGGCGCTAAAAAACATGCACATAGTATAATGCTGACACCATCATGTTTCTTCATGGTATTAGCAAATTAATATGCTGTACCTGTTTTCCATCTGTTTTTCATTTTTTTCCAAAATGCAACAGGACTCCAATTAAAGTCAAAAATAATTTTGTGATTAAGAGAATCCTTTTATAACATGTTTTTGCTTTGTCATTATGGGTGATTAAGTGAAGATTGATGGTTAAGTCACACTGTAAATAAAATAAATAGCACAATTATTTAAAACCCAATAATAATGTTATAAAATAACATTTGGTACCAGAAATGAAAGGAAAAAAAGTCTTTCTCTTTCTTGGCTCAGCTCCGAGGGTTTTCCCTGTTTCCCATAATCTTACGTAACAGGAAGCGGAATTTGAAAAGCAGCAGCCGTGGCCCATAATCCCAGACATCGAGTCATCATTCATAGTCGTTTTAACCGGCTGTTTTAATACATGAATTCCTAATCAGATTTTTTTCAATTAAATGTGTTCTTTATAACAGAACGGATTGGAAATTTCCAGGTCTGGAACCTCTTAACCTCTCCCTCTGTTTCTCAGTTCTCTGGAACATCACCCAAATTTAAACATGCCTGGTTTTTTATGAATAAAAACGATTTACATGAATAGTGTAGAGTCAGGTGAACAGTTGTGCTGATGCAGGCAGTAACTAAATACAGAACTAGGAGGAAGCAAAGAAGATAGGAGAGTCTATAACACAGCCTATAACTTTGTTTAGCTTTATTCATCTTATGTCTGTTATATGTAGGCTGTATCTTTGTTTGTCTGATGCCTGTGATATGTACAGCATTATTAATCTTATGTTGGTTATAAGACATAAAGCAGGTTACTCATTTCAAGGCATACAAGAAAAACCTATATAGCTGACAAATTAAATAAAGCTAGCTGGTCATATAACAACATAAAACCAATAAAGCTGGGTGTCTATTTCCAGCTTTATTTGTCCGGTGTCTAGTGCATGTGCAGCTTTATTGTTCTGATGTGTTATATTGACACTGTTTTGTCCAACTTTATGTGTCTGTAGAATGTCCAGCTTTATCCATATTATAATGCACATTATCACTATTATTTTAAGTTTTTTTATTTTTCTGAACGACTGCAATAAATTTTTACTGGTGTTTTATTTAAGTATATTTATTTAAAAGGATCACGTCCACACTGGCAGGCTGAAGGCCTACATGAACTTACGACTGGCTGTTCATACAGGGTGGTAGCCAAATATGGACTCCTCATAACTGAAGCAATTATCACCTTTGCTGGCTGCACAGAGACAAGGGATAATGTGTTGATCAGGGTGTGGCTCTCCGTACACAAAGCTGATTTGCATATGACCTTGCTTCGTGCAGGTGAAAAGATACAGACTTGTCAGAGGGGACGTGTGTTAGTCATAACTCTCCTCAATCAGGGTGGGGATCGGCATCAGTAGAGAGGAAGCGCAATGCAATTGGGTAATTGAATACGATGCGAAAATATAAAGGGATGTCATTATTTGTTACACCTATTTGTAATCAGACCAAAAATAAATATTTGAAAAGGTATATTTTAATAATTTAATGCAAACAGGGACAATAATACTATGTGCACACAATTAATATGGGGCACGAGGGCAGTTGTAGCCTAGTGGTTACAGTACTGGACTAGAAAGCAAAAGGTTGCCTGTTCAAACCCCACCACTGCCAGGTTGCAACTGTTGGGCCCTTGAGCAAGGCCCTTAACTCTCAATTGCTTAGACTGTATACTGTAACTCGCTTTGGATAAAAGCATCTGCTAAATGCCTAAAATGTGATGTAATATCTTAAATCTGGTTAAAACCATTGGTGTGTTGATGTCAAAGCTCTGCTTTGAAGCATTTTCATTTTCGTCCAGCTGTATGTATAATTTTATTCGTCTAATGTATATAATTTAGCTTCATCCATCTAATCCTTGTTATACTCTATGTTCAGTGTTACTCCCTTGATGGGGCGGCACGGTGGCTAAGTGGGTAGCACTCTCGCCTCACAGCAAGAAGGTCCTGGGTTCGATCCCAGGTGGGGCGGTCCGGGTCCTTTCTGTGTGGAGTTTGCATGTTCTCCCCGTGTCCGCGTGGGTTTTCTTCCGGGTGCTCCGGTTTCCTCCAACAGTCCAAAGACATGCAAGTGAGGTGAATTGGAGATACTAAATTGTCCATGACTGTGTTCGATATAACCTTGTGTGAACTGATGAACCTTGTGTAATGAATAACTACCGTTCCTGTCATGAATGTAACTAAAGTGTGTAAAACATGACGTTAAAATCCTAATAAACAAACAAACAAACTCCCTTGTTAATTATATGTTCAGATTTATCTGACGACTGTCTGTCTAGCCCTTTTTCTGAATGTGTCTGGTTATTATTCATTTGGTGCTTGTCATGTTTATGAATAGTATCTTAACCATTGGTGTTTCTTATGTGTGCAGCAGTATTTGACTGAGCCTGTTCTGTAGCTAAAATAGTTTCTCCCTGCGTTGTGTGTGTGTGTGTGTGTACAGATCCAGGGGGCAGGAGGTGGGTGTGTGTATGTAAGCATAAGGACGGGAAAGATTTAAAGAGTACGGGAAATCGACCTGGCGCAATGTGTCCTTCCTCCCTCCTTCCACCTCCGCGAACGCGCCCGTTTCAAATAATGTGAAAGTGAAAGAATCTCTGCTGGGTCTGGTCCCAGTGTTATAAAGCGCAATCACAGCTCCCAGCACTAACAGTGCAGTCTGACATGCTGCTAACATTACTGTATGCTGCATCAGCACTGCACCTACTCACTCATTCCACAGAAACAGCAGCCAGCCTGGAGGATTTATAAGGACACCAGACAAGAAACGTTCTTCACTGAATAGAGTAACATGGAAGCATCGCCCTAACAGCTTTTATCTGCTTTAAAATATCAGAGTGAATTGTTTTGGGGTTTTTTTCCGAAATGCCGGTTGCTGTAATGGAAGGACTAGACGAGGAAACAAATTCCTGTTATGGAAGTGAATCTCAAAGTCCACAGGACTGGGTAATGCAACTATTAAAGCACTTTATTTTAATATAAGCATACTGTAATGTGCAGAGAATGCCAGTGTGAATTAACAGCAATATTAATATTAAGACCAGTTTTACTAATAATTTGGTTTAAAATGATGTAATTTTATACACCAGTTATACAATATTGACAAAACATAATAATAATAATGACTAATAATTCATTCATGCTTTAAAACCTGCAGATTCTCTACTGCTTACTGATTTATATTTTATATGTTTGTTTGTTTATTAGGATTTAACGTCATGTTTTACACTTTTGGTTACATTCATGACAGGAAACGATAGTTATTCATTACACAAGGTTCATCAGTTCACAAGGTTATATCGAACACAGTCATGGACAATTTAGTATCTCCAATTCACCACACTTGCATGTCTTTGAATTGTGGGAGGAAACCGGAGCACCCGGAGTAAACCCACGCAGACACGGGGAGAACATGCAAACTCCACACAGAAAGCACCCGGACCGTCCCACCTGGGGATCGAACTCAGGATCTTCTTGCTGTGAGGCGACAGTGCCCACGGAGCCACTGTGCCGCCCCATATTTTATATATATATTTTATTTATTTTTATTTTTCTGATGTACCTTGAGCTGTTGTAATACTTTACTTTCCCTCTGGGATTAATAAAGTGATCTATCTATCTATCTATCTATCTATCTATCTATCTATCTATCTATCTATCTATCTATCTATCTATCTATCTATCTATCTATCTATCTATCTATCTATCTATCTATCTATCTATCTATCTATCTATCTATCTATCTGGGACAGTGATAGCCTAGTGGGTAGAGCTTTGGGCTCCGCTATGCATCTAAGGTTGGGCTCTTGAGTGCATACAATGGCTTCAAAAAAAGGCATTCTTCTTTTTCTTCTTTTATATTTAAAACACATTTATATAACTGTAAGGTGGCTGTGAGTTAACTATAAAATATAGTAAGTCTTGGTTGTTGGTGATGAGGCAAGGAACCCTATGCAAGTGTGTCCAAGATTCCTAGTAGTGCACCTGACAGTGATGTGACTATTACATTTAAACTACAATATCTAACCTAACACAATATTGTACAGTATGCTGTATATTTGGAAAGAGGCAAATACTAATCTACAGATTCCATCATTAATGAAAACTTATATTATTATTACTAGCAGTAGTTGTCACTACTCCTGGAGGAGTAGTAGTAAATTGCCCTAAGGAAATACTTCCTATAATAAGTTGTAACTGTAGTAGCAGAAGCTGAAGTTATTTGCTTTTGTAATAAATAAATCAGTAAATTCTTAAGAACTGCATGCTTACTATATGCTTATTTGCACCTTGTTTGAAATGTTAGGGCAATCAGACGGGTAAAGGAGTATACCAGCAACGACAAAGAAACAGAGATGCAGCCCGCAAAAGTCGAAAAAAGCAGACAGAGAGGGCAGACATTCTCCATGAGGTCAGTATGCATATGTACATA
This sequence comes from Trichomycterus rosablanca, assembly GCF_030014385.1. Lineage (NCBI taxonomy): Eukaryota > Metazoa > Chordata > Actinopteri > Siluriformes > Trichomycteridae > Trichomycterus > Trichomycterus rosablanca. The sequence goes on along the minus strand of NC_085991.1, from coordinate 32,591,958 downwards.
TAATTATTTACAGTTCTTAATATTACTGCTATATAATTGTTCACTTATCTCATTTGAGCACTAGTCTCATTGTCATCTTTCAAAAACACTCACATAAATCTTAAATATCAACTGTAAATTTATTTGAGTGGGTAAAATGAAGACAGTTAACTTTTATAACTTATACCTGCTTTACGTTTGAGTTGCACATGTAATAATTGTGTGTGTGCGCAGGTGTGTGAATGTGTGTGTGTGTCAGAAAGAGAGAGAGAGAGAGTAATAAACTGTTCCTGCCCTGGTAGGCATTTCTTGGAAGCCTGCTCTGTTAAGGGAAGGGTGAGGGTAAAAAAAGTTCAGATTCATCTGTGTGCGTCACTTATGGCTCATTTGAGTCCTCAGGGGGCAACAGTTACAAAAAAGTATTTGTAAAGTCTTTTGTCAACTTACCAAATGATTCGCTTTTTTTATTTACATTTTGTGAGTGAGATCTTAGTGGACAAGAGTGTATTGTTTTTAAAGTACTACTTTGTTTTACTTTTACTTTCTGTTTTGAGCTCATTCAAATCCTGGAGTTTCCACTCAGTCTGATTTCATCATCAAGTATGCGTGGGGTTTCTCTGGGTTCTTCAGTCTTTTTCCTCATTTTTAAAAACATTTTTACCTTAAGTCTGAGTAAATTAGTGAACATATGAGTCTGTGATGCCCCGCAGTGGATTTGCTCTCAGTCAAGTATATATTCCTGCATTGTGCCTAGTTTTTCTGATGGTGATTGACACTGACCAGGATAAAGTGGTTAATGTAACAGAATAATTTGTTCAATCATTTATTAATTGTCTATTTTAACAGTTCTTTATCCTGGTCAGGGCTGCAGTGGGTGTGATTCTTTTTCAGTAGCTCCAGTTGGCCTGTTTTATTTATTTAATTTGTTATAATTTTTTTAAATATATATTTTATGCGTTTTCTCCGATTTTCTCCCAATTTAGTGTAGTCAGTTTGTCTTCCACCTCTGGGGATCCCTGATATTTTGCAGTTGAGGAGGATATATTGCTGCTCACGCCTCCTCCTCCGACGCACAGCCCTTAACGGAACCCTTTTCCACCCATGCAATCTGCACATGCACCTCTATCCACCAGTCAAGGTCCTTACACAGTGTTTAAAGACCCCGCCCACATATTCCAGTCACCTCTCCCTGCAGGCACTGCTAATTATGCCCGCTAGATGGCGCCCAGCCGACCGGTGGCAATGCCGAGTTTCGAACCGAGGAGTTCAGAATCTCTGTGCTGGTGTGCTACTGGAATATCCCGCTGCGCCACCTGGGCACCATTTATTATGATTTTAACATCATGTTTTACACAGTTGGCCTGACTACATGTCTTTGGACTTTTGGGTGAAAACCAGTGCACCGGGGGAAGCCCACACAACACTGGCTATTTGCCCAGGGAATCGAACCCTGGCCTTTTTTGCTGTGAGGTGACAGCATTATGCACTGCTGCCCAAAGTGATTTATAACAAATTATAATTTTTATTACTTTGTTAGGTACACTTTACTTCAAAATTTGACCCAAATACAAAATTCAAAACCATAGTCATTAATATAGACATATTTACACTGTTAACCCAGAGTTTAATGGCACTTCGCTTTACTGTACATTGCATAGGGTTGGCCACAGAAACCTAATATATTATACTCCAGCATTGTAAACTCTCTGATTTGGAACCTAGTGATGAGTGAGACAGACCTTTTTGATCCTCTGTGGCTTACTTGCTACTTAGCCAAGCTGATTTCACTTCACAAAAGCAGCAGTTAACTAGTCCTGTCGAAAAAGAGTGTCCTATAACAGTGCCACTTTAAAGTCATTTAGCTCCTCTGTTCCACCCACTAAACTAAACATATTTTCTTGTACTCACTAGTTGTGATAACCTCATTTTTGCATTTTCACACAGGAACTGCAGACACTGGAATGTTCCAATGCTGCCTTTGTGAAAGAGATTGCTGAACTAAAGAAAGAACTGCAGCACTACACCACAGCCTTAAACGAACATGAAACTCACTGTACACTACTACACTGGCCTACACCTTCAGTGCCTGTCACTGCATCAGGACCAAGCAAGTCTACCTCAAATTTAATTCAAAACCCAAACCCTAGTGAAGAGCTTTTTTTATTGTCTACACAAGATACAGCAACAGAGGACTTTTCCCTTGCTGAAATCCTAGATGAGTGGCTGCCATGAGACACAGTGGGCATATGAGAAGACACCATTGTGAAAACAAGTGTATGTTACAGCAGAAAACTGAAGCTTGACAACTAACAGTCAACAATGCTGCAGAATGTGATAGTGCCTACATATTTTCTTTTTAAACCTAACATGGCTTGAACAGTTGGGTGGTTCTTTAGGTTTGGATGAGTAATACTTTTTAGTAGTAACATTCAGCATTATACATTTGTATTTAAGAAATTAATACAAAATCTATATTTTTATATTAGTGAAATAAGAAGGCAGTAATAGCTCAGCAGTTAAGGTACTGGACTAGTGACTAAATTGTTTTTGCCCCACCAGAGCCAAGTTACCACTGTTGGGCCACTGAGCAAGGCCCTTAACCCTTAATTGCTTGGATTTGATTAAGTCACAAGTTATAAGTTTGAATTAAAGCACCTGTTAAATACCTAAATGTAAATGAATGGGTCTATAACTCATTATATGTACTTCTTTCAGTCTCATTTGAGTTAATATTGCATAATGGTAAGAGCTTGTAACAACAGTGCCTGAGTTTCGTATTTTGAAAGTGCATGGCATTACATAAACCTAGCTGTTGGAGGGTGGACTCAAATCAGTGCACCCTTAGTACCAGTCTCAAGCCCAGATAAATTGGAGGGTATCATCAGAAAAGGAAACCATTGTAAAAACTATGCTAAATCAAATATGCTGAAGAATAATCTGCTATAGTGACCCTTAACGGGAGCAGCCGAACAGAATCATTCATCACCTCTGTAGAACCCAATTTCTATATATCTCTATATCTCACATCTCTACATGCTTAAAATTATGTCTACCCAAAAAGATTTGTGAAGCCTTGGAAAAATGAGTTACTTAAAAACATTTACATTTCTGGTCATTTAATCATTTTGGTGCCAAGCCGTTCAGGTGGCGCAGCGGTAAAAACACACTCTGACACCAGAGCTGGGATCTTGAATACATCTAGTATATAACGAGTCTCGGCTCTGCCTCCCAGCTGGGCTGAGCAGCCACATGAACAATGATTGGCCTGTTGTTCAGACAGGGGTGGGATATTAAAGCTGGATAGGGACTCTCTCATAACTAATGCAATTATGACCTCTGCTGGCTGATTGATGGTGCCTGCACAGAAACGGGAAAAGAGTGCTGTCAGGGTGTGTCTCTCCGTACACAGTGCTGATCCACATTGCACTTGCCAAAGTGTAGGTGACAAAATGCATACGGCTGCTGCCAACGTGTCCGAGGGGGCGTGGGTTAGCTTCGTTGTCCTCAATCAGAGCGGAGATCGTCATTGGTGGAGAGGAAGCATGACGCAATTAGGCAACTGGATGTGCTAAAAGGGAGAAAATTAATGAACAATGTGGTTACACTTAGACTTTGATTTTAACATGGTTTTTACATGGAAATTTTTGGAATCTGTTAAAAATGGCCTGTTTTTAATGATCTCAGCCAAGGTGCTGTGTTGATGGATCATACAGTATGCAACGATGCATTATCATGCTTAAATTGTATGCACTATCACCCAATAACATACACAAGCTTTGAAATTTTAAGGAAAATACTTCGCATAATCATTCTTTATGCCGATAAAATCAATTATAAGTAATCGGTTTGTTGAAACTGCTTTCCTCTATAATCACACAAAACACTATGTGATGTAGAAAGACTAGAAAGTATTTTGAAGTATTTCTTTGTATAGACTATGCCAGAGATAGAGCCCTATAGCTTTGCTGACTTTTCTTATGCCTCACTGTAGCATTATAGTGTGTACGCACATAAAATATACCACCCCAGAAAAGGCACCAACTGCTTATTAACAAAACATCTGTGTGGTATACTGTACAGAAATTATTTATAAACATTTGTATGGATTATTTTAATAATTAAAAGGTGAAATTGTTAGGTGCTAAACTGTTGCCTGGATATTGGTTTGAGTTTTGGAACAGCCTACCCCTTAACATTAAGTCTGTATCTTCCACTGCTGCTTTTAAATGTAAATAAAATCTATTTTTACTAGTTAGACTTGGATCATTCTGAATGATTGTGATGGTTTTTGGTATGTTTATGATTTTGTGTATGTAATTTAATGTATTACTATGTACAGTACAGATTGCTTTTTAAATAAATACTTATTTACTTAAAGATTACTTGATAAATGAAAAAAACTAAATACAAAAATCGAATTGATGTGTAGCTAAAATCCCACTCTTACTCTCCTCCTTTCATGTGTCTTCAAGTTGGGCCTGGCTAAAAGTTGGAATAGCTTTAGAATGACAGATGACTGAGGAAATGTGATGTGTTCAAGTAACACATCGACACAGAAATGCCTTTATTTTAAATGGAAATCAACTTGCTGCTAATCTTTATAATAAGGAACATGAATTTCGTATAATTTACACCGACGAGGCATAACATTATGACAGGTAAAGTGAACAACAATGATTATCTCTTCATTATGGCACCTGTTAGTGGGTGGGATATATTAGGCAGCAGGTGAACATTTTATCCTCAAACTTGATGTGTTAGAAGCAGGAAAAATGGTCAAGGAAGTGGTCCAAGGAAGGAACAGTGGTAAACCGGCGACAGGGTCATGGGCAGCCAAAGCTCATTGATGCATGTCGGGAGTGAAGGCTGGCCTGTGTGGTCCGATCCAAAAAACAAGCTACTGATTGCTGAAGAAGTTAATGCTGGTTCTGATAGAAAGGTGTCAGAATACACAGTGCATCACAGTTTGTTGTGTATGGGGCAGCAAAAGGTGGACCAACACAAAATTAGGAAGGTGGTCTTAATGTTATGCCTCATCTGTGTATACCTGTATAATCAAATTTTATACATTTAATTAATACATATTTACTTTAAGTGTTTACTGTACTGTACTTGAAAATATAACATTGTGATTCACTGAACATGTTTTTGTCAATGTCACATGAAGGATGTGTGAAATGGACCTTGACTTGTGAACTCACTACTCCAATTTGATACAAGTGATCTGATCTTTATCATAAACATTGCAATCACTTTTAATAAATTATGGCAGAAGCATAAAGCAGTATGTAACCCCCTAATCTAATCACTATAAACCTATAAATATTAAACTACGTTTACCAGCAATAACCTCTTCTAAACAATGATGCTTTGTCCACAATGATTTTAAATAAAACATTAACAGCACTGTATTTCCAGCATTTGTAAATAGAAAGTTGTGTATTAAATAATATTGATGTTATTAAAAATGTTTTACTTTTGAGATGTTTGGATTTGTCACTTGTTCATCTAGACTTTTTATTGATTAAACAATAAAACAACCTCTGTCCTGTATTAAAACAAAGCAATACAAAGACAAATATATGCTTAATTAAAAAAAAAGCTGGGACAGTGCATTTTAAAAACAGAAGCTGCAAAATGTTTAAAAAATTTAGCAGGCAATTATGCTTGGGTATAAAGCACCATCCAGGAAATGCATAGCCTTTTATAAGCAAGGATAGGTCGAGCCTTGTCACGCTGCCAAAAATGGCTTGGTAAATAATCCATATGTTTAGGACCAAATCTTTCAAAAATAATGATTGTAGGGATTTTAGGAATTTTACTCTCCATGATACGAAGTATATTATATGATATTCTATTTACAGTAAGAGGCGAAGATAAAAACACACATGAATTCCTGTCACCTTTAAATCCATCAAAAAGTTTACAAGTAGAGGCTACACCTTCCACTGTATTAAAAGAAATTCTTAGACTGTAAGGAAATGCAGCAGAATGTTGGGATGAAGTTTAGGGTGGCTCCTTCTTTGTGCTGGGCAAATTACCAACCCCCCCTAGCAAATTGAAGCCGTTTTTGCCGGTTAGCCTCACTGACAAGTGGTTTTCTTAAGGCTACACAGCTGTTTAATCCCAATCCCTTGAGTTCCCTTCGCATTGTGCGTGTGGAAATGCTCTTACTTTCACTATTAAACACATCCCTGAGTTCTACTGTAGTTTTTCTATGATTTAATTTCACCAAACGTTTAAGTGATCGCCGATCACGATCATTCAAGATTTTATTCCGACCACATTCCTTCCTCGAAGATGATGTTTCCCCACTGTCCTTCCACTTTTTAATAATGCGTTGGACAGTTCTTAACCCGATTTTAGTAGTTTCAGCAATCTCCTTAGATGTTTTCTCTGCTTGATGCATGCCAATAATTTGACCCTTTTCCACGACCACAGGATGTATCTTTCGACATGGTTGTTTAACAAATGAGAAGCTACTCACTGCATCAGTTAGGGTTAAATAACTTGTTGCCAGCTGAAACATAAATCACCCATGCAGTAATTATCCAATGGGAGGCTCTTACCTATTTGCTTAGTTAAATACAGGTGGTGACCTTTTTTTGGCCAGACAGTGTATTATAATGCAATACAATTGGTAATGCTTGTCAACCAATCGAATGTAACTCTGCAGTAAATAACACAACTTTTGATATGGTGTTTCTTGGATTTTGTGGAAGAGGGAATAGTGAGTCAGAGAAGAGAGAGAGAGAGAGAGAGAGAGAGAGAGAGAGAGAGAGAGAGAGAGAGAGATAATAAAAAGAGAAAGGGGAAGATAGAGAGAGACAGGGAGAGAGAGAGAGAGAGAGAGAGAGAGAGAGAGAGAGAGAGAGAGAGAGAGAGAGAGAAAATAAAAAGAGAAAGGGGAAGATAGAGAGAGAGAGACAGGGAGAGAGAGAGAGAGAGAGAGAGAGAGAGAGATTGAGACCATACCAGACAGCATCATCAGCAGCTCGAATTCTCGAATTTATTACAGAGAATTAGAAAAAAGCCTAATTCGGTGTATCGGAAGAGAGATCGAACGGGAAAGCACAAACAATTAAGATTAAACCATATTGCGGTCGATAGCGCAAACGCGTTAAATAGTAAATAAATAAATAAATGAGGAGAAGCGGGAGGAAAGCGTCATCCGCAGTGTGTTAGCTTAGCCTACATCTTCCTGCAGCAGCAGCAGCAGCAGCACCTGAGCGACGGTGCAGCGGCGGACACTGGCATAGGAGGAGAAGCTCAAAAACAAGCCATCAGAGGAAAAAGAAACAGAGATCGGTCGATCGGAGATCCGCAAGATTTATATACATGTATATATAGATTTTGCTGATATTTACTGCAGTCGTTGTAAGAACGGATAGGAGGTAGCAGGGCTGGAACGGCGCTTGCCGTTGCTGATGCACACATGTCGGCGGGTGTAACGGCGCCATTCTCCGCCCTGCAGCGCGGATTCCCTGTTTCTTTGACTGGATCGCAGAGCTGAACCGGATCACACTACGATCAGGGGGAAAAAACAACAAGGTGGAGAACAGGATTAGCACTGAAGAACACGAGATTGTATCAATAACTGATGCAATTCATTCTATAAGGATTCCCCCCCCCCCCCCGCACCCAGTTTCCCAGATCTTCAGTATGAAGCGACATTGATTGATCAAAACGAATAGTTAATGCCAAGTTCCTTCGACGATCTGTAAACACGAGTTGTAAACATTCAAATAAGGACCAAATTTAGACTGATGACTTATCAATGACGCCAATAAGACAGTGCATTCTTTCTAGTAGCTCTTTATGTACACCCCCATATTTCTGTAAGTAGCTCTGTATAGATTTCCTCTTCACTGCTCATTGTCTCAGAGATGTGCTTATTTCCAACACTGAATCTGTGTGCACTGGATTTCTCTGGAAAACACTCTCAAATCCAGCATTGATCATTCCATCCGCATCCTGACCGAGCAAGCTTCATTTCAGTTTCATAGGCCTACCACCCCTTAGGTAAAATTGCAAAGGAAGACATTTCTTGAAGGACCGGTCCTCTTTCCTTTCTAAGGACATCTGCCTCCTCCGTTCGGCCACCATGGATCAGCCCACCAAGCTTCCCCCTTCCAGCCCGTCCTCACCCACGGCGGCCTTCTCCGTGCCCAGCGCCGAGAAGGTGGATGGATTTCCACGCCGCTCCATGCGCAGGGCTCGCCAGCGGAGGTCCCACAGTTCATCGCAGTTCCGCTATCAGAGTTCACAGGTGGAGCTCACACCTCTGCCGCTGCTCAAAGGTAGGCCGCCCTGGACACACTGTGTGGGTCATATTCACAGTTGGGCAGAATTAGTTGACAAATGGATGAATTCTATATTCACTGTTCGGGGTGTATTCAGTGTGTGTTCCATTTCAGTACATACCAAGGTCACTGATGGGAAGCACCAGTTGGACTGCTTCCAAAGTGCACAAATCTAGTTATGTGCTACTCCTTGTGGAGAATTTTCTACCTACTAAACATGAGTATGTTTGTGAGTGGTTAATGATTCAGTAAGTAAACCAGATTCATACACTCTCAGTAATGGAAGTACCAAAGTGTACCTTTTTAGATTTTCAGCATTTAGCAGACACTTTTATTCAAAGCGACTTACAGTATATTGTCTAAGCAACTGAGGGTCAAGAGCCTTGCTCAAGGGCCCAACAGTGGCGACCTGGCAGTGATGGGGCTTGAACCAGCGACCTTTGGATTACTTGTCCAGTACCTTAACCACTAGGCGACAACTTAGTCACTGCAGTGGTACACTTCCAAATGTAGTTTGTACATTTAGGGGGTATATTTTTGTTTGTTTTAGGCTATCTTAAGTGACTATGGTTTTCCAAAGTACTTTGCACCCCATGTTGCTACATTTATCACAGTAGCATGATGGTTTACCATGCAGGGCCTTTGAACTTGATGATCTGCACATTCAGAAGTGGTTTCTGAACTAAGATTTCTCCGGAGTATCTAGAATCTTTTCACAATATTATGTATTGTAGATAGTGAAAGGCATATTTGCACACTTGCAGGAGAAATGTTTTTTTTGATACCCTCATCTATTTCCAGTTCATCTGCTTATTGTGGAATGTTTTAAAACAATGTAACTTGAGTATTTTCCAAATTTATTTTGCCCTGTTCAATTTTTTAGGAGTATTGAAGGCATCTAATTCAAACATTATTTATAATTACAAAACACAATCAGCCAAAACCTTACAAACTAAAGATAAAGGTTCAAGAGAATTAACAAGTCAGAGGTTTTTGATTTTATTGCATTGTACAAAATGTACCAACTTTGGGGTTTGTACGTAAATGAAAACATATACATGAAGAAATATGTACATTCCATTTTTAATCCATGGACAACAATTACCCGTAATAGCAATTCTGTAATAGTTTATTTCTGCACGAACAGTGCATCTGGCAACCTTGTCTGGTGTGCTGGATTAAATCAGACCTTCTGTGATTTGCATCTCTTCACTTTCACTAACATGGTCTAATAGTCTAACCCATTATTTACAGCATTAGTCTGTCACAGGCTAATATCCAGTTCAATAGTTACAGACATTTACATTTTCAGCATTTAGCAGATGCTTTTATCCAATGCCACTTACAGTACTGTGACAGTATTTTGTCTAAGCAATTAAGGGTTAAGGACCTTGCTCAAGAGCCCAATAGTGACAGCCTGGCAGTGGTGAGGCTTGAACCAGCGACCTTTCGATTACTAGTCCAGTACTGTAACCACTAGGCTAAGGATTATTAAAGGGTTAATTATTTAAGTATGGAAAATGATTAGAAATGGAAAATGTGCATATTAAATTATGCATTAAATAATAAACTATATTGTGAGTATTGCCTTTAATTGTATCTTAAACGGAATAATTGTTTAATCTTAGCATTCTGAATAGAATTTTTAATTTTTGTATTTGGAATACTAATCTTCTGTTAGTATAAGACATTACTCTTTGATAAACACCCATATTTTTCTTTGTATAGTCAAGGTCTGGATAGCCTAGAGCCCTTAGTGCATGGCTGCCCTACTGTGTCAGCCATGGGATGCCAGACCCTGCTTCTGTCCCCATTTGTTAATTCTTCCTATTTCCTTTTGTATAAGATTTCAACTACAATAAAAACATCATAAAGGCTTAAAATCTCTAACAGTGTATTTGGAAATGAATGCTTCAGAGAAACCTATTAAATACACAAGGCATGACTACTGATGTATTTACCCATCCAGGCTCTATATATAACCAAATCTTCTCAGGAATTTGAACCAGCGTTAGGTTTAAGAAATCCAGTAAGCAAATCAATCAATGCATATCTCATGGTTCTCTCAACAAGGTAATGTCAGTCATTTATACCCATTTTATTTCTGGGACTAAAACGTTTAGTCTGGATGTAGCCCCTGAGCTTTGGTTGAAATTCTGTTATGTTTTTCTTACATGTTAAAATGATCTACAGTATATTAGGCAGCTAGAAGTGCCCCCTAAAAATATTACTATTATTTAATGTGTGTGTAAAAGTGAGTGACGCTCAGTGGTGCCTGTTTTACATACACCAATGAAGCATAACATTCTGACCACCTCCTTGTTTCTACACTCACTGTCCATTTTATCAGCTGGCAGTTACAATTACTGACTGTAGTCCATCTGTTTCTCTATATACCTTTTTAGCCTGCTTTCACCCTGTTCTTCAATGGTCAGGACCCCCACAGAGCAGGTATTTTTTAGGTGGTGGATCATTCTCAGCACTGCAGTGACACTGACATGGTGGTGGTGGTGTGTTAGTGTGTGTTGTGCTGGTATGAGTGGATCAGACACAGCAGCGCTGATGGAGTTTTTAAACACCTCACTGTCACTGCTGGACTGAGAATAGTCCACCAACCTAAAATATCCAGCCAACAGCGCCCCGTAGGCAGCGTCCTGTGACCACTGATGAAGGTCTAGAAGATGACCAACTCAAACAGCAGCAATAGATGAGCGATCGTCTCTGACTTTACATCTACAAGGTGGACCAACTAGGTAGGAGTGTCTAATAGGGTGGACAGTGAATGGACATGGTATTTAAAAACTCCAGCAGCGCTGCTGTGTCTGATCCACTCATACCAGTGCTGAGAATGATCCACCACCTAAATAATACCTGCTCTGTGGTGGTCCTGGGAGAGTCCTGACCATTAAAGAACAGCATGAAAGGGGGCTAACAAAGCATGCAGAGAAACAGATGGACTACAGTCAGTAATAGAACTACAAAGTGCTTCTATATGGTAAGTGGAGCTGATAAAATGGAGAGTGAGTGTAGAAACAAGGAGGTGGTTTTAATGTTATGCCTGGTCGGTGTATATGTATGTTCTGGGCAAAAAGCATACACTCACTCATTCACTTACCAATTCACAACTAGATTAACATGTTCTCTGTGCTTAGTGCTTACTGTGCTTAAGTAAACAACAGTTGAAGAACACAAATCTGCTGAAACCTGTTAGAACCAAAGTGGGTTTTTTTTCTTTTCTTTTTTTTAAAGTTTTTTTTTGGTAATGGAAAGTATACCCCACCCACTAACAGGTCCCGTGATGAAGAGATAATCACTGTTATTCATTTCACCTGTCAGTGGTCATAATGTTATGCCTGGTTGGTGTATAGACTGTTTTAGTCTAGGAGATCACCATATTATTAAGTTTCTGTATAAAACCACCCTTTAATTGTTCGCCATCTTTGTTGCTTAAAAGCGTCATTGCTCTGAACTCTGGGGTAGAATTATAAAACAGGAAATAGCATCCCTTTCCACAGGAAATTAAACATATTTGTCAATGACTCACCAAATCATGACTGGATTAATACAATTAAGTTTTTTTACTGATCATAAGTTTGATCATAAGGGCGTTTTTTAATTTAGGCAACCTCTAGTACACTTGTGATTCACACTTCAGCTCTATATGAAATCGTTTGGGATTTGCTTTAGTTAGATTTTAGTGCAGCAGAATTTGACAGTATTACTGTGAAAGTGTAGATGTGCTGCAGTGTGCTGTCAGTGTATGTTACTCTGGAGCTTCAGATTGAACCTGTGTCCTTAACCACTGTTATCACCTTGTTCTAGTGGCGAACACTGTAGATAAAAGATAGATCAGTTCTTCACTTGATCTGCTGTACTTTATTCTCGTTTTTATTTATATCTGACTTCAGTATTATATGGCAGGCCTGGTAAAACGATCAGTGCTAATGTTTTAAAATTAGCACTAATGACATCTAAATAAGTCTGTTATGGCTGTTTTTTCCTATTATGATAAAAATTTCTTGCTATTAGGGGGCTTGATGGCACAGCATTCTTTTACACTTGCCCACTAAAGCTGAGATCATGGCACAAATTTCAACAGTGCCTGTTGGGTGTCCACTCAGACATGATGGGCTGATGGATTGGTACCTTGTCTGATTGGCAGGAATTAATAAGCTCAAATATTTCTGAACAATAATGCCCAGTATACTCTACTATTGGCTGACCCTTTTTTGAGTGCAACAAGGCGCCTCATGCTACTTCCTGCACTCATGGCTCAGATTTTGACTATTGTACTTAATAAAGTTAGACTGCAGAAGTTAAAGTGACATTTTAAAGTCATTTTAAAGATTTATGGCTACCTATACATGTTAAAAAACACTCACTCACTCACTGTCTTAACCACTTATCCAATTAGGGTCGTTGTGGGGGGGGGGGCACAGTATGTGGGCGCAAGGCAGACAGTAACACCCTGGACCAGTCCCTGCTGCCAGTCCATCGCAGGGCAGACACGCACACATACATACACCCATTTACCTATAGGGCAATTCAGTTTCTCCAATTAACCTGACTGCATGTTCTTGGACTGTGGGAGGAAACCGGAGCTCCCACACAGACACGGGGGGAACCCAGACCGCCCTGCCTGGGGATCGAACCCAGGACCTTCTTGCTTTGAGGCGACAGTGATACCCACTGAGCCACCGTGCCGCCCTGTTAAAAAACAATTTTGGACAAATATTGCTTGAAATTTTCACAAAAAGGAAACATCTTAGGTATGTAAAATACAATACTTTAGACAAGTTAATACTACTACAGAACATTTAAACCCTAATTACATAATTATACAACACTAACTAGTATTACTGTTCATGGGTAAACACCTCATGACAACTGAGCCAGGTAGGTGTAAACCTGCGCCTGCAAAATAAAACTATAAACCCAAGTGCAGAAGGCTTAACCAAAGCAGCACAATGCTGTGGCACAAAATTAAACTATAAATATATAAACCTAATATAAATGTGAACGGCTTTACAAAGTAATAAAACTCAAGAAATTAATACAACTAATCAAAACCAAAGCCGCAGCTCAAAGCAGGAATCGAGAATAGAAAAGACAGGCGACCTCATTACCTCCAAGCATTTGACAGGAAAGCAACTAAAAGCAAATGCTTGGGTGCAACAAATGTGGCAGTGCTTGTTCTATTCCCTTCCACACCATCTTTGAATTCTTGGGTCCCAGCTTCCATGAGGATGTTTCCCAGTGGTTCTTGGACAGTATTTGAAATGTTGGGAGTCATTTCTTTAGTAAAGAGTTCTGTAATGTACCCACCTGCCATTCCATCGGAGGTGCAGGTTGACGGCATTTCCTATGACTAATCAAATATTACTTTCAACCCTTGGGGTCAATGCTTTATAAGCATGTCTACGTTATGATGTTGAGTCCTTTGTTTATATGTCTGTCTGACATGCGTGGTTGAGAGTCAGACTCTTGCTACCTGACTGGCTTTCCCTGCTGGCATTTTGACTGGTGTTCTTTTGTACTGGTTTTTGAGGGCTCAGTCGGTGGACAGTGATAGCATTCCTGTGTTGCAGCTTCCACTGGCATCATTCGTGTTCTCAAGTTTGAGACGTGACAGCTTTCTTGTGTTTTTTGGTTGTTTATTATTCAGCTTTAACTTTCCTCTCCTTTGTTTTTGGCTTTTAGCCACAGTATTATTCTGCCTTGGTTAAGTTCACAAGATCACAGCTGAGTTGCACCTGATGCCTCTCTTCATGAGGCACTCACCACCCCATAAGACTATTGGCCTTCATAAGTGAGCTTCTGTAAACTTCTAGGCAAAAATGAGGTACCCTCCATCCGTTATATTTTGTTTTCATCATTATTACTTGTCTGTGGCCCTTGTCAAAGTCACTCACATTCTTACATTTGCTTCCGAAACATCAACTTCAAGGACAAAATGTTAACTGGCTGCCTAATCTACCCCACCTACTGCCACATGCCATTGTAATGAGATAATCAATGTTATTCACTTGACCTGTCAGTGGATGTTATGTCTGATCAGTGTAAGTTACTTTTCTGACTTCTGTGTGTTGTCATGCTGAGCCTGAGGAGTGGTTTGGGTGGGTCCGATCCTCCCCGTGTCTGCGTGGGTTTCCTCCAGGAGTTCCGGTTTCCTCCCACAGTCCAAAGACATGCGAGTGAGGTGAATTGGAGGTACAAAATTGTCCATGACAAATGTGTTTAACATTAAACTTGCGAACTAATGAATCTTGTGTAACGAGTATATACCGTTTCTGTCATGAATGTAACCAAAGTGTGTAAAACATGACGTTAAAATCCTAATAAATAATAATAATAATGACTGTCCTGAAGAAATGTAAGAATGCTCACAAAATTAGCTCAAGAGTTCCGGAATTTAGAACATCAAGCTGTTTCAAGAAGAACTAATAGAAGAACGCTCAAGAAAAACGGTGTGCAATAAATCCTTTTCTGTCCAAAAAGGACTTTGCTGATAGACTTAAATTTTTGGCACATCATGGCCAGTTTGACTCTCAGTCTTTAAGCATGTTCTCTGGAGTAATGAGTCACACTGTGAGCTGTGTACCGATGCTCCAAAATACTGTCTTTGTAGGTCAAATGGAAAACCTAGAATGCCTATCCACCACTTTTTTTTGTCCATGACCATAAAAATAAGCTTTTGTCATTGTCATCACCTAAAAATAAAAAAAATTTAATATATATTTAGGAAAAGACGTTCATATTTAGACTTGTAGTCTGCATCAGTGTAAAGTTCCTTTCTTTGTGGCTTATTCAGATAAACATTTCCTGCATACAGTTAACTACCTTGAGGTTGCCAATTTTTCCCCTGGTGAATCTCTCTCAGATCGCAAGTATAGAAATAGCACCTCAGTTTCTCATTTAAAACAAGCACCCGCCTGAACAGGTATCATTACTAAGCACACAGATATCTTAGGGTACCATCAGCACCAGAAAGCAAGACCAATAGTGCTGATTATTTATGGAATGAATTAGGGCTGGGCGATATATCGAGATTTTACAATATATCGATATATTTTCATACACGATATAAGATAAGACAATATCGCGTATATCGATATAGATGTTGCGTTCCAGTTAGATCCGACAGTTCGTCTTTCTCTTCTCCCAGTTTGTCTCTGCACATGTTCACCTGCCCCGCCCCTCTCCCTCACTGAACACAACTCACCCCTCCCCATCGCTTCACCAGTAAGTCCTGCAGGCAGCGATAGCATGGAGACGGATAAAGACATGACAGAAGCTATCGAAGAGGAGCTGCTTAGTAAAAAGAATAATAATGACTCAATTATTTGGAGATGGTTCGGATTCAAAGTGTCAGATGAGCAGCAGAATAATGTATTCTGTAGAGAAAACCGAAAACAAGTCCAGATAAAATCTTCGAGCTCCGTGTACCATTCGTTTTTCACTTCAAATCCCAAAGTTGAAAAACAAGAAAACGAGTCGTTTTTCGTTTCAAAAACCAATATAAACATACAAGCGCATGCACGGGCTGACATGCACGTTAGTTTATACTGGAGGATATCCCGACGTCCGAGACTCATTTATTTATTTATCTTCTATTATAGTATTTCTTGTTCTCAGCCAATAAACATCCAAAAATTAATAAAATTGCATGAACTAACTCTGCAGTAAACAAGGAGCAAACAGCAATTAAACAACAAATAAAGCTGTTAAATAATGATAAAGTGCATGAAGCAGAACGCTGATTAAAATGCATTATATATTGTAATATTTACACAGTAACATGTACGATTAGTTCTTCCTGGATTACAGAATTGAGTTCTATATGGTAAAAGAAAATATTAATGTAAATGTTAATGTTGTGGCGACTGATGTAAAACAATGTATAAAGTTCAAACATGTGAGGGGGGGTTTAACGAGACTTTTAATGTCATACAAGCTCAGTGCAAAACATGCAAGCTCACACAAGCACAACCGGAAACGGTCAATTTCTGTTATCTTCCCTACACACTCGCTCCCTGTGCCCTATAGTACGCTTAACATTCTTAAAGGGCCAGACAATATATTTGTAATTCACATTACAGGACAGGTGAGACGTTAGAAAACAACAAACTTTTTCTTACAATAGTTATTTTTTTTCTTAAGGAAAAATAGTTATTGTGTAAATCTTCCCCAGCATGAATATTAATAAAAGTGCCTGTAAAAAATTTGGAACATGTAGCTTTGTCTCAGAAGTGTCTTGTTGTTATTACCTTATGGGATGAAAAAATATCGAGATATATATCGTATATCGCCATTCAGCTAAAAAATATCGAGATATAATTTTTGATCCATATCGCCCAGCCCTAGAATGAATTATTGTGTAAGGTAATAATCATTATACAGTTCGTTTTCAAAAACAAAATAAAGGCTTTATTAGAATTAGAACCTCTCTACTGGATATCAATTCTGTTTGTCACTATTTAGCATACACAGCAAAACAAAAGCCTTTATAGCTAGAATTTACAAATACGTACAGCTACAATAAAATGTTAAACTTGAATTATAGCTTTACTAGCTAATTTAGATTGGGCAAATTAATAAAACAAAGTATGCTGAAGCATGGCTTTGTGATGTACTGACAATATATAGTGCTTAAGTAATTATACAAAATATTGAAACTTTTTTATTACAGCTATCAGTCTACAGTATTTTAAACATGACGTTTATGACAAAATAGATTATGGAGTATTGTTAGACCTGTGGGGCAGGATTTAATACTGCTTGTTGCCACAGTGTGAAAAGACCAAAGTCTTAACTGTTTATTAAAAAAAGACACACCAGTATTTTTGAAAACCTGCTCTGCACTCGCAACCCATGTATAAGTGTTTTTTTTTTATAAGGCTTAAGTGATTAAGAAATCTGTCAGCAGTTTTACGTTTGCATTTTTTCATCATCCACTTATCTGAGGTTTATTTAACTTTTTAAAAAGTCAGCTGTGTATCGATTTCAATTACTGGCTCAGTCTTAACATATAAAACACCAAGGCAAATACACCCTGCCATACGAATTGCCTGGCAAAAACCCATAGTGTCTGCCTTAGAATGCCATTGACTTAGAACCTGTTTAACTGTTGGTACACAGGAAATCTTAAACTATTTTAAATCTAGATTGGGTATAATATGCTAGGCTGAGGAAACAAACAAGATATTTGTGAGTTCAAATTAACAACAAATGGCTTTACTTGAATAGAGAGCAATCCTAAACTTGGCTCAAGCCAAGATAAAATCAGAAAAAGCAAAAGGCAAATTACAAGGGGTGTCCGAAAGATTAGTTACACAGAAGCTAAATCAGTTACCAGAGATGAGTAACTCAGTTAAACAAAACAAAGGAAGAAAATCAGTGTCTTACATATCAGATCATACCCAGGATGGTAAACTAATGAAGAAACCACCAAATACCCAACAAGCAGATGTCAACCACACTGTACAAAGAAGTTAGCTAAAGTGGCAGTGGTGGCTCAGCGGTTAAAGTACTGGATTAGTAATCAGAAGGTTGCCAGTTCAAGCCCCACAACTACCAAATTGCCACCGTTGGACCCCTGAGCATGGCCCTTAACCCTCAATTGCTTAAACTGTATTCGAATATAATTGTAGGTTGCTTTTGATAAAAGCGTCTGCTAAATGCTATAAATGTAAGGCTGAGCTTAAATTCTCTACTGACAAGCAAATGGGAAACAGATGTGAGAGTAAGTATTCAGGTGACTCTAAATGAAGAAGAGAGTCCTGATTGGCTGCTGATAATGACAAAGACACCATGTGACTTCCCAATGGCGCCTTGAAAAATGATTTGTCCATTGAGTCCATTAACTCAACTGAGCCAGCAGAAAGCATAAAGGGTGTGGAATAGATGTGCCCAGTAAGACATGTGACCCTTTCACTAAATGCTAGGGTATACCAACTGCCACACCCTACTGTAAACATACAGGGGTTGGACAATGAAACTGAAACACCTGTCATTTTAGTGTGGGAGGTTTCATGGCTAAATTGGACCAGTCTAGTGGCCAATCTTCATTAATTGCACATTGCACCAGTAAGAGCAGAGTGTGAAGGTTCAATTAGCAGGGTAAGAGCACAGTTTTGCTCAAAATATTGCAATGCACACAACATTATGGGTGACATACCAGAGTTCAAAAGAGGACAAATTGTTGGTGCACGTCTTGCTGGCGCATCTGTGACCAAGACAGCAAGTCTTTGTGATGTATCAAGAGCCACGGTATCCAGGGTAATGTCAGCATACCACCAAGAAGGACAAACCACATCCAACAGGATTAACTGTGGACGCAAGAGGAAGCTGTCTGAAAGGGATGTTCGGGTGCTAACCCGGATTGTATCCAAAAAACATAAAACCACGGCTGCCCAAATCACGGCAGAATTAAATGTGCACCTCGACTCTCCTGTTTCCACCAGAACTGTCCGTCGGGAGCTCCACAGGGTCAATATACACGGCCGGGCTGCTATAGCCAAACCTTTGGTCACTCGTGCCAATGCCAAACGTCGGTTTCAATGGTGCAAGGAGCGCAAATCTTGGACTGTGGACAATGTGAAACATGTATTGTTCTCTGATGAGTCCACCTTTACTGTTTTCCCCACATCCAGGAGAGTTACGGTGTGGAGAAGCCCCAAAGAAGCGTACCACCCAGACTGTTGCATGCCCAGAGTGAAGCATGGGGGTGGATCAGTGATGGTTTGGGCTGCCATATCATGGCATTCCCTTGGCCCAATACTTGTGCTAGACTATACTGGGCGCGTCACTGCCAAGGACTACCGAACCATTCTGGAGGACCATGTGCATCCAATGGCGGTGCCGTGTATCAGGATGACAATGCACCAATACACACAGCAAGACTGGTGAAAGATTGGTTTGATGAACATGAAAGTGAAGTTGAACATCTCCCATGGCCTGCACAGTCACCAGATCTAAATATTATTGAGCCACTTTGGGGTGTTTTGGAGAAGCGAGTCAGGAAACGTTTTCCTCCACCAGCATCACGTAGTGACCTGGCCACTATCCTGCAAGAAGAATGGCTTAAAATCCCTCTGACCACTGTGCAGGACTTGTATATGTCATTTCCAAGACGAATTGACGCTTTATTGGCCGCAAAAGGAGGCCCTACACCATACTAATAAATTATTGTGGTCTAAAACCAGGTGTTTCAGTTTCATTGTCCAACCCCTGTATATGCATGTGTCTATAAGCAACAAGTTAATAAAATCCACAGTTTTCTTACAAAAAAGCTACAACAATCAATTTAAAATGACTGATGTTTTACTATTAATTCTACAATCATGGGAGTTAAACAGTGCACTGGCTTGTTTTATGTAATTCGAGGCATAGACGAATAATACAAATTGTCTATACATTATTAGAATAATTTAAATGTTGAAATGTAAGTTTAAGAAAAGCTAAGTGAATAGGTTTTTTTGCTCATTTCCCCTGGCAGCTTCCCTATGCCCTTAACCCACAGTTTGAATACCACTGAGATAGAGAGCATAAGTGCAGAGTAATTGTTAATAGTGATCGACTGAATTAGATCCTATATGGTATGTATTGATATAAGTGCTATTTCCACACCAGCTGTGACTCGGCCATATCAGACCCTCGTGAGCGAGTGTGTTCCTGTAAATAGCCTTTCTAGCCTGAAGCTAAGCTTCTCTTTCACAATAAACTACACAGAACTCTCTCTTACTTTACTCCTGACTGCTCATGGAGTCATAAAGTCAGGTTTTTTAGGCAGTGTAGTTTTTTTACTATTTGGTCTGCCTAATTGGTGCTGTGAAGTGTCAGTAATTGGTTGAGAAAGCAAGAACCCCTTTTGCATGCTGTTTTGCTTTGAGTGAATTGTGGGACTCTTAATGTTCTTCTGCAGTGGAATCTGCAATGCTTTATGTGCATATTGCTAACCCCCTTAAGCATGTGTGTGTTGATGTGTGTGTGTGTGAGAGAGAGTGAGCATGAATGTAAGTATATACCAGTGTTGCTTGTTCTTATAGACCCAGCTGGACAGGGTGGTGTAGGGTTACAGGCAGACAGAAGGTTTGCTCTTTCACTGCTGTTTTCGAATCAATACAAAGGCAGAAAGAGAAAGATGGTACAGCTGGTGGATTCAGAAGAAGCTTTGCTGCAGAAATGTCTAATAGCACTAAAGATGTTTCTCACAAATGTCCGTTGTTAAACTGAGATTTCTAAAATCTCTCTTTATGTCACACTCACCACAAATGTGGGGATCTGTGATGTCTTAATCATGTCTACATCACTTCCCCCTACACGTCTTAATCCATCCTTTAGTTACAAGGACTATAAGTATAATTCTGTTCATGTAATCAGAGTAATTGTAATTTGATTGATCAGTTTAGGATCAAGCCTCCCTTAGTTAGTGGCTCAGTGCTTTACTTTTATACTGCTTCCTGCTATTCTGCTTCTCAAACATGAACATAATGAGCTGTGGTAACATTCTTTGTTGCTTATCCTTCAGATCTTTCCCATTACTTGTGAGGGTTACCAGAAGACAAATCTTCAGTTTGCCAAACAATGTTCAAGCAATGTTCAATGTTTTTTTTGCATTTTCTCCAATTTTATTCTCAGTCTACACTGACTAACACACGCCCCCTCCGAAATGTGTGCAGTAGCCGACTGCCTCTTTTCACCTTCACGAGGTGAGTTCATATGGGGCTCAGTCTCGTGTACAGAGAGTCAAACAATGATCTCCATTATCCCCCATCGCAGTGCAGACACCATCGATCAGCCAGTAGAAGTCGTACTTACACCAGTTGTGAGGCATCCAATCCAACGGACGAGCCAATCATTGTCAGCTGGCGGTAGCAGAGCTGAGATTCGAAATTGTGAGTTCGAGATGTCAGCTCTGGTGTGCTAGTGTGTTTTACCACTTTGCCACCTGAGCACCTTGGACTGTGTTCTATTTGATCATCTAAGTCAAACAGAACAGAACATCCCCACTGTGAAGCATGGTGGAGCTGTAATATTATGTGGGGCTGTTTTTTTGTTTGAATACATGATATCATGGATGCATTCAAGTACTAGATATTAAATCAAAACCCAATTCAGGAGGCCTTTTAAATTCACCTATTCAACCATGGTGAGGTCTTTGTATTAACAGCAATACTAGTAGTGGAATGAACAGCTAATTTTATTGTGAAGTAATCAAAGCCATTATGATTGATGTCACGTGTGGGACACTTAGCCTGGTATGTGATCTGGAGCTGTAATGGTGATGAGCTGTAACTAAGTGAGATTACTCTAGGAGTATATGAACCAGTTTTTTTTCCATGTAAGTAAATGTAACAATGTATCTGAATTTGTTTACTGTTGTTTTTGCTTTGCTGGCAAGGATGCTTTTGATTCAAGGTATCTATATACAGTATATATCAAGGTATACATACAGTGTATCACAAAAGTGAGTACACCCCTCACATTTCTGCAGATATTTAAGTATATCTTTTCATGGGACAACACTGACAAAATGACACTTTGACACAATGAAAAGTAGTCTGTGTGCAGCTTATATAACAGTGTAAATTTATTCTTCCCTCAAAATAACTCAATATACAGCCATTAATGTCTAAACCACCGGCAACAAAAGTGAGTACACCCCTAAGAGACTACACCCCTAAATGTCCAAATTGAGCACTGCTTGTCATTTTCCCTCCAAAATGTCATGTGATTTGTTAGTGTTACTAGGTCTCAGGTGTGCATAGGGAGCAGGTGTGTTCAATTTAGTAGTACAGCTCTCACACTCTCTCATACTGGTCACTGAAAGTTCCAACTTGGCACCTCATGGCAAAGAACTCTCTGAGGATCTTAAAAGACGAATTGTTGCGCTACATGAAGATGGCCAAGGCTACAAGAAGATTGCCAACACCCTGAAACTGAGCTGCAGCACAGTGGCCAAGATCATCCAGCGTTTTAAAAGAGCAGGGTCCACTCAGAACAGACCTCGCGTTGGTCGTCCAAAGAAGCTGAGTGCACGTGCTCAGCGTCACATCCAACTGCTGTCTTTGAAAGATAGGCGCAGGAGTGCTGTCAGCATTGCTGCAGAGATTGAAAAGGTGGGGGGTCAGCCTGTCAGTGCTCAGACCATACGCCGCACACTACATCAAATTGGTCTGCATGGCTGTCACCCCAGAAGGAAGCCTCTTCTGAAGTCTCTACACAAGAAAGCCCGCAAACAGTTTGCTGAAGACATGTCAACAAAGGACATGGATTACTGGAACCATGTCCTATGGTCTGATGAGACCAAGATTAATTTTTTTGGTTCAGATGGTCTCAAGCATGTGTGGCGGCAATCAGGTGAGGAGTACAAAGATAAGTGTGTCATGCCTACAGTCAAGCATGGTGGTGGGAATGCCATGGTCTGGGGCTGCATGGGTGCAGCAGGTGTTGGGGAGTTACATTTCATTGAGGGACACATGAACTCCAATATGTACTGTGAAATACTGAAGCAGAGCATGATCCCCTCCCTCCGGAAACTGGGTCGCAGGGCAGTGTTCCAGCATGATAATGACCCCAAACACACCTCTAAGACGACCACTGCTTTATTGAAGAGGCTGAGGGTAAAGGTGATGGACTGGCCAAGCATGTCTCCAGACCTAAACCCAATAGAACATCTTTGGGGCATCCTCAAGCGGAAGGTGGAGGAGTGCAAAGTCTCAAATATCCGCCAGCTCCGTGATGTCGTCATGGAAAAGCATTCCAGTGGCAACCTGTGAAGCTCTGGTAAACTCCATGCCCAGGAGAGTTAAGGCAGTTCTGGGAAATAATGGTGGCCACACAAAATATTGACACTTCAGGAACTTTCACTAAGGGGTGTACTCACTTTTGTTGCCGGTGGTTTAGACATTAATGGCTGTATATTGAGTTATTTTGAGGGAAGAATAAATTTACACTGTTATATAAGCTGCACACAGACTACTTTTCATTGTGTCAAAGTGTCATTTTGTCAGTGTTGTCCCATGAAAAGATATACTTAAATATCTGCAGAAATGTGAGGGGTGTACTCACTTTTGTGATACACTGTATATACTGTACAGTTAGTTCCAGATAAATGAGGGCTACAAAAAAAACAATGTTGGTGTTCACTAAGTGTTAACCTCAGTCCCAGTCATCTTCATCGTAGCTGCAAAGGGATGGGCAAAATGCCCTAAGTGGCAAAAATAAAGAGGCATAGTCATGATGGAACAGGACGTGGTCTTCTCCAATCTTTCACAAGGTTAAAAGCATACAATGTATTTTGTATAACTGAACTAAGCAATGGTAGCAAAGGGTATGGCTTGAACACCAGAATTCAATAATTAGAAGAGATATCTTAATTACATAAAGATTCTATCTTTTATGTTTTTTATGTATAAAATTGTTTTATTTTAGTAGTTATGCAGTGATGTTGTTTTTACAGTTAAACAGAAGGCAGTTTTGGCAACCCTGAAAATAGAGCAGCAGTTCTGCAGCCACCCAAACACTTTAAACGTTATTTAACAAGGGAAAGAGAGAAAGACTCTCTGTGTGAAAAGAGGTTTGAGAGAGGCAGTGTGAGAGAGGTACCTATAGGGAATGCGAGATAGGGTGGGGTGGTGGAAGAAGCGGAAGAGAGAGATCTGGTGGAGGGATGACATCATCCATGGTACTCTCTCCACCCCACTTTCTCCTGCACCGGCTTTTCCTACAGTTCTTTTCCCTTGGTTGCTTTCTCTCTTTCTCATACTGCTCCCTCTCTCAGTGTCTGTGTTGCTTATTGGCTGCACTATATTTAGTTCCAGGGTTGAGTTGTAGATATTATTGGGTGTTTAATTCAGTAATGGCTAGTTTTGCTGCACAAAGACTTTACCTTTAACACATTAATAAGTCAAATTATATTCAGCTGTCAAGTTCAGATCTTAAAATATTATATACATTTAAGCCCCTGTCAGTCTTTTAATAATTCATGTGATTTGTTTTCCATTTGTTAGTTTTGGACATTAATAAATGTAACTATCATTTACTTCCTTATCGCTTTGCCTTTTTTTTCTTATTCATTGTCTCTGGAGAGCTCAGCTCTTCTGTTTGTGTCTAAAGCAGTGTCATGCTCTTATGCTTTCAGCCTTCTGTCTTTTTCCGCATTTGAATGCTGTATGTTCATGATCAGGGTTGAGCAGAAAGCTTTAAAAAAGTATTTATTGCTAAAACAGATAACTTAATGTTGTGCTTTTCTGAATCTATTAATAACATATTCCAGTAAAAAATCAAAAAAAATTATTTATATCTTTAAAAAAGCGCACGTAAAACATTGCTGCAATATTCTTCAATAAAATTGGCAGGGTTGCTAATACAGATAAGCCTATTACATCTTATTACAATTTTCATGAAAATTGACAAGGGACAAATTGTAATGGCTAGACGACTGGGTCAGAGCATCTCCAAAACTGCAGCTCTTGTGGGGTGTTCCCGGTCTGCAGTGGTCAGTATCTATCAAAAGTGGTCCAAGGAAGGAACAGTGGTAAACTGGCAACAGGGTTGTGGGCGGCCAAGGCTCATTGATACACGTGGGGAGTGAAGGCTGGCCTATGTGGTCTTTAGCTCAAATTGCTGAAGAAGTTAATGCTGGTTCTGATAGAAAGGTGTCAGAATACACAGTGCATCACAGTTTGTTGCGTGTGGGGCTGCATAGCCACAGACCAGTCAGGGTGCCCATGCTGCCCCCTGTTCACCGCCGAAAGCGGCAACAATGGGCACATGAGCATTGGAACTAGATCACGGAGCACTGGAAGAAGGTGGCCTGGCCAGATACCACAGCACACCTTCAGGGGTCTACCAACACAATATTAGGAAGGTGGTCATAATGTTATGCCTTGTCGGTATATATATATATAGGGCCAGTGATAGCTCAGTGGTTAAGGTACTGGACTAGTAAACGAAAGGTTGCTGGTTCAAGCCCCGCCACCACCAAGTTGCCACTGTTGGGTCCCTGAGCAAGACCCTTAACCCTCAATTGCTCATTGTGTTCAGCTCATTGTGTAAGTCGCTTTGGATAAAAGCGTCTGCTAAATGCTGAAAATGTAAATGTAAATATATATATATATATACTGTATATATATATATATATATATATATATAAATAATGTGTATTTAGAATACAAAACATCCAAAAAACATCCAACCTTGTCCAGCCATGACACAGTAGTACAGAATTGGCTTGATTTTGCAGATAAAAACATGCATTTGGCAACACAGCCTGCAGTGGGAAAACAGTACTTCTGTGCACTCACCTTAGCTTACATTCTGTAGTTGTGTTCTGTCCTGTTAATGCTTTTACAAAGATTACATCTGATGATTACATATGTGAAAATGCATGCTTTCTCACTTCTATTCTTTCATGTCTCCTCCATTCCACATTCACTCTGTACTCACTAGCAAACATGCAGGTTAACTCTAACTCTATTTTAATTGTAACTGTAATTGTATGGTGATTTGTCATGCTAGGACAAGACAGAAACATGTATAAAGAGTGGACAAGAGAGAAAGCAAAACAGAGCTAATAAAGAATAAATAACATTGTTATAATCAGCAGATAATGTTTTGTTGATCTGCTAATAGAGAGTTTCTGCAGTGAGCTAATTAAGAAATGGGTGGTTCCCTGAAGGCCTGGGTCCAAAGCTCCAAGGTCTCAGTGTCTCAGTAAGGCTCAGACTGTAGGTTTATTTAAATAGAAGGCACATCCTAATCCTATTTAGACCCATGCGTGACAAGCTAAAAAAAAGCTTTCAATTAAGCTTCTAGCCTAGGCTAGATATACACTGTAAAACGAAAAAAAAAAAAGAGTTTAGGCTAAATATTTTAAATGCACATCTAATCAAAATATGGTAAAAAAAATAGAATAAAGAATAAAGTCTGTAAGAGTTTAAACCTGCGTTATCATGCGCGCTAGAAGAACCAACATGTTCACCTGATGTGGTTTAGAGAGGATCTGAGTGGGGTAGTGATGTTCCCGACGTTACCGATGTTGCACTAATACACGTGTACTGTACCTGCATGCGACTTTACACAGCAGAGGAAATCTAGCCTGGTTATCGCGCCACTATTAACTATCTATTTAGTAGGTATAATTAACATAACAATATATATAACATTTTAAGTTATTATTCGTTTCAATACATTTTTATTCAACGAAAAAATTCATTTAAATCATTCCAGCAAGCCAGCAAGAGAATATTTGCAGGATGCAATGCCATATTAACTGTCATTAAGTGTTTTAGTACACCAAGGCTGTTTGAATATAGTCTAAATTACAAGTATTTTATTGAGTGTGAACTCAATTTAATCATTAATAAACTTGCCTATAATTCATGTTGCGATTGTTTACATTTTAAAACACAAAGCCTGAAACTTAGCAGCAACGGATGCGAACAGTTGGCAGGAAAATGTCGCTCTTAGCTCATTTTCATTATGAATTTATTTAACATTTATTACGCCCGAATGTAAGCGTAAAACAAGATGGACCCTGCAACAAAAAAAAAAAAAAAAAAAAGAAAGAAAGAAAAAACGTGAATATCGCGGTGATGCGGTTGCTTGGCATGCCCTGCGGTTGGCTGGTCTATACCGCGATATTTCAAAATTGCGGTTAGCGTGACAGCCCTAGTGGTAAGAGACTTATTTTAGTGGGGGTTGTGTGCTGTGAGTGTAGATTTTGGGTTCTATGTGGATGTTAGGATTATGGGTTATGTGTAAGTACAGTGGAAAGATTTCTAATTAAAATGCCCCTGTTTTGCATATTTAAATACTTTGGATGGGATTATAGACTATAAGCGTACATGTTGGGTTTATAGACTGTGAGTGTAGATGTGGAAATGTTTGGAATATTGGCTGTGTGTGTATACACTGATCGGCCAAAATATAAGGACCGCATGACAACACCTATTTTTAAAAATGTGCGTGTCACAGTCTGGAATTTATAAAATGTTGGGAGTGGTGAGAATTACTCATAGTTCACATATGGAATGCTGCAGATACGGGCAGCTATAAAGGGACAAGAGACTGGGTTGTCTCAAACCGGAGTGCTCACAGGCAGTCAGCTTGAGTACCCAATAACAGAGTACAAGCAGTACAAGTCACAAACCAATAGGCAGCCAAGACTTATTATTGCCAGAGGACATGAAGGCTAGTAAAGAAGGCTCAAACAATAGCTAGTAGTATTCCTATGGTAGTCACTTTCTCATGAATTATAGGAAGAAATGGGGGACAGTCTGCTACAGTTCAGTGATGTCCCAACTGAATGTGGTAATTACTTGGTGAATTAAATCTGGTTTGTTTTATCATGGAAACCATTAAACTGCGATGCACAACTGAATGAAATACAAGGTTCTATATGTACATGGACCTAAAGCAATGTTCCTACTGACTGTTGAGACTCTGCCTTTTAGATACAACCTAAGATGATTAAACATTTCTACTCCCCATGTGCATCACACTAAATAACACTTACACTTCCATTCCAAGTCCAGTTTCAGCTCATTGTTTAACTAAGCCTAAACCCTAACATGAAACGGTAACACTCCACAACTCCAATACCCACTGTGTAAAAGTTTGTGTTTGAAGGAGTTACCTTTGACACTTTAATTTATAATTCATATACACATATATACATAAGAGTGGTTAGCAGTAGTTAGTAGTTTTGTTTTGTGATCAAATTTGGTAATTACTTTTTACTTTACATTGGTGTTACTAGGAATGCAAATTATCCCAAATTATGTGACGGTTAACCGATAACTGCCCTCCCTCAGTCTAAAGACATGTAATGCCAAGTCGTCAGGTCGCTGTACAGTTCACACTACACAACTGGATCTCTTGTAATCGGGAGTATTTCAAGTGGGTGTGGCTTTCACACTACACGACTGATCAGCGATAGGGGGTTTCACACTACACGACCTATCACCAACTGGAATCACAGGCGAGCTTCTCTGGTCTCCTGAACTACGTTTTGTCATGAAAACAAACGCGAGAAGTGACGAAAGGTTTAATGATATCACGTCCAAAAATGCACGTCAACAAGTAGCGAGCGATCAAAGTTTGTGTGCTGATGTGCAGCGTAAAATCAAATAGGAAAAATAAATGAATCTGAGTGGATTTGGCAACACGAACAGCATGGATTGTTCTGTAGTAAGTTGGAGGTTAATAAATATTTTTGCAATGCAACGTTGGTGTTATGTTTTGTAGAGAACGATGAGGTCAGAAATACTGTAAAACGTGTGTATGCTGTAAAACGTGTGGACTACTGCAACTCCCTCCTGGCTGGAGCTCCCATGTCCACGATTAAACCCTTACAGCTCATTCAAAATGCAGCTGCCCGTCTGGTTTTTAACCAACCTAAACACTGCCACATCACCCCACTGCTGCGTTCTCTTCACTGGCTTCCTGTAGCTGCCCACATTCAGTTTAAAACACTGACGCTCGCCTACAAAGCCAAAAATGGACCAGCCCCAAGCTACCTTCGTGGCCTTATCAAACCCCGCTCTGTACCACGCAACCTCCGAGCCTCTAGTCTCGCTCGACTTGAGCCCCCATCCAGGACTAAAGGAAGACAAGCATCAAGGCTGTTCTCTGTTCTAGCGCCGAAGTGGTGGAATGAACTTCCTCTGTCTGTCCGAACATCTGAGTCTCTTGCTGTCTTTAAAAAACGATTAAAAACCCACCTTTTTACTAAACACTTAGGCTGACTTGTACTTATTTACTAACATTTTGTTCCATTCTTTTCCATTAAAAAAAAAAAAAAAAAAAAAAAAAAAAAAAAAAAAAAAAGCAGCACTTTGGTTTTAACAGGTTTTAGCAGAGTTGTGTTCTTTGACTGTTGTTTTCCTAAACTTGAGAAATGAAATGTTCACTATAGAAGCACTTCTGTAAGTCGCTCTGGATAAGAGCGTCTGCTAAATGCTGAAAATGTAAATGTAAATGTAAATGTATGCCGATGTATTCTGATATAAACTATATTAGGCCCCTGCCCCACCTTTTTACAACTCCTCCCCCACGTTTCCTTGCACACCGTATCTTGCGTTCTCATTGGCTGTTCGACATAGCACTCATTGCCAGTCGGGCAACTCAGATCTAGATGTTTGACAAGCTAGAATTGTTAATGGCTGACTTGCAAGCTTTCTAGCATTAGCGAAGCCACAAAATCCTTCTCAACTTTTTCACAATCACTACTCATACCAATGTAGTTGAAGGTGTGGTCTTTACTTCTAATCTATTTTTGCCATTACTAAGCCATAGTATGTCTCACCATGCTGTTGGTATATTCAGATTACAGTCTACCCTATTTATACCTGACATAATTTGTAGTACATCTAAATATGCACAATTTAAATAATCCTAACATAAAAAGCCCTGTAAGTATGTACACAATAATGCTAGTTTAAGTAATAGAATAGAAAATGGCCTATTTGTCAGGCTCTGTCACAGATGTAAAAAGTTAAGACTAGAAATGTAGTTAATGATAAATGTCCTCTCAGAAAATGCTGGTGTAAGCCTATGTAGAAACATATATTTTTACACCAAAATGAATTGTACACCCCCATGTGCACTTTTTGTGTGCCAGTTAACTTGGCAGTGATAGCTCAGTGGTTAAGGTACTGGAAGGTCTCTGGTTCATTGCCACTGTTGGGCTCTTAAGCAAGGCTTTTAATTGTTTGGGTTGCATTTGGTCACTTTGATAAATTATTTAATGATTGCATTATTATGATCCGTTTATAATCAATCTCTTAATTAATCTCTGTCTTTTTTCCAGATGCCCCAGTGGCGGAGCTGCATGATCTGTTTTGTAAGAAGCTGCAGCAGTGCTGTGTACTTTTTGATTTTCTGGACTGTGTGGCAGACCTGAAGGGGAAAGAGATCAAACGTGCAGCACTGAATGAACTGGTAGAAAGCGTAGCCACCAGCCGCGGAATCCTCATCGAACCCCTTTATCCAGAGGCCATCAAGATGGTAAGCTTTACATCTCAGTAGAAATAAGCAGGCTAGAATATTTCATTAGATAAAAGAAACTTACAAGTCATACTAAACATTTACCAGTTGCCTCTACTCATGAAACTACAATGACAAAGAAGAGACTGGGAGACCAGTATTAATCAGTATTGTTTACAAAATTTGGCCTGTATGGTGCTCAAGTTGGTGCTTGTTGTATTTCACATATACTCTGCTCAAAGGTCAATGCCACAAACAGTTGGGTATTGGTTTTTAATGCAATCCATGAATCATAATTCGCCAAATTTAAAATGTACATAAAATTTGGCTTGAGAAAAGTATTTGCAGCAGAAATTTTTAACCTTGTCCAAATGAACTGAAATGTAATTAAAATGTTTTATTTGTAAAGTTTGGTGACACATTGGTATGATCACACAACAGAAATGTATTGTAAACGATTACTTTACCTGTGCCGGAAGGTTCGGGTGAGTTAATTTTCTCTCTCTAATTCATGTCTCTAGATCTCAGTGAACATCTTTCGTACTCTTCCGCCCAGTGAGAATCCAGAGTTTGATCCTGAGGAGGATGAACCCACACTGGAGGCCTCTTGGCCACATCTACAGGTGCTTACTCATGTTAATTAATAAAAGTAATTGCCTAGTGGGATTGGACTTGTTTTTAATGTTGAAATCTTGGTTTAGTAGCAAAGCTGATGAGTTCTCTATGACAGTGACTAAATACTCCAAATTTAACAAACTGCCAACTTGACAGTACATATGATATGAATATCATCACATTTGAGCTGGATTAATTGTACCTGCAAAGGTCTTGACAAAATACTGATAGTAGTTTTCTTAGAGTTTTTACTTGCCAATCACATTTTCTTCCTAGATGACATGGTGGTACAGCTGCTAAAGTTAATGCCTTGTAGCTTCAGATTTAATCCTTAGCTCCTGTTGCTATCTTTGTGGACGTAGTATGTTCTCATGTTTGTTTGCTCTATTGTGCTTTGTTTTTTTCACCTACATGATAGTAAGTTCATCAGATTGGCCATAAATTGGAGTGTAAATGAGTGAGTGAGTGTGTGATGTCTTGCAATAGACTATAAAATGGTTGTAATTAGGGATGTCCCGATCAAGTTTTTTTATTCCCGATCCCGATCATTAATTTTGATCCTGATTCGATACCGAGTTTCAAACCGATACTTGTATTTTCTAGATATTGTCTAGATAAGAACTAGATAATACTGTTCACATAGTGCACACTTCAAGTACATTACAGTTATTCAAATTAATCCAGTGTATATGTTTAACAACTGAATAGCTCTACAGTGCTGTAGGAAAAAAAATTGCCTGCATCCAAGCTATTGCTTAATGTTCTTTTATTTTTACAAAATAAAAGTAAACAAACTTAGTGCAGCATTGTAGTAGTAAAACTAGAACACTCAAAATGAAGTGAAGGTTCTTTTTGAGGAAAATCAGCATCTCTGCCGTGTTAGCGGACAGCCGGTTCCTCTTTTCATCATATAATAATAAACTCGCTGTATTCGGCTGAGTGTTTATTTTTTAGGTGCCGTATCAAATTGGTAGTAATTGTAGATCGTTTGGTTAAATGATATCTGGTTTGTTTCTTATGAGCCACCGTACTTGTATGCGTGTTGTAACTGTAACAAACTTTTCTGTGGTTGTATTGTGACAATGGTTTGATGGACGTTTCTACGCGAAGTGAGTGTGTTTTGACCCTTTGGGGCTTTCATAGTGCATGGAATAGCGTGCTTGGCTAACGCGATGACTCTAGCTGTCCGCTATTTGGTATCGTAACAGAAGAAGTTAATAAAGTGTTTTGCTCCCGACAATTTGTGAATATACCGTGTATTTATTTCTTTATTTAGCAAGTGCATCACTACGACGCTCGGTTACATAACTAAGCCAATCAGAGTGCTTGTAACACGTAAACTAGTAAAAGCTGTATGTTATGGTCCTGAAGTTTTCATACTCGGATTAAAAGTTATTGTTTTGTAAACCGAGTGATCCTTGACTCACACACCATATAAACAGTAAAATTCTACAGTAATGAACGCAGCTCTGCTCCGCCTCGTGAAACGCTCGCATTGCAGACATTACACTTCACTGTTGAACTTGTTTCACTTTCCAGTTTAAAGTATTTCCACACAGCGGACATGCTGACGTAAAACGAAAAATCTGGCTTAGGATCGGCCTTAGTAAAGCCGATACCGATCAGTTAAAAAATGCCTTAATCGCCACATCCCTAGTTGTAATAAATTAAATAACATGGTTACAATAAATAATAAATGTGGCAAAGAATGAGTGTGAAATTCTGTAATAGATTATTGTATTTCCACTTTGTACTCAGTTCTTTAAGGATAAAGCAGTTACTGGAAAGGAATTAATGTAGTGTATCCATGTATGTAATAGATGTAGTTAATCCAGCCTGAATAGGGCTAGACACATAGTCTAGTATTTTTACTATTATGCAGCCTAGTAATTCAATAAAATTGAAATTGTTCTCCCTTCAGTTGGTCTACGAGTTCTTTTTACGCTTCCTGGAGAGTCCTGATTTCCAGCCCTCCATGGCCAAACGTTATGTGGACCAGAAATTTGTCCTGCAGGTAAAGTGCATCTGAGTGAACCACTTTGTTTGTGTGTCTGTCTGTTGGCTTTTCTGTACATGTAGCTGATGTCACTTGTTTTATTTTAGTTCACACTAGTAGGAAGGCAAACTGTGATTTTGAGTTTTAACAGAAATACACACACACACACACACACACACAAATCGCTTTTAGGACCCTGTTTGGGCACACACAAAACTACTGGCTGGGACTGGTGCAATTTTGCCATTGCTTAGTATTTCCTAAATGAATGTAGAAATACTAATTCTTACATTTTCACAACCTGTCTGCCCTGTTCTAATTTAGTTGCTGCTGAATAAGCGCCAGTCACTTTGTCACTCCCTGAAGTGAGTGTAGGGTCACATATAGAAACATCGTATTTGTACTTAATTCACCCGTTTGCCTATATTTTAGGTTTTTAGCAACGTAAATTCTATAGTTCTATTTGGTCATTATGTACGGTAGATAACTTGTGTGAACATGTTGTTATATTTAAAGTTGCTGGAGCTGTTTGACAGTGAGGACCCCAGAGAAAGGGAATATCTGAAGACCATCCTGCATCGTGTTTATGGAAAACTGCTTGGTTTAAGAGCATATATTCGCAAACAGATCAACAACATCTTCCTCAGGTTAGAGGCAAATAAACACATGCTTATATGTTTCTTGTTCTGTATTGATCTATAAAAATCATAAGATCTCAAAACTGAATCACTGAATATGAACATAATGTAAATATGCTCATTAATACTTATGTTATACACCGATCAGCCATAACATTAAAACCACCTCCTTGTTTCTACACTTACTGTCACACACTATTTTATCAGCTCCACTTACCATATAGGAGCACTTAGTTCTACAATTACTGACTGTAATCCATCTGTTTCTCTACATACTTTTTTAAAACCTGCTTTCACTCTGTTCTTCAATGGTCAGAACCCCCACAGGACCACCACAGAGCAGGTATTATTTGGGTGTTGGATCATTCTCAGCACTGCAGTGACACTGACATGGTGGTGGTGTGTTAGTGTGTGTTGTGCTGGTATGAGATGATCAGACACAGCAGCGCTGCTGGAGTTTTTTAATTCCGTGTCCACTCACTGTCCACTCTGTTAGACACTCCTACCTAGTTGGTCCACCTTGTAGATGTAAAGTCAGAGATGATCGCACATCTATTGCTGCCGTTTGAGTTGGGCATCTTCTAGACCTTCATCAGTGGTCACAGGACGCTGCCCACCGGGCACTGTTGGCTGGATATTTTTGGTTGGTGGACTATTCTCAGTCCAGCAGTGACAGTGAGGTGTTTAAAAACTCCACCAGTGCTGCTGTGTCTTATCCACGCATACCAGCACAACACACACTAACACACCACCACCATGTCAGTGTCACTGCAGTGCTGAGAATGATCCACCACCTAAATTATACTCTGCTCTGTGGTGGTCCTGTGGGGGTCCTGACCATTGAAGAACAGAGTGAAAGCAGGCAAAAAAAGTATGCAGAGAAAGAGATGGACTACAGACAGTAATTGTAGAACTACAAAGTGCTTCTATATGGTAAGTGGAGCTGATAAAATGGACAGTAAGTGTAGAAACAAGGAGGTGGTTGTAATGCTATGGCTGATCGGTGTATTTTGCATCTATGAACTTGACTTCTGTCCAAAGCAATAGAATTAACGAAAATCACATACAGCTTAATAGCATGTTAAATAAGTGCACTACTCATGGTGTCATTACTACTGTGACCTACTTAATAATGCATTTTATGCTTCTCAGAATCCAGTGTTAAAAAACTAGCTTGCATTAGACACCAGTGGACACAGGGGTGGCAATTTAGGTCTGAATTTACCATCATTTAAATTATGCTTTTATAATAAAACAATTAGTATTTTAAAAAAGCAATGAAAATGCACTGTGATGTTTAAGGTAACTGTACAGGGATGTCTAAAGTTATATTAATATATAACAATAATCTATAACCTTTAGACCATGTTTATGAGCTTGTTAAAATAATTGTGCAATAAATAATTGTATACACTAAATGACTAAATGAATATTCTTTATAACTAGTTTACATGGGATTTAATTTGATATATATTTTAACTGTGCAGGTTCATATATGAAACTGAGCACTTCAACGGAGTGGCCGAGCTGCTGGAGATCTTGGGGAGGTACATGTTCATCACTGCCACACAAAATGAAATGTAGCATTTCTAAGTTTATATGTCATATTTTTGTGTTTGCATGAAAATTATTATGATTAAGAAGAAAAACTGGTATAATGGTTGTGAGTTTATTGTACGATTTTCTTTTATGTTGTTCGTTTTGCCCTTGGTAGACCGTTTGCTTAGAAATTACTCAGATATCAGGGTGACACAAGACGTTTTCACACTTGCACTTTTGTTCTGAGTTTGATGTTTGAACAAATAGAAAAGTTGTTTTCAAAACCTTGTGTATTTCTGGGAACTGTTTTTTGCTTCACGTATCTGCATTGTATAAAAAAAGCAATCTATTTCTAGGACTGGCTGTAAAATTATTTGATTGATTAAACTTGTTTCATTACTTTCTATTTCAAGTTTCGCAACAGTGGGTAATAGATTGTGTTTGTTGGAGCGTAAATGGATTGCTTTTCTTGAAATATTAAGTTAAGACTGCATTTGTACTCAAGGGACTAAAAGTCAATAAAACACTGCATTATTTTTAAATAAAAGTAAGCAGCGTGGACTGAAAGGCTTTATTCTAATTATGGATCAGTATTAATCAGTGGTAAAGTATAAATTAAATAAATAGGTAATAATGTACATTAATTAAATAAATATTATAAAGAACAGAGGAGTTCTTTTGGGTACTCCATCCTTTACAGTTACAAGTGAGTGTGATGTCCTCATGCCAATGAGTTGGACTTTCACGTTGTTGTTTTCAGACCAAAAAAAAGCATTGGAGATACATTTGAAATAAATAAACAGTTGTCTATTGTGTTAATGACTAATGCTAGGCAACACTTTCTGAATCAATGGTTAGGCTACATGGCTCAATACACCATTAGCCTGAGTGCAGCCATTGTGTAACTTAGTAATAAGCTTTAAGTGTGTAGGACCATACTAGATCTGGCCTCTAATTCTTGCCGTGTCCCTTTGCCACCCTAGTCCTGATCCAAATACGTCTTCTTTTCCTTACTTAATGTTGAGTAGCTAAAACCAGTTCTAGATCACATCAGATGGCAAATGATGTATAATATCATATGGTCGAAAAGCTTAGCCAGTCGTCTTATAGTCTCAGGTGTCAGACAGGTGTGCATCATTCTTTACCATAATCTGATTAAATACTACCTGACTTGAACGAGATTTTTCTAAGAATATTATCTACTGTCAATACTGATCATAGACTTGTGTATTTTGTGCAAGAGTCAAAACTTTACATGACTAATCACACAATTTATGTTTCTCCTCAAAAATGCTTAAAATGACAGTATCACAACCATATGGGAAGGAAATTTAAATGTATACATTTAAACATTAGTCCGGTGTGGAGGTGCCTAGGTGGCGCAGCGGGATATTCCTCACAGCAGTGCCAAGATTCTGAACTCCTCGGTTCGAAACTCGGCATTGCCACAGGTCGGCTGGGCGCCATCTGCGGCAGACACGTTTCTGCTAGGGTGGGATGACCGGACTATGTGGGTGGGGTCTTCAAACGCTGTGTAAGGACCCTGATTAGCAGATAGAGAGGCGCCTGTGCAGAATGCATGGGTGAAAAAGGGCTAAGGGCTGTGCGCGGGTCAGAGCAATATACCCACCTCGACTGCAATCAGGGATACCCCAGCAGCGGAAGACTAATTGACTATGCTAAATTGGGAGAAAATGCATAAATAAAATGGAAAAAAACAACAACATTAGTCCAGTCGACCACAGTGCCTTGCACTTTGGGATTTTCGTCTATAATGAGAAGGACTATACAATGTTTTGGATGCAAATTCTACAATCTGGCCTCATAAAACATAAAAATGTGGGTTTAATTCAGAACATTAAGAAGCAAAAACATGGTATATCGTTGCCAGAGTGAGCAGAGTGGAAGCAAGAGATAAAGAAAAGGAGCAGAAGAGGCAGGGGGATGAGTCAGAGAGGGGCTAGGGATACATTGAGGTTGATGCTGGTATTTTTACCTCCACCCACATATTTTCTCTTATAACCGAGCAACAAAAAAAGAGAGGAAGCGAACGAGAAAAACACAAGGCGAGTGAAAAAAGTTTGATACTGTGACAGTCTGTCACTGCTCATAGCCTCCTCCACCAAAGAAAAAATATTAATTAGAAATAAGAGGCGTGATAGGTAATCAGTTGGAGGAATAAGAGAAGGTATCTGAATAGAAAAACGAGCTGAAAAAAGCAGAAACAATAACACGAAAGGAAAGGAGGCAAATGAAAATGAAGTAAACAAGAAGGAAGACAGCCTGCAGCAGACGTAGATGAAACAAGGACGAAATATCAAAAGACAAGACATTTCATATTTCCAGATGAAGAAGTACGAGGAATGAGGACGGAGCAGATCAGATGAGAGTGTAGTGTAAAAGAAATGAGAAACAGGAGAACAAGGGTTGGTTGGATGGGAAGGGGGGCGTTAATGCTTAGCTATTGATCATAAGCGTAGCAAATACATATGTGTGTACAAAGCTTCATCAGGTCTTCTGATACTAATCCTATTTTCTCTTCCTTCCCTGCCTCCTACTGACTTCCCTCTGTCTGCTGTCTTCTCTCGAACATGATGTTCTATTTCTGTTCCAACATCTTGTCTCTGCTTCTCCTCCATCATCTCTCCTTTCTCCATGCTTCCTTTCCTCATCTCTCTTTCATCTCAATCATTTATGTTACCCCTTCAATCCATCCTTCTATCCTTATTTCTCATCTCATCTTCTCTCCTCTACTTTTATTGTTTTCTTTCATCCTCTCTTGTTTCATTTCATTGTCTCTTTTTCTCTCTTCTTACCTCTCATTTTGCCTTCTCTGATCTTATATTGTTGGCATTACTCCCATCTCCTCTTGTCTTGTCTCTATTTTCATTTTCTCTTATTATGTCTCATTTATTCTCCTCTCACATCTTGACTCTGCTTCTCCTTCATCATCTCTCCTTTCTCCTTGCTTCCTTTCCTCATCTCTCTTTCATTTCAATCATTTATTGTTACCCCTTTAATCCATCCTTCTATCCCTATTTCTCATCTCATATTCTCTCCTCTTGCCTCCTCTCATCTTGTCTTCTTTCCTCTCAACCTGTCTTGTCTTTTTTGTTTCATTTTATTTATTTGTCTCTTATTTTCCCTTCTCACCTCTCATTTTGTCTTCTCTTATCTAATCTTGTTGTCATTACTCCTATCTCCTCTTGTCATGTCTCTATTTTTATCATTTTCTCTCATTATGTCTTATTTAATCTCCTCTCACATTTTCTTTTCTCTTTATTTCTCATCTATCGTCCATCATCTCTCCTTTCTCCATGCTTCCTTTCCTCATCTCTCTTTCATCTCAATCATTTCTTGTTACCTCTTCAATTCATCCTTCTATCCTTATTTCCCCCGTTCTCTTACTTATCTTCTTGTCTTGTCTTTCTTGTTTCATTTCATTTCTTTTTCTCTTCTTTCCCTTTTCACCTGATTTTGTCTCCTCTGATCTTATATTGTTGTCTTCTCTCTATTTTCATCATTTTTCTTATTATGTCTCATTTAATGTCCTCTCACATTATCTCTTCTCATCTATCCTTATCTCTCATCATCTATTTTCTCCTATTTGTCTCCTCCCTTCCATCTAATCTTACTTGCTATTGTATTGTCTACTCTCTTTCCTTCTGTCTTGCCTGGTCTAATTTCTTCTTCTCTTATTTCATTTTATATTGTCTCCTGTTGTCCTAATTTAATCCTTTCTTATTCAATCTCATTGCATCTAATTTCATAACCTTTCATTTTCCTTTATCTGCCTTTTTTTTCATCTATTCTTCTGTTTGTTCATATTTGTGTCTATTCTTTTATTGCCTCAACTCATTT
This sequence comes from Trichomycterus rosablanca, assembly GCF_030014385.1. NCBI lineage: Eukaryota > Metazoa > Chordata > Actinopteri > Siluriformes > Trichomycteridae > Trichomycterus > Trichomycterus rosablanca. Next base: position 32,553,034 of record NC_085991.1, on the reverse strand, counting down.
CTTCTCATGTCCCTTGTTCCTGCCTCCCCTCCTGTCCTTTTTGTCTCTTTGTCTGTTCTTGTCTCATCTCACTTTATCTTCTATCATGTTGTATCTCTCCACCTGTCTGCTATAATCTTGTTTTCTCTCGTCTTCTCTTTTTTGTGTCTCATTCTCTCATCTTCTCTCTTTTCATATCTTCTCTCTTTTTATCTCCTCACATCTCGTTACCTCTCCTTTGCTCTCCTGTTTGTCCCTCCTGTTTTACTCCTGTTTTTCAGTATCATAAACGGCTTTGCTCTGCCTCTGAAGTCCGAGCACAAGCAGTTCCTGGTGCGGGTCCTGATTCCTTTGCACACTGCCAAATCTCTCTCCATCTTTCATGCACAGGTTAGATAAACACACACACACACACACACACAGTTCTTTGTAAAGTTTGTTAAGGCTATTCTAAAAATCTGCTGTTGTAAACTATAAATACAGCACACACCTTAATACGAGGGTTCTTCAAAAAGTTTCTGCACTTTTTAAAACTCTATTTATTAAGAATTACAAAAACAAATGACATCACTTTTCTACATGGTCACCCTCCGATGCATTTTTCCCAGCATCGTACCAACTTTTTAATGCCATCGGCAAATAATGTTTTTGGTTGAGTAGCCACTAATGAACCACTGCTTTCACATCATTATCACATGAAAATCTTCTTCCCCTTAAAGCTTCTTTGAGCGTCCAAAAAGGTGGAAATCAGATGGTGCTAAATCCAAACTATAAGCTCTCTCAGACACGACCAATTACTACTCCTCCCGCCCTCACCGTTTCCAACCAAAATATAAAAGTGTGGAAACTTTTTGAAGATCCCTCATAATTGTTTATTTCTACCTGAGCTCCGCATATTGATAATATATACTATATCATTAAAAGTATGTTGAGTGCACTTTCAATTGGCCTCAATGCTGTAGGCAGTGTTAAGTAGACAAATGACTCACAGACTTTTATAAAATCCTGCAAAGCTGAACTACACGTTTAACTTTCTGTAAAAATTGCAAACGACAGCCTTTCATGTGCTATTATTATTGGAAATAGCCAGATTGTATCTCACTGCACTGGCATTTTACTGCCTGAGTTCTGCTCCATTTAATATAGTGTACCACATGTTAATTGACATTTTTTTTACCCTATCTGAACAACAACAGTTTTGTTTAGGATTTAGAGTCAAATATCAAACACTTGTTACATGTGTTTTATTGTTGTGTATATGATTCACTTTCCACAGATTGCTTTTTTCTGTGCAAGAATAAATATTAGGCCTGTTGTTAGTGGTATTGTTAGAATTGTCAGTATCATAATCTATTTCTAACCAAATATACACTGATCAGCCATAACATTAAAACCACCTCATTGTTTCTACACACACTGTCCATTTTATCAGCTCCACTTACCATATAGAAGCACTTTGTAGTTCTACAATTACTGACTGTAGTCCATCTGTTTCTCTACATACCTTTTTAACCTGCTTTCACCCTGTTCTTCAATGGTCAGGACCCCCACAGAGCAGGTATTATTTAGGTGGTGGATCATTCTCAGCATTGCAGTGACACTGACATAGTGGTGGTGTGTTAGTGTGTGTTGTGCTGGTATGAGTGGATCAGACACAGCAGCGCTGCTGGAGTTTTTAAATACCGTGTCCACTCACTGTCCACTCTATTAGACACTCCTACCTAGTTGGTCCACCTTGTAGATAAAGTCAGAGATGATCGCTCATCTATTGCTGCTGTTTAAGTTGGTCATCTTCTAGACCTTCATCAGTGGCCACAGGACGCTGCCCACAGAGCGCTGTTGGCTGGATGTTTTTGGTTGGGGGACTATTCTCAGTCCAGCATTGACAGTGAGGTGTTTAAAAACTACATCAGCATTGCTGTGTCTGATCCACTCATACCAGCACAACACACACTAACACACCACCACCATTTCAGTGTCATTGCAGTGCTGATAATGATCCACCACCCAAATAATACCTGCTCTGTAGTGGTCCTGGGAGAGTCCTGACCATTGAAGAACAGCATGAAAGGGGGCTAACAAAGCATTCAGAGAAACAGATGGACTACAGTCAGTAATTGTAGAACTACAAAGTGCTTCTTTATGGTAACTTTAGGTGATAAAATGGACAGTGAGTGTAGAAACAAGGAGGTGGTTTTAATGTTATGGCTGATCGGTACGTATATTAGTCTCAAAACTGTATAAGAAAGATGATAATTGTAGACAATAGAATGTCCAAACAGCAGTTATTTATACTATATAATTAATGTTAAACAAACGATTTAGAAATGAGCAATTAGCAATTACATATTATGTATCTTACCCTTGAACTGGTTATGGTGTTTGTTGCCTCCAGTTGGTCCGTGGGAGTGTGTCAGCATTACAATGCTAAAGCACACATGCTTTCCAAAAGTAGCCTCTACAGAGAAAACCAAAGTAAATAAACAAGATAAGAAAAAGTGTAATAAATATACGAGAGTTCAAGACTAGTTTGTAATTACAGTGTAAAGATCTTTAGTTTAAGTGAAACAAGAGTAAGGGTTTGAGCAAGAGAGTTTGATTAAGAAGAGACTAGGGCGAGCAGCAAGATGGTTAATTAGACCTGTCTCTGTCGCCCTCAAGAGATATAGTCTATATGACATCAGTTCTACTGAGACAAACACTCTCTTTTATAAGACTGCTGTACCTAAATCTAAACACAATTCTGCTATGACAGACTGCAAACTATAATAACATTATGGCACTGATGGCTGATTGTCTTGTCTCTTGGGCATTGAAGATAAAAGCAAGAGAGAAATGGACTTATTAGATCAGAGATTCCATGACAAAGTGCATTCATATGGATAAGGATAACAATAAGGTTAATGTAGGGCAGATGGAATGCCGTTATTTGTCATATATACATGTACATATGTACACCCAATGAAATTCTTCATCAGCATATCTCAGCTTCTTAGGGACAGCCATTGTACGGCGCCCCTGGCCGCTCAGGTGGTGCAGCGGTAAAGTACGCTAGCACACCAGAGTTGGGGTTTCGAATACATCGTATCGAATCTCAGCTCTGACTGGGCTGGGCAGCTGCATGAACAACGATTGGCTGTTGTTTATAGGGTTAGGGGTAAAAAGACGGATCATAGGTCTTCATAACTGGTGCAACTGCGGCCCCTGCTGGCTGACTGATGGCGCCTGCACAGGGCTGAGGAATAATGCTGATGGGGGTGTGGCCCTCTGCACACAGTGCCGTCGGTGTATGAACACGACTCGTGCAGGTGAAAAATGCAGTCTGTACTGACTGTACGTGCCGTAGGGGGCGTATGTCAGTTGAGAGGCGTCCTCAGTCAGCGATGAAGGGTCGAATCAGTATAGAGGACGCATTCAGGGTAATGTGACACAACTAGATTAGGGAAGAAAATTGGGGGAAAAAAAAAAAGAGCTTTGCTTAAGGGCCCAACAGTGGCTGCATGGCAAAGCTGGGATTCGAACCAACAGCTTCTTATTATTGTTCTTATTATTATAACTCCAACAGATGGAGTTAGAGAGCACAACAAGTAAAGCCATAGCGTCTTATTTAACACTCTGTAGGAGTATGGATGTAGAAATGTTTGGTTTAGCCAAACACGTTGCCATGGACTGAACAGGTTATACGATGGGTTAACCGATATTCCATCGCAATGCTATCTCATGCCTCCTTTGATACATGTACCTGCTTCTTTACACCAGCCAGAAGCAGATTCTTACAGCTACAAATCTGAGGATTATGCTATGCCCTGAGGATTTTAACGCCACTTGTGTCAGTGTCTAGACCTAAAAGCAGAAGTTTGGTCTAGGCTAGTGCGCCCTTATACTCAGCTAACTGTGTCTTTTAAACACCCAGCTAGATTGTTGGCACAGACTTGCACTAATGGAGCATTAAACAGTGTTAACTCTTTCTTTTATTTTTCTTTCAGCCGCTCCTGTATTTAGGGTTCGCTGCAGCGAATCATTTTGTCTGCATACTTGATGTGAGACAGTTTTAGGTCGAATACCTTTCTTGACGCAATTCTCCTTATTTTATTCAGGCTTGAGACGGGCATTAAGAGCGCACTGACAGGTGCACCTCCCAATGACTAGTCTCCCAATTACCCCCCAGACATAGCCCATGATGTTTGAGTAGTTAAAAATGATCAAAGTTTGACTTTCAACACAAACTACATACATACCAGACAGTTAATTAGTAATTTATTCTTGAAATTCAGGACTTAGTTTTAATGCTAACACCAAAGACTGCTTGCTTTACAATATTCATTATTGATGAATGTTGATACACTGTTTCTTTGCAGTGGGGGTTGAGCTGTGTTGTTAGGAAGGAAGCTTTTAGTGAAATAGAAGCTAAAAGTGACTGGCTGATATGAGGCTCAGACATTCAATCAGCCTCCAAGAGTTTAGTGAGTTAGAAGCAGTGCTTCAATTAGTGTACACATTCAGTACTGCTCGACTCAGCAACCTAGAGCAATTATTCTATCACGTGCATGAAATCTAACACCGTGATAGTACACACACACACAGGCCTACACAAACCTATTTTATATTCATTCTGTTTTCAGCTGGCCTACTGTGTTGTGCAGTTTATGGAGAAAGACGCCACCGTTACAGAATATGTAAGTGACTGTATGATATACACAAGAAAAAAGGCAACGTTACAGTCTAAATTCTAAATCTAAACTCAATATTGTTCATAATAAATCTGTCTTATATGTTGATTATGCATTAGAGTATAAGTAGAAACAAACCCATTTTACAAATACATTTTGCACAGTACTATATGCCTTTGGTTTTTTATATATATTATTAACTTAAGTCTGTTCCTTTTACACATTTATAGATCATCAGAGGGCTGCTGAAATACTGGCCCAAGACATGCACCCAAAAAGAGGTAAGGGACAATTGGGCACATTGGTGGATGGCTACATGGATGCTGTAGGTGGAAAATAAAGAAAATTTTACTTTGCAGCTACATAAAGCTGCAAAATGCATACATACACTATGAATGTGTGATCTTTAATATACTTTGGTTTTAGGTAATGTTTCTGGGTGAGATTGAGGAGATTCTGGACGTCATTGAGCCTTCCCAGTTCATCCGGGTGCAGGAGCCACTTTTTAAGCAGATTGCCAACTGCATCTCCAGCCCACACTTCCAGGTCTGAAACTTGTATTATTATTATCTGCTTGTCACTATCAACTATCAACTATTATCTTCATTACACTAACTAAAATCCTTCCAGGGTGAACATAATACATAATACATGAGTCATAATACATCTAAAACCTCCTTCATAGACGCTCAGGTGGTGCAGCAGTAAAAAACACGCTAGCACACCAGAGCTGACATCTCAGCTCTGCTATTCATAGGCTGGACCCCTACATGAACAACGATTGACTGTTGTTCAAGGGGGATGCTGGAGGTATTCCTCATAACTGATGCAATTAGGACCTCTGCTGGCTTATTGTGCCTGCACAGGAAAGAGGGTTTACGAGGATCAGGGTGTGTCTCTCAAGCTGATACACATATAAACTTGCTGCATGCAGGTGAAAAGATGCACTCGGCTACTGCACACGTGTCGGAAGGGGCGTGTGTTAGTCACGGCTCTCCTCAGACAAAGTGGAGAGGAAGCCTAATGCAATCGGTAATTGAATACGACTAGATTGGGAGGAAAATTTGGGGAAAAATGCACACACAAAAAAAAACCGTCTTGACAGCATTGACCACTCAAGACTTTCGTTGACCATTACTTTTATATGTCTTATAATCCCTCAATAATCTGATTTATTGCTCAGTCTGAATTAAAATGTTTAGATCTCAACTAAAATTAAGTAATCCATGCCATCTTTTTTTAATCAGTAAGAAAAAGCGAACAAGAGTAAGTTAAATGGCTGCTTGAAATTGATAACTATTGCTAAGTCAATGAGTCAAATCTCAGCCGTGCTATTAACCGACTGAGCGCCCACAAAGACACGATTGGCTGTGTCTAAGGGAAGAACAGTTGAATGGCCTTCTCATTGCTGCTGCAATTGCAACCTCTGCAGGTTGGTCGAGGCGCCTGTACCAGAGATGGTTTATTCACAGATAGTGGAGCAGGGCTCTCAGTACACAACACTGCTCTCTGTAAGACTCTGTTTTTGGCAGGTGAAAAAAAGAGGTCAGTGACTGTTCGCCTGTTGAAGGGTCAGGGGAATTGGGTTACAGATATAATCACTATTTGCTGAATCTCTTAAAGATTAAACTATTGCATATGAAAATATCCCTTGAGTAGCATAGTGAGCTAAGACCTAGTACAGTAAAACGTATCTTGAAGTGCTGACCTTGCTCATTGTTTGTGTCAGGTTGCAGAGCGGGCTTTGTATTTCTGGAATAATGAGTACATTCTCAGTCTGATCGAGGAAAACTGTCAGGTCATCCTGCCTCTGGTCTTCGGCACACTCTACCGAGTCTCCAAAGAGCACTGGAACCAGTAAGTACCCATCACAGTGACTTATCTTATAATGGCTATGTTTAACATGATAATATGCCATGTCTCAAAACACATCTCAAACTAGTTCCATTAACAAAACAATGGGTTAAGTTTACTTCAATGACCTTCCCAAAAACTGGAACTGAATTCTTCTACAATGGCACTTGTGTGATGAACCAAAATCTTAAAGAAATATTTTTAACCCTGTGAAATCCATGTCACAAAGAGCTGAGGCAGATCTAGCAATGGGAGTGTGTGTGGGGGTTATATTACTTTACTGTAGATGGAAAAGTAATGAGCAACAAAAAGGTTAGAAGAAGATAAGGACTGAACATATATGCTACAAGGATGCCTAATAGTCCTACCCTGGACTACCTGATGGGTAGAATGTGTGGCTTTAGTGCAGGTTAGCAAAAAGACACATGAAACAAGGTGGGTAGCTATTTTTTACATTTTCTGCATTTAGCAGACGCTTTTATCCAAAGTACAGTGACAGTACATTGTCTAAGCAATTGAGGGTTAAGGACCTTGCTCAAGGGCCCAACAGTGACAACCTGGCAGTGGTGAAGCTTGAACCAGTGACCTTTGGATTACTAGTCCAGTACCTTAACCACTAGGCTACAACTGCCCTCTTCATAAAGAGGAACTCAGTTTTGAAGGACAGAATAACTGTAATACTACAGTGGATTTAGAAAGTGTTCAGACCTCTTGACATTTGCACAGTTAAGTACATAATTATGTTTTTTGGGGGCTAAAACTAAAATCACTTAATCACTGTTTGCTTTAATTACCCTTCAGATGTGTCTAGGCCTCATTTGGAATCCACCTGTTGCAATTTGAATTAAATGTACATAGTTACAGGAAAGACACACACCTGGGTCTGTAGCGGCCCACAATTTACACTGCATTGTCAGGACAAAAACTAAACCATGAAGTCTAAGGAATTGTCGGTTAGAGGGGTAGAAGGAAGGTGTAGATCAGGGCCAAAAATGTTAAACAATATGAGGCTTTGAGTGTTCCCAAGAGTGTTGCCACTGTTCCCATAGTGGTCTTAATCTTGAAACTGAATAATTTTGGTACAACCTTAAACTTTCCTAGAGTTGCCAGACATTTAGACAAATTAGAAATTAGACAACTGGGCAAGGAAAGACCACCACAGTCACTCTAAAAGAGCTCTGAAAGTCAGATGGCAAAATAGATATAAATCCTGATTTCTATGTCAGGCCCACTGAGGAAGAGGTTGAAACTATTAATAAATAAAAAAAAATGTTGCACTATCACAGGAAAAAAGACAAGATTACTAGGAGCCGATCTCCACCTATAATTATGCCACCATATGTTTACTAAAACACATTAAAAATAAGACTCTTTAACTCTATGTCTTGTCTGTCATTACACTATATGGCTAAAATATATATTCTTCCCTAAATCACTTTATATTCCCTTAGAACGATTGTGTCTCTCATCTACAATGTTTTGAAGACATTTATGGAGATGAATAGTAAACTTTTTGATGATCTTACTGCCTCCTACAAGGTGGAGAAACAGAAGTAAGTCCAGTTCTCACTACTTGAGCATATTTGCATATGTGACTTTCACAGTGAGCTATCTGCTAATTTATGTATTCACTGTATTTACATGATTTATTTTTAGTTTATTTTTGAACATTTTAGATAAATTTAACCTTCTTTGTCAAATCTGTTTCTGTCTGCTCTTCCCTGCATTTGTACCTCGATAGGGAGCTAAAGAGGGAGAGGGAGCGTGCTGAGCTGTGGAGGGGGCTGGAGGAGCAGCAGGAGCGGAGGCTGCAGAGTTTGGGAGAAGCAAGTCGCAACCAGAAGAACTTGCAAGAGAGAGAGAACCTGTGCAAGAATGAGCCAGAGAGCAGCGCTGCCAATGCCACTTAGAACACACACACTCACACACACACATACACATCAATATCAACACATACATACAAATGCACAAGCCCAGATATACAAACATAAAAGATATAACACACACATTTGTTTTACAACTTGTTTTTACTCTGGAACAAACCTTCACCCTTCTGGAACATATACTCACCTCCCACACACACACACAGACACCTTGATACACATATACACATACTATACAGAAGAAATGAACAGCAGGTTGTCTATATGTAGATGTTGAAGTACACACACACACACACACACACACACACTACACTCATAGATTTAAAGGTCATATAAAAGTAAGCTGAATGATGCAGAACAATGAGGACACCTCGTCATGCCCCCTTTTCTTATCCACTATCATATCATAAACACTTGTTTCTCATTCTGTCTTACTCATACTTCTTATTCATCCCTGTCAGTCTGCTTTTTTCTCTCTATTATTTACACACACGCACCACAACACATACACACAGAAAATAACACTTTCAGAAAATGGTACTGGACAGAAACATTTTAATTTTGAGTTATATAACATTTGAATCATATAACATGAGTTATGTGTCTGCATATTGCACTATACTATATGCATAATACACTACTATACAGTATAGTATAGAAGAAGTATATAGTATAGAAGAACATCGTAGAATTCTCATATACAGTGGTACCTTGAAACGCAACGTCAATCGGTTCTGGGAGTGGCGTTGAGTTTAAAAGGCCTAGAGTTTTAAGGTAGTTTTTCCCATAAGGATGTATGGAAAACCTGTTAATGCGTTCCATGTTCCCGTCCTGCAAATATTTTAGGCTTATGTAAATTAATAGGGTTGTTTTTGACACTTAAACTGAAAATAACACAAATATATAAAACACTGAAATAAAAAGCTGATTCTTACAATATCTCGGAACTTCGAGCTGTAACGCAAGTTTAACAGTAAAACAGTGAGAAAAATCCAGCTAAACACAGATACATGTGGACGCTTTCAGAGTGAATCTGACGGTGCTGAACAAAGCAAATGTTCATTGTTAATTTGAAATTCAATAAATACAATTTAAAAAACTGAACACGTTGAGTTGAAGGGAAACATTGAGTTTAAGGATACAAATATATCGACGAAGGGCGTTGCGTTTCAAAGATTTTGAGTTTAGGGGACATTGAGTTACAAAGTACCACTGTACTATGTAGTGTTCAGTGTGTTGTTAGGCCTGCAGCCTTATATTGTCAACAGCCATGGCCATGCATTAGGATCTCTTACATGGTCACACGTTTTTTTTTATTTATACCAGTGGGGCTCTGTAAGTTTAGTATTAGTGTTGTAATGACTTATTTGACCAATCTGTATAATCTGAGTTAGCCATCATATATCACCATTTAAACCATTTGAAAAATCATGGACAAAAGACATAGCATCGAGAACCACATTAGTAATAATCATTCTTACCTTAAAATGCTAAGTTCACTATCTTATTCTGAAAGTGTACACAATAAAGACACATATACATATAAATCGAGTCTGGAAGAAGACATGACATATCAGTCCAACTCATTCACATACATACACACACTTAAACAAGCATACACACAGACATCTCACACACTGTCATAGGTTAAACTTTGGAACTGGTCTGATTTCATCCAGGACTCTCTGCAACCCTGTTCCCTGTTACATGTTGACCAATAGACTCACATTCAGTCCCAAAAGATGAAGCAGAATGCTAAAATACTGATGATTATGAAGAATTATGATGAAGAAATCTCTGTAAAAGTAATGACTATAATGTTCTTACTACAGCTTATTCTATAAGTACTACTTCTATTGCTACTTTAACTGATGGTTTTATATATACATATATATAAATATAATATCTATGTCTGATTATAGTGTTGGTGGGGGGTATTCTAGTGTAGCACCTCTTAAACATGACAAAAGTATGCTGCTAGACTAAACTTGTTCTTCTGTCACAATACATTAATCTAGTCCGTTCTTTGGGGGTTTAAAAGACATCCAAAATGTGTTACTTTAGCAATATCTTCATCTATTTTAAATGTGTCAGCAGGTTTTATTTCAGCCTACTTCATGCTACCTTAAGGTCTAATTACAGTACAGATAATTGAACATAAAGATGGGGTTGGTATTTTTACATTTTGTTTTAATTATTTTAAGTTTTGTATGATAGTTTTACTGTTAATATTTATTAATATTTATTTTGAAGTACCTTTTTGGAGCAGAAGCTTGATGAACAAGACTGGACTTGACTAGATGCTTAGTCTGACTTGAGTCTGGGAAATATAGTCTGTATGGTATGCATTTGCCAGTACTGATAATGAAAACAAAAAAAGTGTTAATGTAAGCCTAGGCTAAAGAAACAACAGGGTTTGAAACAAACATACAATTGAGATTGATTGTATTCTGGATTGTAAAATTCTTGATGTTGTTTGTTGGTTCTATACCAGCACATTCCATCATTTGCCTTTGTTCACCAAACTACAGAAATCATGTATAAAAAAATCTCCATCACTCATGTTGTTCTTAATTTTGAAGGCTGTAATTTCCATAATGAGAACATGATGTGCAAGAGTAAGAGACTCAGTAGAATAGTGAAGGCAATACATGGACTGGAAATGTAAGCATACGTAGCATCACTTCAGCTAGAATTGCACTGTCCTCTTGATTGATGTTTTGTGTTTAAACATAGCAATGTATTTTTGGGGGACCAATGGCTTTGGGATATGAATGTATAAAAAGGATATAAACATGAAATTGTATGTTGAAGTGTTTCACATAGAGAATAGTTTGCTACCCAGGCAGCAGCCACACAACTATGAACACAGAGAAATGGCTACCTACCTATTTAGCTCTAGATTTTAGTGTGAGATGATCCATGCTCAGTTATACTTTATCTTTTACAGAAACTGACTGTTAGGTCTAAAGATAAGAAAATACAAGCAGGTGGTTAACAAAAGAACAGAAACGGGGCATAAAAAGGAGCATCACATTGAAGTGACTAAATCACAACTTTGAACAGAGCTGCATAGATGAGTAATATTGGGATGATTAATAATTAACAGCATGCATTAGCTACACAGAAGCTCTGCTAATTAACATTTTAATATATGAAGATTTAAACTTGATGTTCATGTGGTGCAGCAGTTCCTCCAACTCTGAGATCTGGGTTCAAATTTGATAGCAGTGCTATCAGCCAACCAAGCATCTACCCAAACATAAAAATAATGATAATAACTAGCAAAGTTAAATCCCTGAACAAATTACAGAGTGATTGCTCAGCTTAAAAGATTCCCAAAATGAACAAATTATTCTTTAGGACAAAAGCTAAACCCTTAAACTCAACAAAACCTACTAAATACTACTTGGAAGTTGTTTATAAAAGATTTCATTACCAAATTGTGTGAGGTGTGCCCCGTCCCTTAGACAGTAGCAGTGATCGTACCTGATTTGTGGATGTCTCATGGATGTACCACCCAAGTTCCTGACTAAAGTTGCAATAACACTGTTCACCCATATTCGTGTCTTAAGGCATATCAGGTGGTTGCTAAGCTGTTACCAGATGGTTCCTAAGGTGTTGCTAGATGGGTAGTAAGATATAGGGGGTGGTTGCTAGGGTGTTCCTAGGCAGTTTTTATGGTAATGGATTGATTATGAGGATGTAGTAAAGCAGTTGCTAAGGGGTAGCTAGGTAGTTGCCGAGGTGTAGTGGGGTTACTCTTGTTGCAAGGTAGTAACTAAGGTGTATTAGGTGGTTGCTTGGGTGCTGGTGTGTAGTTGCTAGAGTGTGTCCAAGTATGTATCTGTGGGAAGGGATGTGAATACTTTTGCTCGGACAGATGATTGTGTTTGTGCAAGCATGTATTTAGGGGTGTGTGAGAATACTTTTGCTCAGACAGGTGATTCTGTGTGTGCAAACATGTATTTAGGGGTGTGTGAATAATGTTGCTCAGACAGGTGATTCTGTGTGTGCAAACATGTATTTAGGGGTGTGTGAATACTGTTGCTTAGACAGGTGATTGTGTGTGTGCAAGCATGTATTTGGTGGGGGTGTGAATACTTTTGCTCAGGTAAGTGATTGTATGTGTGTAAGATTGTAGTTGGTGGTGTGTGAATACTTTTGCACAGACAGGTGATTGTGTGTGTGCAAGCATGTATTTAGGGGTGTGAATACTTTTGCTCAGATCAGTGATTAAATGTATGTACAGTGTATCACAAAAGTGAGTACACCCCTCACATTTCTGCAAATATTTTATTATATCTTTTCATGGGACAACACTATAGAAATAAAACTTGGATATAACTTAGAGTAGTCAGTGTACAGCTTGTATAGCAGTGTAGATTTACTGTCTTCTGAAAATAACTCAACACACAGCCATTAATGTCTAAATAGCTGGCAACATAAGTGAGTACACCCCACAGTGAACATGTCCAAATTGTGCCCAAAGTGTCAATATTTTGTGTGACCACCATTATTATCCAGCACTGCCTTAACCCTCCTGGGCATGGAATTCACCAGAGCTGCACAGGTTGCTACTGGAATCCTCTTCCACTCCTCCATGATGACATCACGGAGCTGGTGGATGTTAGACACCTTGAACTCCTCCACCTTCCACTTGAGGATGCGCCACAGGTGCTCAATTGGGTTTAGTCCATCACCTTTACCTTCAGCTTCCTCAGCAAGGCAGTTGTCATCTTGGAGGTTGTGTTTGGGGTCGTTATCCTGTTGGAAAACTGCCATGAGGCCCAGTTTTCGAAGGGAGGGGATCATGCTCTGTTTCAGAATGTCACAGTACATGTTGGAATTCATGTTTCCCTCAATGAACTGCAGCTCCCCAGTGCCAGCAACACTCATGCAGCCCAAGACCATGATGCTACCACCACCATGCTTGACTGTAGGCAAGATACAGTTGTCTTGGTACTTCTCACCAGGGCGCCGCCACACATGCTGGACACCATCTGAGCCAAACAAGTTTATCTTGGTCTCGTCAGACCACAGGGCATTCCAGTAATCCATGTTCTTGGACTGCTTGTCTTCAGCAAACTGTTTGCGGGCTTTCTTGTGCGTCAGCTTCCTTCTGGGATGACGACCATGCAGACTGAGTTGATGCAGTGTGCGGCGTATGGTCTGAGCACTGACAGGCTGACCTCCCACGTCTTCAACCTCTGCAGCAATGCTGGCAGCACTCGTGTCTATTTTTTAAAGCCAACCTCTGGATATGACACCGAACACGTGGACTCAACTTCTTTGGTCGACCCTGGCGAAGCCTGTTCCGAGTGGAACCTGTCCTGGGAAACCGCTGTATGACCTTGGCCACCATATTTAGACATTAATGGCTGTGTGTTGAGTTATTTTCAGAAGACAGTAAATCTACACTGCTATACAAGCTGTACACTGACTACTCTAAGTTATATCCAAGTTTCATGTCTATAGTGTTGTCCCATGAAAAGATATAATGAAATATTTGCAGAAATGTGAGGGGTGTACTCACTTTTGTGATACACTGTATGAATGTGGGGCAGAATACTTTTGGTCATGTTATTGATTGAGTGTATGTATGTGGGGGTAAATATTTTCCCTCAGATATCTGACTGAATGTGTATATGTTTAATGTCAGTGTGTTTGTGATGAATGGGAGTAAATGGGAGGAAGAGGGGGTGAACAAAGGGTAATGGAGGAGTGTGGGGCAGTAGGTTTGTAGATGAGAGCTTGATGACCTGCACTGAAGGTGTACATACATTTTGGTGGCTGTCGGTTAGACTATAAAGTACTTTATTAGGTACACCTGTCTGGTATATATATTAATTAGTTATTTTATGTGTATGTTTCTGTTATTTCGACCACCTTCCTGTATGTTTAGGTATTTTAGGTAGACTAACACAAACATGATGACAGGTTGCTAACATTTAAGCTCTAACATTTATATTCACAACTAAGTTAATTATTGCTAGAGTGAAACAATGTGTTTCTATATATAAGGAAACAACATAGTTATAATACAGTATGAGTGTATCGGGTGCAGCAGTATTATTGGGATGTTTAAATACTGTTGGCTTTAAATTTTTGGTTTAATCACTATTCTCCCAGCATTGGGTTTAAACACCCAGACACAGGTGTTTAAAAATCCCAACACTGCTGCACCTGCTACATTTATACAAAAACAACACACATTACCATCTTATTACCATGTGAGTGTCATGCAGTGCTAAGAATGATCCACCACTCAGATAAGATCTGCTTAATGACCTGATGGAGGGTCTCTTTCATTTGATAAATCTATAAATGGTAACAGCATTAGATTGGTTACAGTCATTATTTGTGTACCCACAATGTTCATCTTGCCCACTAATCAAAAGAAAGGAACAAAAAGTGTTAATTTATCAAAAAACATGGTGTGTTTGAATGCTCCTTGCAACAGCAACATTGGTCCTGAGGACCTGGGTTTGATCCTTCATTCCAGTGACTGTAAGGAGCTTCTCACAACCATACATAGGGTGGAATCATTTATTTAAATTGCCACATAAGTGTGTGCGTATTTATTAATTAAATTTTTTAAGCCAACAAATGGGGCCACCCTCAATTTTGACTTATTCAGATTTTGCTGCTACAGCATATTATTTGACAATTATTTTTTTATGGAGCCATTTTTCAACACTTGCAAACTCAGCAGTGTTAAGTTTCACATCGGATGATGCATGGCTGTCATCCTGCTCATTTAACAGGGGTGTCAGATCTGTTAGAGCTGGCATTATTTTTCCTGGCATTTGCAAGTCATTTCTTCTGGCAAAACTGGTAGATACATCTATAAAGTATAGAGATTGGAAAACTGCTGTAGTAAAGTACAGTGTTAGTGTAATCTAACAGCATTTTTATTAACACAGAGGCATACTTATTTTTATTTACATTGAAATAAAAAGAAAAAGTAAATTACAGTTAGCAAATGTACATAGGCTTGTATTAAATTAAATGTATTAAAATGTACATTGTACTCTTAGTACTCTGAGGACCACTGAACTAGGTTCTGGATTTAATCAAATAGACTATGGAGAAATATGCTAAATGCTTATTAAAATGTAAAGGTAGCCTAGTGGTTAGGGTACTGCACTAGTAACCAGAAGGTTGCTGGTTCAAGCCCCACCACTGCCAGGTTGCTGCTGTTGGGCCCTTGAGCAAGGCCCTTAAACCTTAATTGCTCAGATCGTATACTGTAATAGAAATGTAAGTCGCTTTGGATAAAGGTGTCTGCTAAATGCTGAAAATGTAAATGTTTATGGACTGGGTTTTCTACACTTACACACTCAATTTAAGGTGTTTAAGCTTTGGACTATTTTAAAACAACGTAATTTACAATAACAAGGGTATTCTGGTTAGTTGACGGGCACAAGTGAAGTCTCCATCATAAATAGTATTTATTTACAAAATATGTTTCAAAGTTACAAACTGAAAACTATAACAAAGTCATTTGAAGAAGAAAGAATCAGTTAAGGATTCGTCTAAGTTCAACAGAATTCAGTGTCAAAAATGACAGCTTATTTACATAAAAAAAACAAAGAAATTTGATATTTGAAGCTTGAACTCATGTGAAATTGTGAATTAATGGTAAATACATGTTTCCACTTTTGCATTATAATAACGTCTCATTATGTCCTGTGGAAAAGTAAGGAGAAAGGAAACACAGCACTGCAAAAAAAGAAACCAAAAGCATAAACAATAAAAACAGTACAACCGGTTAATACAAAGCAGTGGACATACACAGACACATATGGTGCTGAGATGCTGAGGGTTTTCTCACCTGGCCAGTCTAGCCAAAACTCCTAGTTTTTCACTGTCTGTGGACACTGGCGTATCAGGATTCTCCTGGTCAACTAAGCAATAGAGTAACCATTCTGACCATTACAAATTAGAAAACAAGAGTTATAAGTGTTCATTTTATCTCTATAAATGAATCTGTAGTGCATGTGCAAGCAAGAACAATCACAGCAACAGGTTTCACTGAGCTGAAAACAGTACAGATTTGTTTTTATTCAAAATAAATTTATAATGGTCAACTGTTTTATTATGTACAAGAGACAAGCACTTTTAACATATGTTTGCATTAATTTTAGCATTTGATATAGTATAAGTCTGAGTCTTGTGTAGGAAAAACCTGACAAACTCAAAGGTACAGACTGCATGCAAGAATTTCCTCTAGTCTAAGGGCCTTTTAAGGACACTGACTGGAAACATTGTGTTGATTGTCTTGACATTATTACTGTATTTAACTTGTAACTTGAGAATTGTACGTTTACGGAGAGATATGATATGCTATGAACTACAAACAAATACAGTGCAAATGCCTCGATCAGACAGCAGAGGCATTTCAGAGGTGGTGGGCTAACACACTGTACTGCCATTCGGCCGCCCTAATTGAACATTTATTGACAGAAAAAAAAACACCTTGGCTGCCCCATGATTCTTGGAGATTTTTTTTCTTTTGGCTGCTTACATATTAGGGGTCATCACATTTTGGTCTGTATACCTGATCTGGCACAGCTTTACACCAGATGACCTTCCTGATGCAACCCTCCTTTATTTATCTGGGCTTGAGTCTGACACAGAAAGCGCAGACAATTAAACTTACCAGTTGTTAGGCTGTATGCATCTCCAGACACAAACAATAAGTGAAAAGTCTGAAAAGTGCATTGAACCCCAGATTTCAGCTGTAATGGGCTAGGATATTTTACTGCATTTCATTTTCATGTTTTATAATTCATTGCAGGGCCTCAGTCATCCCCCTTTCCCACCAGACATAGCCAATCATATCTGGCTGTCAACGCCCAACTGACTGATAGCACTGCTGAAGATTTCAACCCTGGACCAAAGTGGTAGTGGGCTAGCGTAACTTCTAGCAAACATCTGAATATTAATGTAAATTTCTCATACATAACAGTTGAGGTAGACAGTGATTAGAATATAAAATGCTGGTGTTTCATTAATGTCTGTACTGATTATGTGACTCACCATCCAACTCTATGTTTTTGGCACCTGGTGTAGATTGAAACGACTCCTCTGATTCAGGATATATCTGTAAGATGGTGTTTGAGAGAAAATGCATCGCTGATGAAGGACATTTGGCTCTTAAATCTAAAACTTTAATGCTTTCTTCTTTTTCTCAGTAATTAAGCTTGTTAAGCCATCTAATCAGCTAATCGGGCTAATATGTCATGCTGTTTGCCCTACAGGATGAAGCACTTAGACACAGAGGTAAGATTTCTGCACAAAAATAGACAATTGACAAGACTTACTGCTTTACACCAAAGACACTAAAAATTCTGGCGGAAAACACGGTATTTGGTGCCAACTAGGATTTTACAGAATTCATTCTAAATAGACAAACCCTACCCCCTTGGTAAATACCCACCTCCCTGCCACAAACTGCTCCTGCACCATTAGCCAGGCACGGTGATGCTCTGGGAGAGAAAGAGAGGCAAAAATAGAAATGTATATGTTCATTTTTTGTTGACACACTCAGCTTTCCATTTCCAACACGTTTACATAATTACAGTAGCCTATAAGAGTGGCAGGGCAGGAGTGCATAGAGTAGTAAAGTATTGCCCTGTTTGAAAGTGAGAGGACACCAGACTACACCTGTTAACCTTCACACAGATAGCTTCCAAAGCCTCCTACCCTCTGTGAGGTGTATTCAAGTTGTCGTAATGGTCATCTAGGCTCAAAGCTCCTTCTTGTGGTTGCTCTGTTCTTTTGCGTTTTGCTGGGGAAAGGGGAAAGAAAGCAGTAGGCGGTGGACTGTCCAATGCAGATTCTCTACCCTAAGTAGTAAACACATTTAATACAAGTATAAATCATTACTGAACATGCATGCATGGAGAGAGAAGAGCCATGATAACACAACATTAGTAGATTCATTTTATTTGGAATATTTACATTAGTTGCCACTTAGAAATGTTGGCTGGATAATTTTGGTTGGTGGACTATTTTCAGTCCGGCTGTGACAGTGAGGTGTTTAAAAACTCCATCAGCGGTGCTGTGTCTTATCCACTCATACCAGCACAACACACACTAACACACCACCATGTTAGTGTCACTGCAGTTCTGAGAATGATCTATGTTTATGTGTGTGTGTGTGTGTGTGTATATATATATATACTGTATATATATAGTATACACCAAAATTTACTCACAGGAGGGATCTGCTCCGTTGCATGCACTACAAGAACACAAGAAGAGATGCATATGCCATTTCTATAAATAATTATTATTTTTATTTAAATGTGTGTATGTTGTTAAGGGTTTCTTACCTATGAGTGGAGGAATGGGAATATTTGTCTCCACATACAGTGTGATAAGAAAGGGGTAAGCAAATAAGTTCCTGTCTCCCTTCCTGAATCTCAGCTCTGACACACGCTCCCACCTATTCTTATCTGCAAGCAGGGTGATGATTCATTCTGAGATACAGTTCACAGCCATTTTTAGACTGAAGCTAACTAGACATATACAATAACAGTTATTACGTTATAACAAAGTTCAAACCCAGCTGGTAACAGATTTACCACAATACACATATTATTGGATGACTGGCTATTATATATCAGGGCTGAATGATAATGGCTAAGATGATAAGTGAGGCGCACTAAAGATTCATTTTTATAGCTGATCCCAAACACCATTTTTATATGAGTTTAATAAGCCATAAGGGTTTTTTGTTGTTTTACATTTACATTTACATTTTTGGCATTTAGCAGACGCTTTTATCCAAAGTGACTTATAGTCTAAGCAATTGAGGGTTCAGGGCCTTGCTCAAGGGCCCAACAGTGACAACCTGGCATTGTTGGGGTTTGAACCAGCGACCTTCTGCTTACTAGTCCAGTACCTTACCCACTAGGCCACAACTGCCCTCTAAATTTACATTGACAGCATTTAGCAGACGCCTTTATCGAAAGTGACTTACAATTGAGACAGTATACATCGTAAACAATTGAGGGTTAAGGGCCTTGCTCAAGGGCCCAACAGTGGCAAGCTGGCTGATGCGGGGCTTAAACCAGCAACCTTCTGATTACTAGTCCTGTACCTTAACCGCTGAGCTACCACAGCCCAGTGTGGTGGTACAGTGTGGGGCAGTGTGGTGGTACATATGTTAGTGTGGGTGTCTCAATGCAAATTGGTTCTTGAAATCCTGGGTTGAATTAGCACTTTATTTTACTGCCTTTAATACAGTGTGTGTCTGGGTGGTTTTTCTTTTGGAACCCTGTTTTTTGTGGGAATAGTTCACAAAAGTTTAAGTGTTCACCCCGAGATTGATTAGTGCTGTGTGGTGTGCAATTTGAATTGGAATAGTTTGGAATGGCACACACCTTGGTCTATAAGCACCCACAATTAACACTGCATTGTCAGGACTAAAGTCATGAAGTCCCACAAACAGTGTGTGGCTCTCTGCAATCAAGTTGTGGCAATGTATGGATCAAGACAAAGAAAATAAAACAATACATAAGACTTTCAGGTGTTCCTAGAACCACACTGATCTCTATAAATAAAAAGCACTATGACTGGTAAAAAAAAAACAGGCACTGCTCATCATCTGACTAATACCATCTCTACTGTGAAACATGGCGGTAAAGGCATCATGCTACGGAGATGCTTCCTACCGACAGAGACAGCAAGATTGGTAAGAATTGAGCAGCAGATTATATTAGCCAAATACAGAAACACCCTCTCCAGAACCAAATCCCAAAGCCAAATGTTCAAAGTTTGTATTTTTTCCAAAGCTTGCAGTTATAATTGCTGCCAAAAGGGGCTTACACAAAAGATCTCTGAAAAACTCTAAAAACACGTTTCTATATCATCATTATGAATAATAAAGTGTAGTATGGTAAGGTAAACGGTCTGAATATTTCCTGAATCCAGTGTGTATATAGTGTCATACTATACATGAACACAGCATACATGGAAATATGATGAAATGTTGGGTGGCAAATGGGTGAAGACTGTCCAGGCTAAAGAGCACAACTCGTACAGCATTCTGTAACAGAATAAAGAATAAAGCATCCATGTATAGCACAGTGCATGGCTAACAATCACAATATGCTTTTCTAATAATATCGTACCTACCATCTGTACTTGTAAAACACTTATCATAGTAACTAAATGTAAGTACTTACTCTTGCCTTTTCTATTAACTTTCTTGTTATTAATACCCCTTGGCTTGTTATTAATGGCTGTTTAGTCAAAGTATTGTTCTACCTTGATTAAGCATTCTGTAAACTGGGTTGATATTCAAATCGTGCAGGTACATGGCTACATCTGGTACCTCAGTGACAAGGTGTGACCCACCCCATTACAACTCATCATTGCTAAACACTGAACTTAATGAATTTTTATTAATGATCTTTGCAAATCAAGTAATCATGCCAATTACTAGGAGATACTTTAAATGCTTGATAATACAGTGGTCACTGTACTTAAGTCAGCTACAGCTACATCTCTTAGTCTTAGCTTGTCTCCATTAAAATTGCCCCTGTTTAACACATGCCCTTTCTTTGATTGTCCTGATTCTCGCTTTCTCAGACACTCAATCGTTACCTCCAGTTCTTCACTGACAAGCTCACTATCCAACATCTCATCCTTGCCACTAAAAAAAGAAAAAACAAACCAAGGTCAAGCTACCAAACTACAACTACAAACAATTTAATGTCCAAGGGTTTGTTTATGAAGAAAGTTTAATTGGAAAACCAACATTAATTATTGTGAACCTTCATTGTAGGTGAAAAATTGTCTTAGTTAACAGGCAACTGAATTAATATTTTTTACAAGCCTAACATTAAAAGGAAAACATGCTGTTTGTTATTTATCTTGCCTGATTTTGCTTCCTGGTCTTATCTTAAACTTGTAGATGTGTTGGCCAACCTGAAAGAATCTGGTTTCAGGAATAGGAAATGAGAAGCACTGGATTGGCATACTTCACCTTAGGCTCTAGTCTGTTGAGCAAAAGAGTAACATTATTAGTATTTTAAAAATGGATCTAGAACTATTATGTAGTGTTTCTAATTCCTGGTGACTAATATCCCTGTCCAGGACATTTTATTTGTTTCTACTTCTTCATGTGTTTACTGTGGGTTTCTAAAATATGCTGTGTTGAAGATATACATGCAAAAACTAAGATTTAGAATTAGGTTGTGCAGTTTGTAATGCAATTTAACCTTGTGGCATGGGCTCCAAAATCATTGTTAGTCCTTTCACTGCTTATATAAATATAGTTAATTTTACAGCTTGAACATAAGAAACAGTGGTCTCTTGCCATGGTCAGACATAAAATCCAAACTGTCACCTTATGTTAAATAGAAATGTTTCAAAATGCCCATTTGTTTTCCAAGAGCTGCAAAAAAAAAAAAAAAACAGGTCTGCCATGAATTAGGACCTGCAAGAACACAGATGTCACTGCCCATAGCCAAGTTCATAGACATGTGCATAGAAACTGCTGTGTAAGAAAAAAACTCCATTCCTGCTTCTTCTTGGACCAACAAATGTCTGTCAAGATTATGGCAATGAAAGCTTGATTGTAGACAGTTACACACTTTTCTAGTTGACGTGGTTTGGTGCATCTTGAAGAACACTGGACTACATGTTTTTGAACAATCAATTAACTTAGATTGTAAGGTGAGGTTGTAAGGTTGTATATACATTTACATTTACATTTTCAGCATTTAGCAGACGCTTTTATCCAAAGCGACTTACACAATGAGCTGAACACAATGAGCAATTGAGGGTTAAGGGCCTTGCTCAAGGACCCTATATATATAAGGTTGTAAGGTTGTATATATATATATATATATATATATATATATATATATATATATATATATATATATACATACTGTATATATATATACAGTATATATATATATATATATATATATATATATATATATATATATATATATGTATATATATATATATATTCATGGTATTCTTGTGTATATATATATATATATGTATATATACAAGAATACCATGAATACCATGACATAATATCATAATATTTTACTTAAATTGTATTCTCAACTGCTAACATAACGTAAAAACATTATTAAATGTAAAAAGAGAAGTTCTTCTCTTTATATAAAATTTGATAATAAAGGTCAACTGTTTGGAACACTGTATTTTAAAATACAAAATGCAATAATAATGATGCGATATTAGCTAGCATCATAGATGTTCATATTTTAATAGAATGAAAATTTTCGACGACAAAACTCATGAAACACATTTTCACATCAACATTAAAACAAAGTAAAACTTTTCATAAAAGTATATTACAACATATACCGTATATTGTCGAGTATTTTAGTCGCTAGTTTGTGACAGGAACACTAAATTGCGTCAACAGGCTGTGTTTCAAACCGCATACTAAAGTACTAAACAGTATGTCGTATTAGTATACTTTTTAAGTGTGCTACTACTACAGTAGTATGGTAGAATGCGGTTTGAGACACAACCTCAATTATGCTATCGTTTAATCTACAGCGAATAGTTGTTCTGCCGAGATTATCGATGTATTAACAATATTACATTGTAACTTGTATTTTTTCTTGCATTATTTCTTCAGTTTATTTTATTTCCCCTTTTAAGATGATCCTCTCAGAGCGTTCACTACAAAGTATGTACCCTTCAGAGGGATTAGGACGCAGTCACCAACGATAATCCATGGTTGCGTCCCAAACCCCACTATGTTTAATAAATAGTGTGGTGAAGTTCCAACCACAAAAAGAATTACGTATTATTTAGTTTAACACATTATTTATGCTTTGTACATTTTAAGGAATTATCCCGATAACGAAAATATGTTAAGAGTGGATTTGCTCACAGCAGCAGTTTGTAAGAAACGTTCCAAATCACAGTGAGGAAAGTGCTCACTTTAAATGACCCTACTAACCGGGCATACCTCAAAGTGACGAACACCAGAGCTCCGCCCATGCCGACACGTGACTGAGGTAAGACTAACATGGCAGTAGGTTACAGACGACAGTCATTAAAACATGTTTTAGTAATTGTGTTGATCATTTAATCTGTGTGCTGAATAATCATATCAGACTCGTAGTTTGTACTATTCTACTTAATAAACATACATCAGTATTTTGAACTTTAATTGTGATCTCTGCTTTGCGCCACTGATTGATCGGTAGGCACTAGTGTATGCAGTAGAACGAATCCACATGTACTGTATGAATGTGGCATAGAAATGAAATTTAAATGACTTCGTTTTATTAGGCTCAATAGCGCATCATTGGGTTATTCTGGTTTCCTCCTACTTCCCAACAGTGCAGAAGGTGGACTGATTATTTTAAATTGCCCATAGGTGTGAGTGATGCCACTTTAAGCATTATTGTGTCCTGGACCGAAAGATATCTCAGATGGTAGCCTATAACAGAATGTAGATCAAAAGAGCAAACATTATTTGATGAAAATTAAATGAAAATTATAGTAAACACTATTACCAGAAAATAACACTCCATGCCTTGTGATGTTTGAAAATCTATAAGCAATGGATATTCTTGTATCGTACATGTGGTGTTCATACCTGCTGTATTCAATAACTGATTCAGTTGGGTGAAAGGCAGGAAACACCCAGACAGGTCACCGGTCCATCACAGGGCACATACTTAGAGCAATTCATGGTAGCTATAATTGGCCTGACTGTATGCCTTTGGACTTGTTGGAGGAAACCGGAGCACCCAGAGGAAACCAACACAGACACTGGGAAAACATGCAACCTCCACACAGAAATAATTGAACCCAGTCCCTTGTTGCTGTGAGGTGACAGCGCTACACACTGCACATTAGAAATTCAGCCAAATGAAAGAAAATCCACATTCCCAAACCTAGATCTATAGTCCATTCTGACCTGTCTGAAATATTTTTGCCCCATGACAGGCATAGAACCTGACCCATTCTTGCACATTGTAGATGGTAACCCCACAAAATGGTGCCACATATTTTGGGCAGAATAAAGCCTGATCACCAGGCGATGAGTAGACGTTTGTCTGCAAACACCAACCCGCAGGCCTGGCTCAGGGTCGGACACAGTATTTCAAATTCTAATAGGGTACACTTATTTGTACCTGTTATGAGGGTCTATTGGATTGTCCTTTGTCTGATTTCTTCCCTTTGACCTGTTAACCTAAATTGCAATTTTTATTTCTCCATGTAAGGCTGACTTCCAATTTTTTCTCTGTCATATACACTAGGTGCATTGGATTGAGTCACCTGAGCTTGTTGTCCGAGCTTGTTGTCCAAGCTTGTTGTACATCCCATTTCAATGTCATTGGCATTATACAGTGTGGAGGCTTAGCTTGATGTTTTAATGTGGTTGAGATTAGGATTTGGGTACTTCACCCTAAACTTATCACATTTTTCAAATCTGCCACAAGGTTGAAAGCATAAAACTAATTGTATATATTTTATTGTATACACATTTTAGTAGTTGGGTGTGGTTGAAACATCTAAATGCAATAATTAGGTTTCCACAAGTATTTGGCCATAAAGTGTATATATTAAACCTTTTGTAAAAACACTTTTTTAATTACCCACACCCTTGCATTCTCTTTTTTATATAGAATTTATATACAACTTTAATGTATTTTGTTAATATGACTTAAAACTAATTTCTCTGTAACTATGTGTTTCCAAACAGATCAGTGTCAGTGGTTAGTAGCTTTGGTTTGAAATGATTGACCACACCTCCACTATACAACTCAACAGCGGGACTCAGATGCCCCTGTTGGGTTTGGGCACGTTCCGTTTACAAGGAGCTGAGGACACATACCGGAATGTGGATGCCGCATTAACAGCAGGCTACCGAGCCTTTGACACAGCAGCAGTCTACCGCAATGAGATGGACATTGGTCAAGCCCTTCATACCTTGCTGCCAAAGCATGGACTTTCCAGGGCTGATGTGTTTATAACCTCTAAACTAAGTCCCAAGGACCAGGGCTCTAAAGCCAGGGATGCCTGTTTAAAGAGCCTGCAACAGCTGGGCATGGATTATATTGACTTGTATCTTATCCACTGGCCTGGCACACAAGGATTTGATGTAAGTGATAAGCGAAACCCTGCCAGTCGTGCTCAAAGCTGGACAACCTTGGAGGATTTTTACGCACAAGGCAAATTCAGAGCCATTGGGGTTTCAAACTACACTGTGAAGCATATGCAGGAGCTTCTGAAAAGCTGCAGAGTGGTTCCAGCAGTTCTGCAAGTGGAGTTTCACCCCCGGTTGGCTCAGAGAGGGCTAAGGGCATTGTGTGAAGAGAACGGAGTGTGTTTTCAAGCATACTCCTCCCTGGGGACCGGCGTCCTCCTGTCTGATCCAGTAGTTCAGGAGGTTGCTGAAAGGTGTGGAAGGACTCCAGCTCAAGTGCTTCTAAGATGGGCTGTGCAGCAAAATGTGCCCGTGTTACCAAAAACATGCCAGCCTGACCGAGTGCACAATAACATGCAACTGTTTGACTTTGAGCTCAGTGAAAACGACATGGTGAAGCTTTCCGCTATGGACTGTGAGGAGAAATTTTGCTGGAATCCCTCATCGGTGGTCTAACAATATTTAGATTAAAGAATAAATATGATCATCTTTTGTATTTGTATTAATATTGCATGTTTTTGAACACATGCAGGTCAACCAACCACATTTAAGTGTAATGTCAGGAAAGGGAAAATTGCATTTTTCTTAGCAGTTCTCAGTGTTTGATGCTATAGAATGCTGATGGTGGCTGATGTTGCTGTCGGGGGCATTTATTTATGTACATAAATTGCAATAATCAAAGATGATTTAACTGATAATTTACATTTGCAGCATTTTTTAGATGATTTTATCCAAAGTGAATACAGTTTGGGCAATTAAGGGTTAAGGGTTTCACTGCGGGACCAAGCAGGGGCAACTTAGCAGTGATGGGGTTTGAACTAGCATCCTTCTAATTACTAGTCCAGTTCCTTAACTGCTGAGCTACCACTGCTCCAGTCCCCACTGATCAGTCTCAGAAAAAATACATGCACAAACACACACATAGTTGTGGGGTCTGGAAAAGAACAGACTTTGTTTAACGGTTCAAATAGACATAGCTTATTTATTAACACAATTGGGAGTGTCATTTGTTAGTAAACAAGGTTGTCCATGCCAAACTGTGCATGCTTAAATACTGTCTATACAATGTAAAAATGTTAAACATTCAGATTTGTATGTACACTAGGCCTTGTACAGAAGTGTAAACACAAGAATAAATAAAAGCTGGAGAAGAAAATGAATCATTTTAGTTTAAGTATTTTTATTTTATAAACTGGTTAACAGTACATTTGTATAAAACATTAAAGTATTTCACATTTTCAAGTAATATCAGCACTATTACAGCCCTGATGTTATTTCTTTAAAGGTTTTTATCCATTGTTGTGGTAATCTTATCTTCTGTTCTTAGATTGCTGACTGCTCTGTAAAGCACAGTTACTCATATACACAAACACATGGGGCTCTTTTCATTTAAAACATGGCTTGGAAAATGAATACATTTTTACCTTTCAGTATATCCTGGTAAGGTTCACTGGGTCTGACATCACCTGGAAACAGGTTTTCCAATTCAGTGCAGGCCCTCACACACAATAACTCACTCTTAGGGGCAATTTTTGCAGCCAATTCACATTCTTTTTGTTTTAGTAGGTGACGAAAATGCAGCAAAACACACAACCTATTAATGGCAGTCAGTGTTGGTAGCCATTTGTGTCAATTCAGTACAAATGGGATTTGTGAGGTCAGGCACCATGTTGGATGACAATGCCTGGCCTACAATCGACGACCCAATTTATCCCAAAATGTTTAGTGTGGTTGGGGTTAAAGCTTGGTACAGAATACTGGAATTTCACCCATCCAAACCCATCAAACCATGTATTCATGGACTTCACTTTAGTCATGCTGGAAAAGTGAAAGATAAATCTGTTGCCACAAATCTGTTAGCAAATGGAACAGCCACAAACTTTAGGCCATATAGTGTGGAAAACTACTGTAAGAAATACAATTTGCTGGTGTTTTGAATACAAATGTGTCTCTTCTAGGTATGTAGCTCCCATGTTACCTGGTCTGAGTACTATTGTATTAAGATAAAGATAAGAAGATGTAAAACTGTTCAAAGTCCTTTTAAAAACCCGACATAGATAACACCCACACAACAAATAAGATACAGCAGTTTGCTTGCTAATTCATATTAGTAAAAGAAATTGTCATTTAACCAAATGTTCACTCATAATAAACCTCTAACATTAAGTTTGTTTATTTAATCGAGAAAGTCAGACAATTAAAGTAATATCATTTATAAACCTAATAAAAGGCAATCATTAAAAACATTCATGCATTTAGGTCATCTATAAAATGTGCGACTATTAGTGCCCTGTAATTAACATTATTGCACCCTTCCTCATGCACCACATATTTTGATTGTGAATCTCACAGACTGATCAATCACACTCAGACAGGCTTGCATAGTCTTTCCCTGGAGAAGATATCCAGAAAGAAAATCTCTCAAAAGCAGCATGTTGGATCTGATGAATCTGGACAGCTTAGGTCTCGTTTTCCACCTACTTTAAGGCTTTAATTAAACAGCTGGTACAGAAAGAGTATCAGACCTTAAGAGCCTCTCAGACCTTGTTCTTCATGCTTTATCCACTATTACACGTACAGTGAATTTGTTAGTCCTGTTGTCCAGTACTGCTTTATTCTGAAGGACGTGAGTCTTGTGACGTCAGACTGTTAGTGTTTTCAGCATCAGACTCCCTAACGCTCCAGAAAAACTGCAACCAGCTGGGGGAGGTGTGCATCTGCTGGGGTGTTCCTGCACTCTGCACTCTCTTCATCTGTCAGCGGTGCAATTTGAAAGTTAGATGAAAGACACTTTAGTATTTTGGAGCTATTGATACACATTAAAACTAGAGATGGGACGATCGATCGGCTATGAATCGGTATCGGACGATTTTTAATCAAAATATGCTTTCGGCGATCGGCGATATTTCCTAAAAGTAACCGATCCGATCGTGTGATATATAAAGACCATGTTAAGTTAACAGCTCAGTGGATTGATCCAGACTTTGAGCTACGAAGCACCAACCATCACATCACCATTCATCAACCATCGTACAGAAACCACAGTGAAAGCTCTTCATGACCTAAAATAACATCATTAACTTTGTGCATCATACATACGATGTAATTTTGCTGATTGTAATATTTACTTTAAAAAGATAATACAACCCGGTCACATCTGAGTCGATTCTATCAGCACGTTATATAAACTCCTGGTTCACTTTGGTAAATCGTAAGCGGTTCTTACTTGTGATGTAGATGAGAACAGAAAACGTTACAGAGCCAATCAGAGGCAAAAGTTTATTCATTACCAAATTCGTTAGTTCAGGATCATCTGCTGAACTTTTAGCTCCTTAGACGGAACGAGTCTGACTCGGTGACCGCTCTGTGGTAATAGCAGTTTAATTAAGCTTTTTAATGAAGCTTTTTAATGTAAGAGAGTCACACAAAATGTTCTGTAGTAGCTGGTGTTTATTTAAAACCACGACATTTAATTAATAACAGTAAACACGGAGAGATAACTGAGAAGACAAACTTACGCTTCGCGAAAAATGACTCGTGAATCAATGAATCACTTATACCGATACAGTGAACAAAGCGTCTCTTCTAAAGGCACACACACACACACACACGCGCGCTGCTCCGGTTTATCTTCACTGTGAGGCTCTTTTTAAGTTTATTTATTTTATTTACTGCTAAACCCCCCCCCCCCCCCCACCCCACCCCGATCGCAATCGGCTATCGCAGATGTCCCTGAAAGGAGATCGGAGATCGGAATCGGTGCCAAAAACCCCGATCGTCCCATCTCTAATTAAAACATAAAAATGTTTCAACACAATATGTTTGCTATCAAAAACATCTGGAGTCCAAAGTTTGATTTTGTCTTGCTGATGAGCGATTCCTCTTGGTTCCTTCTGTTAGGGGTCACCACAGTGGATCATTCATCCTCAGATTTGATTTGGCACAGCTGCCCTTCCTAACCCCATCCTCCAATTTAATTGGGCTTGGGACCGGCATCACCCAAAGGTGCCATGCACTTATGTTTTTGTAAGTCCAGTCCAGGATTCAAACCCCCCAGAACTTTAAACTGTTAGCAGCAGTGTGGCTTTTACCATTACACTACATGAGCGCACACATTTTGCGTAAGGCCCTACCTAATTCACAGCCATGAAAATCGTGTTACGGACCATGAAATGAGCCTTTTCCTGTGTAATATGCAATTTGCTGAGAAATTAAAAATGTAAGGTTTGTATTTAGCCATGTAACGTTTTTTTATTCGCGACGTGTTTAAGTGGTTAACGTTTACTGGTTAATTTGCAATATTTACTGGTTAACTTATACCATCACTGAATGCTCTAGGTTTACATTCAACTAATAAGGTTATTTATTTAATGACTAATTTAAAATTTACAAATCCGTGATTTTTGAAAAACAGGGTCTGTGAAATTAAGCACATTTTCCTGTGAATTTAGTAGGGCCCTACTGATAAGCACTAAAGCTGAATGCAATTTTTACATTGAATGGCTAAACGGTGTCTGCAAGTACCCTTAAGTACAATGCAAAAGTTTTTAAATGTTATCTCAAATGTTCTACCTACTATTATGACCTACATATTTACTCACTACCCACGTAATAGGAAACACCTGCTTATTTATGGCAGTGGTGACTCAGCAGTTAAGGTACTGAAATACTAACTAAAAGATCACTGGTTTAAGCCTTTACTGCCAGGTCCGCGAAATGGCAAAAATGTAAAGAGTGATTGAAGATTTATGTGATTATTCAATCAGGCACTCATGTGGCAGTAGCACAATGCAGGGAAATCATAAAAAACATGAGCCAAGAGCTTTGGGGTTCACATCGAACATCAGAGCAACAGTAGAACTGCAATTCACTGAATGTTTTTGTCTGAATGTTTATTCTTCTTAATAATGCCTTGTTGTTAAGAGAGTAGAGAATGGCTACTCTGGTTCAAGCTAACAGGAAGGGTTAAATGTAACCAATTTTTCAACCAAGTCTTTTTACTTCTATTTTAAATAAAATCTCTCACCCCTTTGCCCAGTATGACGTCAAACTCATCACTCATCTTCCTCAACTGTCTGCCATATTTCTTGGCTGCCCATAGGGATGGAGGAGCTGAGCGGGAACGATGCCGGAATGGAGATCCCTCTTCACTTTCAACTTCATCTCTTCCAGGTGCCGTCTCATGGAAGACCACTTCATTCATGGAGTACTTTCTTTGCCTTGCTGATTGTGGTCCTACAATCAATAATAGCTTATTGTTAGTAGAACGTTCTGCCAAATAAAATAAATATCAATAAATTCACAGTGGCAGCAAGATCAATGAATTGAAATTGAACTATAGTATATGGCCAATGGTATGTGGACACAGCTCCTATTTATTGAGTTCAGGGGTTTTAGCCACACCCATTGTTAACAGGTGTATAAAATTGTATGCATCTAACTTTTTACTATTAAGCTTTAAGATACCACACTATGTGCTTAAAAACAGTGATTTTAGCTGTTTCAGCAACGTGATTAACTTTATCTGTCTTTATAGACACAGTGCCTGTAGAAAATTAGCGTACCTTATGGAAATCCTTGCTTTGTCACATTATACCATCAACATGAATTAAGTCTAAGATTTTATAGTCAGATGAGACCAAGACTAAAATTTCTGTGGTATGTTTGAAGAAAACCAACACAGCAGCACACCACCAAAAATACACCATAACGTTTGTGAAGCATGGTGGTGGAAGCATTATGTTACGGTGATGTTTCTCCTTAGGAAGAATTGAAGCAAGAATTGGCTAGGACTGAAGAGAAAATAGATACTGCTAAATACATCCAAATTCTTGAGTAAGCCCTCTGCTAAAATGTGCAAGAGGTACGGTATGATGATGCCAAAAAAACAAAGCAAAACAGTAAGGATAGGAAGGCGAATGTCCTCTAATGGCAAAGTTATAGCCCTGACCTAAATCTGACAGAAAACCTGTGGATGGACTTGAAGAGAACAGTGCATTGCTGGTAAACTCAAATAATTCTGCAATCTAGGTGTGTAACGCTGATAGGGTCACATTCAAACAGAGTGATGGCTGAAATTAACTGTTCACTTTTCCAACCCTTTTATTAGATTTTTTCATTAAAATAAATTTAGAAGTGTCCTTTTTTTTCCTCATTACCTGAATCTATTTTTAAAGGTTGTTTTTGACGGGTCTCAAGCTGTAAGACAAAAAGTGACTTTTTCAAGGGGATATGAAGATTTTCTATAGGCACTGTAACAGGGTAAACTGAGTCTGGAAGAACATAAGCAAGTGCATTATATGTCAATTCTGTTAGCTACAACTAAAAGGCTGTAAACATCAAAGCCATTTGTTACACTGCTGTAAGTAAAAAAAGTATGTATTGCCAAGGTTTTCATATTGGTATGGAGATTATTTATCAGAAATGTATTCATTTATCTACCCTGGAATAGTACCTTACCTCTCCACACAGGTGTTTCTTTATTTACAGAAACAGACGACTTGTTTTTAATTAGGGACTATGGTGATTTGTGTTTATGCCTCCTAGATACAGAGTATGACATAGATGAATGTTCCTGTACACTTCCCACAGGCCCCAGACACTGACTCACCTCTGTGTTTTTCTGAGCCAGGTAGGTGGTGCCTAGCGTAAGACACCTTAGCTCCATGATTGGCTTCTGCCACCTCAGTGCTTTCTTGATCTTCTGACGCATCAGACTCACTGTCAGATATTGTGCATATTTTAGCCATTGTGGAACAACTAAAACAAAACCAAAGTAGACAGCGTCAGAATTACATCGCTGGTAACAGCCAGATCAAAATCAAAGTGTTCTTTGTGAACCAGAAGAGTCTGAAATTTCCTCCCACCTTTATAGTGACTGGTTAGTTAAGATGTTTGAATGGAGGATATTTAACTTCTCTGCTTAGTAAATATTAGTCTGTACTTGAATAGTACCATATTAAATAGAATACCAAATTTTACAAACAATGCCTGAGTTCTGGGGGTTCGAATTCCCAGCTAGGCTCAAATATACAGAAGGCACATGTTGAGATACATATCAGTGTACCCTTAGTGCCGAACGCAAGCCCTAATAAACAGGAGGGTTGTGTCAGGAAGAACATCCTGCATAAAACTGTACCAAATCAGATCTGTGATTGAATGATCCATTGTGACAACCATTAAAAAGAATAATTAATTTAGTGTACATACACCAATCAGCCATAACATTAAAACCATCTCCTTGTTTCTACACACATTGTCCATGTTATCAGCTCAACTTACCATATATGAGCACTTTGTAGTTCTACAATTACTGACTGTAGTCCATCTGTTTCTCTGCATGCTTTGTTAGCCCGCTTTCATGCTGTTATTCAATGGCCAGGACTCCCCCAGGACCATCACAGAGCAGGTATTATTTAGGTGGTGGATCATTCTCAGCTCTGCAGTGACACTGACATGGTGGTGGTGTGTTAGTGTGTATTGTGCTGGTATGAGTACGATCGCTCATCTATTGCTGCTGTTTGAGTTGGTCATCTTCTGGACCTTCATCAGTGGTCACAGGACGCTGCCCATGGGGCACTGTTGGCTGGATATTTTTGTCCAGCAGTGGCAGTGAGGTGTTTAAAAACTCCATCAGCATTGCTGTGTCTGATCCAGCACAACACACACTAACACGCCACCACCATGTCAGTGTCACTGCAGTGCTGAGAATGATCCACCACCTAAATAATACCTGCTCTGTGATGGTCCTGACCATTGAAGAACAGGGTGAAAGCACATTAAAAATGTATGTAGAGAAACATACATGGACTACAGTCAGTAATTGTAGAACTACAAAGTGCATCTATGTGGTAAGTGGAGCTGATTAAATGGACAGTGAGTGTAGATACAAGGTGTCTATGTAAATACACAATTCTGTTTTATTGTATTTGTGTATTCTCTAATAATTTTTGTTGATTAATGACAGGGTGAAACTGGTTCTGTTTTACAACAAAAAGTAAAAGATGACAAGAATTCAGGAAGGTAAATGTAAACAGGAACATGCTTCGCTTCCGTATAATAATGTTAATAAAAAGATAAATCAGCTTTTTTATTATTTCAGCTTTAATCCAATTTGTCTTAATTGCCAGCTGTAGTGGCCATTTGTTTTTGAAAAAAAGACATTTTATTTCCACAGTGTGTTGCTCTTGGTTGTGACGGCCTTATTCATTATCTGTGGCAGCCTCTTTCCAAGGGGCCACATAAGAAACTGGGACTGTTGTGGAGGGCCGGACCAATAAGGTGAACTTAATTCTGCTCAATATTAATTTTATATCTTTATTTACATTACATTTTCAGCATTTAGCAGACACCTTTATCCAAAGCGATTTACAGTACAGTTACAGTATACAGTCTGAGCAATTGAGGGTTAAGGGCCCAACAGCAGCAAACTGGCTGTGGCAGGGCTTGAACCAGCGACCTCGTAATTACTAGTCCAGTACCTTAACCACTAGGCTACAACTGTCCACTCTTTATGAAAAGCAGTAAATTGTACAGTTCTAATAAGCTGTTAATGTTTAGATGTTACAATCAAAATATTAGAAGTAGGCAGGGTAAAAACATCAACATTATTTCACTATTTAAACAAACAAATGCAAAAAAACAAAACAAATGTGAACAAAATGTGCAGGTTTTTAAACTTTACACTATTTTGTTTGGAGTCTAATTACCTCATTTGCTGTTTTTCAGTCCTTTGTTATTGTTGGATATTCTTTTTAAAATCACTAAGCTGGTCCTGACTGCTTCAGTTCTGGATGTGTTAAACTTTATAAAAGTCCTTGTTGCTTTTGCAGTTTAGTTAGTGAAGCTTCAGGTGTGACGCTCCACATCGTTCATGTTGTTGTATTTCTGTTTAGTACCACGATTTAAAGCCTAAATTGTGATCGTTAACCAGAGTTTTATTTTATTTACATCTAATTTTTAATTGCCACGAACCTCATGCAGGCCGGTTGGGGATGTCTCATGGTCGGGCCGTACAATGCCCAGGTCTGCTCTAAACCCATGGTAATGTAAAGCTTATTTGACTGTAAACAGTCAGACGTCTACCAGCAGGTTCTCATTTGGTTTCTATCAACCTATCTTAATCTTCTGATGATTCTATGTACTTTAAGTTCAGTCATACTAGCCCAATTTATATCCAGTCAAAAAAGCCAGAAGCTGTAATTACAAATGAGGAAATTGGAGACCACTCCTCTAAAGTAAATGTGGTAGAAAGATTTGTAAATAATTCTTTTTTCAATCCAAAACAAAACACTCAAAGTGTTTCAGTCAGTTACAAAAATCATCAATTTACTGCATTTGAGACAGTTACAAATGGGATATAACGCAAACAACTAAGGGTTAAGGGACTGCTTAGGGGCCCAAGCAGTCAACTTGGTGGCGGGAAGACTTGAACCAACAATCTTCTGATCAATATTACAGTACATGAGCCTTTGACCTCCATGTTTCTTACAATTGTAACTGCATTGTTTTAATGTAGTGGCACATAAAAATCAGACACAATATTAGGAAACACGTCTTATCCAGTCACAGACGCTGTAAAGTAATTCAACACCACATGTTACATACTAATATAATCAATAATACCAATGTGTAGATATGAGTGTGTTTACATAACACGCATTACGTGGTAAAAATCACACAATACATTTGATATGTCTGCTATGCATTTAACTAGCTGAACTACTTCCGCCTTAGCGTGCGAGTCTCATTAAATTATTTAACTTTTAAAATAAATGAAATGCATGTAAAGGTTTGTTATCATTACACGTAAATACAGATATGTTACAACTAACTATTTACAATTAATAAGCTAAGTAAAGCAGAAACTACAGGTTCCGCGCAAACTTGTTCGCTAAATGGCAAAGACAAACAACTAGCTTGCTCGGTTAGTTGATGTAATGTTTTGTTTTTGAGTTCTATTTAATTTTACACATTTTACTCAAATACTCAATGGGTTATGCTATGTTTGTTTAAAGTTAGATATAATGTGTAAGATATCTTACCGAATTCAGGAGAGTAACACCACACAGGTGTTCTGTCGATTTATCCTACCCATCGATTTGTCCTACTGAGCATGCGCACATCGGTTTTGACTCGTTGCGGGGAACGCCTATAATTCTGTGCTACCTTTGCCTAATTTATTTGTTCTAGCGGTTAGTAACGTATGGTTTCGTTTTAATTCTTTAAAAAGTTTAAAGTTTAAGTGTATGTAATGATGTTATTATGTGACTTTAAAAAAAAAAGCTATATAAAAATATTCAAAGTGCTTAAATGAGCTGTACTTGATTGATTACAGTTAAATAACTGTGTATCTTAATAATGCTGTGTTAACGTTGTATTTAACCACGTTTATACATGCCTTTGGTAATTTTAGATGCGTTTTTCATACATCTAGAAAAGCCAATCATTTTTAAATAACCATCTGCGACCTTAACATTATGACAACACAAAATGTATTAGGTTATTTTTCAGTTTTGTGCTTTATTAGCAGTTCAATATGTACAGTAACGGTTGTTTGAAGTTAAAGTTGAGTTTAAAGTGAATTACTGAATGAATATGTTGAGCATTTATTACGTTTTTTATGTACTCAGTTATTTGTATATGTACAACTATTTTTTGCTGCTCCCCTGTCAGTTTAGTTCTAATTATTTGAGATTAAGATGTTCTTCGGGTTAGAATATTATTTACTACAAAATCAAAATGTACATACATCATACACACATACACATATATATATATATATATATATATATATACATACTGTATATACATACATATACTGTATATACATATAATACTCACTACATAGCCAACACTACATATACACACTACATAGCCAAAAGAACTCGCTTGTAGTTCTACAATTACTGACTGTAGTCCATCTGTTTCTCTGCATGCTTTGTTAGCTCCCTTCATGCTGTTCGTCAATGGTCAGAACCCCCACAGAGCAGGTATTATTTAGGTGGTGGATCATTCTCAGCACTGCAGTGACACTGCCATGGTGGTGGTGTGTTATTGTGTGTTGTGATGGTATGAGTGGATCAGAAACAGCAGTGCTGCTGGAGTTTTAAAATACAGTGTCCACTCACTGTCCACTCTATTAGACACTCCTACCTAGTTGGTCCACCTTGTAGATGTAAAGTCAGAGACGATCGCTCATCTATTGCTGCTGTTTGAGTCGGTCATCTTCTAGACCTTCATCAGTGGTCACAGGACACTGCCCACAGGGTGCTGTAGGCTGGATATTTTTGGTTGGTGGACCAATCTCAGTCCAGCAGTGAGGTGTTTAAAAACTCAGCACTGCTGTGTCTGATCCATTCATACCAGCACAACACACACTAACACCATGTCAGTGTCACTGCAGTGCTGAGAATGATCCACCACCCAAATAATACCTGCTCTGTAGTGGTCCTGTGGGGGGTCTGACCACTGAAGAACAGGGTGAAAGCAGGTTAAAAAGTATGTAGAGAAACAGATGAACTACAGTCAGTAATTTTAGAACTACAGAGTGCTTATACATGATAAGTTTTTCAGGATGAACTCAAGTTCATATGCATGTATAAATAGCTGGAGGTAATATTGTTATTGAACATTTTAAACTAGTTAGAATTTTGCTAAACCAGATTTTGCCACTGTCTCCATTAATTAATAGGAATTATAAAGCCAAGTGAACTTCATGACAGCAGGGCTGAGTGGTGATTTAAGACAATGCAGAGGATTACTGCATAAGTTGCTCCATGCTGCAAGACAGAGCTGACAAGAGCATGATTGAAATGATAGATATTTAGAGCAGCTATATTATACAGATATACAGATATATTTTATCTAATTTTACCTTTATTATTAAAAAGTTATTGTGAACATTATTTACTGATTTGTACAGCATTGTTACCTGTTTTACTCAGGTGCAGTGTGACAGTAGATGGGTACATTTTAATGTGCAGAATATAACAAATCACACCCAAAATACATATGTAAAAAATGTAGACACATCCACCAGAGACTCAGGATGTGTTGTTGTTAATAAACTAGTTTAAAAATTACACAATTATTTGAGATGTATGGGCTGTATAGTGGCTCAGTGGGTAGCTTTGTTGATTCACAGCAAGAAGGTCCTGGGCTCCATTTACAGGTGGATTCTTTCTGTGAGGAGTTTGCATGTTCTCCCCATGTGTATGTGGGGGGTTTTTTCCGGGTGCTCTAGTTTTCTCCCACAGTCCAAAGACATGCAAGTGAGGTAAATTGAAGATACAAAACTGTCTCTGACTGTGTTTGATATTAAATGTGTGAACTAATAAATCTTGTGTAATGAGTAACTACCTGCCCTGTCATGAATGTAACCATGATGTTAAAATCCTAATAAATAAATTAAAAATTAAGATAAATGTCTGAGAGACAGGTCAATAAATCAAGTGTGCTACCTATCATTTGTAATAAAATATAAGCCCATCGAGATGTGCTAACACTATTTATAATAAGACATAGATCTATCGAGATGCGCTGTCTATTGTTTATAATAATATACATACCTATCGAGATGTCCTACCTATTGTTTATAATAATATACATACCTATCGAGATGTCCTACCTATTGTTTATAATAAGATACATACCTATCGAGATGTCCTACCTATTGTTTATAATAATATACATACCTATCGAGATGTGCTACCTATAGTTTATAATAAGATACATACCTATCGAGATGTCCTACCTATAGTTTATAATAAGATACATACCTATCGAGATGTCCTACCTATTGTTTATAATAATATACATACCTATCGAGATGTGCTACCTATAGTTTATAATAAGATACATACCTATCGAGATGTCCTACCTATTGTTTATAATAAGATATAGAGCTATCGAGATGTCCTACCTATTGTTTATAATAAGATATAGACCTATCGAGATGTCCTACCTATTGTTTATAATAAGATATAGACCTATCGAGATGTGCTACCTATTGTTTATAATAAGATATAGAGCTATCGAGATGTCCTACCTATTGTTTATAATAAGATATAGACCTATCGAGATGTCCTACCTATTGTTTATAATAAGATATAGACCTATCGAGATGTGCTACCTATTGTTTATAATAATATATAGACCTATCGAGATGTCCTACCTATTGTTTATAATAAGATACATACCTATCGAGATGTCCTACCTATTGTTTATAATAATATACATACCTATCGAGATGTCCTACCTATAGTTTATAATAAGATACATACCTATCGAGATGTCCTACCTATTGTTTATAATAAGATATAGAGCTATCGAGATGTCCTACCTATTGTTTATAATAAGATATAGACCTATCGAGATGTCCTACCTATAGTTTATAATAAGATACATACCTATCGAGATGTCCTACCTATTGTTTATAATAAGATATAGAGCTATCGAGATGTCCTACCTATTGTTTATAATAATATACATACCTATCGAGATGTGCTACCTATAGTTTATAATAAGATACATACCTATCGAGATGTCCTACCTATTGTTTATAATAAGATATAGAGCTATCGAGATGTCCTACCTATTGTTTATAATAAGATACATACCTATCGAGATGTCCTACCTATTGTTTATAATAAGATACATACCTATCGAGATGTGCTACCTATTGTTTATAATAAGATATAGAGCTATCGAGATGTCCTACCTATTGTTTATAATAAGATACATACCTATCGAGATGTGCTACCACTAGTTATAATAAGATACCTATAATTTATAATATGATAGACATAATTTTAATAAGAATAGATCGATAAAACTTAAATATTTACTACAGGAATACATTTCGATAGGGTAGGACAAATCGACAGATAGATCTATAAATCTGCGCTACGGTAGGAAGTTTCGATAGGGTAGGACAAATCGACAGAACACCGGCAACAGCTGCAGTGCTTACAACTCTAGATGCGGAGCTGTGTGTTTGTGTTCTCTAGCTGTGGCGCTAAAGAGCACAAAATATTGACAATACAGTACAGCTCTATCAACATCTATTCACCATAAACACAATACAGTACAGCTCTATCAACATCTATTCACCATAACCACAACATAGTACAGCTCTATCAACATATATTCACCATAAACACAATACAGTACAGCTCTATCAACATCTATTCACCATAAACACAATACAGTACAGCTCTATCAACATCTATTCACTTTAAACACAATATAGTACAGCTCTATCAACATCTATTCACCATAAACACAATACAGTACAGCTCTATCAACATCTATTCACCATAAACACAATACAGTACAGCTCTATCAACATCTATTCACCATAACCACAACATAGTACAGCTCTATCAACATCTATTCACCATAAACACAATACAGTACAGCTCTATCAACATCTATTCACCATAAACACAATACAGTACAGCTCTATCAACATCTATTCACCATAAACACAATACAGTACAGCTCTATCAACATCTATTCACCATAACCACAACATAGTACAGCTCTATCAACATCTATTCACCATAAACACAATACAGTACAGCTCTATCAACATCTATTCACCATAAACACAATACAGTACAGCTCTATCAACATCTATTCACTTTAAACACAATATAGTACAGCTCTATCAACATCTATTCACCATAAACACAATACAGTACAGCTCTATCAACATCTATTCACCATAAACACAATACAGTACAGCTCTATCAACATCTATTCACCATAACCACAACATAGTACAGCTCTATCAACATCTATTCACCATAAACACAATACAGTACAGCTCTATCAACATCTATTCACCATAAACACAATACAGTACAGCTCTATCAACATCTATTCACTTTAAACACAATATAGTACAGCTCTATCAACATCTATTCACCATAAACACAATACAGTACAGCTCTATCAACATCTATTCACTTTAAACACAATACAGTACAGCTCTATCAACATCTATTCACCATAAACACAATACAGTACAGCTCTATCAACATCTATTCACTTTAAACACAATATAGTACAGCTCTATCAACATCTATTCACCATAAACACAACATAGTACAGCTCTATCAACATTTATTCACCATAAACACAATATAATACAGCTCTATCAACATCTATTCACCATAAACACAATACAGTACAGCTCTGTCAACATCTATTCACCATAAACACAATACAGTACAGCTCTATCAACATCTATTCACCATAAACACAATATAGTACAGCTATATCAACATCTATTCACAATAAACACAATACAGTACAGCTCTATCAACATCTATTCGCCTTAAACACAAAAAAATACAGCTCTATCAACATCTATTCACCATAAACACAACATAGTACAGCTCTATCAACATTTATTCACCATAAACACAATATAATACAGCTCTATCAACATCTATTCACCATAAACACAATACAGTACAGCTCTGTCAACATCTATTCACCATAAACATAATACAGTACAGCTCTATCAACATCTATTCACCATAAACACAATACAGTACAGCTCTATCAACATCTATTCACCATAAACACAACATAGTACAGCTCTATCAACATCTATTCACCATAAACACAATACAGTACAGCTCTATCAACATCTATTCACCATAAACACAATATAATACAGCTCTATCAACATCTATTCACCATAAACACAACATAGTACAGCTCTATCAACATCTATTCACCATAAACACAATATAATACAGCTCTATCAACATCTATTCACCATAAACACAACATAGTACAGCTCTATCAACATCTATTCACCATAAACACAATACAGTACAGCTCTATCAAAATCTATTCACCATAAACACAATACAGTACAGCTCTATCAACATCTATTCACCATAACCACAACATAGTACAGCTCTATCAACATATATTCACCATAAACACAATACAGTACAGCTCTATCAACATCTATTCACCATAAACACAATACAGTACAGCTCTATCAACATCTATTCACTTTAAACACAATATAGTACAGCTCTATCAACATCTATTCACCATAAACACAATACAGTACAGCTCTATCAACATCTATTCACCATAAACACAATACAGTACAGCTCTATCAACATCTATTCACCATAACCACAACATAGTACAGCTCTATCAACATCTATTCACCATAAACACAATACAGTACAGCTCTATCAACATCTATTCACCATAAACACAATACAGTACAGCTCTATCAACATCTATTCACCATAAACACAATACAGTACAGCTCTATCAACATCTATTCACCATAACCACAACATAGTACAGCTCTATCAACATCTATTCACCATAAACACAATACAGTACAGCTCTATCAACATCTATTCACCATAAACACAATACAGTACAGCTCTATCAACATCTATTCACTTTAAACACAATATAGTACAGCTCTATCAACATCTATTCACCATAAACACAATACAGTACAGCTCTATCAACATCTATTCACCATAAACACAATACAGTACAGCTCTATCAACATCTATTCACCATAACCACAACATAGTACAGCTCTATCAACATCTATTCACCATAAACACAATACAGTACAGCTCTATCAACATCTATTCACCATAAACACAATACAGTACAGCTCTATCAACATCTATTCACTTTAAACACAATATAGTACAGCTCTATCAACATCTATTCACCATAAACACAATACAGTACAGCTCTATCAACATCTATTCACTTTAAACACAATACAGTACAGCTCTATCAACATCTATTCACCATAAACACAATACAGTACAGCTCTATCAACATCTATTCACTTTAAACACAATATAGTACAGCTCTATCAACATCTATTCACCATAAACACAACATAGTACAGCTCTATCAACATTTATTCACCATAAACACAATATAATACAGCTCTATCAACATCTATTCACCATAAACACAATACAGTACAGCTCTGTCAACATCTATTCACCATAAACACAATACAGTACAGCTCTATCAACATCTATTCACCATAAACACAATATAGTACAGCTATATCAACATCTATTCACAATAAACACAATACAGTACAGCTCTATCAACATCTATTCGCCTTAAACACAAAAAAATACAGCTCTATCAACATCTATTCACCATAAACACAACATAGTACAGCTCTATCAACATTTATTCACCATAAACACAATATAATACAGCTCTATCAACATCTATTCACCATAAACACAATACAGTACAGCTCTGTCAACATCTATTCACCATAAACATAATACAGTACAGCTCTATCAACATCTATTCACCATAAACACAATACAGTACAGCTCTATCAACATCTATTCACCATAAACACAACATAGTACAGCTCTATCAACATCTATTCACCATAAACACAATACAGTACAGCTCTATCAACATCTATTCACCATAAACACAATATAATACAGCTCTATCAACATCTATTCACCATAAACACAACATAGTACAGCTCTATCAACATCTATTCACCATAAACACAATATAATACAGCTCTATCAACATCTATTCACCATAAACACAACATAGTACAGCTCTATCAACATCTATTCACCATAAACACAATACAGTACAGCTCTATCAAAATCTATTCACTTTAAACACAATATAGTACAGCTCTATCAACATCTATTCACCATAAACACAATACAGTACAGCTCTATCAACATCTATTCACCATAAACACAATACAGTACAGCTCTATCAACATCTATTCACCATAAACACAATACAGTACAGCTCTATCAACATCTATTCACCATAACCACAACATAGTACAGCTCTATCAACATCTATTCACCATAAACACAATACAGTACAGCTCTATCAACATCTATTCACCATAAACACAATACAGTACAGCTCTATCAACATCTATTCACTTTAAACACAATATAGTACAGCTCTATCAACATCTATTCACCATAAACACAATACAGTACAGCTCTATCAACATCTATTCACCATAAACACAACATAGTACAGCTCTATCAACATCTATTCACCATAAACACAATACAGTACAGCTCTATCAACATCTATTCACCATAAACACAATATAATACAGCTCTATCAACATCTATTCACCATAAACACAACATAGTACAGCTCTATCAACATCTATTCACCATAAACACAATACAGTACAGCTCTATCAAAATCTATTCACTTTAAACACAATATAGTACAGCTCTATCAACATCTATTCACCATAAACACAATACAGTACAGCTCTATCAACATCTATTCACCATAAACACAACATAGTACAGCTCTATCAACATCTATTCACCATAAACACAATACAGTACAGCTCTATCAAAATCTATTCACTTTAAACACAATATAGTACAGCTCTATCAACATCTATTCACCATAAACACAATACAGTACAGCTCTATCAACATCTATTCACCATAAACACAATACAGTACAGCTCTATCAACATCTATTCACCATAAACACAATACAGTACAGCTCTATCAACATCTATTCACCATA
This sequence comes from Trichomycterus rosablanca, assembly GCF_030014385.1. Lineage (NCBI taxonomy): Eukaryota > Metazoa > Chordata > Actinopteri > Siluriformes > Trichomycteridae > Trichomycterus > Trichomycterus rosablanca. Next base: position 32,508,890 of record NC_085991.1, on the reverse strand, counting down.
ACCACAACATAGTACAGCTCTATCAACATCTATTCACCATAAACACAATACAGTACAGCTCTATCAACATCTATTCACCATAAACACAATACAGTACAGCTCTATCAACATCTATTCACTTTAAACACAATATAGTACAGCTCTATCAACATCTATTCACCATAAACACAATACAGTACAGCTCTATCAACATCTATTCACCATAAACACAACATAGTACAGCTCTATCAACATCTATTCACCATAAACACAATACAGTACAGCTCTATCAACATCTATTCACCATAAACACAATATAATACAGCTCTATCAACATCTATTCACCATAAACACAACATAGTACAGCTCTATCAACATCTATTCACCATAAACACAATACAGTACAGCTCTATCAAAATCTATTCACTTTAAACACAATATAGTACAGCTCTATCAACATCTATTCACCATAAACACAATACAGTACAGCTCTATCAACATCTATTCACTTTAAACACAATATAGTACAGCTCTATCAACATCTATTCACCATAAACACAATATAGTACAGCTATATCAACATCTATTCACAATAAACACAATACAGTACAGCTCTATCAACATCTATTCGCCTTAAACACAAAAAAATACAGCTCTATCAACATCTATTCACCATAAACACAACATAGTACAGCTCTATCAACATTTATTCACCATAAACACAATATAATACAGCTCTATCAACATCTATTCACCATAAACACAATACAGTACAGCTCTGTCAACATCTATTCACCATAAACATAATACAGTACAGCTCTATCAACATCTATTCACCATAAACACAATACAGTACAGCTCTATCAACATCTATTCACCATAAACACAACATAGTACAGCTCAATCAACATCTATTCACCATAAACACAATGCAGTACAGCTCTATCAACATCTATTCACCATAAACACAATATAATACAGCTCTATCAACATCTATTCACCATAAACACAACATAGTACAGCTCTATCAACATCTATTCACCATAAACACAATACAGTACAGCTCTATCAACATCTATTCACTTTAAACACAATATAGTACAGCTCTATCAACATCTATTCACCATAAACACAATACAGTACAGCTCTATCAACATCTATTCACTTTAAACACAATACAGTACAGCTCTATCAACATCTATTCACCATAAACACAATACAGTACAGCTCTATCAACATCTATTCACCATAAACACAATACAGTACAGCTCTATCAACATCTATTCACTTTAAACACAATATAGTACAGCTCTATCAACATCTATTCACCATAAACACAATACAGTACAGCTCTATCAACATCTATTCACTTTAAACACAATACAGTACAGCTCTATCAACATCTATTCACCATAAACACAATACAGTACAGCTCTATCAACATCTATTCACTTTAAACACAATATAGTACAGCTCTATCAACATCTATTCACCATAAACACAACATAGTACAGCTCTATCAACATTTATTCACCATAAACACAATATAATACAGCTCTATCAACATCTATTCACCATAAACACAATACAGTACAGCTCTGTCAACATCTATTCACCATAAACATAATACAGTACAGCTCTATCAACATCTATTCACCATAAACACAATACAGTACAGCTCTATCAACATCTATTCACCATAAACACAACATAGTACAGCTCAATCAACATCTATTCACCATAAACACAATACAGTACAGCTCTATCAACATCTATTCACCATAAACACAATATAATACAGCTCTATCAACATCTATTCACCATAAACACAACATAGTACAGCTCTATCAACATCTATTCACTTTAAACACAATACAGTATTCACCATAAACACAATACAGTACAGCTCTATCAACATCTATTCACCATAAACACAATATAATACAGCTCTATCAACATCTATTCACCATAAACACAACATAGTATAGCTCTATCAACATTTATTCACCATAAACACAATATAATACAGCTCTATCAACATCTATTCACTTTAAAGTTTAAACACAATACAGTACAGCTCTATCAACATCTATTCACCATAAACATAATACAGTACAGCTCTATCAACATCTATTCACCATAAACACAATACAGTACAGCTCTATCAACATCTATTCACTTTAAACACAATATAGTACAGCTCTATCAACATCTATTCACCATAAACACAATACAGTACAGCTCTATCAACATCTATTCACTTTAAACACAATATAGTACAGCTCTATCAACATCTATTCACCATAAACACAACATAGTACAGCTCTATCAACATTTATTCACCATAAACACAATATAATACAGCTCTATCAACATCTATTCACCATAAACACAATACAGTACAGCTCTGTCAACATCTATTCACCATAAACACAATACAGTACAGCTCTATCAACATCTATTCACCATAAACACAATATAGTACAGCTATATCAACATCTATTCACCATAAACACAATACAGTACAGCTCTATCAACATCTATTCGCCTTAAACACAAAAAAATACAGCTCTATCAACATCTATTCACCATAAACACAACATAGTACAGCTCTATCAACATTTATTCACCATAAACACAATATAATACAGCTCTATCAACATCTATTCACCATAAACACAATACAGTACAGCTCTGTCAACATCTATTCACCATAAACATAATACAGTACAGCTCTATCAACATCTATTCACCATAAACACAATACAGTACAGCTCTATCAACATCTATTCACCATAAACACAACATAGTACAGCTCTATCAACATCTATTCACCATAAACACAATACAGTACAGCTCTATCAACATCTATTCACCATAAACACAATATAATACAGCTCTATCAACATCTATTCACCATAAACACAACATAGTACAGCTCTATCAACATCTATTCACTTTAAACACAATACAGTATTCACCATAAACACAATACAGTACAGCTCTATCAACATCTATTCACCATAAACACAATATAATACAGCTCTATCAACATCTATTCACCATAAACACAATACAGTACAGCTCTGTCAACATCTATTCACCATAAACAAAATATAGTACAGCTCTATCAACATCTATTCACCATAAACACAATACAGTACAGCGCTATCAAAATCCATTCATCATAAACACAATACAGTACAGCTCTGTCAACATCTATTCACCATAAACACAATATAAAACAGCTCTATCAACATCTGTTCACCATAAACACAACATAGTACAGCTCTATCAACATTTATTCACCATAAACACAATATAATACAGCTCTATCAACATCTATTCACCATAAACACAATACAGTACAGCTCTGTCAACATCTATTCACCATAAACACAATACAGTACAGCTCTATCAACATCTATTCACCATAAACACAATATAGTACAGCTATATCAACATCTATTCACCATAAACACAATACAGTACAGCTCTATCAACATCTATTCACTTTAAACACAATATAGTACAGCTCTATCAACATCTATTCACCATAAACACAATACAGTACAGCTCTATCAACATCTATTCACTTTAAACACAATATAGTACAGCTCTATCAACATCTATTCACCATAAACACAACATAGTACAGCTCTATCAACATTTATTCACCATAAACACAATATAATACAGCTCTATCAACATCTATTCACCATAAACACAATACAGTACAGCTCTGTCAACATCTATTCACCATAAACACAATACAGTACAGCTCTATCAACATCTATTCACCATAAACACAATATAGTACAGCTATATCAACATCTATTCACCATAAACACAATACAGTACAGCTCTATCAACATCTATTCGCCTTAAACACAAAAAAATACAGCTCTATCAACATCTATTCACCATAAACACAACATAGTACAGCTCTATCAACATTTATTCACCATAAACACAATATAATACAGCTCTATCAACATCTATTCACCATAAACACAATACAGTACAGCTCTGTCAACATCTATTCACCATAAACATAATACAGTACAGCTCTATCAACATCTATTCACCATAAACACAATACAGTACAGCTCTATCAACATCTATTCACCATAAACACAACATAGTACAGCTCTATCAACATCTATTCACCATAAACACAATACAGTACAGCTCTATCAACATCTATTCACCATAAACACAATATAATACAGCTCTATCAACATCTATTCACCATAAACACAACATAGTACAGCTCTATCAACATCTATTCACCTTAAACACAATATAGTACAGCTCTATCAATATCTATTCACCATAAACACAATACAGTACAGCTCTATCAATATCTATTCACCATAAACACAATACAGTACAGCTCTATCAATATCTATTCACTTTAAACACAATACAGTATTCACATAAACACAATACAGTACATCTCTATCAACATCTACTCACCATAAACACAATATAATACAGCTCTATCAACATCTATTCACCATAAACGCAATATAATACAGCTCTATTAACATATATTCACCATAAACAAAATATAGTACAGCTCTATCAACATCTACTCACCATAAACACAATACAGTACAGCGCTACCAAAATCCATTCATCATAAACACAATACAGTACAGCTCTGTCAACATCTATTCACCATAAACACAATACAGTACAGCTCTATCAACATCTGTTCACCATAAACACAATATAGTACAGCGCTATCAACATTTATTCACCATAAACACAATATAAAACAGCTCTATCAACATCTATTCACCATAAACACAATATAAAACAGCTCTATCAACATCTGTTCACCATAAACACAATACAGTACAGCACTATCAACATCTATTCACCATAAACACAATACAGTACAGCTCTGTCAACATCTATTCACCATAACCACAATACAGTTCAGCTCTATCAATATCTATTCACCATAAACACAATACAGTACAGCTCCATCAACATCTATTCACCATAAACACAATATAATACAGCCCTATCAACATCTATTCACCATAAACACAACATAGTACAGCTCTATCAACATCTATTCACCTTAAACACAATATAGTACAGCTCTATCAATATCTATTCACCATAAACACAATACATTACAGCTCTATCAATATCTATTCACCATAAACACAATACAGTACAGCTCTATCAATATCTATTCACCATAAACACAATACAGTACAGCTCTATCAATATCTATTCACCATAAACACATGTACTACATAAACACATGTACTACATAAACACATGTACTATACTATACCATAAACACATGTATTATATTGTGTTTATGGTGAATAGATGTTGATAGAGCTGTACTATACTGTGTTTATGGTGAATAGATGTTAATAGAGCTGTATTATATTGCGTTTATGGTGAATAGATGTTGATAGAGCTGTACTATATTGTGTTAAGTACAGCTCATAGTACAGCTCAATCAACATCTATTCACCATAAACACAACATAGTACAGCTCTATCAACATCTATTCACCATAAACACAATACAGTACAGCTCTATCAATATCTATTCACCATAAACACAATACAGTACAGCTCTATCAACATCTATTCACCATAAACACAATACAATACAGCTCTATCAACATGTTCCACATCAAACATAAACACAATATAATACAGCTCTATCAACATATTTCACATCTCACCATAAACACAATATAGTACAGCTCTATCAACATATCCCACATCTCACCATAAACACAATATATTGCAGCTCTATCAACATATTCCACTTCCCACCATTAACACAATATAATACAGCTCTATCAACATATTCCACATCTCACCATAAACACAATATAGTACAGCTCTATCAACATATTTCACATCTCACCATAAACACAATATAGTATAGCTCTATCAACATATTCCACATCTCACCATGAACACAATATAGTACAGCTCTATCAACATATCCAACATCTCACCATAAACACAATATAATACAGCTCTATTAGCATATCCCACATCTCACCATAAACACAATATAATACAGCTCTATCAACGTATCCCACATCTCACCATAAACACAGTATAATACAGCTCTATCAACATATCCCACATCTCACCATAAACACAGTATAATACAGCTCTATCAACATATCCCACATCACACCATAAACACAATATAATACAGCTCTATCAACATATCCCACATCTCACCATAAACACAATATAGTACAGCTCTATCCACATATCCCTCATTCCACCATAAACACAATATAATACAGCTCTATCAACATATCCCACATCTCACCATAAAAACAATATAATACAGCTCTACCAACATATGCTTCATTTCACCATCAATCTATCCAACATCTCACCATAAACACAATACAATACAGCTCTATCAACATATCCCACATCTCACCATAAACACAATATAATACAGCTCTATCAACATATCCAGCATATCACAATAAAAATACAATACAATACAGCTCTATCAACATATCCAGTATATCACAATAAAAATACAATACAATACAGCTCTATCAACATATCCAAAATCTCACCATAAACACAATACAATACAGCTCTATCAACATATCCCACATCTCACCATAAACACAATACAATACAGCTCTATCAACATATCCCACATCTCACCATAAACACAATATAATACAGCTCTATCAACATAGCCAGCATATCACCATAAACACAATACAATACAGCTCTATCAACATATCCAGCATATCACCATAAACACAATACAATACAGCTCTATCAATATATCCCACATCTCACCATAAACATAATATAATACAGCTCTATCAACATATCCAGCATATCACCATAAACACAATACAATACAGCTCTATCAACATATCCCACATCTCACCATAAACACAATATAATACAGCTCTATCAACATATCCCACATCACACCATAATCACAATACAATACAGCTCTATCAACATATCCTACATCTCACCATAAACACAATATAATACAGCTCTATTAACATATCCAGCATATCACCATAAACACAATATAATACAGCTCTATTAACATATCCCACATCACACCATAATCACAATACAATACAGCTCTATCAACATATCCTACATCTCACCATAAACACAATATAATACAGCTCTATTAACATATCCAGCATATCACCATAAACACAATATAATACAGCTCTATTAACATATCCCACATCTCACCATAAACACAATATAATACAGCTCTATCAACATATCCCACATCTCACCATAAACACAATACAATACAGCTCTATCAACATATCCCACATCACACCATAATCACAATACAATACAGCTCTATCAACATATTCCGCATCTTACCAAAACAATATGGTACAGTTCTGTCAACATATCTTACATCTCACCATAAACACAATATAATACAGCTCTATTAGCATATCCCACATCTCACCATAAACACAATATAATACAGCTCTATCAACACATCGCACATTTCCCTAGAGGAAACCACTGCGGACACAGACAGAACATGCAAAATTCACACAGAAAGGACCCTGGCCGCCTGGCTCGGGAATTGACTACCCACTAATCCACCATGTCAACTTTTTTTGTTTTTATCATTTTTCCCTTTTAGGGTTGTGGCAGGTCCAGTTCTATTGTGTTTTATGTAGTGTATACTTTCAGTGATTTATTTTATATCTAGTCCTCTCGACAAATATTGGCATAACAAAAATATGAACAACAAATCCTCTTCATAAGAGGTACAATAATTCCTTTCTGTTTTTACTATTCTGGTCGGGGTCGCGGTGGGTCTGATTCATTTGGCGAAAGGCAGGAAACAACATTAAGGACAAATCGGTCGACAGATTTATTGCTTCAATTTTACCACTTTTTCGAGAGTACCTTGGAACTTAGTCAAACTTAAGCTCTCACTGCGTTAGAGGACAGCCTGTTATTAGAATGCAACTTGACAGCACTTAATAATTATGTGTTCGTGCGCGTGCGCGTGTGTTTTACTGGCTTCTGTGAGCGCAAGAGTGGCTCGGCGCATGCGCAGAGCTGCAGTACAGGCTGGCAGTGAAGGAGAGAGACAGACAGTGAATGAGGGAGTGAGCGAGAGAACGCAGTGAAAGATGGCGAGCGCTGAGACGGTAGCAGAGCATGAGCGGATTTTGCGGGAGATTGAGAGCACAGACAGTAACTGTATCGGTCCCACACTGCGGTAAGTAGTCGGTCAATGTGCTATGGGTGCAGTTTGGTTTGTCGGCTGAGTTGCAGGGTGGGGAGACCGTGGGTGTTCGTGTCTTGTTCCTCTTCTCCTCAACTCCTCACACACTTCCAAACAATCTTCCTTAAGTTATCATGCTGCTAGCGGCTAAATTAGCTCCCTCACTGCTAACCATATCTATAAAGCTAATTCAACACTCATATCAAAGTCATTCTGTGCAAAACCACAACGCGGTTATTTACATTAAACTCACATTAGCGCTGAGAAAGCAGATATAACTTGTCTTCTTAACTTCCCAACTTTGTGTTAGCTCATGTTTTGGGTCGCACTTTAAATTGTGTTCGTCATTCATGTACTTTCGTCAAATTATGTTAAACTTCTCGCGGGTTTTATGTGTTTTTAATTTAACAATAACGATACACGATATGTACCACGATATTTAGGTTTGCTTACAAAGTGGCAACAAACTGTCGCCACAGTGTATGAATTTTGATTACATCAAAAAATATATTAAAATATTTGTATCATTTTTAAAATAAATATTCAGCCCCCTTCACCTTAAAAATATATTATGGTAATGTGTATACAATTAAATGGAAATATACAACTCGAATTCCCAATAAACAGAGAAACAATATTTATTGGTATACACTTGTTTCTACACTCTCTGTCCATTACTACTTACCATATAGAAGCACTTTGTGTTCTACATTTACTGACTGTAGTCCATCTATTTCTTTACATACTTTTTTCCTGCTTCACTCTGTTCTTTAATGATCAGGACCCCCACAGAGCAGGTATTATTTAGGTGGTGGATCATTCTCAGCACTGCAGTGACACTGACATGGTGCTGGTGTGTTAGTGTGTGTTGTGCTAGTATGAATGGATCAGACACAGCAGCACTGCTGGAGTTTTTTAATACCGTGTCCACTCACTGTCCACTCTATTAGACACTCCTACCTAGTTTGTCCACCTTGTAGATGTAAAGTCAGAGACGATCGCTCATCTATTGCTGCTGTTTGAGTTGTTCATCTTCTAGACATTCATCAGTGGTCACAGGACGCTGCCCACGGGGCGCTGTTGGCTGGTGGACAATTCTCGGTCCAGCAGTGACAATGAGGTGTTTAAAAACTCCATCAGCATTGCTGTGTCTTATCCACTCATACCAGCACAACACACACTAACACACCACCACCATGTCAGTGTCACTGCAGTGCTGAGAATGTTCCACCACCTAAATAATACCTGCTATGTAGTGGTCCTGGGAGAGTCCTGACCATTGAAGAACAGCATGAAGGGGCTAACAAGGCATGCAGAGAAACAGATGGATACAGTCATTAATTGTAGAACTACAAAGTGCTTCTATATGGGAAGTGGAGCTGATGAAATAGACAATGTGTGTAGAAACAAGGAGGTGGTTTTAATGTTATGGCTGATCGGTGTATACAAGCAAGCAAAGCTCTTCTGTAAATGTTCATGTGTGCTATTATTCATGAGTTGGTTAAACATCATTTTGCCTTGATAACCTCTAATAATCCATTGCTTGGGTGCTAACAAGCTGCTGATACCTCTCTTGTGGAATCTTTACCCATTTTCTTATGCAAAAGCTTCCAGCTCATTGAGATTTGATTGCTTTTATGCTGCAACTGCTTCTTTAAATCTCACCAAAGTTTTTCTATGGGATTTAAATCTGGAGACTGAGGAGCCACTTCAGAATTTATAGGACTGAATCCATAAGCAAGCTTTGGTAGACTTTGGTGGAGGTTTGCTTGCTGGAAAGTCGAATTGTCACCGAGGTTCGATTCCACCACATAAGGCTTAAGGCAAACATGAGTAAATAAAGAGCGTTTATGAACTGTTTAACAGCAGCAGAGTAGCAATATCATGATAAAACATGATGTAGGGTAAGGTAAAGATGAACTTGTGTTGTGTTGGTTTCTCTTAACACTACCAGTGTGCCACACAGCAACCCATTCTGCAGGTATTGGCTTTTAGTTTAGTTTAATTTATGTTTGTTTAGTGGGTGCGAAGCAGCAACGTAGGTCCTGAGGACAAGCCTCAAGTCACTATCTATAAGTAGTCTGAAAATGTTTCCACTCACCATCTGGGTTCTTCTAGGTATTCTCGATCTAGGCTTTCTCTTACCTTTTCAAAATTGCAAAACATAGATTGGTCACTCTTTTTTTACCTGTAGGTGTAAGTGTAACGATTTGCATCCTGTATTTAAGTTCAGTTTCTGGTTTGTGAAATGGATCTGTGAAATTGATTGCTTGGTGCTCAACAGCCACACCAGGTCTGTGCATGTTTGTTGTGGTAAAAGAATGAAAACTGAAATATGTATATGCTGCACCACAGCAGTGATTTAAATGCTCGAACACTTGTTACTATTGTTTTTGTTTTGACCAGTGTTTTTCTTTTACATTGTTTTCCCCTTGTAAATAAAGTGCTTTTGTAAATGTTAAATAAATATACAGTGGCATAAAAAAGTACTTTCCCACCCTCCGGTTTTCCAGTGTCTGGTTGTGCAGCAACTGTAACCAAATGCTAACTGGAAAACATTGTTTGACACCACTGTAGAGGAATTTTTATGTATTTGTCTTTGCAGCTTTTCTTTAGTTTAGCAACATTGAAGGAATTACGAACAGGAACTGCCCAGTTATGGTTTTGCCACTTTGAAACCCTAATTTTGTTTCTTCAGAGTAATGCTTTGGATAGTTGTGTTCATCACATTACAACCGTCATGTTTGACTCTTGGTGTAATGTTCTTTTTGTGAAATGCTTTGTTGGCTTTATGGTAGACGATCTCTCGATTTAGCGTTGTCAATTTGTCTTCCGCTGCTGTGGATCCCTGATTGCATTCCGCTGCTGTGGATCCCTGGGTATATTGCTGCTCACGCCTCCTCCGACATGCGCGCAGTCCTTACGTGCTTACTGCACAGGCGCCTCTATCTGCTAACCAGGGTCCTTACATAGCGTTTGAAGACACCACCCACATAGTCTGGTCATCCCGCCCTAGCAGACACAGTGGCCAATCAGTGTCCGCTGCAGGCACTGCCAGTTATGCCCGCTAGATGGCACCCACCTGACTGATGGCAACGGCGAGTTTCGAACCAAGGAGTTCAGAATCTCAGTGCCGGTGTGCTAGCGGAATATCCCGCTGTGGCACCTGGGCGCCGGACTTGTCATAATTAACCCCACTATTAATTCTGCTATCTACCAGAAAATGTTGAAGAATAATGTTGGTCATCAGTCTGTGATCTGCAGCTTGAGTCCTTGTCAAAGTTCTGACCTGAATCCTAGTGAAATGCTGTGGCAGAACTTTAAATGAGTTCATGTTTAAAGGCCCTCGAATGTGGCTGAATTAAAGTGATTCTACACTTGTTTGAACTCCCAACTGCATTTGAGATTCATGAATTTTAAGGTAATCATTCTTCAGGTGCATCTGTTTCAGTGGCAGAAAACAACCCCCAAGCACAATTCCACCACCACAGTGGATGCATGCTTAAGTATAGGTTCTGTGTTGTTGGCTTTGAAATTCTTGGCTTTTTACCTGCAAACATACTTCTGATCATTGCGGTCGAATAATCAATATTAGTTTAATCTGACCACAAATCTTTCCTTCAGCAGGTTTCTTTGTTCAAATGATCAGTGGCAAAACTTAGACATACTTGATGGGATTTTTTTTTCTTGATCGTCAATGTCTATGATCCTCTTTTTGAGGCCTCAGAAAAGCTACTTAGACATTTGCATTTTTACATATGGCCTGCTGTAATTAGTCAGTCAAACTGGTTCTATTTATATGGGCACAAATAGTGACCAGCTGTAGTCAGTTATGGTTACTAACAAGAACGTAGAAGGCCATGCCACAACGTTAAACAACATTTTGTGTTTAAGGTACTGGACTAGTCATTAGAAGTTTGCAGGTTCAAGCCTTGCATCAGCCAGGTTTGGCTCTTGATCAAGGTCCTTAATCCTCAGTAGAGATGCATGAGTACCGATACTGGTATCGGGTGTTTGCAAGATACCGCGCTCATTAACTTGTACTGGTACTCGCAAACGAGGCTCTGATACTAAACATCCGATACCGTGTACCTAGTGCACGTTGCTGCGTTAGCCTAGTTCACACTACACGATTTTTGCCCTGATTTTCGCTCGGCGACTGGTCGGCGCTAGATTTGCCGGCTCGGGAGCAACTCACCATTCGCTCGGCCATCAAAACTCGGCTCTCGATCGCTAAGTGTGAACTATCCAACAACTCGATCCGACCGGCTCGCCGAGCGCTCGGCGACCGGATCGAGTTTTCTAGCATGTCAGATATCTGATCCAATAGGTATTGGTATCGGCAAGTACAAAAATACATGTACTTGTACTTGTACTCGGTTGGGAAAAAATGATATTGATGCATCCCTAATCCTCAGTTGTTTGGACTATGATTGTAAGTTGCTTTGGGGTTGCTCGGCGGGTAGCACTGTCGCCTCACAGCAAGTAGGTCCTGGGTTCGATATACAGGTGGAGCGGTCAGGGTCCTTTCTGTGTGGTTTGCATGTTCTCCCTGTGTCTGCATGGGTTTCTTCTGGGAGCTCCGGTTTCCTCCCACATTTCAAAGACATGCAGGTGAGGTTTACTTTGGTGTACTCATTAACGCTACGCCTTGATTAAATATTCAGTGCTTGTGTAGTTTACTGGTAATTAATAGCATGTGAGATATTTAGCAGTGGTTAAGATTGGCATGATGTAAGAATTTTCAGCCAGGTGTGTAAACACGTTGCTGAGCAGCCGCTGTGACTCATGGAAGCAAAGGCACTATGTTGTATTCACACAAAAGTGAGAAGCTGTAATTGTAGGACATGTGGCTGTGGTGTAGGTCTTTGTGAGTATGTGTGGCTTTCACTGATAAAGGGCTTATTTCTTTCTTGCTCATATGCAAAAGCGTGATAGCCGAGATAAGCCTGGTCAATCTTGCGTCTTTCTTATTTGCAGCTTGAATGCTTCCTGAAATTGTATTTTTGTGCAGTTACAAAGCTGACCTGTTCATAAGGGTATTTAAAATGTGTGTATGCAATTTCTTAAAGTCTAAGTGATTAGATACAGCCGGTTTGCTATTTGTGGTTTTGTTAGCAGGACAGTGCATTAGACTAGAGCTTTAAAATGATGGGCTGTGGTCCTTGGCTACATTGTTATGCAGTCAGATCATACTTGGACCAAATACCAATATTGGCCAAGAGGGAATGATCAAGCACAATCAGTGAAGCAGTTGCTCGGTGTGCATAGTAAAGTAGATAGATGCATATACATGCATACATACCTTATTGATCCCAAAGGAAATTAAGGGCACAGGTAATTTAGGCAACGTAGGAGGCCATGCCACAAGTAGCTCAGTGTTTAAGGTACTGGACTAGTAATAAGAAGTGCGCTGGTTCAAGCCCCACATTTGCCAGGATACCACTGTTTTGCTCTTGATCATTTACGTTTTTGGCATTTAGCAGATTCTGTTATGCTGTTATTTCCTTACTCTAGTTGAAGTAGACAACAGTCCAATGATACAACTCTGCTGAAACTGTGTTAGAACAAAGGTGTAGGTACAAGTTTTTTTAATGATAGGATAGAAGATTAGAAAGTGCATGTTAGTTCTCAAGTGCTTAGTAGAGAGGTTGGTCTTTAATTATCTTTTGAAGTTGGTAAGACGTAGATTTTCGACTGGACAAGGGCAGTTCCTTCCACCACTTGGGCACTAGAACAGAGAATAACCTTGATGTCTGTCTGTCTTTGAGTTCTGGGTGCAGAATCAAGACAAGCAAGATTTGTGGCTCGAAGGTGGCATGGTTATGATCAAGGCCCTTAACCTTTAGTTGTTTGATTAACTAGCTTCTTCCTGATTTACATCATCTCTACCACTATCTCAGCTTTTCTTTCTGTCCACCTGCCTTTCACATTGTAGTCATACTTTAAAGAATAAGTGGCACTATATGAACTCAGTTTGTATTGGTAAATGTGTTTTAGGGAGCATAATGAATATCACATTTAATAATGGTTTACCTGTATAGGATATTGATGCACACTCCAGAATAGGGTGACCTCACATTACCTCTGTATTCATACCTGTTTTATGTCGGGGCCTGTGAACACGGCAAGTCAATTGTATTAAATGGTCTATGATTTCTTTAGAATGTTGTATTTAAATACAAAAAAGACAACATAAAATTGATTAAAGTGTTAAAATACTGCCTATATGTAAATATTGTGTATATTAAAAAGAATTCACCAAGTGTTAAATTTAGATTTTTTAACAGCAAAATTAGCCAATGGCTTTTTATTTTAATTAAAACATTTAAAAACTAGCATATTTTCAGTATTTTATTACTTAACACCACATAAATAGAACATTATCATTTGATAATGGGCCTGATCATCAACTAGCTGTTAAGCACAATTAGAATAAATATTAATAGAGCAAATATTAATAAAAAAAAAACATTTTCAAATGAGTTACCCATTTGAAATTTAAATGTTTTTTTTTATTCATTTATTTTAAATAATTATTTTACATAACTATAAATATATAAATATGTTAAATATAACTATACAAATAAATATGTTGAGTGTGTTGCAGGCATCAAATTCTAAATTTGTATATATTTAAAAATAAGAAGTTGATCAGTAAAGTCATTGGAGATCTTTTCTGTCCTTTTGTCAGTTCAATAAAGGTTCAAGACAATCAACAAACCACAGATTCTTGTTGTTATTCCACCGAATTTAACATCCCAGTGTCCCCTTCCCTCCCTCGACATTGCCAATCATGTCTGGGTAGACTCTCAACTGCTGATACTCAAACCCGGATCTCAGCATTTGTGGGATAGTGTAATAGAACACTATGCCACCCTAGTGCCTTGGTAATAAAAATACTAATGTGAAATGGTGTTTGCAGTTTGCCTAGAATGTTACTGTGCATATGTGTTATCCTGTAGCAAAATGTGTTCCTCTGTTTTAAGCTAATGGTGTTTTACAGCCAAGTTTTTGCCCTTGAGTTGAGTGATTTTTGGGATAATTCAGCTGACATGATACTCTAAGCAATGTAGATAATGAATTACCCTCTTTAAACAGCTCTGGGGTGTGTATCCTATGATGTAAGAAATTCTACTTCCTCCTTGGCATATTAGCATGAACACCCTCGATTGGCCAGTCTATTGTTCCAATATTAACTATTCCTTCCATTTAAAATATTAACTCAATAGAAATTCAAACAAATAAACCCTGCATCACTGTTTTATCCTGATTTACTGCATTTTATGTTTTTGCTTCACTGCCACTTGGGGAGACAGCAAACACATGATGTGTGGAATCATACACACATGTGCACAAACCCAGGCACCATACCTCACCTTCTCTTACAGTCTAACACAGTTATGCAGCAAGTGACAACAGCTGACTCAGTGTGTGTGTGCATGGGTGTGTGTTGGGCTATATAATTAGCTGTAAGTGTGTCCTGGTCTACGTGCACACCCGCAGCAAGGCTTTTCAGGCCTAATGACGCCTTAAACGGTAGACTAGCGTAAGCCATTGCAGTGTACTGGCACCACCACTGATGAGCTAATTTGCCACACCGTTTAATGCACTTGTAATTCCTTTTACAGCCATAGTGATTTAGGAACACTGCTTTTAGATGCATGTTAAACTTACTTTGTTCCTTTTCCTTTTTAACAAAGAACAAACTTTGGATAGAAAGCAAAGCAAGTTTACATTCGAGGCATTTAGCAGACGCTTTTATCCATGGCAGCTTACAATTGTGAAGGAATACAATGCAAGAAATTAAATTTCAATGACCAACAGTTGTGACTTGGTGGTGCTGGGCCTTGAACCAGTAAGCTTCTGATCACCAGTTTAGTCACTTGACTGCAAAGCTAGCACTACTAGGATAAATGTATGGATTTAAATTTAGGTTGCTTTAAATCATTAAAGACTGACTTTGTGCAGTGGGGAGGGGTTTCCTGATTTGATTTTATGGTTTATTCTGTGCACAACTATGTAATGTAATTAATTAATGTGACACTCAGGTGGTGCATTAGTAATCTACACTTGACTACTACCACTGCAGTTTGAATCTCAGTGGCTGAATCATCAGACATCAGCTGAAGTTGTAGATTTAAAAAGCATCAATAAAAACAGATTTGAAACAACAGTTCCTGCTTGCATATTGTTAATGTTGTTTAATAAGTGTTTATGAGCAGCGTTTGTGCGTATTATAGGTGTTTATGAATGGCTTCTTGAATAATACAAATGTATATGTGCATGTCATTATTTTTAGTATTGCAGGGCAGAAAGTGGTATTGGTGCATTCTTAATAACAGTGTAAAAACTGTGTAAAAAGGGAAGTTGTAGACTAGCGGTTAAGATACTGGACTAGTAAACATAAGGTTGCTGGTTCAAACCCCACCACTGTCAGGTTGCCACTGCTGGGCCCTTAAGCAAGGCCCTTAACCCTCATTGCTTGGACAGTGTACTGTAAGTCTGTAAATGCCAAAAATGTAAATGTAAAATGAAACGCTTGTTCTTTTTTTTTTAAGTGCAACAACTAGGACTACAACTAACTTACAGTAATATGTGCTCATTATTCAAAAGTCACAGATTTTTAAAGAAAAGTGCGCATTTAATAACACTCATAAATTGAAAGATGGAATAAACATAAACTACAGTAATCAGCACAGCCTACCTTAATAGTTGAATGTAAACCTAGAACATCCAGCTACAGTCAAACTCAGCTACCCGAGTAGCTTTTTTAGCTGGACATTTTGACTAAGCGATTGTTAAGTGAATTGCTGTAGGATTGCTAGGATCACCTCATAGTGCAAATTAACCAGTAAACAAAAGGCACTTGAATGCTACGAGATTGAAAAATGTTAAATAGCTAAACATGCTAATTTCATAACCATGAATCTCAGCGAATTTCATATTACACGGTAAATAGTTCCGTGACGTAATTTTTATGACTGTGAATTGAATTGACTGACTTCTTGAATAATACAAATATACAGTGTATCACAAAAGTGAGTACACCCCTCACATTTCTGCAGATATTTAAGTATATTTTTTCATGGGACAACACTGACAAAATGACACTTTGACACAATGAAAAGTAGTCTGTGTGCAGCTTATATAACAGTGTAAATTTATTCTTCCCTCAAAATAACTCAATATACAGCCATTAATGTCTAAACCACCGGCAACAAAAGTGAGTACACCCCTAAGAGACTACACACCTAAATGTCCAAATTGAGCACTGCTTGTCATTTTCCCTCCAAAATGTCATGTGACTTGTTAGTGTTACTAGGTCTCAGGTGTGCATAGGGAGCAGGTGTGTTCAATTTAGTAGTACAGCTCTCACACTCTCTCATACTGGTCACTGAAAGTTCCAACATGGCACCTCATGGCAAAGAACTCTCTGAGGATCTTAAAAGACGAATTGTTGCGCTACATGAAGATGGCCAAGGCTACAAGAAGATTGCCAACACCCTGAAACTGAGCTGCAGCACAGTGGCCAAGATCATCCAGCGTTTTAAAAGAGCAGGGTCCACTCAGAACAGACCTCGCGTTGGTCGTCCAAAGAAGCTGAGTGCACGTGCTCAGCGTCACATCCAACTGCTGTCTTTGAAAGATAGGCGCAGGAGTGCTGTCAGCATTGCTGCAGAGATTGAAAAGGTGGGGGGTCAGCCTGTCAGTGCTCAGACCATACGCCGCACACTACATCAAATTGGTCTGCATGGCTGTCACCCCAGAAGGAAGCCTCTTCTGAAGTCTCTACACAAGAAAGCCCGCAAACAGTTTGCTGAAGACATGTCAACAAAAGACATGGATTACTGGAACCATGTCCTATGGTCTGATGAGACCAAGATTAATTTGTTTGGTCCAGATGGTCTCAAGCATGTGTGGCGGAAATCAGGTGAGGAGTACAAAGATAAGTGTGTCATGCCTACAGTCAAGCATGGTGGTTGGAATGCCATGGTCTGGAGCTGCATGAGTGCAGCAGGTGTTGGGGAGTTACATTTCATTGAGGGACACATGAACTCCAATATGTACTGTGAAATACTGAAGCAGAGCATGATCCCCTCCCTCCGGAAACTGGGTCGCAGGGCAGTATTCCAGCATGATAATGACCCCAAACACACCTCTAAGACGACCACTGCTTTATTGAAGAGGCTGAGGGTAAAGGTGTTGGACTGGCCAAGCATGTCTCCAGACCTAAACCCAATAGAACATCTTTGGGGCATCCTCAAGCGGAAGGTGGAGGAGCGCAAAGTCTCGAATATCCGCCAGCTCCGTGATGTCGTCATGGAGGAGTGGAAAAGCATTCCAGTGGCAACCTGTGAAGCTCTGGTAAACTTCATGCCCAGGAGAGTTAAGGCAGTTCTGGGAAATAATGGTGGCCACACAAAATATTGACACTTCAGAAACTTTCACTAAGGGGTGTACTCACTTTTGTTGCCGGTGGTTTAGACATTAATGGCTGTATATTGAGTTATTTTGAGGGAAGAATAAATTTACACTGTTATATAAGCTGCACACAGACTACTTTTCATTGTGTCAAAGTGTCATTTTGTCAGTGTTGTCCCATGAAAAGATATACTTAAATATCTGCAGAAATGTGAGGGGTGTACTCACTATTGTGATACACTGTATAAGTGCACGCCACTGTTTTAGTATCGTAGGGCAGAAAGTGGTATTGGTGCATTCCTAATAACTGTAGAATAAAACACTTAACCATGATCTTTTTTGTTGTTCTTTTTTAAGTGCAATAACATGGGGGCGGCACGGTGGCTAAGTGGGTAGCACTGTCACCTCACAGCAAGAAGGTCCTGGGTTCGATCCCCAGGTGGAGAGGTCCGGGTCCTTTCTGTGTGGAGTTTGCTTGTCCTCCCCGTGTCAGCTTGGGTTTCCTCGGGGTGCTCTGGTTTCCTCCCACAGTCCAAAGACATGCAAGTGAGGTGAATTGGAGATACTAAATGGTCCAAGACTGTGTTCGATATAACCTTGTGAACTGATGAATCTTGTGTAATGAGTAACTACCGTTCCTGTCATGAATGTAACCAAGGTGTAAAACATGATGTTATAATAAATAAATAAACAAACAAGTGCAATAACACATTATTTGTGCAAATTGTCTGCATGTTACAGGTGCAGGCAAAAGTAGGTTGAAATACTTTGGCATATTTCCTTAATGCAGTCTCTAGTTTCTGTTGTGAGTCTGGTGCTGGTGAGTCAGTGTTCCCGTTCTACAAACCCTTCCCTCCTCAGCCTTTCCAACACGTTCTTATTCATCCAGGACTACTTTCACTCCAGCCTCACCAAGCATAATCCAGACATGTTGATTTGTGCAGTTTAGCACGCACACGTGCACACACATTTGAACTTTTTGCATGCTGCAGCAACATTTGATATCTTATCGTTTGTACTTTCCGTCGTGCAGAGAACTTGTGCTGGCATTCCTGACACATCCTAAACTAGATCTTTCTGTTAATAATGCAGTTTAGATACCCATTGACTAACATGACTTTAATAATAAGTTGTAGTGACATATGCTTCTATATAAAATTGCAGCTTTGTCATTGCACAATACTTAATAAGTAAACCCAGTGCGGTTAGACATTGGGACACTCCCTTTGAGAGGAGGATTTCCCTGTTTTCTACAGTCTTCTGCCTGTTCTATGCAGGTGAAATACCATGACAGGCTCTGACATGTTTGCTGTTAAATCGTTTTAGGTTTTGGTATGTATGCATGTTTGCATGTGAATGTTATATCAGTATAAAAGGGAATACAGACATTCCAAGTCTCCCGGAAGTTCCGGGAGTCTCCTGCATATACATAGCGGCTCCCTGATGCCCGCAAGTCAGATAAAATCTCCCGGAATCTAGAACGAGCGGCCAAGAGCGACACAAACGCGCACGTAGGCGACACAGACTTTTTTCCCCATTGCGTATTAAATCCGTTATCTGATATACAATCTGGCGCACTGTGTAGGGAACATAAATCAATTGTCTAATATACTGTCTAGTGCACTGCATAGGAAAAATAAATCCGTTATCCGAGATACAATTTAGTGCACCATGTAGGGAACATAATTAATTATGTAATACACTATCTAGTGCACTATGTAAGAAACACAAATCATCATCTAGTTATACTTTCTAGTGCACTATGTAGTAAACATGAATGCGTTATCTAATACACTATCTAGTGCACTATGTAGGGAACATAAATCCGTGATCTGATATACAATCTAGTGCACTGTGTAGGGAACGTAAACCAATTGTCTAATTCACTATCTAGTGCACTACGTAGGGAACATAAATTCATATCTAAAATACTATCTAGTGCACTATGTAGGGAACCTAAATCCGTTATCTGATATACAATTTAGTGCACTATGTAGGGAACCTAAATCCGTTATCTGATATACAATTTAGTGCACTATGTAGGGAACCTAAATCCGTTAACTAATATGCTACCAAAAGCATTATGTAAAAAACATAAGTCTATTATCTAGTACACTTTCTAGTGCACTAAGTAAGGAACATAAATTATTTTCTAATATACAATCTAGTGCACTATGTAGGGAACATAAATCTATTATCTTTCACACTATCTAGTGCACTATGTAGTACACATTAATGTGTTTGTGACGAGAACAGTTAGCTTAGTAGCTCAGTTAGCAGCTCCTTAAAGTTCCGTTATCACCCATATCCTTTGGTGTGTGCGAGAGTTTTTTAAGCTTTTTTTTGTTTGTTTTTGTTTTTTGGGCTTGGGGGGTCGGGGTCAAGTTCCGGGTCTGGGGGTACCTCCCTGAAATGAGTTTTTGCAACTTGGGATGTCTGGGAATATCAGTATAAAATTTTCTTGTAATTCAGATTTTGGCATGTTGGGAATACTGATCAGCCCAGAAATTATAAAGCACAACATATCAAGTTCACATATCACCTTGCTGTGGGTTTTGCACTAAAATGTCAGACACTGGCTCATCTGGCTTTAGCACAAATACATGATACATGCTATAAAACACTTTATTGTATTTACTTTATTGCAGTTGCATGGCGTAGTAGCGTTGTAGCTGCTGACTCTATGTAGTGATGAAAGTTCTCTCGTTTGAGTGACGCAGTGGCTAAACATGCTAGCACACCACTGTGGAGTGTTTAAACTCGCAAGTTCAAATCTCAGCAGAGTCACCTCAGGGCCTGGCGTCCACACAAACACAATTGGCTGTGTTTGAGGAACAAACACAATTGGTCATGTCTGAGGGAGGGATTGTTGGGCGGGGTATCTTCCTGCTGCTGTTTGCGATATGCAATCTCAGGGACTGGTCCGGGCACCTGCACAAGTTTTGGGTGTCACATGGAGCCTAGCAAAAGTACACGGATTGCTGGCACTAGGATTCTTCCTCGTGTCAATTAACCTCCCTACTAATTAGGGATGCACCGATATGGGAATTTTGGGCCGATGCCGATATCCGATATTATACACGTACTTATCTACAGATGCCGATGCCGATGCCGATATACACATTTATAACTTACAGAGAGATCAGACACCCCCGATTTACATTATAAACAAATGTACCATTTATTTGCATAACTTTTTAGCTTTCAACCAACTGTATGCAAACAATAAAATAAAAGGTGTCTCCTGAGAAAATTATTAGGCACATTTAGTTAGCTAACTGGTTCTACACAGACTGGTCACCACTTTTAAATAAAATAGATCTATTCAAACTAATAATATATAAAAAAAACATTTTAAAAAGTGATCTTATATCAAAGGATTTTAAATTAACAACTTAAATAAAATAATATCTACTCAAATTAATAAAAAATCAATAGATTTAAGTAAAATTAAAGCAAAGAAATGCCAGTTGCCTTTTAGCAGTGTAACTAATCAACGATACAGTAACAGAGAAATAAGAATCCTTCAGCACTGACTTTGTGCTTCTCCACACTGTTAGAGGTGGAAGAATCTGAGCCAAATTATTTTTTTCTACAAGTTCATAAGTCTATTTTTAATTCAAAACTGTTGTCTACCCACTGCGCGGTTAAACTCAGAATACTCACTGGACTCACATCAGATGTCCAGATGTCCGTGGTGAGGCTAATGGAGGACACATTATCGTCAATGAGCTTGTGAATGTGAGTCGCTACCAAGTTGTGTAGCTCCGGTAGGGACGGCTAGGTATGGTGTAACGTGGCTCAAGATGCTCGAGCAGCCGGCGAAATCCAATATCCTCCACAACAGAGAACGGCTGATCATCGAGAGCGATGAATTCCATCACTTTTGCTGTAATAGCTGCAGCTTTTGGGCTGTTTTTGTCAAATTTCTTACATTTCTGAAGGAGTCGGTCAACCGGCTGAGTAGCTGCAGATTTTGCTGGCGTGCCCGCGCGGTGCTGTGCGTGTCTCCTCTTTCACCGTGAGGAACTCTGTATATGTGTCAGGATGGTGCCTTCAGATGTATAATTACATTTGTGGTGTTGAAATGTCTTACTTTGCTCCCTCCACGCAAGACGTTAGTTGAGCAAGTGTTACAAACTGCATGCTTTATGTCATGCTCGCTCACTTTGAAAAACTTCCATACCACAGACATTGTTGCTGCACTGCTGTAGCGCGACCTGCGTCACCCCGTCTTCTTCCGCCAAATTATAAATGCGTCGCCAAATATCGGTTTGAAACATCGGCCAAATCTAAGCATCGGCCCGATGCCGATTGTTCTTAAAAAATATATTATCGGCAGATACAGATAGAATTCTGATATCATCGTGCATCCCTACTACTAATACTTGACTTTCCTGGCTAAACACCCTAGCAACATGCTCCAGTTGATTTATTTGGCCCAGTGGTAAATATTTCACTAGCCCACTCCTGCTGTGATCCAGGATTTGAATCCCCCGTGGTGCTCTCGACTA
Source organism: Trichomycterus rosablanca (assembly GCF_030014385.1). Lineage (NCBI taxonomy): Eukaryota > Metazoa > Chordata > Actinopteri > Siluriformes > Trichomycteridae > Trichomycterus > Trichomycterus rosablanca. The sequence continues at coordinate 32,485,710 of NC_085991.1, read as the reverse complement.
AAGGGGGGGAGGCCGAGGCCCTGCGATAGATTGGCGTACTATCCTGGGTTTGTTTCTGCCTTGTGCCCATTGATTCAGCGGAAACCAGACCCATTGCTACCCTGATCAGGACAAAGTGGTGGTTTCTTAATTTTCTGTTTGATTACGAAATCAAAGCGCAGAGCAATGACTGATACCGGCAATACTTTACGTTATCTTTTGCTTACTGGTCAAGAACTTTCAGTGCACTCTTTGTGGTGGTAGAAACTCATTACAGTCAAATCAATACATCTGAGTCACTAACTCGCACTAATGATACACAGTGGCTTGGTGGGTAGCACTGTCGCCTCACAGCAATAAGGTCCCAGGTTCGATTCCAAGGTGGAGCGGTCCGGGTCCTTTCTGTGTGGAGTTTGCATGTTCTTCTGGTGTCTGCGTGGGTTTCCTTCGGGGCTCCGGTTTCCTCCCACAGTCCAAAGACATGCAAGTGAGGTAAATTAGAGATACAAAATTGTCCATGACTGTGTTCGATATTCAATCCTGTAACCCAAGTGTGTAAAACATGACGTTAAAATCCTAATAAATAAATAAATAAATAAACACACTAATGATATGCATATAGTGTTTATAATGATGATTGCTGCTGGTGTACACCCAGGAACTAGAGTTGTGTCAAGTCTGTAGGATTTATGATGGTGTGTTCTTGAAAAGTGCTTTTGAATAGTGCTTTCCACCTCTTACCCTCCTGAGGAGGAGATTTGAGTCCAAGCCAATGTTTGTCAAACACAATCAGTATGAAAACAATACCATCCCTGATGAAGGAAGTCTTCAGATATAGCCCCTCTGCCGAGGTCAGGAGGATTGTGGGTGAGGTACTGAAACTCTGGTTAGAAGGATAGGGTAAAAATTGGTCTGAAAATGGGCTTAATTGTTTTATAGACAGGGAAAAAAAAGCATATCGTTTTTGTACTGTTCAGAGGTGCGTTCAGCCTACTGGGCATCTACACAGACAAGGCAGAGAGTTTAAAGTCTAAATTTAAGATGTCACAAATTTTAAGTGTTGCATGTCAAGCTTCTGAATCCTGTTCGGTCAATAAGGTGGAACGTGGTAGTAGCAGGATATAATAAACACAGCACAGGTTTTCAGAGATGGTACCAGGCAAAGCTTAGCACAATCTGTGATTATCACTAGGGGTGGGAGCTGGCTGGCATGTTGTCAAAGGGCTAAAGGAAAATAAGTTATTAAAGCGCTTGTTTATAAGGCTTGGGAATGAGAGAATCCCACTATGTTTGGGGGAGGGATCAAAGCCCTTCGATGGAATGGCACCCTGTCAAGGTTATCCTTGTATTGTGTCCAGTGTTTCCCGGTGGAATCAGACCTTAAGTGATCTGGACCAGGATAAATCCATTGATAAAACTGGAAAAAATAAAATGGATTGGGTAGAATAATCTCATTGTTATAAATTAAATCATAAGCTGAGTGTGTTGTGACATTGACATTGTTCAGACATATTTTCCTCTTGCTCTCTGTATTAGCTGAAAGTGCTTTGGATCTGTCCATGTCTTCTGTTAGCTTTTTCCTTTTCTTTCGTTACTGGCTGCTGCTGTTTACAAGATGAGGACACTGATAGACTTGAGCACTTCCCTTAGTCCACTTGTGGCAGTGTTCTTTTGTTTTGGCGACCGATTTAAGCATGGCTATGATTAGGGAGAGCTGGATCACCACATGCCCCCATCTTCCCGACACACACACATGTCCAATTTTCTTATCACCTGCCAGTGTTGGGTTCCCACACAGAGGTGTATGCCCGGAGAGCCTTGTGATACCCCCTTCCTTTCCCAACCTAAAGTATAGGCACCGAGACCAGTCCCAGAGATTGCATATCACAGTGGAAAGAGACCCTGTCTGACCTTCCCTTTCTCAAACCCAACTGTTATTGTGTGTACAGTTATGAAACAACTGAATCATTGTTGATTCAGCATAAATTCAAGGTGCATAAAGAAATTCTAACAATGCAGATCAATATTGATTTGATGCATTAGGCGATAAAAATTGATTATTGGGTTTGAAAAATAGGTAAATACTATAGTGGTAATGTAACAATAATACATTATTATAAGGTAATAAAATAAAAAAAAAAATATATTATTTGATAGGCAGAGAGTGGGGGTGCTCAGGTGGCGCAGTGGTAAGTTATGCTAGCCCACGGGTGGCCGAAACAGCCTAGTCATTGGGAGGTGCAATTGTCGGTGCACTCTCAGTGCCGATCCCAAGCTGGAATAAAACTAGTTTGCTTCAGTAAGGACATTTGACGTAAAATTGTGCCAGATCAAATATACAGACCAGATTCACTATGGTGACCTCTAATGTGTATATAAACAGAATTAACTGAAAGAAAAAAGTGATGGACATGAATTGTGCTGTGTAACAGTTGAAGGTATTAGTTACACAATGGCCTTTTGCGTATACACTGTAAAATCCTAAATAAACTGCATCTTTCAAAATGCATTTTGATTTTGTGACCTGCAAAGTGACACATCCCACCAGTAGATGATGATACACATATTTACACATGATCCTAAAATGTACAAAAAGATAATTAAGAAAATTAAGCATAAGGAGGAAATTTAATGAAGAAAAACCGGTGCGTCTCTTGTGTTATGAGGCCGTGTCTGTGGTAAAGTAGGACAATATAAATGCAGAATTCAGCCTCCAAGAAAAACAACAGACTGCAATCACAGCAGGATACGTTACAATCGGCCCTTTGAGGGCCACAATAATTCTGATGTGGCCCTAGGTGAAAATGATTTTGACACCCCTGCTCTAGTGAGTAACTTGTTCATATTAAGAATTAGGCACACAATCATCAACCATTCATAATTTGACAGTCAAATAATAATTCCAGTTTATCCAGTTCATATTAGTGGCCATCACTTCATGTGCTTACAGCCTTAATGTTATACTGTTCCCTGTTCTCTAACTGTTTTTCACTTGTGTTATGTTTCTTTTTTTTTTTTTATGTGATGGTGTGACAGGTTATGCTGGAGGTAAATAAGAAACTAAGCTAATGGCTGTATGTTTAACCTGGTTTCCTCTCTTTGATGTGAACTTGAGACTGTCCTGACTCACTGTGCTGTGTGATTGATCAGATTTCACTGTTTGCTTAGAACCCTGTGCTATGGCAATTTCCTATTTTAGATCCTCCTTTGTAACTGTACAGTGACTCTGCAGATAGTTTCTGCTTTACTGAAGAAAGGACCTGGTGGGATACTAAGAAAGCAAGTGTTTGTGGATATTTCTATCCAAAATTTTAATTCCATTGAGGTCTTTTGTGAAAAGCTGCACAGTAATGTATCATGCTAATAGCACTGATCACAATTTTTTACTGCTAAAGATGTCATTAATCTGACTGCAGTGTCTTTCTGCCATGTGTGCAATGTCTTTCCTCTACTTTATATTCCATGATTGGTCTTTCCTTGAAGCCTTTACACTTCTTTTCCATTTATACACTGATCTGCTGAGGGATTTTACATCCATCCATCCATCCATCCATCCATCCATCCATCCATCCATCTATCTATCTATCTATCTATCTATCTATCTATCTATCTATCTATCTATCTATCTATCTATCTATCTATCTATCTATCTATCTATCTATCTATCTATCTATCTATCTATCTGTCCATCTGTCCAACTGTCCATCTGTCCAACTGTCCATCCATCTATCCATTAAAACCTTTGAAATTGAACATTAAATTAAAAAAGACATTACACACCCAGGGTACCGGATGTTTGAACTGCTGCCCTCTGGTAGACGTTACAGGCAAATTAAAACAAGGACAAATAGACTGAGAGACAGTTTTTACAAGAGGGCCATAGCTCTGTTAACACAAACATGTGACACATCATGTGTCATTTCAATGGGTCTAGTGCAATTTCATATTTCACTTGTAATGGGCCAATGTGCAACTTATAATTGAAATTTAAAAATTTCAATGTGCAATAGCTACTGTTTAGCTTCTGTTTTGTTTGAGTGTTGATTTATATTTGTATATAGTGCTATTATTATTGTTTGCTGTTGATGTTTAATTGCACCGAGTACAATGTGCAGTGACAATAAAGAATTCATTCATTCATTCATTCATTCACATTGATGGACCAGTGACTGGTTAATATGTATATAATACTAATTATATTAAATAGATAATATGCTTCCTATTTTGAGCCATTTGTTTATGAAAAGTGCTTTCCTGTTCCTGCTTGATTGTGTTCCTGTGCACAAAGTGAAATCCATAAAGACAGGATTCGATGAATTTAGTGTGGAGGAACTTTAGTGGCCTGTACACAGATACGACCTCAACCTCAGTAAACATCACTGGATGAACTAAAACCTAGATCACCTTAGCCAGGTCATTTCGTCCACATTCAGTGGTTGACCTCAAATCCATGTTTGACTCCCACAGACACTTTAAATCCATGTGGAATGCCTTTTTGTAACAGAGTAGAGGTAATTATAGCCTCATAGAGGGGTGTGGTGTGCACATACTTTTAAATATATAGTGTAGTTAATGCCAGATTTAACAGGAATTTAAATGCCTGATGTCCCGTGTATCTAACATCTTATTCTGCAGTCTTTCTAGCTTGCATTAGCATGGCTTTCTCAGTGGGTTGCTTGAGATGACTGCTATTGAATAAGCAGTCTCAGCTGGGTTCTGCAGCTGTGTTCATCAGAGCACCACATACTCAGCAGGAATGAAAATGAGCCTGTCCTTGGCTCTCAGTTCTATTAATCACCCTTAACTTTTCGGTCTCATCTTTTTACTGATGCTTACTTTTAAGCAAACTCTGTTTTACTTAATCACTTAGTAATGCGAACACAGCTATGCAGAGACCAGCCAGTAGCAGTCGCGCATCTCTTCCTCACACGCAGTCAGGTGTGCTCGTTTGGATACTCGGTCAAGTTGATGGCACAGCTGAGATTTGAACTTGAAAGCTTAAGAGCTCAGTGGTGGTAGGCTAGTGCATTAGGTCACTCGAGTGCCCCAAATGACAACTTAATTGTGCTAATCAAATACATACATAATCAAATACTACTTAGAATGTGTAGATGTGCTTAGGGCATGAGTGCCAATAGTCATATTCCAATATTCCAAGAATACTGCTGTAATGAAATGTTACTGGAAAGTGATGTACGTGGCAAGAAGTGCGTCAATTGCATTGTATAACGTCCAAAACCAAGTTCTAGCAGGTTTAGACCAGTTCCTATGTTCTAGCTAAGAAATCTCTTAACGGTGGAATCTTCCAGTTTCCTACAAGGTCAGAAAACTGTCATTTCTCATTTAGACTGTGATCAGCAGATAATTTGACCTGCTGATTGTAATTTGGATTAATAGATACTCATGGGTGGCATGGTGGCTGAGTGGGTAGCACTGTCGCCTCACAGCAAGAAGGTCCTGGGTTTGATCCCCAGGTGGGCCGGTCCGGGTCCTTTCTGTGTGGAGTTTGCGTCTTTACGTGTCTGTGTGGGGAGCTCCGGTTTCCTCCCACAGTCCAAAGACATGCAAGTGAGGTGAATTGGAGATACTAAATTGTCCATGACTGTGTTTGACTTTAAACTTGTGAACTGGTGAATCTTGTGTAAGGAGTGACTACCGCGTCTGTCATTAATGTAACCAAAGTGTAAAACATGGCATTAAAATCCTAATAAATAAATAAAATAATCATACATCAGTGGCAAATGTTTATATTGGCCGTGCTCTTTGTGGATTTGGACAACAAGTTGGACAACAAAAAACTTTTGAGGGTAGTTTGGACAGCAAAGAAGACAAACAGATGTATTCTTGACCGAATTAAACCTAACCTCTCACTTGATGCCCAGATAACCAAACCAAAGCACTTATTTTAGACAAATTATGAGAAGAACCAATTCATTATAAAACACCATTCTGCTTGGAACAGTTAAAGATAATAGAGGAAGAAGATGGCTAGCAACCAATTTGATGGATACGATTAGAGGAACAATAAATAAGCGATTAAGAAGCCTGAAGACCCAAAAGAGACAACTGAATACTCTGAGAACACTGTTCATATGGTCGGCAAAAGTCTGGAGTGACTTGTTTAGCTAATAATAATAATAATAATAACAATAATAGATGATGAGGTTGGATCTAGATTTAGACTAGGGGTCTCACAGATCGGGATCGGGGCCGATCAAGGCATTTTTAACTGATCGGAAATCGGCTTTACTAATGCCGATCATAACCCGATCTTTTGTTTTACGTCAGCATGTCCGCTGTGTGGAAATACTTTAAATTGGAAAGTGAAACGAGTCCAACAGCGGTGTAATGTCTACAATGCGAGCGTTTCACGAGGCGGTAGGAGCAGAGCTGCGTTCATTACTGTAGAATTTTACTGTTTATATGGTGTGTGAGTCGAGGATCACTCCGGTTTACAAAACAATAACTTTTAATCCGAGTATGAAAACTTCAGGACCATAACATACAGCTTTTACTAGTTTACGTGTTACAAGACTGAACGACATCTCAGTATCAAGCACTCTGATTGGCTTAGTTATGTAACCGAGCGTCGTAGTGATGCACTCGCTTAATAAAGAAATAAAATACATAACGGTAACGGTATATTCACAAATTGTCGGGAGCAAAACACTTTATTAACTTCTTCTGTTCCGAATAGCGGACAGCCAGAGCCAAGCACGCTATCCCATGCGCTATGGAAGCCCCAAAGGGTCAAAACACACTCACTTTGCGTAGACCCGTCCATCAAACCATTGTCACAATACAAGCACTTTAAGAACTGGCTTTCCTTCATAACAAAAGAGTGACTTTCCATTTTATTTTGGTATTCAGGTTTTACTGTAATGCTGTTAAGTAACTTATTTGTTTTTTTATATTCAAGTTAAGCTGCTACACCACTTGTGAGTGGAGATTTTTGTTCATTTTTAGTGTATCACTGCATTAAACAGAATTATGTTCTTTGAATATAAAGTTCAAAGTGAAACTGTAATTATCTCACTTCATTTTTACTACAATGCTGCACTAGGTTTGTTTACTTTTATTTTGTAAAAGAACATTAAGCAATAGCTTGGATGCAGTCAATTTTTTTCCTACAGCACTGCAGAGCTATTCAGTTGTTAAACATGTACACTGGATTAATTTGAATAACTGTAATGTACTTGAAGTGTGCACTGTGTAAACAGTATTATCTAGTTCTTATCTAGACAATATCTAGAAAATACAAGTATCGGTTTGAGAATCGGTATTGGATCGGAATCAAAATTAAAGATCGGGATCGGGAACGAAAAAACGTGATTGGGACATCCCTAATTTAGACAGCTTGCTTTTTTATTGGACACTGCCATCTCAATCATCACTACTTATTAAATTGGGCATTTTAACAAAAACTGTTATTGTTTCTTAACACATTTTTAAGTGTGTGCTAGACTGGACACTCGGTCTACTTTAGCCACTGTCTGATTGAACATTAGGACACTGGGGTAGGCCAGTTATCTTCACCATTGGCAGCATTTATTTTCTTTAGTGAATAATGACTGTGTTAAAAACAAGCAGGCTGATAATCAGCAACCACTTTATCTTGCCTTACCTTGTATGTACATTCATTGGTCATTTAATGGCCCGTTCCAGTACTCAGTTAAAGGGTGTAGAAGTGTACAACAAATAGGCTACATTTAGTGATGGTTTACTCTTTAAGTACAGTGTATCACAAAAGTGAGTACACCCCTCACATTTCTGCAAATATTTCATTATATCTTTTCATGGGACAACACTATAGACATGAAACTTGGATATAACTTAGAGTAGTCAGTGTACAGCTTGTATAGCAGTGTAGATTTACTGTCTTCTGAAAATAACTCAACACACAGCCATTAATGTCTAAATAGCTGGCAACATAAGTGAGTACACCCCACAGTGAACATGTCCAAATTGTGCCCAAATGTGTCGTTGTCCCTCCCTGGTGTCATGTGTCAAGGTCCCAGGTGTGAATGAGGAGCAGGGCTGTTAAATTTGGTGTTTTGGGTACAATTCTCTTATACTGGCCACTGGATATTCAACATGGCACCTCATGGCAAAGAACTCTCTGAGGATGTGAGAAATAGAATTGTTGCTCTCCACAAAGATGGCCTGGGCTATAAGAAGATTGCTAACACCCTGAAACTGAGCTACAGCATGGTGGCCAAGGTCATACAGCGGTTTTCCAGGACAGGTTCCACTCGGAACAGGCTTCGCCAGGGTCGACCAAAGAAGTTGAGTCCACGTGTTCGGCGTCATATCCAGAGGTTGGCTTTAAAAAATAGACACATGAGTGCTGCCAGCATTGCTGCAGAGGTTGAAGACGTGGGAGGTCAGCCTGTCAGTGCTCAGACCATACGCCGCACACTGCATCAACTCGGTCTGCATGGTCGTCATCCCAGAAGGAAGCTGACGCACAAGAAAGCCCGCAAACAGTTTGCTGAAGACAAGCAGTCCAAGAACATGGATTACTGGAATGCCCTGTGGTCTGACGAGACCGAGATAAACTTGTTTGGCTCAGATGGTGTCCAGCATGTGTGGCGGCGCCCTGGTGAGAAGTACCAAGACAACTGTATCTTGCCTACAGTCAAGCATGGTGGTGGTAGCATCATGGTCTTGGGCTGCATGAGTGTTGCTGGCACTGGGGAGCTGCAGTTCATTGAGGGAAACATGAATTCCAACATGTACTGTGACATTCTGAAACAGAGCATGATCCCCTCACTTCGAAAACTGGGCCTCATGGCAGTTTTCCAACAGGATAACGACCCCAAACACAACCTCCAAGATGACAACTGCCTTGCTGAGGAAGCTGAAGGTAAAGGTGATGGACTAAACCCAATTGAGCACCTGTGGCGCATCCTCAAGTGGAAGGTGGAGGAGTTCAAGGTGTCTAACATCCACCAGCTCCGTGATGTCATCATGGAGGAGTGGAAGAGGATTCCAGTAGCAACCTGTGCAGCTCTGGTGAATTCCATGCCCAGGAGGGTTAAGGCAGTGCTGGATAATAATGGTGGTCACACAAAATATTGACACTTTGGGCACAATTTGGACATGTTCACTGTGGGGTGTACTCACTTACGTTGCCAGCCATTTAGACATTAATGGCTGTGTGTTGAGTTTTTTTCAGAAGACAGTAAATCTACACTGCTATACAAGTTGTACACTGACTACTCTAAGTTATATCCAAGTTTTATTTCTATAGTGTTGTCCCATGAAAAGATATAATGAAATATTTGCAGAAATGTGAGGGGTGTACTCACTTTTGTGATACACTGTACATGCACAACCATGAACTTGTTAGACATCCCACTCTAAAACCAAGGGTATCAGAGTTGCCCACTGCACTGTCCCCACTCGGAGAGTTCAGCAGGAAAATTGAGCAGACGTAAAGAACTGAGTGACTTTGACAGTCCAAATCGTGATGGCTAGAGGACTGGATCAGAGTGTATCAATAACAGCAGGTCTACTGGGGTGTTGGCATGAGGGTGACATTCTCAATATTAGGCAGGTTGTTTTAAAGTTATGGCTGACTTGTTTATATAGTTATCGTTATTCTATTTTATTTTCATGTTTTAGCACCACTTTATCTTAGTTAAAGTTGTCAGGACCGGCCTCCTTGGAATAACTGAGTGCTATACATTTACAACTCCTAGACACGGTGGCAATCTGTTGCGGGACCTTGGCTATTTCCCCTCCATACATAGCTAATTATGTCTGTATGTAGATACCCAACCGGTTGACAGCACAGTTGAGGATTCGAACCTTGGATGCCAGCAGTAGTGGGTTAGTGTAATTCACTGTTCTTCGACCTGAGTGCCTAATTATGTTGATGTTTGCTGTAAAGAAGAAGCAATGGAGACTCTGCAGTTTCTGCTGTAAACTTTGTACTTGAGCCAATGAAGGATTCAGCCAGGTCTTGTAGGCTGTGTCTGTTTGTGAAGGAAATCCTAGGTTACGTCAAGACTGCTGCTTGGAAAGGGCATTTCCTGTAGAGGAAGGGTGTACTCAGGTGAAATGGTACATAACTTTAGTCTTTTTTTAATCCAATTTTATTCAATGCCACTTCTTGCAAAGCTAGTAAGAGTGCTATATTTGTGTTTTTATTTGTCCCTTAAGGCTGAACTTGTAGGAACTGAAACTGTGCTTCTGAAAGTTTGACTTGGTTCAACGCCTCACATCTTCTATTGATGTCTCAGCTCAATTCCAGTGTTGAAATAGCTTTTCAATACAATGCCTGACCCATTCTAAAAAGATGAAACCCTCTGCAGGGAACTTTAAAAAAGGAAATTCCCACCACAGCCGCATGCTGGGTCATTCTAAAACTGAAATGACCATTTACTTCAAAAACCAGTACTAAAGGAAGCAACTGATTTACAAATCAACATCATATGAATAAAAATGCATTTCTATACATACTTGTGATTTTTTTTTTGTCCAAGTTAAAATGTTACCTAGGAACTTAACTAGTGTAGCACTGTTCCTCTCCTTTTTTTTTGTAAGATTGTAAGCACATACATTATACAAAGTGAGCAACTCATCTACAAAATCAGAATTAGTTGTCACTGAATTTCCTGAGCTATTAGTTTGTTCAAATGTATTTAAAAATGTGTTTTTAATTTTTTGTCAAGTTAGCACTCTCTTTTAGCCATAAAACGCAGAATGACATTTGGTTTGCACAGCTTTTTGACCATGTTCTTGTTTGCTTTCACGCTTCAGTTTGATCCCAAACAGTTTCTTACTCTTTACTTCAGTGTAGGGCTGGGCAGTATGGCCAAAAATTTGTATCACAGTATTTTTTAGATTTCTGATGCTTTCACGGTTTGTCACTTTTTTTGCATGACTGGGAATTTATTTAGGTCTGTGGCTTATTCCGATTTCAAGAGTACATACATTATAGTTTTATATATAAAATATAGGTTTTTGAGTACTATAAGGTTTGCTTGGTCTTACAAATTCAATATCAATATGCAACAGAATGTAAACAATCTTTATTTTGAAAACTGCAACGTAGTGAAAACAGAAATTGGATGCCAAAAATTACATTTTAATATTTAAGTGTTATACAATCAATTTGTTTGTTTGTTTATTAGGATTTTAACGTCATGTTTTACACTTTTGGTTACATTCATGACAGGAACAGTAGGTACTCATTAAACAAGGTTCATCAGTTCACAAGGTTATACAGAACACAGTCCTGGACTATTTAGTATCTTCAGTTTACCTCACTTGCATGTCTTTGGACTGTGGGAGGAAAGCGGAGCACCCGGAGTAAACCAACGCAGACACGGGGAGATCATGCAAACTCCACACAGAAAGGACCCGGACCGCCCAATCTCCCTTTAACAAATAAAAGAGGACGGTGGCTAAGTGGGTAGTACTGTCGCCTCACAGCAAGAAGACCCTGGGTTTGATGAATCTTGAGTAACTACCGTTTCAGTTGTGGATGTAACCAAAGAGTGTAAAACATGACGTTAAAATCCTAATAAACAAACAAACAAACAAATAAAAGTTTGCAAACTCAGTCACCACTGATTCACCGTTCACCGTTATACTGAGGTATGACTTTATTGTATAACATACAGATCTGTTGTAGAGTGAATAAGTAACTATACATATCTCTGCTTCTAGCTTGCTTTAGTGTTATTGGTAAAACGTTTTAACTGCAATTTGAAGTATTTTTGATCTGGTTAGACATACCTTGAATCCAGTGTTTTAATTATTGCCCTATAACTTTATTTCTCGACTCTATAGAGGAATCATGTCCTTACACAGGTGGATTTTTATTGCGTTCATGATGTCCTACATTTCATCCTGTCAGTCAAAAGAGCTAACAAGCTACAAAGGGGACACAGAGTTTTAGTGGTTTTTACTCTCTTAGGTCATTTTTGTCAATATTGATGTTGATGGGGCTGGAAGCAGAACCTACAAACATAGAGGATGTGTTTATTATCCACTGTACTGACCTTTTTAGAATGTTCTTTCACTACACTGTTTACACTCATTAGCCATAACATTAAATTAACATGAACCTAAATTTGAACATGTCGCCATTATGCCAGTCAAGGCATGGACTCCACAAGACCTCTGAATCAACAGATCTTTTAGGCTTAATAGATTCAAGTAGGACCTTCGTGGATTGGACTTGTTTTTCCAGCACATCCCACCAACACCAAGTCAACATCGATGGCGCCGGTGAGGTCGGCTGCCGTCACGACTGCTCCGACCACTTTCTACTTATTTTTATTTATTTCGCGTTTTTTTTTATCGGGTTTAACCTCGGCTTGTATCTTTTTAAATTATATTGGTAATTTTTCAAATTTTTTTCTACGCTTTACATTTAAGAACATTTCTATATTTTTTTGTATAATATATATTTTGACTATTTGTAGTTTTTGTAATTACTGTGGCTGAGCAGTCACTAAAGCATTTCACTGCCAGTTGTACTGTGTATGACTCTGTATGTGACAAACCTTGATTTGATTTGATTTGTCATGAAGTGGTGTACTTGGCCTCCAGCAGTGTTTAGTTGGGTGGTACGTGTCAAAGTAACATCCACGTTAATCCCTGGACCCAAGGTTGCCCAGCAAAATATTGCCAAAAGCATTACTCTGCCTCTGCCAGCTTGCCTTTTTCCCATAAGGCATCCTGGTGCCATTTCTCACCCAGCCGTCCACATAATGCAAAAGAAACTTGATTCATCAGACCAGGCCACCTTCTTCCATTACCCCATGTTCCCGTTCTGATGCTCGGTTGCCTCTTGTAGGTGCTTTTGTTGGTGGATAATGGTCAGTGTGGGCATTCTGACACCTTTCTATCATAGCCAGCATTAACCTTTTCAGCAGTTTATGCTACAGTAGCTCTTCTGCAGGATCAGACCGAACAGGCTAGCCGTAGGCACCCATGACCCTGTCGCCAGTTGTCCTTCCTTAGATCACTTTTGTTAGGAACTGAAGGACAGCACTGAAACATCACCTGCCAGAGGTGGGCGTTTCACAGGGTGCGGTACCATGCCCAGACAGCCACTCACTTCCAGCAGCGGTGATGAACCCCTTCTTAACCATTCCTTCCTCTACACCAGCCTTTCTCAACCGGGGTGCCGCGGCACACTGGGGTGCTGTCTGGCTCCGTCAGGGGTGCCGTCAAAAATATTCTGACGTTACCGATATTGAAAATGAAATCAATTTAAAATACAAAAAAGTCAACTTATGATGAAAATGTAGACCATTAGCCGCCTCAAACATCAAAACTTGTCTCACACGCCCCTTTCCCCATGCTACAACGTCAACGCGGGTTGCGTGCGTTGCCTATAGTGATGAGTCGTTCGCGAACGATCCGATTCTATTGAACGGCTCTTTAAAATGAACAAAAGGAACCGAGTCGCGCCTCTGGGAGCCGTTAAAATATATTTTTATATTTCTGTGCAGTTCTTATCGGCTGTAATTCAACCATTCCGCTTCCATCAGTAGAGGGAATTAATCATAGTTATATAGACATAATAAAAGCTGTTTATTATCGAAATTCAAATCACTTTCAGTATCGCGGAGAGAGCAAGCGACACACACACACACACACACACACACACACACACACACACAGAGAGAGAGGTCATTACCTCATTAATGTAAATATTATAATTTTTATTATTATTTTGCACTGTTTTTATTAATATTTTATTCTATTTAATATTTTTGCACATGTAACTGTTTTGTATATATTTGTTCTTTTTTTATTGTTTTTTTTATTATTTCTCTCTAACTTGCTTTGGCAAATATGAATGTCCTTATTTGTCATGCCAATAAAGCTTCTTTTGAGTTTGAGAGCCGTAACCGAGCTACAGAGAAACCATGCAGACAATGAGCAGTGCTAGTGGTATAATGACAAATAATTGAGAAATAAACTATAAACTTGTTTAATGATGTTAAATCTGATTGGTTCATGGCGCATATGTTTTAAAGCAGAAACAAACACAGGCTCATCTCTGCACAAGAGAGGATTTTTCTGAAACTTAATGCAATGCAACCACAGTACGTCTCTCCCTGTAGTGTTTTTGTGTGTTAGCAGTCCGAGGGATGTAAGTTTTTTAATACATTTTAGACTGGGGTGACTTGAGATTTTGAATACTTTTAAAGGGTGCCGTGACTGAAAAAAGGTTGAGAAACACTGCTCTACACACACATCCGTGGTGTCTGTGTAGGTGTCCGGACGGATGACGGAGATGGGCTAGCGCATCGCCACCCGAGCAAACCAAAATCTTAGTGTAGAGAGGGTGTGTAGGTTTATCACGTGGCAGTGATTGGATCCGCCATGACTGCCTTATAATAGACTACAGACCTTGCAGTGGCGCTTAAATTCAATCAAAAGTGCACGTCTGCCATCTAGTGGTAGAAAATGGTGTGTGCATATGGAAAAAGGCTAACATTTAAACATCTGTATTACCAAAATGAGCTTCATGTAATGAGTTGATTAAAGTTGTTATACAGATTTGTCACAACACCGAAATTATAATACTGGTTATATGTGACAAACTTGATTACTCAGCATTAGAAGAAATGTCTAATTTTAAAACTATAGCTATAAGTTTGTATTTGCTGTACTAGTAATGTAAATATAATCATTATTCATTTATTCATTTTCATGTTTTGTGACCACTTATTCCTGGTCAGGGTGATGGTGGCTCTAGCTTCTCCAGTATCACTGGGCACAATTCATCAACACACCTTGGACAGGATGCCAGTCCATCACAAAGCTTCAACCTCGGACAATCATTTCCTTTTCAGCACTAGTTGAAACTTTCATTTTTAAATCACCAACACAATCTAAATTTCCCAACTCTTTTTCCTCACAGATCGGTGTACGATGGACAAGAACATGGGCTCTTCATGCAGAAACTGGAGGGGCGCATTCGCAATCACGATCGTGAGATCGAGAAGATGTGCAACCATCACTTCCAGGGCTTCGTGGACTCCATCACAGAGCTGCTTAAAGTTCGTGGAGAGGCCCAGAAACTCAAGGTTAGCCAACCAAGCCCTTGGAGGAATTTTACTGAATTGCACAAAGTGTTTAGATAAGATTCAAGATTCTGAGATGCTGATTTATAAATGAAGTGGATAGAGATTGATAATGATGCATTGAACACAAAAACACTGCTCTGGTGTGTTTCTTTCATGACTGTAAACATTAACAACATTCAAATGTTTAAATATTATTACGTTATGCTATGTGGGATTCACTCTACCAGCTGCACTGTCCTTTGTGTAATGTCATTGTACATATCTAGTGCACTTAATGAACAACCAGTTGAGATATGCCCACAGTTAAAATGTGACTTGTTGATGAGCACTTGTTGGTAGTGATGAACAGACTATTGCAGGGTTAGGACATAGACCTAGTCTATTTAATTTCATTAATTTCTTTAATTTCCCTTAGGATCAGTCTGGCATAATTTGTTGTAGGCTCTCTGACCAGCTTGTGTTATTGTGACAAGCAGTTTTCATTTCTGTTCTGTCTCTTTTGTATCTACTTTTAAAAAATGTTCTACCTTGGTTAAGCATCCTTCACCCTGGGGTCCTCTTTTAAATTCTTGCAGATGTGGCGCTACACCTGGCACCTCACTAGTGAGACGTGATGCGCCTAGTTATAAAAAAAACAACCAAAATTGTGCAAAACGTTGTGTAAAATCCTCTTCTGTTTCAATGTTTTTAAGAGGAATAAGCACTAGTATTGTTGACTTTCAGTCTCTTGTTTTGTTTGGTTCATTTTAGAGTCAGGTGACTGAAACCAATCGTAAACTACAGACCGATGGCAAGAAGGTATGACATCATCTTGACATTAACCTTCTAGCAGCTGTTCTTCATGTATTTATAAGAACTTGATTTGCTTTCTTGTAGCTCCTGACATCAATGGATGAATTAAGAAGTTGCCGTTTGCAGCAGAGGAACATCGCCACCACTATCGACAAACTCACTCACTGTCTGCCAGGTATGATTCTGAAAGCCTAGTGTTATTCAGTGTTTATAGCGTGTACTGATGCATAATGCATAGTAAGAACCCCTAACTTAGTTCAAGGAACATTTATATTTCACCAGAAAAATAAAGTTTGATTCTAACTCAAAACTATGAGGCTAAATTTTGTATGTAATGATTTACATGGCAAGTTGTGTATTCGTTACTAATATCCAAGATAATTGGATAAAATAACATGATAAAATTGTCTTTTATCAACAACTTATAAAAACAATTGTGTGTTTACCATAATTTAGCCATTGATTCCTTAGACTGTTTATATGTCAGGGTTGCAGTGGTTCAGTGCCACCTAAAATTAGTGGCCATGAAGCAGTACTACACCCTGGACAGAAAAACATTCCCCTTCACAGATTTCCTACAATCTAGGGCAAAGTACCAGATCTCACCAATGGACATCAAACCTATATTAAACTCATATTGCAAGGACAAATGGAAAATTAATAGAACACACACCTTAATAATTGACTACATGAAGCCAATCCCATTACTGGACAAACAATGCAGACCTACCTTTAACCGCTGGGATTAGGCAGTGTACTCAAGATTCTGTATTGGACACACCAGAACAACACACAAGTATCTGATAAAAGGTGAGGCTGCCCTATATATCGTTTATGACCGCCAGAGACGACAGACCCTAACAGCGAAGACCATGAAGGAACTATTCAACAGGAACACTCCTAACATTAATTTCAACAATAAAACTAAAGCATTACATATAATGGACATACATAGACAACATATATATATATATATATATATATATATATATACAGTGTATCACAAAAGTGAGTACACCCCTTACATTTCTGCAGATATTTAAGTATATCTTTTCATGGGACAACACTGACAAAATGACACTTTGACACAATGAAAAGTAGTCTGTGTGCAGCTTATATAACAGTGTAAATTTATTCTTTCCTCAAAATAACTCAATATACAGCCATTAATGTCTAAACCACCGGCAACAAAAGTGAGTACACCCCTAAGAGACTACACCCCTAAATGTCCAAATTGAGCACTGCTTGTCATTTTCCCTCCAAAATGTCATGTGATTTGTTAGTGTTACTAGGTCTCAGGTGTGCATAGGGAGCAGGTGTGTTCAATTTAGTAATACAGCTCTCACACTCTCTCATACTGGTCACTGAAAGTTCCAACATGGCACCTCATGGCAAAGAACTCTCTGAGGATCTTAAAAGAAGAATTGTTGCGCTACATGAAGATGGCCAAGGCTACAAGAAGATTGCCAACACCCTGAAACTGAGCTGCAGCACAGTGGCCAAGATCATCCAGCGTTTTAAAAGAGCAGGGTCCACTCAGAACAGACCTCGCGTTGGTCGTCCAAAGAAGCTGAGTGCACGTGCTCAGCGTCACATCCAACTGCTGTCTTTGAAAGATAGGCGCAGGAGTGCTGTCAGCATTGCTGCAGAGATTGAAAAGGTGGGGGGTCAGCCTGTCAGTGCTCAGACCATACGCCGCACACTACATCAAATTTGTCTGCATGGCTGTCACCCCAGAAGGAAGCCTCTTCTGAAGTCTCTACACAAGAAAGCCCGCAAACAGTTTGCTGAAGACATTTCAACAAAGGACATGGATTACTGGAACCATGTCCTATGGTCTGATGAGACCAAGATTAATTTGTTTGGTTCAAATGGTCTCAAGCATGTGTGGCGGCAATCAGGTGAGGAGTACAAAGATAAGTGTGTCATGCCTACAGTCAAGCATGGTGGTGGGAATGCCATGGTCTGGGGCTGCATGAGTGCAGCAGGTGTTGGGAAGTTACATTTCATTGAGGGACACATGAACTCCAATATGTACTGTGAAATACTGAAGCAGAGCATGATCCCCTCCCTCCGGAAACTGGGTCGCAGGGCAGTGTTCCAGCATGATAATGACCCCAAACACACCTCTAAGACGACCACTGCTTTATTGAAGAGGCTGAGGGTAAAGGTGATGGACTGGCCAAGCATGTCTCCAGACCTAAACCCAATAGAACATCTTTGGGGCATCCTCAAGCGGAAGGTGGAGGAGCGCAAAGTCTCGAATATCCGCCAGCTCCGTGATGTCGTCATGGAGGAGTGGAAAAGCATTCCAGTGGCAACCTGTGAAGCTCTGGTAAACTCCATGCCCAGGAGAGTTAAGGCAGTTCTGGGAAATAATGGTGGCCACACAAAATATTGACACTTCAGGAACTTTCACTAAGGGGTGTACTCACTTTTGTTGCCGGTGGTTTAGACATTAATGGCTGTATATTGAGTTATTTTGAGGGAAGAATAAATTTACACTGTTATATAAGCTGCACACAGACTACTTTTCATTGTGTCAAAGTGTCATTTTGTCAGTGTTGTCCCATGAAAAGATATACTTAAATATCTGCAGAAATGTGAGGGGTGTACTCACTTTTGTGATACACTGTATATATATATATATATATATATAACACATATATACTTCACTAAATAAAACAGAACGGTGTATAAAAAAGACATCACAACCCTTCCTGCCCAGGTGCAGACATGGCATTAAAAACTAAACACTAACTAACCTACAACCTAGAAGCGATTCGGAGCCAATTCACTTCTGTGTTTTTAGGTAAAATGATTGAAATGAAAGTACATGAGAAAAACATGCTTGACACTGAAGGGTGACAAAAATAGAACTCGGTTCCCTAGGACCCATGATCCTGTGTGGTATGTGGTGTTCATACTGCTTACTGCACCACCAGGCTTTTTCAGTTTAATTCACAATAATTTTGTCCCTTTATATCACCCGTACTTTGGCATTGGAGATTTGCAGCAGTGGATGCTGCATAGGGGACCTGAGTTTAATTCTTGTCACTCATTAATGACTGAGAAGTTGAACATGTTTTCCCCATGCCCACCTCCCAAAAACATTACAACAGGGGAATCATCAGCTCTCAAATGCCCCTGGGACTCAATAAAACAAAACCCTGTGATGAGTAGGTTCCTTTACTGTGTGGTCAGTGTTACTGGGGTTATTTTGTTCCTGTTGCAACAATGATAAGAATGAAGTGTTTTTTAAATAAATAAGATGCGACTGTATAACCAAAACCAGTGAGAAATCATAACTATTTTTTTAATCTGTAACTATAAGTAAAATAAAGTGTGTAAAATAATATGGTGGCACAAAATTTCGAAAAATGTAGAATGTTTATGACATGTACTTTCTGAAATGAACTCTAACTCTTAACATGATGGTTGTTGTAGTTAACAAAATGTGCCAATGTGTCCTAAAATCCATTAGAGTGAAGCATTCTCTCCTCTTTCAACTCTTTAAATAGCAGTATGGTTAAAAATCCCAGCATGTGTATCCTAGCTTGTTAGGAAGTTGGAGTCAAAGCGCAGGGCTAGCCATTGTACGGCATCTCTGGAGTAGACAGGGTTAGGGGCCTTGCTCAAGGGCCCAACAGTGGCTGCATAGCAGAGGCTGAATTCAAACCAACAATTTTCCAATTGATACCCCAAAGTTCCACCCACTATGCTACCACTGTCCCATTAAAGGGAAATATGTTATTGATATTATTAAAGTGCGATGATTAACATACTTTGACAAAGATATACTACTCTTATTATACTAATAAACATACTTATTATTGATTATTAATAGTTAATGTTGTGCTCTTTACACTTTCAGTGCTTGAAATGTACAGCAGACTACAGGAGCAGATGAGGGCTAAAAGGTAAGATTTTCAGACCCACTTTGTATCAATCTATTCATATGCTATATGTTTGACTGGTCAGCACTAGGTGGCAGCACAGATTACACTATACGGGCTATGTTGTAGAGTACACTGTGTACGGGTTTTAAAAATACTTGTTTATATGTTCATTTCAAATGACAAAAACACCATGTATGTATCATTCCCACTAGATTATATTGGTTCTGGTTGATACTATTATTACTAAATACTTTGAGTTACATCGGGCTTAGCTGTGCTGCCAGCCTGGCTGCAACCCTTCATAATTTTCATGTTTATACAGTGCCCTAAAAATATTTTTTTTCCTTAATCATGAGTCAGAGGTGGCAGACCTGGGTTGTGTTGTTTTTGTCATAAAGCTAACACTGCATTCCACCATAAGAACATCACACTGCCACCACCATGTGTTGGCTCCTGGTATGATGTTCTGGTCTGCATTGCTTCTGCCAGACCTGGACGACTTTTTCTTAGTACTGGAACCATGAACTCTGCTCTCTATTAGAATATCCTGAAGGAGAATGTTCACCCAGTATTTTGTGACTTAAATCTTTAGCGCAGTTGGGTTATGCAGCAGGATAATGACTCCAAGCATACAAGCAGGTCTACCTCTGATTAGCTGAAAAGGTTTTAGACTAGGACAAAGTACTAACTTGAATCCCATTAATATGCTTTAATCTTAAATTGGCGATTGATGCTCAAAAACTCTTCAGTGTAGCAAAATTAAATTAATTTTGCAGAGGATTTGACAAGAAGAGTGGGCCAGTGTACAGTGATGTACAAGATTCATCACAAGTCTGCGCAAACGTTTGATTGTTACTGCTAAGGGTGGCACAACCATTTATTTGATTTCGGAGGGCAATTACTTTTCACATGGTTGATATAGATTTTCAATAAATCTTTATCTTCAGTAAATGGAGTAATCATTTTAAAGCTGCATTAGGATATAATACGAGGGTTCTTCAAAAAGTTTACGCACTTTAAAAAACTCTATTTATAAACTTTTCTACATAGTCACCTTCCGATGCATTTTCCCCAGCATCGTACCAACTTTTTAATGCCATCAGCAAAAAATGTTTTTGGTTGAGTGCGTAGCCACTGATGCACCGCTGCTTTCACATTATCATCACATGAAAATCTTCCTTCCCTTAAAGCTTCTTTGAGCGGTCCAAAAAGGTGGAAATCAGATGGCGCTAAATCTATAAGCTCTCAGTCTCTCGGACACGAACAATTACTACTCCTCCTTCCCTCACCATTTCCAATCAAAAAATAAAAGTGCGGAAACTTTTTGAAGATCCTGGTAGAATGGTAGCGCATTGTTCAATTAAAAAGAATATGCCCAACAAAATGTCAGACTTTAAAGATGGACTAGAGGCAGTAACGCAGTAAAAGAGCGCTAGAAAGACGATGCATCTAAGCATTCTAGAAATAAGCAACAGCAAGAAGGATTAAGGACAGGTGAAATAGAAACATAATTAGGGTGCTGTGGAGGCATGGACATAAGTGAAGATCCAAACTAAACAAAGCAAAGATCCAGTTCTGGTGCTATCCTCAAACTCTGGGCTGCCATAGATTACTTTTCATTCAAACAGGCATGAACTGGATTGATGCCAGGGCGTTTGTGTCTCTGAAATAAAAACAGATGGGGAGTTACTCTAGGGCAAGTGTTCGCTCAAATTAAAAGTGTATGCCAATCTAGAGTTCTGGAGGAATATTACAAGCATTTGTGAGATGAGTGGATGAGGTGAGATTTGTGTGTTTGTCAAATAGATTTGGCAGTGGTTTAAAATGAGTCGTTGGGTGTTAACGACGTCGTTCCCCTACTCGCTCTTGTCCTTTTTGGGACCTGAGGATGAGAAACTCATGACTATAAATCTCATGTCTGGTTTTATTTTATTTCTCATTTCTGTGTTTTGGTTTTGCCATTAGCCCTGAGATCGGTGCAGAGGTCGGCCAGAAACGGCTGTGCATTGTTGTGTAAGGTTGTCTAATGTGCGTCTGCATGACTTCTAAAATGCTCTGTGGGTCGGTTGTTGATTTATGTACAATTTCTTCTTTTATGTTGTTTGTTGGAATGTCCTCACACTAAAATATTACGTTCAAGCACTGATTTGTTTTCTCACATACAGTGGATATAAAAGTCTGTTCACTCTGGTTAAAATGCCAGGTTTTTTGTGATGTTTTGTGATGTTCAGACCATAAATCATTTCAGATTCTTTTTCACCTTAATGTGACCTATAATGTGTGCAGTTCAATTGAAAAAGGTGTGCACACCTTCTTATAAATAAAGATGGTTGTGTTCAGAATTAACCAATCACATTCATACTTATGTTATATAGTATTCAGTACCTGTCATCAGATTTCAAAGTTCAGCTGTTCTAATAGGATTTTTTCTGACATTTAATTAGTTGCATCGGGTCAGTGTGTAGCACTGTCGCCTCACAGCAAGAATGTCCTGGGTTCGATTCCCAGGTGGAGTGGTCAGGGTCCTTTTTGTGTGGAGTTTGCACGTTCTCCCCCTGTCTGCGTGGGTAGCTCCGGCTTCCTCCCACAGTCCAAAGACATGCAAGTGAGGTGACTCGACTGTAATTGACTTTAAACTTGAAATGATGAATCTTGTAACCAGTAATTACCTGTCCCTGTCATGAATGTAACCAAAGTGTTTAAAACATGACGTTAAACTCCTAATAAAATAACTAATACTTAGTTGCATCTTATAGCAAAAGCCATGCAAAGAGCTTATAAAGCATCAAAGCCGTCTCATTGTTGAAAGGTATCAGTCAGGTGAACAGTACAATACATTTATTAAGACATTACATATACCATGGAACTCAGTGAAGACGGCCATCAACAAGTGGATCAAATATGGCACAACACTGTATGGCATTCATTGCAGGGCTACAGCCGTTTCAGACACAGACAATTATGTCTGTGTAGACATCTGACTGGCTAATAGCTCTTCTTAGATTTGAACCTGGATCTCAGGGGTGGTAGGCAAGTGTAATAGACCTCCCTGGTTCTGATCAAATAATAATATTTTTCTGAGTTAAACAGCTGATTCTGCCAAAACGTCATGAACCATTGTGGTATTAATGTCATGCTAAATACAGGGAAAACATGGATTGCATTTTCAGTTCATTGTAGGCCTCTCACGTGTGTGTGTGTGTGTGTTTTCAGATACTACCCGGCCTTATGCACATTGGAGCAGTTGGAGCAGAGCTGCTTGCCGAAGGCAGGACAGTACCGTTTCTGTGCCATCATGGCAGAGAACATTCCGGTCCTTCGCACGCACATCAGGGACGTCTCCATGTCTGACCTTAAAGATTTTCTGGAGAGCATACGCAAGCACTCGGACAAGATCGGAGAGACGGCTATAAAACAGGTGTGTGTGTGTGCGTGTGTGAGTGCTGTACACATGGAATTTTGTAGTAATATAATTGCTGCAATTCTTTTTTTCCCTATTAATTACTGGTTTATTAATATAGGGTGTCCCAAAATTCACGCAAGATTTGAATTTGGCGCCATTTGTGCGGTAAAGATCATGCGATTTAACGCCGTTGGACTTTTTTCTTTGGGTTTTTTTGAAGTCTAAGGTTTATGCCATCAAGCCCACGACCACCCACGCCTTGAAGGAGGAAATTGAGCGCTGTATCAATGAAATTCAGCCACATTTATGCAAAACGGTCATGGAAAATTTCGACAAAAGAGTGCGTATGTGCCAGCAAAGCCGTGGAGGCCATTTACCCGATATGCTATTCCATACATAACCCTATACTGTATACTTTATGAATCAATTAAAAATTAAATTTTTTTTATTAAAAACCTGTGTTCTCTATCAAAATTACTTCTTGCGTGAATTTTGGGACACCCTTTACTTTATTTCGTGTGATTGAAACATGGCTTGATAAAAGCTCATGATACTGACACATTCGGTGGCGTAAAAAAAATTCTGAAGAATTTATATTACTAAAGGAAAACAACGACATCATTTATAATTCAGCCAGTTCAGTGTAGCTAGTTGAACAAAGCAATGCTTGACAAATTGATAAATTTCACTCATTTTAGACATTACCATCAAAGTTAGGGTGTCACCTCAAACCTTTTTACAGGAACATTGTTATGATATGGAAAATGACTTAGTAACTAAAAAACTGAATGTGTGAAAGAGTTATGTAGTTAAGTCATAGTTTAAGTAATAGGATTGCACCAAAACCTGGTAAGAGCCTTTATCTTTAAATATCTGAAACAGTAGTAGAATTACTTTACGTCTAAGTCCTGGGGTAGTACAGTGGCTTTCTGTGTGGAGTGTACATGTTCTCCCTGTGTCTGTGTGGGTTTCCTCCGGTAGCTTAGATTTTCTCCCACAAGCCAAACACATGTATGATACAAAATTGTTCATGTGTTTGACATTAAATTGACCTGTTCTGTCATTCATGTAAAGTTTAAAACATGACGTTGAAATCCTAATAAATAAAACAAATAAATAACATAACAAGTGCTAAAAATGAACAGAATTTTGGGAGCATCCAAGTCAGACTCTAGACCTGATGAGACTTAAATGACCCACAGAAAAACTTTATGCCCAAAGAACCCTCACAGTGTGTCTGATTTCCAGCTGCTTCTGTCTAGTCATTGCTTTAAATGTGCTAATAACTTTTTACACAGTTTTGGCAACAGTGATATTGTACAGTGTATTCAGTGTAATTCCTTGTTGTCCTATAAATGTAGAATACTTTCTTTCTCCAAATTTCAACTGTTTTATAGATTAGAGCAAGAATGTGAAACAATCTCTAAAGCATTGACTGTTTAATGGACCACATACCCTAGAACAATTAAAAATAGGCAATCATTTTGAAATAGAAGAAGCTTGGCACAACCAGACTTTGGTCAGGGAGGTAAGAAGGAACCCAATAGTCACTCTAAAAGAGCTTGATAAGTCCTGTGCAGAGAAGGGAGAACATGTTGGACTGACAACATAAACCAGACCTTTACGTCAAAAGATGCCACTGTTTCATAAGAGGCACATAACAGCGTCTTACTATTTGAAGTTCTAAAGGACATGACTAAATGACTGATGGTCTGATGAGATGAAAACTGAATTTAGGGCAAAACAGCAAACACTGGGTCTGTCTGAAAACCAAGTGAGCTCTCTACATAGACAGCTTTTTACATCATCCTACACGCGCTTCCCAGAAGAAGGCTGTCTAAATGCCTTAAAATGCTGCCTGCTGAGGGGCCTTAATTCTAAGTGATAATCTGACTGAATAACGAGGGAGCATTCGATGCTTCCTTATGCCAAGTTCACACTACACGACTTTCCAAGTCGTCAGGTCGCTGTACAGTTCACACTACACAACTGGATCTCTTGGAATCGGGAGTCTTTCAAGTGGGTGTGGCTTTCACACTACATGACTGATCGGCGATAGGGTGTTACACTACACCATCCATCACCAACTGGAATCGCAGGCGAGCTTCTCTGGTCTCCCAAACTACGTTTTGTCACGAAAACAAACACGAGAAGTGACGAAAGGTTTAATGATACCACGTCCAAAAGTGCACGTCAACAAGTAGCGAGCGATCAAAGTTTGTGTGCTGATGTGGAGCGTTAAAGCAAGTAGGAAAAATAAATTAATCTGAGTGAATTTGGCTACGCGAACAGCATGGATTGTTCTAAAGTGAGTTAATAAATTTTTTTTGCATTGCAATGTTGGTGTTATGTTTTGTAGAGAACGATCAGAAATACTGTAAAACGTGTGTGTGCTGATGTATTCTGAAATAAACTATATTAGGCCCCTGTCCCACCTTTTTACAACTCCTCCCCTGCGTTTCCCCTCACACCGTATCTTGCGTACTCATTGCCAGTTGTTAGACTCAGATCCAGATATTTGACAAGCTAGAAATCTCTCTTCGGTCGCCGACCGCTCGGATCGAGTTGTTGAGTAGTTCACACATAGCAATTGAGATCCGAGTTTCGATCGCCGAGCGAACACCGAGTTGCTCCCGAGCCGGCAAACCTATCGCCGACCAGTCGCAGAGCGAAAATCAGGGCAAAAATCGTGTAGTGTGAACTAGGCATAAGCGGTGACGACAGCTCGGTGAGGTTTCGAGGCAAGTCTCCTAATGTCTCATTTTGTTTGAATGGCAATCTTGTCCAGTCAAAATCAAATATGCAACACGATAAAGCGTGCACAAAAAGACAAGGAGTGTGAATATTTTCTAAATTAACTTTCTGTCTTCTGTTTGCGGGATAAATCGTTTTCTCCAAATGTGTCTGTGACAAGTAGCTACATTCCTTTTAAATGAATGAATGTGCTTTATTAAAAATAACTCAAAAGCAAGCCTGTAAGGGTTGAGCCTGGGTCTAGGAGGTGAAAGAAGCAGGGCTACTGTGTATGTAATTCATTTAGTGTGCTTTTATCAGACTTTTCCACTCTTTATCTCAGTTCATCTGTTCTAGGCCTTTGGCAATAGGGAGCAGCCAGGCTGTTGTGAATTAAAGCTTGTTTTGGGTTGCATTTGCTCACAGCATCGCTCTGTGTGTGTGTACGAGCAAATGGGAATGTGGGATTGTCAACAAGGACCCTACTTCAGAGACTAACTAAAGAGTTAAAGAGAAGAACAAGGGAACACATACGAGAAAAATTGTACAGGCTTTTGAGAGGAATGCCAGAAAGTCCTGCTTTGTTTGACTGATTATTAGTCCAAGATGAGGAACAATTTGCTGATGCTGACTAGGCATCAGTAGTCTTTCCCAAGCCTTTAAGAGTTGCTTCTTTCTCAACCTGTTTCTCTTTTCTTGTTCTTTTCTCTTGTTCTAGCATTGTCTCTGTGTTCTTGTCCTCTTTTTCCCCTCTTGTTTTTTTTTTTCTTCTCTTCTGTCCTAATCACTACCAGGCTGCCTGATTATATAATTGTTACTGCTCCCAATAAACAAACAATGCGGCACAGCAGGCGCCAAGAAGATTTTACCGGAGAGTTGAACACGCACATGCATACGCGTACACACATACACAAATCAGTAAGTGTGAAGTAGTATGCGTCAGGCTTTACAGTGGGTAGAAGCAAGCTATTAACCACTATTGTTTTTATTATTTAAGGGTTGACCGGGTGTGCTTCAAATGGCACTCTTATTCTGTAGGCTGTGTCTTTGCTCTCAGTTGGAATTGAGCAGCAGGTGTCGGAAATGAATTAAAATTACATTTTTAACTGATATCATTAAATGAACAATGAATTCTTTTTCTACTGACAAACCTGTTAATCACTAACATCTCTTTACCACTGTTTTACATTACCTTTCCTATTATTTAGATTTTTTTTTTTTTCCAAACGTTTGTGGGACGGCATGGTTGCTCGGTGAGTAGCGCTGTCTCCTCAACGCAAGAATGTCCTGGGTTAACCTACCTAGGTGGCTTAACCTACTCGGCTTGGCAAGTGTGTCAAAACTTTGGTCTTATGAACAAAATAGTCATCATCGAGAGGAATACACACCAAGCTGCTCTAAGGATAAGGTCATAACCAGGTGTTGTACTTCAGGGATGCCTCAGAAATGAGACAGTGTTCATCTAGGTAGAGAACAAACACTATCTATCTTAGTAACGTCCCACTCAATGGAGCCCAATATTAATCTAGCATTTTAAGAGACGTACTCAGACGTTTATATCTGCTTATATTTACAGTGTGCTGAAGCATCCACTCTCTGTTCAGAAGGTGGTAAACTGAATTCTGTCCATCTCGGCATCCTCAGTTCTCTTCCATCTGTGGTCCCATTTGATCCAGATTCTTTGCTGAGCTGCCGTAATTCTTGTTTGACCTGAACACTGTCACCTCAAATCAAGAATGTCCTGGGTTCTATACCCAGGTTGAGTGGTCCAGGTCCTTTCTGTGTGGAGTTTGCATGCTCTCACTGTGTCTGTGGGTTTCCTCTGGGAGCTCCGGTTTCCTCCCACAGTCCAAAGACATGCAAGTGAGGTGAATTGGAGATCCAAAATTGTCCATGACTGTGTTTGACATTAAACTTGTGGACTGATGAATCTTGTGTAACCAATACCTACCTGTTCTGTCATGAATATAACCAAAGTGTGTAAAAACATGACACATCCTAATAAATAAATTAATAAATACTACCACCTTTCTTAAAATCTACAGTATCAGCGCTGTATGTCAGATGTATGTCGCAAATCTTTTTTGTGCTTATTTTTATGTGGAAAAGTCCTGCATCTCATTACATCTGACACTTGCTCGTCATGCTTCGTCTTCTGCGGCCCTGGTCCTGTTCTCGCCGAGCATCGCGGGATCACAGCTGCAAAGCATGGAAGAACTGAATGAGAGAGTGGAAAGTAGACAGAAGAGATTAGAAAGGATAGGCACTGAGAAGCATTCCCTGTACAGATTTGATTTCCTGCTAAAGGCTGGGTTTTGCCTTTGCATGAACTTTGGGAATCTGGCTTCACTTGTCTGTGCTATCGTAAAAGATTATTACTTGCTCCAAGTATGTTTTCCTTTATTTCATATTTGCCTTACATTCACACCGTTAGTGATGGGACAGGCTATGAGCCAGATAAATAATGAAACACTGTAATGGTATTGATTGATCTAGGTGTTTTTAATTAGACACCTTTTCCGAGTCTGAGCTAACCTTTTAGTGACCTCTGGGCGAGATGAGCAAGCGGAACTAAGTTGTGGTCCGATTTGGCCATACCTGCTGCAAAAGCATGCATACATGTTTAATAGACTAACATTGTTAGAATGCTAAAGAGCTCAGTCATTAGATTGGCACCCTCATAGAAGAACACTCTTCCAACAAGACATTTTTATAAGCTTTTTCATCTTTACTAGACCGCCAACTGCAAATGTTGTGGTTTGTAATGTTGAAACATCCAGGAGCAACATCGGCTCAGATGCCAACGCAACACGCTCAAAGAACAGGAATACCAAAAATGCTCTATACCTGGTTGCAACTGCTTCTGGAAGCAACGCCAACATGGATTGGTAGAGAGCTGCACACAAGCCCCAGATCTCCTGGAGTGATTGAAGGCATGGTTCCAATGTCTGTAAAGCAGTATAAACACCTTTTCTGTTGAGTGAGAGATGACTCTGGGTTTGGCAAAGGCCTGGAAAAAATACCGTGACACTTGCTGAGGAATGGATAACAGTCTAGGACTGTTTCATGGCTTAATTTTAGTAAAGGAAAATATTAATGCCGCAAGCAACATAGTGCTCTAACTTGGGGTTTTTCCAAACCCAGGGTCACGAGCCAAAAAATGTGTTGCAGAAAATAATAATAATAATTAAATAAACAAATTAAAACATAAACACGAAATAAACTTGTAAACCACAGTGGGACCAGATTACCACCATTTTTATTAAGTTTTTTTTTCTTCTTCCTCCTGATTTAGCACACTCAATTTTGTCTTCCGCTGCTGAGAGATACTAGATTGCATCCGAGGAGAGCACGTCGCTGTACACGCCTCTTCCGACACGTGTACAGCCCTCCTCTTCTTGCCCCTGCTTTCTGCACAGGCGAGACAGTCTCTTCCGCCAATCAGGGTCCTTACACAGCGTATGAAGAACCACCCACCCACACATAGTCCGGTCCCCACCCTGCAGATACGGTGGCCAATTAGTATCTGCTGCAGGCACTGATAATTATGCCTGCCAGATGGCGCTCAGCCGACCGGTGGCAACACCGAGCCTCGAACCGAGGAGTTCGGAAACTCGGTGCTGGTGTGCTAGCAGAATATCCCGCTGCACCACCTGAGCGCCAAGTATATTTTGTTTTGATGAATTGTTTGTGTTGCCTGGGTAGCGGTAAAAATCATGGACAAAATGTGGGTCGCTTAAAACCCTAATCTAACCCATCCAACATCAGTAGGCAAGTTCAGTAATGTTTGTGGACTTACATGTGATTGCAGATTTAAAATGTTCAAACTACATAGCATAATACTTCAAGGTCCTGTAGACCTGGGTTTAGTCCTGACACTGTAAGGAGTTTTGTTTTCAAGTCCATTTCAGTGTGTTCCAAGTAGGTAGGTTTTTTTTCTGTGTTGCCTACTAAATATTGGCTCTTAGGTGTGAATTAATGTTGCCCTGTGATGGATCAATGCCCTTTTCATGGTGTATTCTTGCCTTGAGCCTCGACTTTTTGTGTGGCTCAACCTTCTCGGCTTGGCATGTGTGTCAAAACTTTGGTCTAATGAACGGAATAGTCACAGAAATCGAGAGGAATACACACCAAGCTGCACTAAGGATAAGGTCATAACAAGGTACTGTACTTTAGAGATGCCTCAGAAACTGGACAGTGTTCATCTAGGTAGAGAACAAATACTGTATAGTTCAGTAACGTCCCACTCAATGGAACCCAATATTAATCTAGCATTTTAAGAGACATACTCAGACATTTATATCTGCTTATATTTATATTGTGCTGAAGCATCCACTTTCTGTTCAGAAGGTGGTAAACTGAATTCTGTCCATCTCATCATCCTCAGTTCTCTTCCATCTGATCCAGATTCTTTGCTGAGCTGCCATAATTCTTGTTTAGCCTGAATACTGAGCCCGTGGCTTTAGCTGCTCCTCTGCTATCAGAGATAAGGACTGGATCTAGATCAAGCTCTGTACACCCTGTTTACCAAATTGTGGTACATATACTTCCAGGGGTATGCCAAAGTGTGAGCATGCTGTTTTGGGGATCATATGCAACTCTTTGTCCAATAATTCAGCTTTATTTCTTTTATCTTACTATTCTTCTCTGAAATGTCTTGTGTGCAGACGTTGCACAAATACTTAATAGTATTATTGTTATTATTTATTTTGTATGCCTTATATGTTTACATTTCTCCCAATTTAGTCGTCTCCAGTTCCTGATTGCAAGGTGTTTTTCCCCACCCTAACCGAGTAGTCACGCTGGCTCGGTGCGTAGCACTGTCGCCTCACAGCAAGAAGGTCCTGGTTTCGATTCCTAGGTGGAGTGGTCTGGATCCTTTCTTTGTGGAGTTTGACATGCAAGTGAGGTGAACTGGAGATACAAAATCGTCCATGACTTCATCAGTGGTCACAGGACGCTGCCCACAAGGTGCTGTTGGCTGAATATTTTTGGTTGGTGGACTATTCTCAGTCCAGCAGTGACAGTGAGGTGTTTAAAAACTCCAGCAGTGCTGCTGTGTCTGATCCACTCATACCAGCACAACACACACTAACACACCACCACCATGTCAGTGTCACTGCAGTGCTGAGAATGATCCACCACCCAAATAATACCTACTCTGTAGTGGTCCTGGGAGAGTCCTGACCATTGAAGAACAGCATGAAAGGAGACTAACAAAGCATGCAGAGTAACAGATGGACTACAGTCAGTAATTGTAGAACTACAAAGTGCTTCTATATGGTAAGTGGAGCTGATAAAATGGACAGTGAGTGTAGAAACAAGGAGGTGGTTTTAATGTTATGCCTGATCGGTGTACATATACAGTACAGTGATATTTTTTCCTTCATATTCCTGGAGCCGAGGGGGTTGAGATCCTTGCTCAAGGCAATGCCAAGATTCGAACCCACAACCTTCTGATTATAGTCCAAATGCTGAGCTGTCTGGGCTCTTTTTTTGCTTTCACCACAGTTTGTCAGCTTGAATAAATGCTTTTCCTAGATGCCCATTCAGTGTGGTGGTTTTTGTATTTAGTTCATTGGTTGTTCTTTTACATTTCTTGCTTTCATTAAGCGTGAGCTCTATTAATATTAGGTTTTGGGCCTAGAGACTCTGATTTTGTTCAGACTACTGTGAAAAAAATGTGCAAGCTTCATTTTTTTTCTGCCAACACATTTTTCATGTCGGGATTTGTTTATTTTTTTGCACTGGCCTTGAATGGTGAGTACTCAGTGTTCTAGGTTAGAAATGCCCACAGGCTTTTGGCATTTTTATGCTGTCCTCTAGGTGGCAGCAGAGTTTCATGCAGATTATTCTTTTCTGCGCTATGCACTGATCTCTCCTGCAGAAGTGGAATGTTGGCACTGGGTTTAACCATGGTTTAAACTTTGGTAATCTAGTGACGAAGTGGCTGTCCAGCTTCAGCTTGCCAAAGGCACACATTCCTCCTGCTGAAATGTGTTATTTCTGCATGTCTTTGAGACTTGTATGGTTTGTCATTTTGTGCTCGAGTGCAAGTGTGCAAGGTTTGGTTTGTAACTCAAGCTTTGCTGACATATGCAGAGTGGCATTGTTCTTCATAAGTAACCCAAGCGCAAGGTAAATCAAGTTCAAATGTTGCTTCAGCTTACATAAGTCCTCAAATTCTCCAAATGTCTACTCCACACACACTGGTCTGGTTATACAATGCTCTGTTGTCTTAAGATTTTATTTAAAATTGTTCTAACCAGATGGAATGTTTCTGTGATTTCAATGCTTGATGTAGCTGAATTGATTCACTAGTACTTTTAAGTAGTTTGGGATCTCCCCTCTTTGTATTCCCCTTCTCCTGATGTCTGACATTTTCTTTTAAGTTGTTGCATGTACATTTGGGTAAACAAAGTTAAGGCCGCTTGGAAAAGTTCGTCTCAAACACACCTCTTCAGTGATTGGCCTATAAAGAGGTGTGAATGGGTGTAGGTGGAGCATCTACTTTGCTGCTGTGACTAGATCTATGCATTTTTAGGCAGATACAGTTTCTCAATCTGCATAATATTATACTGTAATAGTGTATTTACATTTGACACATATTCCTATGATTTCTGAAACAAAGCTGTATTCATTTACATTTACATTTTCGGCATTTAGCAGACGCTCTTATCCAGAGCGACTTACAGAAGTGCTTCCATAGTAAACATTTCATTACCCTAGTTTAAGTAAACACCAGTCCAAGAACACACATCTGCTAAAACCTGTTAGAACCAAAGTTCTTAAAGTTTTTTTTTTTATTTTTTTTAAATGAAAAATAAACGAATAAGAGCGTTAGTAAGTAAGTACATGTCAGCTTAAGTGCTTAGTAAAGAGGTGAAGGTTTGTAATCATTTTTTAAATACAGCAAGAGACTCAGATGTTCGGACAGACAAGGGAAGTTCGTTCCACCACTTGGGTGCAAGTACAAAGAAAAGCCTTTATGCTTGTCTTCCTCGAGTCCTAAGTGGAGGATCAAGTCGGGCGAGACTAGTGGCTCGGAGGTTGCGTGGTACAGAGCGGGGTTTGATTAGACCACGAAGGTAGCTTGGGGCTGGTCCATTTTTGGCTTTGTAGGCGAGCATCAGTGTTTTAAACTGAATGCGGGCAGCTACAGGAAGCCAGTGAAGAGAACGCAGCAGTGGGGTGATGTGGCAGTGTTTAGGTTGGTTAAAAACCAGATGAGCAGCTGCATTTTGAATGAGCTGCAAGGGTTTAATAGTGGACATATGAGCACCTGCCAGGAGGGAGTTGCAGTAGTCTAGCTGTGAGATTACAAGTGACTGCACAAGAATCTGAGTGGCTTCCATGGAGAGAAATGGTCAGATCTTCCTGATGTTGTAGAGGAGGAACCAGCACGATCTTGTCATGTTGGCTACACACAGAGAGAAGGTCAGCTGGTTATCCAGGACAACACCAAGGCTTCTTACATTATCAGATGGTCTGATCTGGGAGTCATCCAGAGAGATGACTAGGTCCTGGGTTGGAAATTGATCTCCAGGAATAAGTAGCAGCTCTGTCTTGCTGGGATTAAGTTTTAGATGGTGAGCTGACATCCATTGTGAGATTTCTCGCAGACATGCTGAGATGCAAGTGTGTCTGAAGAAGGAAATGACAAGAGAGTTCATTACAAGAGAGTTGAGAAGTACAGCTGCATTTCCCAGTAGTGTGGTGGCAGTGTTTTGATTGAAATCAGTTAGACTGAAATAAGTAAGATTGCTTTAACATTTAAGTACCAGAACAGCATGGATGGACACTAGATAGGTTTATTATGACATTTCATAATACTCACAATGCATATCTGGTCAGATTAGGTAAGATTTTAATAAGTGTATGAATTACAGGGCGGTACGGTGGCTTGGTGGGTAGCACTGTCTCCTCCAAGCAAGAAGGTCCTTTCTGTGTGGAGTTTGCATGCTCTCCCCAGGTCTGCGTGGGTTTCCTCCGGGAGCTCCGGTTTCCTCCCACAGTCCAAAGACATGCAAGTGAGGTGAACTGGAAATACAAAATTGTCCATGACTGTTTGACGTTAAAACTTGAACTGATGAACCTTGTGTAACCAGTAACTACCTGTCCTGTCATAGATGTAACCAAAGTGTGTAAAACATGATGTTAAAATCCTAATAAAATAAATAAATAAATGTCTGAATTACACATCAACAGATTGTATTGAAAGCTCTTCTAGGGAAGGTGCCAGGATGGTGCAACAATCTACCATGGTAGTCTACCATTGCTGAGATCTCGAGTCGAATGTCAGCTCTGCTGTTTGCCTTCACATCTGCTAAGATCTCGAATTTGAATCTCAGCTCTGCTATCAGATGACTGGGTGGACTGAAGGTGGACTGAAGGGATTCCCCATTGCTGCTGCAATTGCAGCCTCTGATGAGGAGGATGCCCCCCATCCCCCACCATCTTTTGCAGGTGCTTATATAGGTCCCGGAAATCTCATTTTGCAGCAGCAGTGAAAAGAGGTCCTGTCCAACCGTTCCTCCATCGAACACGGACAGTTGTGTTTGTGAGGATGCCCGACCAGGTTAAGATTTGAACTTGCAAGGTTGAACACTCCTCAGTGGTGTGCTAATGTGTTAGACCGCTGCCTCGTACTTTTTTAAATTTGATAAAGGCCAAGGATGCAGATTCATGCTTTGTATTTATATTATCATTTTGCATCTTGTTCCAATCTTTTTAAAATGAAAGTTTGTGAATCATAAACACTGGGCTTTTGGGAGGCTCTGCAAAACACTTCTGGTTCGTCATAAATCAGGCTTTGGTCTGTCAGTATACCACAGTTGAATGTCTTCATATTTGTGTTTATAATGCATGTTTCTAGTGTTGACGTTAGTGGTCTCAGCACAAGACTGTGATACCTGCAGTAATTCTACTGTTGACTGAAGTTAACACAAGAGAAATTGTTTCTACACCTCAAAGGAAGATTGCCTTTTAAGAGGAGGAAGGAGGTCCCTAATAAACCTTTTTTTCCACCTTTAATCCAGAGCAGTGAGCAGACCGCTAATAACAGGGGCTGTTTGTCTAGGAACTCTGTGATCCAGAAAATGGACTGGTTCTCATTGGAAATTAGCCCCAGTCCATGTGCCTGTGATTGTTTCAATACCCCTAACAAATAATCTGAAATGAATATATGAAAGGAAGCTGTAATGTAGTGATGGCGCTATTGTGCGGTGCATATCATTGGTTACATCAGTGTGTTAAAGAAGAGCGGGAATTGTGTAGAC
The DNA here is from genome assembly GCF_030014385.1 of Trichomycterus rosablanca. Taxonomy (NCBI): domain Eukaryota; kingdom Metazoa; phylum Chordata; class Actinopteri; order Siluriformes; family Trichomycteridae; genus Trichomycterus; species Trichomycterus rosablanca. The sequence goes on along the minus strand of NC_085991.1, from coordinate 32,450,564 downwards.
ATCCTTCCATGCTTTTTTGCTGCCATTATTCCTATTCTGTGTACATCCACAGTGATGGTTAAGCTTTGACTTAAACTTCAGTCTAAATTGTTGTAATCAGGAGGGGTTTTTTTTTACTCAATTTTGTTGACTTTAAGGCTAATTTGAAGCTTCACTTGACTTGTCTGTGGTACTGGCAGTCAGACAGAACTGAGAAATGAAAGGAAGAAAAGGTGTCATAGGAAGGTGAAGGGCCTCCATCAGCACTTGGCATAGAAGTGTGCAGTTGGATTGAAATTGTGTTACTACAAAACAAAGTGTTTACAAAATATTCCTCCCTCACTGTCCAATTTATCAGCTCCTCTTACCATATCGAAGCACTTTGAAGTTCTACAATTACTGACTGAAGTCCATTTGTTTCTCTACATAACTTTTTTACCTGCTTTCACCCTGTTCTTCAATGGTCAGGACCCGCAAAGGACCACCAAAGGACCACCACAGAGCAGGTATTATTTTAGGTGGTATCATTCTCAGCACTGCAGTGACACTGACATGGTGGTGGTGTGTTAGTGTGTGTTGTGCTGGTATGAGTGGATAAGACACAGCAGCGCTGCTGGAGTTTTTAAATACCGTGTCCACTCACTGTCCACTCTATTAGACACTCCTACCTAGTTGGTCCTCCTTGTAGATGTAAAGTCAGAGACGATCGCTCATCTGTCCCACGGGGCGCTGTTGTCTGGATATGTTTTTGGTTGGTGGACTATTCTCAGTCCAGCAGTGACAGTGAGGTGTTTAAAAACTCCATCAGCATTGCTGTGTCTGATCCACTCATACCAGCACAACACACACTAACACACCACCACCATGTCAGTGTCACTGCAGTGCTGAGAATGATCCACCACCCAAATAATACCTGCTCTGTAGTGGTCCTGGGAGAGTCCTGGCCATTAAAGAACAGCAAGAGCAACAGACGGACTACAGTCAGTAATTGTAGAAGTATAAAGTGCTTCTATATGGTAAGTGGAGCTGATAAAATGGACAATGTGTGTAGTATTAAGGAGGGGGTTTTAATGTTATGGCTGATCGGTATATATATATACAGGGGTTGGACAAAATAACTGAAACACCTGGTTTTAGACCACAATAATTTATTAGTATGGTGTAGGGCCTCCTTTTGCGGCCAATACAGCGTCAATTAGTCTTGGAAATGACATATACAAGTCCTGCACAGTGGTCAGAGGGATTTTAAGCCATTCTTCTTGCAGGATAGTGGCCAGGTCACTACGTGATGCTGGTGGAGGAAAACGTTTCCTGACTCGCTTCTCCAAAACACCCCAAAGTGGCTCAATAATATTTAGATCTGGTGACTGTGCAGGCCATGGGAGATGTTTAACTTCACTTTCATGTTCATCAAACCAATCTTTCACCAGTCTTGCTGTGTGTATTGGTGCATTGTCATCCTGATACACGGCACCGCCATTGGATGCACATGGTCCTCCAGAATGGTTCGGTAGTCCTTGGCAGTGACGCGCCCATCTAGCACAAGTATTGGGCCAAGGGAATGCCATGATATGACAGCCCAAACCATCACTGATCCACCCCCATGCTTCACTCTGGGCATGCAACAGTCTGGGTGGTACGCTTCTTTGGGGCTTCTCCACACCGTAACTCTCCCGGATGTGGGGAAAACAGTAAAGGTGGACTCATCAGAGAACAATACATGTTTCACATTGTCCACAGCCCAAGATTTGCGCTCCTTGCACCATTGAAACCGACGTTTGGCATTGGCACGAGTGACCAAAGGTTTGGCTATAGCAGCCCGGCCGTGTATATTGACCCTGTGGAGCTCCCGACGGACAGTTCTGGTGGAAACAGGAGAGTTGAGGTGCACATTTAATTCTGCCGTGATTTGGGCAGCCGTGGTTTTATGTTTTTTAGATACAATCCGGGTTAGCACCCGAACATCCCTTTCAGACAGCTTCCTCTTGCGTCCACAGTCAATCCTGTTGGATGTGGTTTGTCCTTCTTGGTGGTATGCTGACATTACCCTGGATACCGTGGCTCTTGATACATCACAAAGACTTGCTGTCTTGGTCACAGATGCGCCAGCAAGACGTGCACCAACAATTTGTCCTCTTTTGAACTCTGGTATGTCACCCATAATGTTGTGTGCATTGCAATATTTTGAGCAAAACTGTGCTCTTACCCTGCTAATTGAACCTTCACACTCTGCTCTTACTGGTGCAATGTGCAATTAATGAAGATTGGCCACCAGACTGGTCCAATTTAGCCATGAAACCTCCCACACTAAAATGACAGGTGTTTCAGTTATTTTGTTCAACCCCTGTATATACGTATATATATATATATATACACACACAGCACTGCAGTGACAAGGACATGATGGTGGTGTGTTAGTGTGTGTTGTGCTGGTACAAGTGGATCAGACTTGTGTGTGTGTGTGTGTGTGTGTGTGTGTGTGTGTGTGTGTGTGTGTGTGTTAACCTAGTATTAGAGAAATACCTGTGGCAGTGTTTGCTCGCTTCAGTTCTCCCCCAGCCCTTCCTAGTACATTGACTTTAACGAAAAACAGATTCTATTTCCTGTGAGGTACAGTAGAAGATTGATTAGCTTTCTCTAGTTACTCAGTACACGGCCGTACATGAACAGAGCGCACATAAAAGCACATTATAGTGATGTCATGTTCTCTCATCACAGTGTATTTTTTGTTGTAACAGGACTACTGTTCCACTCCGCAAAACATATATAAATGAGCTAACCACAAGTCCAGCTTTCAGGTTGAGTAGGATAATTGACCCAGTCATGACCGTTCACCCACTGAGTGCAGTTCACTCCTGACTGTAAATACTTAGAATTTATTCTTCATGATTATAAGGCTTTCACCGTTTTGTAGTGTCACTCATCATTCTACAGAAAACATTTCCAGTGGCAGAAGCAGCGTTTTTACACAGCTCTAGCTGATGCTTGGCATTGCTCATGGTAACTGTCAGCATGTGTTTGGTTGCTCAGAAGATCTTATCTTGTTGACCTTGCTCAGTAGTTCAGAAGTGGGGATTGAGTGTTGCAATAGGGGACATGGAAGTGTTATAATCTGCTATAGGGTGCGTTCACATGAGAAGTGGCAAAAATGCTTTTGCACCAGCTGTGCCATTGCTTTCTTGTTCGTGTTGTTTTTTTAGTACATTAAACCACATTAAGCTTTTTTTTTCTTACAATTAGCATTTTAGGCTCACAATTTCTCAAGACCTCGAGCTATAACACAAGTTTAAAAGTGAAGCAGTGAGGAAAATACATTTAAACATTAGGGGTGGGCGATAAAATATTGTTCACGATAATAGTTGTAAATTTGATATGATTTTTGCCAAAGTGTGATATTGTTAGCAAACGTGCGTCACTCGCTCTCAAGCGCGTAACAGTGAAATAATGGCGACCAATGCAGAGAGTAGTACCGGACAAACTAGTCCCTAAAAGGGGAGCTACATCACTAGTGTGAAAGTTTTTCGGATACAGAAGTTCAGACTCCAAACAAACGACTGTAACTTGCAAAACGTACAAAAATACGATGACAGCAAACAGTGGCATCACATGTATTTCAGAGATTCTGCTGGTTTGTTTAATATAAATGTTGTCAATATGAATACAAATACAGCCTGTAATAATACAAAATATAAACACTGTAATTAGTCAGAATTGATCAGAACTACAATGTTTTGTGTTTTTAAGAGAACTTATAAACAATATAAGGTAAAATACGGGCGGTGGTCTTCCATTGTACTTTAAGTTTACATTATATCGTATCGTATATCACCACTTCTCAAAAGCATATGGAGATATGAGTTTTTTAGCCATGTCGCCCAGCCCTACTGAAAGTGATGTTTAATTTAATGTACATGTAGTAACATTTGTACCTTAGATTTCCTGAGTGTCTGCAAAACAAAGGTGTTTTTAAAATAAACTTTTTAAAAGTGTTCTTATATATCGCTAGTAAATATCGTTAACGCAAAAATATCCCAAAATATCGTGATATTATTTAAAGGCCATATCGCCCACCCCTACTAAACATAGATACATGCTTTCAGAGTGAATTTGACAGTTATTCCACACAAATGCAGATTCGTCTCATATTCACACTTTGATGATGTTTTATTGCATCACTTAAGCCAAGTGCTGAGCAAAGCAGCTCTTCTCATGTGAATGCGCCCTTAGCACTGAGAGGGAGATGATTTCTAAGCAAAAGTGCAGTCTGGGAAATGTGATGTAGCTGATTACAAGACTGTATGGCTTCAGTTTGTTTCCCCCATATTATTTACCCTATTGCAATTCTGTTACTGCTGGCATTAATCCTCCAGTTAGCTGCAAAGCTAGGATTTGTAGTGAGCACTTTGTACATGAGGACTTCTGTCTGCGTGCAGTTAATGTGAACAGACTGGAAAAAAAAAGTAGTCATGGTGTCTATTTTTGATGTCACGTGACATACAGTATACCCGCCATGGACATGGCAGTTAACTTGCATCCATTTTTTTTGTAAAGCAAAGTTTGTTTGTTTGTTTATTAGGATTTTAACGTCATGTTTTACACTTTGGTTACATTCATGACAGGAACTGAAGTTCTCATTACACAAGATTTATCAGTTTACAAGGTTATATCCAACACAGTCCTGGACAATTTAGTATCTCCAATTCACCTCACTTGCAAGTCTTTAGACTGTGGGAGGAAACCGGAGCACCCGGAGGAAAACCATGCAGACAACGGGAGAACATACAAACTCCACACAGAAAGGACCCGGACCGCCCCACCTGGGTATCGAACCCAGGACCTTCTTGCTGTGAGGCGACAGTGCTACCCACTGAGCCACCGTGCCGCCCTAAGCAAAGTTATCAATATCACAAGCTTGCTAACTAACTAGCAGCCATACTAGGTTCCTTATGAGCATTATTATAAGCATGTCAGCTTAACTTAGTGATTTCAAACATTACTCTGTGCCCTTTCACATGGTGCAATCATTAGCTAAGGTTACAATACCTGCTGCTGAAGGGCTGCTCTAGGGTCTCCGCATGGACTTTACGTAGGGAGAGCATGGACACCTCCAAGATGCCCCCCAACTGGTGTTGCCCACCCTCTCTACTCCTCGGGGATTCGATGGCAGCTCCTCTGCACAAACTTGAGTTCGTACAGTTACTCTCCTCCTCACTGGCTCGAATGCAGAAGCCACTGGGTTTCTCCAAATTCCCTCAGAAGACAGTTCAGTTTCATCTTCTGCCATAACATGACTGAAGCAACAATCACTTTTTTTCCTCGAAATTTTAGACAACTTACTGTGACTGGGGTATAACTAACGAACCTAATGATGTAGTCACTGACACATTGGCTACATGGCACGAGCCTGAGAGAAAACATAATTCAACTTAAAGCATGAATCTTTCTGAAGTGAATGCGTAATGTTTTACATCATTTTTTTCCCCCAAAAAATAAACTTTAACTGCAACATGTCCTGATTAAATGGCAAGTTTTATTTGTTCACACTGGTTGTTATTTATATTGGGAGGTTTGACCTAAATTGTGGTATAATAATACATTACCAACCAGTAAATATTACTAAATCAACTGATGGTTTTAATCAATCACTAGAAGACATCACTGGTTTGTGGGTTTAGACCAGCAGCATTTCTTGATGGCACAAACCAATTGGTTTGGAAAAGCAAGAAATCATTTTAAATGGTTACCATTTAGGATTGAGTGATGCTGTTAAAAGCAGTTATTTTATCAGTTGTTTCTAAGCACTCTTGGTTTATAGTTCTGTGATGAGTGTATGTCAGTGTCAGATGTCCACTATAGTTTGCTGGCCTTATTTTACCTGGTTCTATTTTGGTAAGCAGATACAATATCTTGCCACAATTATGTGGACACCTAAACATTAGCTTGTTGGACATCCCATTTCAAAACCATGACCATTATGTTTTTTTTGCAGCCATAACTGCCTCCATTCTTACAGGCTTTCAACAAGATTTTAGAATTTGTCTGAAATTTGTGCCTATTTAGTCAGTAGAGAGAAATTGATGTTGGATGAGAAGGCTTGGTTCTTATTGAAATTTTCAGTACATCCCAAATGGGTTTGAGAGCAGGAATCTTGACAACCTGACATTCCTTGATTGCTACTAAATATGCATCTTGCAAGGTACACAGAGGGTCATGTAGTGCAGAGGATGATGAGCCATTGTGCCAGATGCTGTACGATGCGTACGTTCTTTACAGCTTTTTAATGGCATCCAACTTAACACTTCCTGACTCCTCACAATGTCATTTTCATCTGTTTGCGTCATCCTACGTTGATTCTTTTTGTGTATATTTCAATGCCTTAAAAAGAATGATGGGCATAGCACCAGACCTCTTAAATGTTCTCAGAAAACCACACTGCTGGCTTGTTGATCACATTGTCTCGTCTAAAATAGACACACTAAACCAGAAAGACAAGAGTTTTATAGTTTTCCTCATCCCTTTTCAGATTTTACTATGGACCACTATGTTTCTTCCTCAAGGGTTAGAACCTTTACCCCTCTCTTGTACTTGGTGGGAATGTGGGTTTCCCGTTTAGTTTTTCTGCTGACTATGAGTTGAGCCCACCATGCCTAAAATTCCTTCCAGTCCTTTTGAATAGTTTGTGTGCTTACAGAACAATGTGGGCTTTGGCTCTGGTCACGATGATGTGCGGTCATTGTCCTCTCATTGGCCACTTTTTGGCCCCTTAAAACACTTTGTGTATTATACACCTTGGTTATACAGAAGGAGGAGGAAGGTTTTTTGTTGTTCGGTCCTGTGAATGGTTTAAGCTCAATGTATCTGCTGGTTTGGAACCGTCCTGGGAAAAGTTAATAATTAAAGAAACCTTGTGGCTGATTTTGTCTTCTTTTGGGTTCATTCATAGCTTAATAATTACTGCTCACCATGAATCAGATTTTTCCCATACTGCTGCCAACAACTGAACAAATGGTTTGAGGATTTGTGTATTTTAACTGTGCTTCTCATGAAAATTTACTTACAGTTGTTGAAATAAAAATTGTACATATTTGAATGCCTCTGCTACTGTAATTTTTGTTTAGCTGAGAGATTAAAACATAAACCTTTGTTTAAATAAGAATTATGAAATGAAGGTTTGTTGTGGGTTTTGTAAACATATGAACAAATCCGCTGTTGATAATCGCATTCATTAACTTTGAGTTAGTTTGGTGGTGTAGAAAAATCTCTGATGTATTTGAGCTTTTTTTTAATCCTTGTTATTCATTATGATTGGGTAGCACGGTGGCTTGGTCTGTAGCCCTGTCACCTGACAGCAAGCCCGGGTTTGATTCCCAGGTGGAGCTGTTTGGGTCCTTTTTGTGTGGAGTTTGCATGTTCTTCCCATGGCTGTTACCCCTTTTCCACTAACTTGATTTTGAACCGGTTCCGTGTGTTTCCACCGAAAAAAAGAGGTTCCAGACAGCGAACTAGCGGGCCAATCTGGCACCACAGAATACTTGGTTTTTCAGCACGAACCGTGACGTAATCGGTGGGCATGTCAAAGTGTAGAGGTTTGGGTGCTTTGCTAAACCACTGTTCTGGTGTTTCGTATGGAGCTTGACGCTGAATTTTTATCTTTTAAAGTTCACCTGATTAAATTTTGAGCCAGTTTGGCGCTGATATTTTCAAAGCGCCTTAAAAAAAAAAGAACTGTGTGATATGACGTAGTAAAAGTTACGAAGTTACGACAGTACGAAAAATGCTTAACGTGAAAAATAAAGCGTAACGTGGCTTGTACTAAAACAACGGCCGATGATTTTGGGCAGTACAGGGCACTTATAACCAGTAATAACGGAGAGAAATGTAGTGTTTCGATGTCATAATTTTAGTGCATTCAGCCACGTTACGCTTTATTTTTTAGATGAAGCTTTTTCGACTCTCCTGAGAAGATTCAGAACCCCAAGCTGCATAAACACCACACATCAAGTAAATCCAGCTAAACACAGATACATGTTAGAGTAGATTTAATGGTTATTTCACACAGATGAATGTTCGTGTTGTGGAAATTTAGTGATGTTTTATTGCTTAAGCCGAGCACTGAGCAAATCGGCTATTTGCGCCGAGAGTTGCGGTGAAAGCGAAGTGCAAAACGCTTCTCACGTCAGTGAACTAAAGAAAACAACAACTGCGACAAACACGTCTGCGTCTTCTTATTACCAATAGCTGATCGATGCTTTTTGCATAAAAACGAACATCTGTAACAACAGCACAAATGCTCGCACATAATCTACACGCTCCGCCATGATATTACTACTCTTAACTTTCGTTAAGCAACGCCCACCGTTGATGACGCAGGCTTGGTTCTCAAAAACTGGTGGAAACGCGTGTCGGTTCTCTACAGAACACCAAGGTTCTAAGAAACCTGAACAGAACCGGTTCAAGAACCATGGTTCTTTTGGTGGAAAAGCGCTATGTGTGGGTTTCCTTCTGGAGCTCCGGTTCCTCCCACGGTCCAAAGACATGCAAGTGAATTGAAGATGTAAAATTGTCCATGACTGTGTTTGACATTGAAAACTTGATCTGATGTAACCGGTAACTATTTGATACAAATTTGTAGAAAATGTGGCTTGTGATGTTTTTTCATTTACACATTTTATCTGGTGTACTTCTTCTGTAGAAGTCTTCTGTGTATTTTACTTCTGAATGATATAAGGTTTTTGTAGGTTGTTTGGGAGAAAAGCAGCATTTTTACACTAAAATTTGCAGCACAGATTTGGTCCATATCACCCTATAAATACTGGATTCATATCTTTACCAGTAGATGTTGGTAATTAGGCTGTCCTAAGACACATTCCGAACACTTTAACAGTCACACTATGAATACGTAGATGGAGGCCAAATGCCTCCCTAACCACTTATCAATGAGGTTAGAGTAAGTGCACTGCAGAGTTTTATTTAACTCTATTCGATACCTAATACATTTTCAAAAACAGTGTGATCAGGGTCTGTGTGGGCTTGTGTGTTTTGCAGGCACAGGTACGAAGCTCTCGACACAGTGCAGTCACACGGCAGCAGCGAGCAGGCAACGGGTGGCGACTGCGTAAAGAGCTGGGGTCTGCTACAGAAGTGGATAGGACTGGTGGAGCCCCTCTTTCAGAAGAGAATTCTGGAATACTAGACGTAGAGGATGAGGAGAACGAAGAGGTCAGTGACTGTGAATAAATGTCATGTGATTCTGAATTTGCTAAAGGAGTCAGCCACTTATACGTATACAAGTCAGGCAACGCTGTCTGTGAATCAACCATCTATTACATGTGTGCCTTGACCAGCCAGCAACAGCAATGAGGAACCACCCTCGTGCACAGACAGTTGTGCTTGTTGGATGTACACAACTGATGTTCATGCACAATTGATTGCTGTGACACCTGAGTCCCAACCAAAAACACAACATAAGGCACATTTTCACAGCCACCATTGTCTGATAGGTGGGCTAAAGCTTTGTTTGTTCATTGTGGAAGCATAGAGAGATCGGTCGGGTGTCTACATACAGACGTGATTGGCTTTGTCTGAGGGGGAATGGCCAAGGCTCCGTGATGTATTGGCGTCCTATCTGGGGTATGGTACTGCATTGGGCCCAGTAATTTCAGAGAAGCTGGACCCACCAAGACCCGGACCAGGATAAAGTGGTGGTAAAACACAAAAATGTAAAAAATGTCCCTCTTTTTTTTTATTACCTATTTTTGTGAATTCATCTTGAACTGCTTTATTTGTGGTGGGTCCAGATCCACTGAGAAACATGCACAAGACAGGATTATTGTGGACAGGGTGCCAATCTATTTCAGGGCTCCAACTTTTTTCAAGCAACCCACATTTTGTCCATGATTTTACCTTGACCCAGGCAACACAAAAATGCATTAAAACGAAACACTAAATGAAATATGCTTAATTATTAAGAATGGTGGCAATCTGGTCCCACTGTGGTTTACAAGATGTAAAGTAAAGCCTCCAACTTTTATGTCCAAGTTCATTTTGTGTTTATGTGCATGTTAAAATGAGTTAATTTAGTTATTTCCCATTTTTTGGCTCCTGCCCTAAGACAGCAGTTTTGCAGATGCACGGTCGGCTGATAACACCAGTGAGATTCAAATCCATAATGTAGCAGTTATGGGCTAGTGTAACAGACCACTGAGCCATCCATATAGGGTATGTTACGGCATTGCCTATTAATTCCAGGGACCCTGACCAGGATTACACTGTGTTAAAACATGAAGATGAATGAATACAAAATTTATAAAGAACATCACTGCATGTTTTCACCGTGACCTTATTTATATTATAGGGTTTTTCACTACCTCATCAGATTTGACCAAGCTCGCCGTCACGGTCCTTCATTGTATCTGATTCCACACAGGCTTGTAGAAATGTACCAGTGTGTATGTTGACTCCTGTGACCTTGCGCTGACCTCTTTCCTTTCCTACTTCATTCCTCAATGCACGTACTTTGGTGTTTTTCTAAGACTGGACGAGAGGTACAGTTTGGGCCAGGCTTCTTTCAGCCTGCCTGTCATCTGTTCTAGTGCTTCCTGACAAACATTCCTGCCAAAAAGGGCATTATAGTAGTTACCCGTGAGTGCTGCAACCTCACATTACCTCCTCACCTCCTCTTCAACTTAAAGGCCTAGTCGTAAAAGAAGTTTCCTGAAGGGAAACATTTGCACGCACTGTCCCGACCCTCTCTCGCCACCCAGCCGGCGCTGGTGCTTGTTCGGGTGGGACGTTTGTTTTTTTTGTTTTTTTGCTTGTTCACTCTGGGTTGTTGTTGTTTAGCATTGCTCTTCCTCTCTGAAGCTGTGACCCAGCTGCTTCTTTATTTTCTCTCTTGCCTTTCAGCAGGCACCAGATGAAAGTCGGTCTTATTTCGCTGACAAACCATGACGTCAAAGTCACATGAATTCAGATCTGACAGTTCCGACTGAACTTGCATTGCCACATTTCACATGTGTATTGGGTTTCACTAGCGTATTAAACGACACAACATAGAATTACACTCCAATATTACAATAAGGACCCTGAGTTTGAGCACAAAAACAGCTTAGTTTATTGTGTACTATGATGGTGTTTTAGGGTCACTTAATTTTTGCCTTCAAATTGTAATAAATAATAGTAATTAGTTGAAATACCTAATTAACAAATAATTAACAATAGCATAATAATTAATTATTAACAAATAATTATTAACAAATTATGAAATAATTAACAAATAATTAACAATAGCAGAATACACAGGCTGTCCTCACACTAATGAGGCAGCTACAATACTCCTACAATAACTCAAGATCTCCCCACCATTTCCCCATCACTGGAAACACATATGTATATATTTACATATAGAATATATAGTGTTTTTATTATATTGTTGTAATTACCATACTGTTGTATAATTGTAATTGCATAGCATAGCTAATTTTTTCTATAATTTTCTTATTTTTTCTTTTCTTTACTCTATTTACTGTACTTACTGTACTGGAGCTGCTGTAACACTCAAATTTTCCCCATGGGGATCAATAAAGGAATCTTATCTCTTATCTTATCTTAAACAGTTTATTGCAACACTGTTTCAACGTTTTTATACTAATAAGAGACTGATGCTGATGTGATGTGAAGGAGGTTAATTGCAATCTTCCTGTTGCACACCCTTTGGCCATAACATTTTGACTTTATTCTTAAAGTGTTGAGACTGGGCGGCACAGTGACTCAGTGGGTAGCACTGTCGCCTCACAGCCATTCCCAGGTGGAGCGGTCCGGGTCCTTTCTGTGTGGAGCTTGCATGTTCTTCCCGTGTCTGTGTGGGTTTCCTCCGAAAGCTCCAGTTTCCTCCCACAGTCCAAAGACATGCAGTCAGGTTAATTGGAGATACAAAATTGTCCATGACTGTGTTTGACATTAAACTTGAACTAATGGGAATTATTTGTCCTGTCATGAATGTAACCAAAGTGTGTAAAACATGACTTTAAAATCCTAAGAAAATAAATAAAAAACACCTAAAGTGCTGTAAAACTTAAGAAACTAAAATGAAGACAGTAGTTCATATTTAAAAATGCAATGAGCAGACAGCACAGGGGGTTATCATATAAACATAACAGCTCATTTCTTAACCAAAATGCAAATCCTCTTTACAAATAATTGCCTCATATTACATGTACAGTTCTGCGTACAGTTCTCTGGCCATTTTATTTTGTTCTCCTATACTCTGAAAAAGGTTAAAGTAATTGTCTTTTTTTTTTACCTTATATTTATTCACTGAATAAAACAGCATCAATAATTATTGGTCTGTTCACTATGCATGGCAAGTGATTGAGCTCAGGGCCTGCGATTGTGGAATTATACCAGTAACCCTAAAACTAATTGTCCAGTTCCTTAATTGCTGGGATACATATGTTTCTAAAATGCAGTTTTTGCTGGATCAAGTGCATCTGAATCAAGCATCTGGCTCACTGAATCTCTTTTCTCTAGGTGCCGGGTGCTCAGGAACTAGTGGACTTTTCACCTGTGTACCGCTGTCTGCACATCTACAGTGTACTGGTGAGTAATCTCGTCTGTCAGTCCAAAAACAACACAGCACTCAGAGCAGCTTGATACGTCTCAAAGCCAGTCCTGCTCTCTCTGGGCTTTGTAGTCATACTGAGCTATGTTGCACGCTACCAGTTTCTGTCAAACCCCACTTCTCCTGACCATTTGCTTTGCTTTGAATTTTTCATGAAATGTACATGGTTATAAATTGCTGTTATATCTTTATAATGTGAATTCTTATAGTGTGTACTATTACTCTTGATCTTTCTAATGAGCTACTGAGACTTTAATTTCCTTCCTTAATAAAGTATCTATCTATCTCTATCTATCTATCTATCTATCTCTCTCTCTCTACCTACCTACCTACCTACCTACCTACCCATCTATTCATCTATCTGTACGCTACATGACCAACAGTATAGGGACACTCATCTTTGTTGCGTTCAGTGGTTTCAGTCACGCTTTTTGCAGACAGGTGTATAAAATCATTCCTATCAAATCAGTCAGCTTTCATCTTTGTGGCAGCAGTTTGGAAAAGGCACTGTCCTACTTCAGCCTGACTGTGTTTTGGTCAAGACCTGGTTTGATGATTTTGGTGGGAAAGAACTGCCGAGAGGACATGCTTCAATGCCATTAAAAACCTTTGTGATGAATTGAAAAGTTGAGCATTCAACATACAGTGGCTAATCTTACAAATTGTGTCACGAACCATGAAATAAGCCTTGTTCCTCGTAATATGCAGCTTAAAGTTTGTGTTTAGCGATTTAACATTTTCCATTCACGTAGCATTCAGGTGCCTCATATTTACTGGTTAATTTGCACTATGAGGCGGTCCTAGCTATCCTATGGCAATTCAGGTAGCTATCGGTTAGTCAAAATGTCCAAGATGTTGAAGTCTACTGCTCGGGTAACTGAGCCTGGAAAATTCCCAACCGGTTCTGTGGACGCAGAGGGGGTGTGTCAAAACACAGACGAGAATTTTCTTGCATTGTTGCTGGATGTTCTAGGTTTACATTCAACTATTAAGGTGGACTGTGTTGTGTGTTTTAGCTTCCAGTTATCATTCAGTTATGAGTGTTATTTAATGACTGCCGTGAAATGTGGCACTTGTCTTTGAAAATCCGTGAAATCGTAGATTTTTGAAAAACAAGGTCCGTGAAATTAAGCAAATTTTCCCACGAATGTAGTAGTACTGTAACTATGAAATATTGTGGAAGGCCTTCTCGGAACACCTGGTATCATTGTACATGGTGGGTAGGGGGCCACTCCATTTTAAAGGCCATGGTTTTCAAATTGGATGTTCATTGAAGTCATGGTTTGTGGTTCATGTACTTTTGGTCGAATAGTGTTCTTATGAATGTACCAAATGATTAATTAATACCTGCATTGGAGCCTACATTAGCCTTAATGTTACTAAATATTTGGTCTCATTAGGTGATTTTGTAATGTCCTTGTAGTTTCTTTGAGCTGGGCTAGCGTATTTAACTTCTGTGCCACCCAAACTAGCTGTAATCTGTTGCTAACTAGGCAGCTGTTCCAATAAGCTGTAATATTTGTATTTTTTCATCATTTCATTAACTTGCTGGCTAACTCATGATATTTAGACTTGTCCAAACTACATTAAGAATGTTTGCTTGATTTTACCCAAGATTGTGAAATAAGATGAGACTAAACTAAAACCATTTGCTTTCCTTTAAACTTTTTCTGAAATTTATGGAAGGGTTTCTTATTTTAGTCCTATAGTATTAGTATTCCACATGGGACCTGGACATTAGTACAATAGCTTTTGAGTTGAGTGTGGGTGAGAATGGCATGTGAATAGAAGAGGAAATGTCGCTCTGGAGACTTCAATGGGCACGGAGGATAGTGGGAAAATGAAGGAATTTGGTGGTAGAGTACAAAGTGAGTATGTGGACAGCCATAGCTATGCAGACATGCTTTGTAACATTGAGGACACAGAGCCGGGGCCTGAGGTTAAGCCACGGTGAGTGAAGACAGGAGGCAGTAAACAATAGGGAGAAGTTGTTTATGATTTTTTTTTTCTGAAGGTGCAAACAAATTTGTGTTTTCTTTTTTTGCGTGCCAGGCCAGGAACTGGCACCGGGGTTTCAACTTTCAACAGAAACATAGTATTTCTGAAGCGGAGATAAAAATGTACACATCACTTATTCCAGGGTTGAACAAGTTATTTGTTAGTCCACTGGGCAATTAAATCCTCTGAAATAAAGGTTTCTTGAGGTTCCTTGCTTGGAAAAATGGTTCTAGGAATCATTGCAATAAAACATTTTTATTATGTGAAAGGCTGTTTTGTGATGTAAAATAGATTGTTTAGTCTCATCTTATTTCACCATCTCTCTAAAATCAAAATGTTGGGAATTAATGTTAAGTATGAATTCTCACAGTTTCATACTGTTTTTGTAGTGTCTGTACAGTGCTAGAAGTTTTTCTAAATAACATGAGTTAGCCAGCAAGTTCATGAAATAATGTAGAAATAGAAATATGAGATCTTATTGGATCAGATTAGATTAGAGCTAGTTTGGGTGGCACAGCAGTAAAATCTGCTAGCCTACTACTGGTGATATCCGGGGTTTAAATCTCAGCTGTGCTGTTGGCCAGTTGGCCGTCCATCAGACATGATTCCATTCAATCCACAAGCTTTCTATAATCTCATAGCACAAAGCTGGTTTGACAGTGTGCTTTCTTGAACATGTCCTTGGTGTTACTTGTATTCATGACATGCCAGATTTGTATCTAAACACATGAACTGTTTCAGTAAAGGCCCATTAACAAGTCCTCCAAATCACATTATTCTCATTTTTAGTCCCATTTTTAGAAATGGTAACTATCTAAGATGCAGCCTTACTATAAATCCTTAATGACAGAACAAAGGTTTTATGTGCTGAGCTGCCCTCTAGAGCAGTGAATCCCAACCTTTTTTGCACCATGGACCGATTTCATATAAGATATAATTTCATGGATTGGGGGGGGGGGGGGGGGGGGGTTAATAATATTACTCAAAAACGATGTAAAATGAGCTTTTTTTCTCACTGCAGCGAGACGCTGCTCCCACCTAGGGGTGACAATAAGACAATAGCATCCGAAATAGAAGCAGTGAAAACTGCTTTTTAGCGTCTCTAATTATTCATTCTTTCTGTGCGGCCCGGTAATGAATAGCCCACGGACCGGTACTGATCCACTGCCCGGGGGTTGAGGACCACTGCTCTAGAGGATCAAGGTAGTTGCCAACGAGTGGTATATTGGTAGCTATTAGCACATTCCTATTGTCTAGTACTCTATGGTTCAGTGATCTCACATTTAGTAGTTGTTTCTATGGCCATGTGTCCTGTACTGTACCTAAGTACCCATGCTGAATTTGGTTACCATTCTTGGGCAGAACAAAAAAACAGTGCAGATCGTTGATCTGTCCAATGCAAAAGTAACAGAATCAACTCTGACACAAGACGATACCAGTGCCATATTCAAAATTTTACTGCAGTAGATTTGGGCGACACATTGGCTCAGTGGGTAGCACTGCATTATCTCCCGGTGTCTGAATGGGTTTCCCTCGGGAGCTTCGGTTTCCTCCCACAGTCCAAAGACGTGCAAGAGAGGTAAATTGGAGATACAAAATGGTCCATGACTGTGTTTGACATTAAAGACTTGAACTGATGAATCTTGAGTAACCAGTAGCTACAGTACCTGTCTTGTCATGAATGTTACCAAAGTGTGTAAAACACCAAAGTGTGTAAAACATGACGTCCTAATAAATAAATATACTGCAGTAGATTTTATTTACTTGACTATTACAGAGCTACACAAAAGAAAGACCACAAGAATCGTAGCAATCCTATTTTTATTTTCAATATTTGCTCTTGAGAAATGAGAATTTAAATGCCATCACAGCTCCATCTTCATGAAGTCCTCTTACTTTTATGGGTACACTTGTGCAATTGGAAACAGACAAGCTCATAATCGTACGGATCGTTCTAGATTCGGATGTGTACTGGAGGGCTCAGAGCACAGCTTAAGAATAAGAGGAAGAGAAATTGCGACCGGAGGTTATAAAACATGACCTCTGTATCGTAGGCTCTTTTCACCTCTCATTGTTGTGGCATTTCCATGTTACTCAGGCTGAATGATCCTTCTGGTATTTCCCTCTGTTCTGTTTTCTCTTTTCTCAACTGACTCACTCTCTTAAGAGAGCCAATCGGAGTCTCTTTTAAACTCAGCCAGAAACAATAAACTCTCATGTCCTTTTGGCCTTTGTTTGAAACGCTGCATCGGACCCAGCCAAGAGCCATCAGGGACATCGCTCGCAGCCAAGATTGCAGATCAAGGTCATGCATTGATTTTGATGAATGGCAGACTTCACAGACTACCAGAGACCTCCAGTGTTGGAGACCAGTCTGTCTCTGTGTGTCTCTGTGATCCTGGTGTGGATCACACATGCTGAAGAACTCTCAATCTTCAAGACAATGTTTGTCATTCAATTAAAAATATCTCATTCAAATCCAGACTTGACTTACAAAAAATTCTAAGTACACACCCAACTTTCTCTGGTTGGCATTCCTGCTTTTTGCTGCATTTTCTCAGCTCAAGTTTGAAGACTACCATGAACTTTGTAACCATGCTATTGTATTTTGATTTATTGTTATGTTAGAATACTCAGCTATACTCAGGAATCATCTTTTTGGTTGTGTTGAAGAATTTTGTTGTCATGTTTCTTCAACTCATCGCAAAACCTCTCTCTACAATTTTAACTTTTGATTTCTGCTTTATAATTGAAACTGCATTTTACTGCACATTCATTCATTCAGTTCATTCATTCATTTTTTCATTCATAAATTCAATTCCTTATTCATTTATAACTGCACTGTAGAGACTTGTGTGTTATGATTTGAGTGTCTCCACATATGCCTTTCTTGTGGTGTTGGACTTGCTACAGTTATCCAGTGCATGTAAAGTACAGGTACCTTTCGGTTCTGTTTTCGTATTTGTACTGTTGAATGGTTATACTTTTATTGTTTTATATTGCCACTGGGGCTTCAATTTCCTTTAGAATCAATAAAGTGTCTCTGTCTGTCTGTCTGTCTGTCTGTCTATCCATCTCTCTATCTATCCATCTATCCATCCTTCCATCCATCCGTATGTCTGTCTGTCTGTCTGTCTGTCTGTCTGTCTGTCTGTCTGTCTGTCTGTCCATAAGCTAGCAAAAGTTTACATGCTATTGTATTTTGAATACCCAGCTATACTCAAGAATCATCTTTTTGGTTGTGTTGAACAATTTTGCTGTCATGTTTCTTTAACTCATCGCAAAACCTCTCTACATGTAAATTATTTTTTTTTATTTATTTATTTTTTTTTATTTTTTTTATTATATTTTTAAATAATAATTTAGCGCGTCCAATTTCATCCCATCAATCATCCTCTCACTAATGCCGGTCCCTGCTCCTGGTCAGGGCTGACGAGGCCGTTCCACGCCTCCTCTGAAACATGCACAGCCAATCGACCGTCTTAGCACCCACACTTGACGAGTGCAGCTCGGCAGAGCACCGTGCACGGAGGATCACACACTCCACCGCACCCCCTCCCGTCTCCATGCAGGCGCCACCGACCAGCCAGCAGAGGGCGCAACCCCCCCAGTCCTGAGAGAGTATCCCGTCCGGTCTCAAATCCCGCGTGTCTTTTACCGCTGCGCCACCTGAGCGGCTCTACATGTAATTTTAACTTTTGATTTCTGCTTTATAATTGAAACTGCATTTCACTGCACATTCATTCAATTCATTCATTCATTTTTTCATTCATAAATTCAATTCATTCTTCATTTATAACTGCACTGTAGAGACTTGTGTGTTATGATTTGAGTGTCTCCACAAATATGCCTTTCTTGTGGTGTTGGACTTGCTACAGTTATCCAGTACGTGTAAAGGGTCCCAAGCCCGTATAAATAGGGAGGGTTGTGTCAAGGGAAGGGCATCCGGCGTAAAAAAAAAAACTGTGCCAAATCAATGCGGATCATGATCCGCCGAGAGCCGACCCCGCAACCGAACGGGACAAAGGCCGAGAAACAAACAAACAAAAATTTCACCAAGGGCCTTAAACATTTTCACAAGACTGCATATCGACATTAAAATGTCAATAGCAATAAATAGTTATTCTTATGAAATCAACAGTACTGGCCATAAGCTGCTGATTATTAAAATTACATTTAAGCCGCTTAGGTGGCGCAGCGATAAAATATGCTAGCACACCAGAGCAGGGATTTCGAATACATCGTATCGAATCTCTGCTCTGCTGTCTGGCTGGGCTGGGTGGCCATATGAACAACGTTTGGCTGTTGTTCATACAGGGTTAGGGAGCCGGATAGGGACCTCATAACTGATGCACTTACGACCTCTGCTGGCAGGTTGATGGCGTCTGCACAGAGTAGAGGAATAATGTTGATCAGTGTGCACAGGGCTGATTTGCGTATGAACTCGGCTGGTGCAGGTGAAAAAATGCAGTCGGCTACTGCTCACATGTCGAAGGGGGTGTGTGTCAGTTCGCTCCACCAATCAGGGGTGGGGGTCAGCACCAGTAGAGAGGAAGCATAATGCAATTGGGTAAAAATTGGACGTGCTAAAAAATCGGGAGAAAAAGGGAGACAATGCATTAAAAAAATTACATTTAGTGCTAAAAGCCAAAACGGAGAGGATGAGGAGGAGCTTTTTTCCATAAGCTATTCGAGTCCTCAACCAAAATAGCATTCAGGACTAAATTTACACAACTTGCACAATCTAATTTATATATATATATATATATATATATATATATATATATATATATATATATATATATATATATATATATATATATATATATATATATATACAGTGTATCACAAAAGTGAGTACACCCCTCACATTTCTGCAAATATTTCATTATATCTTTTCATGGGACAACACTATAGACATGAAACTTGGATATAACTTAGAGTAGTCAGTGTACAGCTTGTATAGCAGTGTAGATTTACTGTCTTCTGAAAATAACTCAACACACAGCCATTAATGTCTAAATAGCTGGCAACATAAGTGAGTACACCCCACAGTGAACATGTCCAAATTGTGCCCAAATGTGTCGTTGTCCCTCCCTGGTGTCATGTGTCAAGGTCCCAGGTGTAAATGGGGAGCAGGGCTGTTAAATTTGGTGTTTTGGGTACAATTGTCTCATACTGGCCACTGGATATTCAACATGGCACCTCATGGCAAAGAACTCTCTGAGGATGTGAGAAATAGAATTGTTGCTCTCCACAAAGATGGCCTGGGCTATAAGAAGATTGCTAACACCCTGAAACTGAGCTACAGCATGGTGGCCAAGGTCATACAGCGGTTTTCCAGGACAGGTTCCACTCGGAACAGGCTTCGCCAGGGTCGACCAAAGAAGTTGAGTCCACGTGTTCGGCGTCATATCCAGAGGTTGGCTTTAAAAAATAGACACATGAGTGCTGCCAGCATTGCTGCAGAGGTTGAAGACGTGGGAGGTCAGCCTGTCAGTGCTCAGACCATACGCCGCACACTGCATCAACTTGGTCTGCATGGTCGTCATCCCAGAAGGAAGCTGACGCACAAGAAAGCCCGCAAACAGTTTGCTGAAGACAAGCAGTCCAAGAACATGGATTACTGGAATGCCCTGTGGTCTGACGAGACCAAGATAAACTTGTTTGGCTCAGATGGTGTCCAGCATGTGTGGCGGCGCCCTGGTGAGAAGTACCAAGACAACTGTATCTTGCCTACAGTCAAGCATGGTGGTGGTAGCATCATGGTCTTGGGCTGCATGAGTGTTGCTGGCACTGGGGAGCTGCAGTTCATTGAGGGAAACATGAATTCCAACATGTACTGTGACATTCTGAAACAGAGCATGATCCCCTCCCTTCGAAAACTGGGCCTCATGGCAGTTTTCCAACAGGATAACGACCCCAAACACAACCTCCAAGATGACAACTGCCTTGCTGAGGAAGCTGAAGGTAAAGGTGATGGACTAAACCCAATTGAGCACCTGTGGCGCATCCTCAAGTGGAAGGTGGAGGAGTTCAAGGTGTCTAACATCCACCAGCTCCGTGATGTCATCATGGAGGAGTGGAAGAGGATTCCAGTAGCAACCTGTGCAGCTCTGGTGAATTCCATGCCCAGGAGGGTTAAGGCAGTGCTGGATAATAATGGTGGTCACACAAAATATTGACACTTTGGGCACAATTTGGACATGTTCACTGTGGGGTGTACTCACTTATGTTGCCAGCCATTTAGACATTAATGGCTGTGTGTTGAGTTATTTTCAGAAGACAGTAAATCTACACTGCCAGGGCTCTAGAGTGCGACCAATTTGGTCGCACATGCGACCTAATTTCTCAATGGTGCGACTAAAAAAAATCTCAGGTCGCACCGGTGCGACCAGGCGTCAGAGGGGAAAAAAAAAAACAACAGACACACATTAGTCAAATAACAATACATGTAGTCAAAATACGCAGTGAGTGCACCGCAAGCGATTTTGGGAATCTGTGTAAAAGATTCAGTAAAGCCGATAATATAATGCACTGCATTTCAGATTACACTCTAACACACACACAAACATATACATATAATTTTAAATATACACACACATATAAATAGATATACACACATACATACACATTTACTCTATTATTTTTATAAGTGTGCTATAATTAGTCTGTAATACTATAATTAACTGTAAAGAAGACAGTGGCCGGCAATAGTATATTTGTGACTGGTTCTAATACATTTCGAATTGAAAGGCTGAAAAAGCACAATGCATCTATAAAACACATTACATGCCGCGATAAATGCACTGCCCAAGTGTCCCCTCTCCCCACTGCCCTTCATTGTCAGGCAGCAGCAAACAGATCATCAGACGAGGCCATGTTGACCAGATTGTTAGTTATTTCCAAGTCAATATTGCCTGTATGGACAGTGATGAAAAAAAAAAAGTGAACCTGTAAAACTGCGGTGTTAAATGCGATGCGGTCGAAAATTTGGGTGCACCTAACTTTTGTGCTGGTGCACCTAAGAAAAAAAGTTAGGTGCACCAGTGCAACCAGTGCAAAACGTTAGTCTAGAGCCCTGACTGCTATACAAGTTGTACACTGACTACTCTAAGTTATATCCAAGTTTCATGTCTACAGTGTTGTCCCATGAAAAGATATAATGAAATATTTGCAGAAATGTGAGGGGTGTACTCACTTTTGTGATACACTGTATATATATATATATATATATATATATATATATATATATATATATATATATATATATATATATATATATATATATATATATATATATATATATATATATATATATATATATATATATATATATATATATATATATATATATATATATATATATATATATATATATATATATATATATATATACAGGGGTTGGACAAAATAACTGAAACACCTGGTTTTAGACCACAATAATTTATTAGTATGGTGTAGGGCCTCCTTTTGCGGCCAATACAGCGTCAATTCGTCTTGGAAATGACATATACAAGTCCTGCACAGTGGTCAGAGGGATTTTAAGCCATTCTTCTTGCAGGATAGTGGCCAGGTCACTACGTGATGCTGGTGGAGGAAAACGTTTCCTGACTTGCTTCTCCAAAACACCCCAAAGTGGCTCCATAATATTTAGATCTGGTGACTGTGCAGGCCATGGGAGATGTTCAACTTCACTTTCATGTTCATCAAACCAATCTTTCACCAGTCTTGCTGTGTGTATTGGTGCATTGTCATCCTGATACACGGCACCGCCATTGGATGCACATGGTCCTCCAGAATGGTTCGGTAGTCCTTGGCAGTGACGCGCCCATCTAGCACAAGTATTGGGCCAAGGGAATGCCATGATATGGCAGCCCAAACCATCACTGATCCACCCCCATGCTTCACTCTGGGCATGCAACAGTCTGGGTGGTACGCTTCTTTGGGGCTTCTCCACACCGTAACTCTCCTGGATGTGGGGAAAACAGTAAAGGTGGACTCATCAGAGAACAATAAATGTTTCACATTGTCCACAGCCCAAGATTTGCGCTCCTTGCACCATTGAAACCGACGTTTGGCATTTGCACGAGTGACCAAAGGTTTGGCTATAGCAGCCCGGCCGTGTATATTGACCCTGTGGAGCTCCCGACGGACAGTTCTGGTGGAAACAGGAGAGTTGAGGTGCACATTTAATTCTGCCGTGATTTGGGCAGCCGTGGTTTTATGTTTTTTGGATACAATCCGGGTTAGCACCCGAACATCCCTTTCAGACAGCTTCCTCTTGCGTCCACAGTTCATCCTGTTGGATGTGGTTTGTCCTTCTTGGTGGTATGCTGACATACACCGTGGCTCTTGATACATCACAAAGACTTGCTGTCTTGGTCACAGATGCGCCAGCAACACGTGCACCAACAATTTGTCCTCTTTTGAACTCTGGTATGTCACCCATAATGTTGTGTGCATTGCAATATTTTGAGCAAAACTGTGCTCTTACCCTGCTAATTGAACCTTCACACTCTGCTCTTACTGGTGCAATGTGCAATTAATGAAGATTGGCCACCAGACTGGTCCAATTTAGCCATGAAACCTCCCACACTAAAATGACAGGTGTTTCAGTTATTTTGTCCAACCCCTGTATATATATATATATATATATATATATATATATATATATATATAGTGAAGCCCGAAATTATTCATACCCCTGGCAAATTTTGACTTAAAGTTACTTTTATTGAACCAGCAATTTTTTTTTTTGGACCGGAAATGACACAGGCGTCTCCCAGAAGATAATAAGACGATGTACAAGAGGCATCATTATGGAAAAAAATATTTCTCAGCTTTTATTTACATTTGAACAAAAAGTGGCATGTCCAAAATTATTCATACCCTTCTCAATAATTAATAGAAAAGCCTTTATTGGCTATTACAGCAATCAAACGCTTCCTATAATTGCTGACCAGCTTTTTGCATGTCTCCACTGGTATTTTTGCCCATTCATCTTTAGCGATGAGCTCCAACTCTTTCAGGTTGGAGGGTCTCCTTGCCATCACCCTGATCTTTAGCTCCCTCCACAGATTCTCAATTGGATTCAAGTCAGGACTCTGGCTGGGCCACTGCAAAATGTTAATGTTTTTGTCCGCTAACCATTTCTTCACCACTTTTGCTGTGTGTTTTGGGTCGTTGTCGTGCTGAAATGTCCACTGGTGCCCAAGGCCAAGTTTCTCTGCAGACTGCCTGATGATGTTGTTGAGAATCTTGATGTATTGATCTTTTTTCATGATGCCGTTTACTGTGAATAGGTTCCCTGGTCCATTGGCTGAAAAACACCCCCAAATCATTAGGTTCCCACCACCATGTTTGACAGTGGGGATGGTGATCTTAGGGTTGAAGGCTTCTCCTTTTTTACGCCAAATGAAGGATACATCATTGTGGCCAAACAATTCAATTTTTGTTTTATCTGACCATAAAACAGAAGACCAGAAGTCTTCTTCTTTGTCCAGATGAGCATTTGCAAAGGCCAAGCGAGCTTTTGTGTGCCTTTTCTGGAGAAGTGGCGTCCTCCTTGGTCTGCGTCCGTGGAACCCAGCAGTGTGCAGTGTCCGTTGGACTGTCTGCCTTGAGACGTTGCCACCAGCAGAGCCCAGATTCACCAGTATGGCCTTGGTGGTGATCCTTGGATTCTTTTTCACCTCTCTCACTATCCTCCTGGCCAGCACAGGTGTCACTTTTGGCTTCCGACCACGTCCTCTGAGATTTTCCACAGTGCGGAATGTCTTGTATTTTTTAATAATACTTTGCACTGTAGCCACTGGAACTTGAAAACATTTAGATATGGCCTTATAGCCCTTTCCTGACTTGTGAGCTGCCACAATGCACAGCCGCAGGTCCTTAGTGAGCTCCTTTGTCTTAGCCATGACTGTCCACAAACCAACTGCAGAGAGTTGCTGTTTTTCACCTGTTGAGTTGATTAAAACAGCTGTTCCCAATGAATCAGGGTAATTAGGATGCTTTAGAACAGCTTGGACTATTTGGAATGGTATAGAACTTTTGATTTTCCCATAGACTGTGACAGTTTGCAAAGGGTATGAATAATTTTGGACATGCCACTTTTTGTTCAAATGTAAATAAAAGCTGGGAAATATTTTTTTCCATAATGATGCCTCTTGTACATCGTCTTATTATCTTCTGGGAGACGCCTGTGTCATTTCTGGTCAAAAAAAAAAATTGCTGGTTGAATAAAAGTAACTTTAAGTCAAAATTTGCCAGGGGTATGAATAATTTCGGGCTTCACTGTATATAGTGTGTGTGTGTGTGTGTGTGTGTGTGTGTGTGTGTGTGTGTGTGTGTGTGTATATACAGTGTATCACAAAAGTGAGTACACCCCTCACATTTCTGCAAATATTTCATTATATCTTTTCATGGGACAACACTGTAGACATGAAACTTGGATATAACTTAGAGTAGTCAGTGTACAACTTGTATAGCAGTGTAGATTTACTGTCTTCTGAAAATAACTCAACACACAGCTATTAATGTCTAAATAGCTGGCAACATAAGTGAGTACACCCCACAGTGAACATGTCCAAATTGTGCCCAAATGTGTCGTTGTCCCTCCCTGGTGTCATGTGTCAAGGTCCCAGGTGTAAATGGGGAGCAGGGCTGTTAAATTTGGTGTTTTGGGTACAATTGTCTCATACTGGCCACTGGATATTCAACATGGCACCTCATGGCAAAGAACTCTCTGAGGATGTGAGAAATAGAATTGTTGCTCTCCACAAAGATGGCCTGGGCTATAAGAAGATTGCTAACACCCTGAAACTGAGCTACAGCATGGTGGCCAAGGTCATACAGCGGTTTTCCAGGACAGGTTCCACTCGGAACAGGCTTCGCCAGGGTCGACCAAAGAAGTCGAGTCCACGTGTTCGGCGTCATATCCAGAGGTTGGCTTTAAAAAATAGACACATGAGTGCTGCCAGCATTGCTGCAGAGGTTGAAGACGTGGGAGGTCAGCCTGTCAGTGCTCAGACCATACGCCGCACACTGCATCAACTTGGTCTGCATGGTCGTCATCCCAGAAGGAAGCTGACGCACAAGAAAGCCAGCAAACAGTTTGCTGAAGACAAGCAGTCCAAGAACATGGATTACTGGAATGCCCTGTGGTCTGACGAGACCAAGATAAACTTGTTTGGCTCAGATGGTGTCCAGCATGTGTGGCGGCGCCCTGGTGAGAAGTACCAAGACAACTGTATCTTGCCTACAGTCAAGCATGGTGGTGGTAGCATCATGGTCTTGGGCTGCATGAGTGTTGCTGGCACTGGGGAGCTGCAGTTCATTGAGGGAAACATGAATTCCAACATGTACTGTGACATTCTGAAACAGAGCATGATCCCCTCCCTTCGAAAACTGGGCCTCATGGCAGTTTTCCAACAGGATAACGACCCCAAACACAACCTCCAAGATGACAACTGCCTTGCTGAGGAAGCTGAAGGTAAAGGTGATGGACTAAACCCAATTGAGCACCTGTGGCGCATCCTCAAGTGGAAGGTGGAGGAGTTCAAGGTGTCTAACATCCACCAGCTCCGTGATGTCATCATGGAGGAGTGGAAGAGGATTCCAGTAGCAACCTGTGCAGCTCTGGTGAATTCCATGCCCAGGAGGGTTAAGGCAGTGCTGGATAATAATGGTGGTCACACAAAATATTGACACTTTGGGCACAATTTGGACATGTTCACTGTGGGGTGTACTCACTTATGTTGCCAGCTATTTAGACATTAATGGTTGTGTGTTGAGTTATTTTCAGAAGACAGTAAATCTACACTGCTATACAAGTTGTACACTGACTACTCTAAGTTATATCCAAGTTTCATGTCTATAGTGTTGTCCCATGAAAAGATATAATGAAATATTTGCAGAAATGTGAGGGGTGTACTCACTTTTGTGATTTACTGTATATGTAGACATATGTATGTGTACAGTATATGCGTGTGTACAGTTTTTATATGTATAGATTTGTATTTGTGTATAGTAATCACATCTGTATAGCTTATTTTGCACAGTTTCTGCACTACTCGTCACTTTCCACACTTGTTCACTTTAAATTGCTCTTTTTAAATTATATTATTTTTTCTAATTTTTTCTATACTTTACATTTAAGAACATTTCTATATTTTTATATATATTGTATAATATATATTTTGACTATTTGTAGTTTTTGTAATTACTGTGGCTGAGCAGTCACTAAAGCATTTCACTGCCAGTTGTACTGTGTATGACTCTGTATGTGACAAACCTTGATTTGATTTGATAATAAATATATATCAGGATACTGATACACAACAGCAGAAGTTATTAGAATGTGGCCACATCTTTGAATCAAATTGTCTCTTTAAAGCCAAATGTTTTTTTTCTGCTACACAAATATTTCTGATTTGACATTAATGGTAGTAAAATTTAGAAATGTATTTATTTATTTATTTATTTATTTTTCACATTTTCTAAATGTAAATTCAGAAACTGTTGGACATGTGTGGACCTCATTGCATTTGTGATTGAGATTTTGAAAAATGAGCAGTTGTGAACACGTTTGTTAATTTCTATGTTGTTTATTGTCCATTTCTAATTTGTTTTGTTCACTTGTGATTAATGAGAGGATTCTGGTTTCACATTTACCCACCACATGCGCTGGATGTACTTTGGAGAGAACCATTTTTCATCGGGCACTTTCTCCTTCACGCTGGTTTAGGGTCAGGCTGGGTTTACCCCTGTGTTGGGCTCTGTTCACCCAGCAATGACCTGCTGCATTTGTGTATGTGTTTATATCAGAGAGGAAACAGGCTTGCCTCTTGCAGGAAATGGAGGAGGAAAGTTGGCAGAGAAGGTCAAGAGTTGAGCGAGTATGTGCATGTCCCTCATGGACAAGGTTATGCACTGTGACATGTCTCAACCTTTAGCGTCTCTCGTAGGGACGTGCTGCTGTATTGTGTGAGGGACATTTTCATAGGACCCTGAATAGTATTTAAGATGGTATTTCAATAGGAATTGTTTTGTTATTGAGAGGCCCCCACCATGCTCCCTTTTGTTTGTATATTTTAGCTTTTGTTAGTCATCAGTTGTATGGTTGTATGTGCAATTCAATTGCTCTCTCAATGGAACAATGTCATCCGTGTTGCACTGGAAATTAGGCATGAATTAGGCGTTGAGTTTCAAGGTATTTTTTCCCATAAGGATGTATGGGAAACCTGTTAATGCGTGCCATGTTCCTGTGGAACTGCATATATTTTAGGCTAATGTAGAATAATGGGGTTGTTTTTTACACTAATATGAAAACACTGAAATACAAATGAAAAACAGTTAAATACAATAAAACCTGCACTTTACCTTTATTTCTTCATTTTTTCCTTATGCTTCTTAATCGTGGAGATGCTTGATCTTGGAATACCATATCTGTTTTCTCCAAACAAAATCTTGAGCTGTGTCCGGAATCGCATACTTACAGAGTACGTACTAGATTGGAGGAAGTATGCACTACTCGGCCGGTAAAGAAGTACATACTTTCAGTACAGAAGTATGCAGTATGCACACAAACACCGCTACGTACTACACGTGATGACGTAAGGACGTGATGACGTAATATCACCATAGTTACAGACTCATTACAAACCCCACTCGCCAAAATTTTGGATATTTATTGTCTTTGTTATTTATTCGTCTGTAAAATTGGTTATTTTATTTATCTTACACTTGTGAACAGAGGACTCCGTTTTCCGCTATCTTTCTTGTTTCTCATTCCGCTTTGAACGCCTACGCAGCTCCAGTTGCATTATGGGATACATTAGCAGACCGCAAGTGTGCATCGCTTGCATACTCAAACATGGCTGCCCAATAAGTAGGTCATCCGGGTACTTCTCGCATACCTCTTTATTTATACTATGTATTCGGACATACTAACCGCTCTCGCGTACTCATTTCGCGTACTATTGAGTATGGAAGTATGCGATTCCGGACGCAGCTTTGGTCTTATCTGACCATAAAACCTTTTGCCTCTTGGCATTAGAGTTGTCCATGTCTTTTAGCATGGTACTTTTTCAGGACTGGCTTCTTTCTTGCCACCCTGCCATACAGACCGGCATATGTAATGCTTATAAGATTGCTGTCACATCCACAGAGTGACCAATCTCAGTCTACAGACTTCAAAGTTGCCATTGACCTAGCTGGTAGCTTCCTCAATCATGTCCTGGCTTAGTTATGTAGTTTGGACAGACGGCCCAATCTTGGCAAGGTGTTGGTGGTGCCATACATGTTATACCTCTTGATAATGCTCTGAACGATACACTGTAGTGTGAGGTGGTGCTGCTTACCTTGCTGCTGCTCTACCTTCGCACTTACACTTTGGTGCTCAGCCATGAAATGTCAGATTCTACTTAAATTAGAACTATAGCATAGTGAGTGTTATCACGATACGCTTTTTGATAATGCTCTGAACAGTACTTAGCTAAAGCCTTTTTGTATCCTTCAACTAACTTGTGCCTGATAACATAATCACTGAGCCCTTTTAAAAGCATCTTTCTAACCATTGTGAATATTTGGAATTCTCAAGGAACAGCTGGTTTTATCCTGAAGTAATTAAAACTACTACTGTTGATGTTAGGTGTGAAAGAATAAAAGGCCTTTATTTGTCATATATACAGAGATGGGATTCGAACTCTCAACCTTTCAGTTGAAAGCCCAAAGCACTACTCACTAGGTTACCATTGTCCCAAAGCTCTACCCACTAGGTTACCATTGTCCCAAAGCTCTACCCACTAGGATACTATTGTCCCAAAGCTCTACCCACTAGGTTACCATTGTCCCAAAGCTCTACCCACTAGGATACTATTGTCCCAAAGCTCTACCCACTAGGTTACCATTGTCCCAAAGCTCTACCCACTAGGTTACCATTGTCCCAAAGCTCTACCCGCTAGGTTACCACTGTTCCAAAGCTCTACCCACTAGGATACCACTGTCCCAAAGCTCTACCCACTAGGATACCACTGTCCCAAAGCTCTACTCACTAGGTTACCACTGTTCCAAAGCTCTACCCACTAGGATACCACTGTTCCAAAGCTCTACCCACTAGGATACCACTGTCCCAAAGCTCTACTCACTAGGTTACCACTGTTCCAAAGCTCTACTCACTAGGTTACCATTGTCCCAAAGCTCTACCCACTAGGATACCACTGTCCCAAAGCTCTACTCACTAGGTTACCATTGTCCCAAAGCTCTACCCACTAGGATACCACTGTCCCAAAGCTCTACCCACTAGGATACCACTGTCCCAAAGCTCTACTCACTAGGTTACCATTGTCCCAAAGCTCTACCCACTAGGATACCACTGTTCCAAAGCTCTACTCACTAGGTTACCATTGTCCCAAAGCTCTACCCACTAGGATACCACTGTTCCAAAGCTCTACCCACTAGGTTACCACTGTCCCAAAGCTCTACTCACTAGGTTACCACTGTTCCAAAGCTCTACTCACTAGGTTACCATTGTCCCAAAGCTCTACCCACTAGGATACCACTGTCCCAAAGCTCTACTCACTAGGTTACCATTGTCCCAAAGCTCTACCCACTAGGTTACCACTGTTCCAAAGCTCTACTCACTAGGTTACCATTGTCCCAAAGCTCTACCCACTAGGTTACCACTGTTCCAAAGCTCTACTCACTAGGTTACCATTGTCCCAAAGCTCTACCCACTAGGATACCACTGTTCCAAAGCTCTACTCACTAGGTTACCATTGTCCCAAAGCTCTACTCACTAGGTTACCATTGTCCCAAAGCTCTACCCACTAGGTTACCACTGTTCCAAAGCTCTACTCACTAGGTTACCATTGTCCCAAAGCTCTACCCACTAGGATACCACTGTTCCAAAGCTCTACTCACTAGGTTACCACTGTTCCAAAGCTCTACCCACTAGGATACCATTGTCCCAAAGCTCTACTCACTAGGTTACCACTGTCCCAAAGCTCTACCCACTAGGTTACCACTGTTCCAAAGCTCTACCCACTAGGTTACCACTGTTCCAAAGCTCTACCCACTAGGTTACCATTGTCCCAAAGCTCTACCCACTAGGTTACCACTGTTCCAAAGCTCTACCCACTAGGTTACCATTGTCCCAAAGCTCTATTCACTAGGTTACCACTGTTCCAAAGCTCTACCCACTAGGTTACCACTGTTCCAAAGCTCTACCCACTAGGATACCACTGTCCCAAAGCTCTACCCACTAGGTTACCACTGTTCCAAAGCTCTACCCACTAGGTTACCACTGTTCCAAAGCTCTACCCACTAGGTTACCACTGTTCCAAAGCTCTACCCACTAGGTTACCACTGTTCCAAAGCTCTACCCACTAGGATACCACTGTCCCAAAGCTCTACCCACTAGGTTACCACTGTCCCAAAGCTCTACTCACTAGGTTACCACTGTTCTAAAGCTCTACCCACTAGGATACCATTGTCCCAAAGCTCTACCCACTAAGCAGGTTTATTAAAGTGTGTATACTAATTAATTATAATGATATACCAGATACATCAGATTTTTTGTTAAGTAATGAGGATTATAACATTTAAATACTGCTGGAAAAAGACTTTGTTTATTTTCATTTTTATGTTACAAAGAGCAACAATTTCCATGTGGAAAGTTTTAGAGAATTTTCCCAGTACTTCTTTTTATTTGTCCTATACTAAGCCAGGCCGCCTTTTAAAGCTCCTTTGTTTGAATATTGAATGTGTTTTAAATAATCTCTTTTTATTAAACCCAGCTCCAAGGCAGCATTCACATCATACACAGTCAAACTGTCTTTGCGCTGGCTGTGCCATTATTTCCTGTAGTGTAAGACGGTGCTGCTTACCTTGCAGCTGCTCTACCTTTGCACTTTGACACTCGTCTTGAAGCCCTGAAATGTCTGATTCCACTGTAGGGAGATTTGGTTTGCATTTAAAATGAATAGAATGTATTTATTTGTCATATATACATATACAGGTGTAAAGTACTCCAAAATGGGTTTTTTTTCTGCATTTACCAGCTTGTTTCAACCCATTTCAGCCATTGTACGGGCGCCCTTGGAGGCGAGTGGGTTAAGGGCCTTGCTCTAGGGCCCAACAGTGGCTCCATGGCAGCACCAGGCATTCAAACACTCAACCTTTCAACTGATAGCCCAAAGATAGCAATCCTACATTCATTAACCCCGGAATGGCTATGTAGCTTTTTAATAAGAGTTAACACAGCCTTCGATTGATTCGTTAAAATTTCATGAACCCATTTTTTAAAAATCTTCTCATGTCTCTAAATCACGACTGCTGCAGAGCTTTCTTGTTTTAAATTAAAATACATTTCATACAAAACCACATGTATATAAACCATACTGTTCGTCAACAGTGGCTCAGCGGTTTGATCCCCAGGTGGGGCGGTCTTGGTCCTTTCTGTGTGGAGTTTGCATGTTCTCCCTGTGTCTGCATGTGTTTCCTCCAGGAGCTCCGGTTTTCTCCCACAGTCCAAAGACAGTCGTAAGTGAGGTGAATTGGAGATACAAAATTGTCCATGACTGTGTTTGACATTAAACTTGAACTGATGAATCTTGTGTAACCAGTAACTACCTGTCCTGTCATGAATGGAACCAAAGTGTGTAAAACATGACTCTAAAATTGTAATAAATACATAAAATAAATAAAACGTCAATATTGTGTGTTGTTTTTAAGGTCACCGCTCAGTGGAGCAGCCAGCACAAAGAGGTTTTGCAGCAAATCATGTGAAATGCATAAACATAACCCCAAATGGCAATACGCGCCCCACCTCATGTTGAACGAAGCGCATCATGTGAATGCGGCCTAAGTGATTAGGTGGATGTATGTACTCTTTCCTCAGTGTGTTATCTGAGGGTCAGATAGGGCATGGTCCTACCAAATGATTAAAGCTTTTCCTCAGAGGGACTGTCCAGAAGCAGGTGATAACCCTGTCACATCAGAGACTGTTTTCCATCTTTTTCCTCCTCCATTCCCTTCCAGTTGTTATCTGCTGTTTTTTAAAGTAGGGACCTGTGTGCGCTACACTGGACACTTGCTCCGATAAGTGACTGCAGTGGAACAAAGAACTGTAGTGGCCATCAGGTCTGAACTGATTTTGGCGAAAGGCTTCTTGTTGTAGAGTCTTCATCATGTTTTGTGATTTTGGGATTCCAAATTAGATTAGATGCTCTTAGAAATAAATCATTGGGTGATTCTATGGCTTTTGATCAAGGAAAAAGAAATCACAAAGAAATGATATTTTTTTGACTAATTTAATTGACACCTTTCAAATCTGTTTCTGTACAGTGTGCACAATTCTAACAGCTCATATTAATCCTCTTGTAATGTTCTGATATTAGGTAAATTTTTTCTATTGTTCTGACCCAGTGTGACCGAGACACGTTTGAGAACTACTACAGGAAGCAGAGGAGGAAACAAGCTCGACTAGTGTTGCAGCCACATTCTAACATGGTAGGCCTTCCTACTAAATTGTTTTATTATTTTGTTGTCTGTATATATTATAAGAAATGAATTAAATAATTTTTCTTCATAGATATTTTTAAAGGAGTAGTTCCTTTGTGCTCAGCTCTGATTGGCTATCCCTGGTTTTAATTTATTTCTTATTTGCAAAAAGTTTGCTGTGTTGCTTTATCATCCAACTTCATCTCAATGAACTCTCATGGAAATAAACCTTTCCAATCATTAACCACAACATAAAACCTATTATTAAAATGTAAATGAGTATTTAATTCCTTATGCACCTGGAATGTTATTCCGACATCAAACTACAGTGAAACAGGTAAAACACGCTAGCACACCAGAGCTGACAGCTCAAACTTGTCGGTTTGAATTTCAGCTGCTACCTGCAGGCTTGGGCGGCTACACGAACAACGATTGTTGATCGTTCAAGGGTGGGTGCTAAAGCGAATTCCTCATAACTGATGCAATTACAATCTCTGCTGGCTGATTGACAGTGCCTGCACACAGTTGAGGGATAATGTGGAGTAGTGTGGCTCTCTATACCCAAACCTGATTCACATATGAACTTGCCTTGTGCAGGTGAAAAGATGCAGTCGGCTACTTCACATGTGACAGAGGGGGCGTGTGTTAGGCTCACCTCAGTCAGAGTGGAGGTCTGCATTAGTAGAGAGGAAGCGTAATGCAATCAGGTAGTTGGATAAGAATAGATTGGGAGGAAAATTGGGGGAGAAAATGTCCCTCTAAGTGAAAAGATT
Organism: Trichomycterus rosablanca; assembly: GCF_030014385.1. Lineage (NCBI taxonomy): Eukaryota > Metazoa > Chordata > Actinopteri > Siluriformes > Trichomycteridae > Trichomycterus > Trichomycterus rosablanca. Next base: position 32,416,691 of record NC_085991.1, on the reverse strand, counting down.
CTCAAAGTAAGTGGCGTTTTAGTTTGTTGCATTTAACAGGATATGAGTGATCTGGATTTAAGATTTGCAGAGATGTCAAAAATGCTTGTAAAATACAACATATGGCCAAAAGTATATGGACGCCTGTCAATAAGCTTGATGGACATCCTTTTTCTAAACAAGACGCATTAACATGAAGTCGTGCCCCTGTCAATAACAACCTTTACTGTTCTGGAAAGGCTTTCCGCATTTGTGAGGTACGGCAATAATGTGGACATGAGGACTCGGCTCACAGTCGTGTCCACCAAGCTTTTCCAATCTCCAATTTCTGCCCGAGGTTTTCAGTGGGATTGAGGTTAAGGCTCAGGCCGGTCATAGGCTTTAGACCAAACGCATCAAAGCATGGCTTTATGGAGCACAGGAGCTCCGTCCTGCCAGAGAAATGGAACGACCTTTCACTTAATAAACTTAATAATAATACGGGATGTCCTTATACTTTGGCCCATATAGTAGTTGTATACATACAGTGATGAGCTTATAGATAGTGTGTTAGCCATCACAATTCATTGTAGCTTCCTTTCAGATCAGTTAGTGTGTTTAGGAAGATATTAGAACACAGATTTTCACTCTCATTTTTTTCTTCTTTCCTCTCTCTGCATTGTGTGGACTGCAGCATGAAACTCTAGAAGGATACAGACGGTACTTTAATCAAATTGTAGGGTAAGTTTTACGTATTTTCCTCCATATTTTAATTCCCCATCATTAAAGCTAATGAAAATCATTTGCAAAGTAATTACATTGTCTTTAAGATTAAAGAGATGAATTGAAAATAGCAAGCAGATTGTGGTATTCTGCTCGAGCTCTGCTTATTCCCTGTGCTGTCCAGACCATCCCTTCACTTAATGCGCTCCTTCTTGCACATATTCCATTCAGGAACTGTTAGAGACCTGTCAGGTTGAAGGATTTATGTGCTCAGGGATATGGACCAGCTGATGGGTGTTATTGCAAGAGTCTGGGGGGAATATTATAAAGGTGGCTGTCTAAGTGAAGGCTTTTGCAAACATCCTGGTGGCAGAGACTGTTCCCTGGGCACTGCCACAACAGGATATCTGTTGGAATGCACATATGCTGCTAGGCTCTCCACATTACCCACATCCCATTCTTATGAGCACAAAGTTTGGGCTGGGACTTACGGATGTTTTTATGAATTAAAAAGTAATATGTCCGCGTAATGACACATGCACCAGTACACATCTTGAGCTAATATCAAATTCAATTCAATTCAATGGTGCTTTTTTGGTATGACAAGTATTTACATTTGTATTGTTAAAGCTTTGATGAAGAAAAAAGAAATTAATATACAAAACAAAAGGAAAAATAACAACACTACTACCACTTTCAATGATGGTAATAACAATAAAATATACTACTGTACAATGGCAACACTTCTATTATCTGTCATCATAAATAACAAATAATAATAATAATAGTATCATGATGTAATAATAATAATGATAATACTTTATAATAACAATAATTAAAATTGATTTAGTAATAACAACAATATTAAAATAACAAATATAAATTATGTAATGTAAAAATAACACTAATAATGACAACAGCAGTATAATGTTAATAATAATAAAGATGATTTAAAATAATAATCATAATTTAGAATAATAACAGAATAATAATGTAACAATAATAATGTTAATAATAATGATTTATAATAATAATAATGAATAATGATAGTATCATTATGTAATTAACAACAATATTAAGATATTAACAATAATACTAACTAATATTATTAACAATAATAGAGTAATATATAACAGTATAATAATGTAATAATAATAACAGAATAATAATGTAATAATAACAATAATAATAATAACAATAATAATAACAACAACAAATAATAATAATAATAATAATAATAATAATAATAATGATAGTATAGAATAAACTGTCAGCTTGTGGATCTGTTTCTCTGATAGGGTCACTCACTGTCTCTCAGACTGTGACACGAGTGGATGTACAGTGCTGCCAGTCCAGTTCTCTCACTCTGTTTTGTTTTGCACCTCTGTAGATTTTTCGTAGTGGAGGACCACATCCTGCATACGACACAGGGACTTGTGAACAGAGCTTATGTGGAGGAGTTATGGGAACTGGCTCTGTCAAAGACCATTGCAGCACTACGTACCCATTCAGTAAGTCCAAGTACCTCATAATTGGGCGTAGTGGTTTCTACAGGTTTGAGACAAATTAAAGGAAAAAGCAAGCAATCTACCACTTCTACCAGGATAGAAACGGTTCATCTCATTGATCATATGATTGGTCAGAATAACTTAACATTGATTTTACTGGATTATTCCCTCTAATAGGGTGCTTGAGTAGCAGAATGATAAATTGCACCAGCCCACTACCGCTGGAATCCAAAATTCAAATCTTTAGCAGCGCGCATACAGACACGATTGGCTATGTCTGGGTAGGAGCAGGGGGTGTTCCTTTCCGGGGTGTGATACTGCATTGCGCTTATGGACACTTTAACAGGTTTTGTTTTATTCATTTAATTGCCATTAACCGCTTCATCCTGGTCAGGGGCGTGCCTGGTCCAGTCTCACCGTGAACACAAGGCACATGGCAAGAACACCCTGTACAGGGTGCCAGTCCATAACATCACTTCTGTTATTTCATCACTACCTTTATTCACCTGACAGAAGTAATGAAAGGACTTTTCCACTGATTAACTGATTTAAATGTAAACAAATGTAACACAAGGCAAGAACACCCTAGACAGGGTTCCAGGCCATCATATCACTTCAGCCATCCATACAGACCTAGCCAATCATGTCTGTGTAGACTTTTCGCAGGCCGATCACATGGCTGAGATTTGAACCTGGTTCTCAGCGGTGGTGAGCTACTGTAATAGACCACTTGGCCACCCAAGCGCCTTTTGATGTTCTGTATTTGATTTTATTGGAATATTATGTTAAGCATTATGTTAAATTGTTTTGTTCCTTTTCAATAGTCATACAGCACTGATCCTGACCTGATCCTGGATCTGAAGAGTCTGATAGTGCTGTTTGCAGACACGCTACAGGTAAGTCGATTAATCCTCTATAGTGTAAAAATCCTCACACTGATAAAACTTTTTAATAAATCACAATCATGAAATCTGAGAATAAGGTGAACTGTTTGCAAGGAAAAAAAAGGTTAAAACCACTGTGAGTAATCACATATTACAAAGTTTACATATTTAAAAAATGTGATATGACTGTAGTTATGTTTTTTTCAGGCTGGCGAAACACTAAAAAGTCTTTTTAGGTCTATTTTTAGTTTAGAGGCAGAACAAATCCAGTGCTTAGCTCTACACTGCCAATGCACTTCATGTTAGCGCTATTCACATGCTCACTTGTCGGAAAAGAAACATTTTTCAGAGACTGAAACTTCAAACTTCAAAAGATTATGTAAATTTTAATGAACCTTCATTAAGCTGACAGAATTAATAATATGACTTTTCCTTATTACTTGTTTAACTTATTGTGTGATATAAATGTAAACAAATTTAACACCAAGTTTAGATGGGCCAAACCACTTGTTACAAACTTGATAAGGGAATTGTCAATCACTTAAGCAAAAACATTCCTTAAAAACAATAGTAATGCAAATAATTTAGATCTTTTGTCCATATATTGTACATAATATTGTAAAAAGATTCACCTAATCTTGAAGGGCAAGGCCAGAAACCACTTTTGAATGTGTATGGTGCATTAGATTAAGCATTGCCTAAGAATCCTTCATGCTGCTGTGATAAATATAGGCTTGAAGTACATCGGAAAACTGTTGTCACTTAACACAGTCTGCTGCTTCATCAAGATATGCACTTTTAATGTATTTACAACTAAGATTATATTTTCATGACACTAATTATGTAAGCTTGTTAATTGTGTATTTTTCTATAGCAGTTTTATAAATGACTGTGTATTTGCAGTGCAAGATATTTGTTTTGACTGATTCTGTACTATCCTTCTAATATTTTTTTACTTGGTACCATCAGAGCTAAACCTTCTTTGAGTATTTTCCCCTGACTAGTTTTAATATGGGGTCTCTCATCCTGTCCAGGGCTATGGGTTTCCAGTGAACCAGTTGTTTGACATGGTGCTTGAGATGAGAGATCAGTATGGAGAGATTCTCCTAAAAAAGTGGAATCAGTCCTTTAGGTAAGCAAGATCTCTCTATTCATCTGTCTGACTCTTGCTTATTTTTTCTCCTTGCATGCTTACTCTAGCTCTGAGTTATCACAGGGTTATGCTTTTTTATTTTTATTTTAGTTGGATTTTTGTTGGTTTGTATTTAGGTTCATTATAAGATTTAGCATTACAAAAAAATAATAATTATAATAATAATTTCTATCAGGGTTGCAGCAAAACAGGTTCCACTGGGCAACACTGGGTGCAGGGCAGGAGTACCCTGAATAGATCTCCAATCCATTGCAGAGCTTTGTCAGTTTCCCCTCAGACATAGCCAAGTGTGTCTGTGTAGGTGCCCAGCCGGCCAATAATAGACTGCTGCGCCTCCCAAGCACCTAAGTGTAATAGTTTGTAGTGTACATGTATAGTTTTCAATAATAAAACGTGTTTTATTAAATTAATTAGTAAATAATATTATTAAGTATTGTAATATAATTTATTTAAATAATTTAATATAATTTAATAACAGTTTTAAACACCCAGTTAAGGGACATTGGTAGCCTAGTGGGAAGAGCTTTGGGCTATCAATTGGAAGATTGTTGATTCAAATCCAGTCTTCGCTATGCAGCCACTATTGGGCCCTTGAACAGGGCCTTTAACCCTGTCTGCTCCAACGGCACAGTACAATGGCTGACCCCAGCTTCCAAACAAGCTAGTATATGCAGAAAAATAATTTAATTGTACTTAACACATGTATATGGATAGATAGATAGATAGATAGATAGATAGATAGATAGATAGATAGATAGATAGATACTTTATTGATCCCAAAGGAAATTAGAGAAAAAAGGCATTCTTCTTTGTCTCTTCTTAAAATTAAAATCATTAAATGAATTGTAATCAATAATTGTGCTATTTTACTGGCTGATTTTGTTAATGCCCTTGCTCTAGCTTCTTCTCATTTTCACATGTTTAAAACAAATATTGACTCACTTCTAGTCTACAGTTTCATTTTTGCTTTTGGTTACTGGAAGATACAAGCTGAACCTTTCACCTCCTGGATGTGTTTTTTAGAATCTGTTCTGCGTGCCCAAAGCTGTTAAAGGATTGGGAAACAGTATAAAACAGAGATATCTGTATGTACTGACCAGCACAATAGAAGTGCTTAATATTCCTCAAAGGACTAAAGTATTAACATAATCATGTATTTTTCATGTCCTGAAACATTTCTGTGCTGTTAGAATGAGTCAGTAAACACCACATGTTGGTCTCTTATGGAAACAGCTCATTGGAGGGAATGTTCAAGTTTGCAGGACTGAGTTTTGGGAGCAGATGTGATCGGTACAGACTGACCTTTTCAGAGTCTCCAGTCAGACAGTGTAGACCTGACTTTCTATGTGTATAACAGCCGGAGATCTTGGATTTCACCGCCTTAAACTGGAACTGGCTAGATTGGGAAGTTAAAGTTAAAGGAAATATGGCTGTAAGACCTGGTAAAGCCCATCAGCCATGCTACCTTTTCTTTGTTGTGCTATTATAACTTGGACGAGTGTGTAAACTATGCTGTCATGTAGCAGCTGATTGCATTTCTGCATTTATGCACTGTATCCTAATTTAAAAACCTCTAAAGTTTTTTGTAAATGTGTAAGCTTAAGTGGACAGAAATATTCTTTTTATAATTATTTTCCAGGCAAAATATTGATCAGGACAATTACAGTCCTATCCCTGCAGCCACAGAAGACGAATACAAGCAAATTTTAAACCAGTTTCCTTTCCAAGACCCGGAACTAGAAAAGGTGAGTTCCAAACACTGATACACTTTATGCTTTACTTTCCTGACTAAACATTGCAGCTCATTAACCCAGTTTAATTAGTTGTGCATATTAATTAGTCCAGATATTTTCATGTTTTTTATGTTTTTTTAACAGATGCCTTTGCCGAAGAAGTTCCCATTCTCGGGATTTGTACCCAAAGTCTATACGCAGATCAAAGAGTTTATTTACGCCTGTCTTAAATACTCAGAGGACCTGCATCTTAGGTAACAATACAAACAACACACTTGTGCACACACACAATCACTAAACTGTATTGCTTTATTCTGGTTTACTGGGAAAAGAGAAATTCCTACTGGTGAGTTCTGACCTACTCTCATCATTAGGGCTCTACTAAATGCATGGGAAAATGTGCTTAATTTCTTTGTTTTTGAAAAATCACAGATTTCGTGGATTTTTAAACAAAAGTGCCACATTTCGCGGCAGCCATTAAATAACACTCATAAATTGAATAATAGAATCAATGAAGGCTACAATACACAGCACAGCCAACCTTAATAGCTTCCTCTCAAAGACGAAAATACATTTTGTCTAACGAGCATCTTTAGAGTTTGTTGAGTTTATAAAGAAAGAAATAATCTGTACATAGACAAACTATTGGGAGCATAATACTTTACTGGCTTGTTTTTTTGAGGCGCAGCACAGAGATGATCTCGTGTGTAGAAAAGCACACTTTTTTTTATTAATTATGGAATCCCTAAATAAATACACAAAATACACTCAATACATAAACACAAACTTAATTTCCCTTTAGTTGCTAGGAACGCTCATATTGCATATTGAGCCTCATATTTCATACAGTACGCAAATAAAAAATTTTAAATTTCTAAACACAAACTTTAACATTTTAAATTTCGGCGCCCAGGTGGTGCAGCGGGATATTCCGCTAGCACACCAACGCTGAGATTCTGAACTCCTCGGTTCGAAACTAGGTGTTGCCACCGGTCGGCTGGGCGCCATCTAGCGGGCATAATTGGCAGTGCCTGCAGCAGACACGGTTCTGGGGGGGGATGACTGGACTTTGTGGGTGGTTTCTTCAAGCGCTGTGTAAGGACCATGACTGGCAGATAGTGGGGCGCCTGTGCAGAGTGCATAGGTGAAAAAAGGTTCTGCTAAGGGCTGTGCGCGGGTTGGAGTAGGCGTGAGCAGCAATATACCCACCCCGACTGCAATCAGGAATCCCCCAGCAGCGAAAGACAAATTGACTACACTAAATTGGGAGAAAATGGGAGAAAATGCATAAATAAAATTATAAAAAATTTAAAATTTTAGCAAGGACATCTTGAATGGTTGTTTGCAATTATGTACTATTGTTTTGGGGACAAATATTTCCCTACAGTGCAGAAGTAAATTGTTTTCCTATTTAAATGGACACATGCAGAGTAAAATCAGGGGGCGTCTTGAGGGTGACTTAAATATCCAAGCTCAGCAATCAGGAACCAGCCACATCCTATATTTAAGGCTTTGTATTCGTAAGTGAAATATAAAGAAGGTTCATTGACCAAGCTGTTAGCTGTGTGTTAATGTTATTAACACATAATTATTAGTTAATATTTTGGGAAGGAATGGTGGCTTGGTGGGTAGCACTGTTGCCTTTCCGGGTGGAGCGGTCCAGGTCCTTTCTGTGTGGAGTTTGCATGTTCTCCCCGTGTCTGCGTGGGTTTTCTACCGGAGCTCCAGTTTCCTCCCACAGTCCAAACACATGCAAGCGAGGTGAATTGGAGATACACAATTGTCCATGACTGTGTTTAATATTAAAAACTTAAACTGATGAATCTTGTGTTATCGTTAATTACATGTCATGTCATTATGCAACCAAAGTGTGTAAAACATGACATTAAAATTCTAGTAAAACTTAATATGTCATTCATTTCGACCTGTAATCAAATATGAACAGCTGAGCTTTTGTGAGGTGCACTTGTTAATGTGCCCTTATTGTTGATCCCAAGCCTGGATAAAAATGAGGAGGGTGACATCATGTAGAGCGTCCTGCACAAAAACTAAGGTATGCAGACCATAATGATCCACTGTGGCAACTTCTAAATACTAAAGCAGCTAAAAGTGCTCTAATACCCTGGTGAGATGCATGATGAAATTCCTTTTTAAATATAGCCACTGGCTTTGATTATCTAGAAGTTATTGCTGGTTTACTCATCTTGTTAATATGATCAACTAGCCAATTAAAACCTAGTAGACAGGGTTTGCTGCAGTACAGGGGCAGGACTGGACTAGGCTTGCTACAGGAAACAGCTGGAACACTTCAAACGACATGGCATGATCTATGTAACCATTTTATTTATTTAAACTTTCCATGCTACTGCTGTTATCTAGGCATGGTTGTGCTCATTCTGCCCTACAAGCTGATGTAGTGTTGTGATCTAATCTCTGACCTCTTTCCCCTAATTCCCTGTTCAGAACAGTAGGCTGTGAGTTCCAAGTCAGGGGGCATGATCACAGTTTTATTGAAGGTGAAGGTTCAGGCCAGGCAGAAGGCATCGGGCCTCTCTTGATTAAGCCTTTGTGCTAAAGTTCTGTTTTTTTTCTATAATACTATAATAATACTATAATACCCCTAATACTTGTTAACCCTCAGAGCTTTTTTGTATGCTTTTATGCTCCACATTTTCCTCCTGATTTAGTGCACTCAATTTGTCTTCCGCTGCTGAGGAATACTCGATTGCATCCGAGGAGAGCACGTCACTGTACACACCTCTTCCGATACATGCACACCCCTCCTCTTCTCGCTCCAGCATTCTGCACAGGCATCTCTTTCTCCAATCAGGGTCCTTACACAGCGTATGAAGACCCACTCACCCACACATAGTCCGGTCTTCCCCCCTGCAGATACAGTGGCCAATTAGTATCTGCTGCAGGCACTGCCAGATGGAGCCCAGTGGCAATGCCGAGTTTCAAACCGAGGAGTTCAGAATCTCGGCGCTGGTGTGCTAGCGGAGTATACCACTGTGCCACCTGGGTGCACAACCCTCCAAGCTTTAAGTGACTCGTATAATGCTTTGATGCCGATGTGTGTACTGAGGTTGAGCTATAATGTGCATGTGTGCAAAATTGTGTCCCAAACTGCTAACATTTAGCCAGGTTTGACCCCGTGTCTGTGTGGGTTTCCTATGGGAGGTCCGGTTTCCTCCCACAGTCCAAAGACATGCAAGTGAGGTGAATTTAAGATACAAAATTGTCCATGATTGTGTTTGATATTGAACTTGAACTGATTAATCTGGTGTAACCAGTAACTACCTGTCCTGTCATGAATGTAACCAAAGTGTGTAAAACATGTTAAAATCCTAATTAATAAATAAATAGCCAGGCTTGATAAAAACATGAAGGTTAATAAATAAATAAATATTAAATGAGTAAGTAAATAAATATTTTTTTTTTTACAATTCTGATATCACCAAGTTCTGCACATTTCTGTGTTTATTTTTAAAATTCATACTTTATCCGTCATGTTCTCTGCATCGCAAGTACAATTGTGACTACCATGTTGAAACATTGCTTTAATTATTAATTAAGATTAGTAGTAGTGCCCAGGTGATCACCGGGATCCGGTGTCTGAATCCCCAGCGGTGCTATCAGTCGGTCAGGTGTTTAGAGAAGAAGGCCGCACGCCTGCTTTAGATTGCCTTCCTGACTGGGTTGTGGACCTAGTGATTTATCTACCTACTGACTCTGGTATTTTATAATTTCCAAAAATAAACTTTCCTTTCTCATTTGGCTGGTCGTTGGAATGATTGGACCTCTCTGGGCTTTACATCCAGCCAGAATCTATGCTGTGATTGCTTTGCAATGGTCGGCAGCACAGATGGGTCAGCTTTCTCCAGTGCTTTCTGCCTCGTGTAAGTCCTGTCATAACACTGCCTTGAATGTTGTCATGTGGGTGCATCATACTTAAAATAACATAATTTATTGACATAATATGGTTTGGTGGCTCCTTTTATGTTCTGACACAGGGAGAACATGCAAACTCCACGCAGGAAGGACCCTGAGCGTTCCACCAAAGAATCCAGGACCTCCGCCATCTGGCTTGGCTGGGCGGCTGCATGAACATTGATTGGCTGTTGTTCACAGGGTGGGATAAGTCAGACCAGGGTTCTTACTCATTGGTCATCATCTTCCTCCATGAGGTTTTTGGCAGTTTTCTGATGCCTTAGGGCAGCACATTGGCTCAGCAGGAAGGTCCTGGGTTCGATTCTTAGGTGGAGCGCTCAGGGTCCTTTTTGTGTGGAGTTAGCATGTTCTCCCTGTGTCTGTTTGGGTTTCCTCCGGGAGCTCCAGTTACCTCCCACAGTTCAAACACATGCAAGTGAGGTGAATTTGAGATACAAAATTGTCCATGACTGTATTTGACAATGCATTATTAAGTACGCAGAACAAAGGGTACAAGTCAAATCTGTGGGTCACTGGTGGAGAATGCATAGATGTGTATGGGTGTGTGTGTGAGCATGCAGGAGTCAGTCTAGTGCTATAGGAAACAGAAGCCTGTGATTGACGGCCCAAAAGAGCGGAGCACTAATTCCACTTTCCACCAGACCACTTCACTGGAGGCAATTAGACCTTGTGGTTCCTCTCAGTCAATATTAAAATGTGGTGCAGTCGGAGGGGAAGGGGGTTTGCTCAGGCCCATGTGCAGGTGGTTGGACCAGACTGGAGGAATTTCACTTACCATTCAAAATGTCTCCCATCTGAGTGCCTGAACCTTGAACCCCGAGTGAGAGAGGATACGTTTTAAAGTTGTTTTACAGATGTTGAAGCGGTTCCATGTAACAGCTAACCTTTACTCCACGCAGGTCCTGATGTTCTTGAATGTGATGGTTCAATAGCCCTTAAATTGACTGCTAGTTTGGCTTTTAAAGCGCACTTGATGAATCAGTGAACAAAGATTTAGTACAATACGGTTCATCTCTCTCCTCCCCTGCACACATTTCCTTCCTTTTGTTTCCCTAATGGACTTAATCATCCTACTGATTTCCAGCTACTCCCCTCTGCACGACCTCTGGGGTTTTATTAAGATCTTATATAAAGATGTTTTAGGTAGGTATGCTGGTCACACTCTATAAATCATTAAGAGATGAAGGCATGAATTCATGTCATAACCTTGTTGACATCATTGTAAAGCATTTGTCTGTTTTGAACGTATTCATTCAGTGCATTCACAACAAGCTGCTATATACAGTAGTTATAAACATACATAAGGAAGTGGATCATAGGCAATGATCTTGACATGTTGTAACCAAAGAATATTTTCAAATAGGACCTTGTCTGGGCGTGGCTGTTGCACTCAGCTGTATGTTTATGGACAATTGCTTTCATGGTTTTAATCAGTGGTCTATTTGAGGACCCCTCCTAGAGAATGTACACACTCCAGCTGATAAGAAAAAGAATAGAATAGAATGCCTTTATTTGTCATATACACAATGACCAAGCATAACATTATGACCACTGACAGGTGAAGTGAATAACACTGATTATTTCTTCATCACGGCACCTGTTAGTGGGTGGGATATATTAGGCAGCAAGTGAACATTTTATCCTCAAACTTTACGTGTTAGAAGCAGGAACAATGGACAAGCATAAGGATTTGAGTGAGTTTGACAAGGGCCAAATTGTGATGGCTAGACGACTGGGTCAGAGCATCTCCAAAACTGCAGCTCTTGTGGGGTGTTCCCAGTCTGCAGTGGTCAGTATCTATCAAAAGTGGTCCACGGAAGGAACAGTGGTAAACCGGTGACAGGGTCATGGGCGGCCAAGGCTCACTGATGCACGTGGGGAGCGAAGGCTGGCCCGCGTGGTCCGATCCAGCGGATAAGCTACTGTAGCTCAAATTGCTACATAAGTTAATGCTGGTTCTGATAGAAAGGTGTCAGAATACACAGTGCATTGCAGTTTGTTGCTTGTGGGGCAGCAAAAGGTGGACCAACACAATATTAGGAAGGTGGTCTTAATGTTATGCCTGATCGGTGTATACGGTGTATACATATACATAATCTAAGTCGTATCCAATCACCCTATTGCATTACGCTTCCTCTCTGCTGATGTTGATCTCCACTCTGAGGAGAACACTGACTAATACACCCTCCTCTGACACGTGTGCAGTAGCCAACTGCATCTTTTCACCTGCACAAGCTGTGCATCAGCTTTGTGTATGGAGAGCCACACCCTGATCCTGATTGTCCCCTGTCTCTGTGCAGGCGCCATCAATCAGCCAGCAGGGGTTGTAATTGCATCAGTTATGCAACCCTGTCCAGCCAGTTGTTGTTTATGTAGGCAGATGGCAGAGCTATGTTTCGCTGAGTTTCGAAATGTCAGCTCTGGTGTGCTAGTGTGTTTTACAGCTGCATCACCAGATCGCAGGGTCAGCCATCATACAGCACCCCTGGAGAAGACAGGGTTAAGGGCCTTGCTCAAGGGCCCAACAGTGGCTGCATGGCAGAGTTTGGATTTAAACTCTGAACCTTTTATTTGATAGCCCAAAGCTCTACCCACTAGGCTACCACTGTCCCTTTACAAAAATGCGATTGTGGATAGGGTTCTTTAGTCTGGGAACTTGGCTGTATTATCAGCCAGCGCATGTTTATTCAACCTCCTGAGCACCAGTCCAGAAATACACTTGGAGCTTGCCTTCCTTGTGTCTTGAAAATTGATGGCTTAAGCTATTTTTGTACTCTTGCCTCTAAGCTCCCAAGCTACGATTGAGGTTTTGGCTATCGGACAGATTGGGACTGGTACATTGTTGGCTCTGTAAGCCAGAATCATTTTTTTTTAATGCAATACAGTGAGTTAAAGAAAGCTAATTGATGGGGTGCAACATTGGTATGTCATGGAAAAGCTTGCTGCATTTTGTATTAGTTGCATGAACAACAGAACATGTAGGACAACCAGACGTGGACTGTGGTGGAGAGATGTTCATCTAATCACTTGGGCACCAATCCAGAAAAGATTGATCATTAATCAGAAAATAGATATCTTGCTTACTTTGATTTTATTTTAAAAATCTGGTGGCTTAATTCAGAATGGACTTATGGCTCAAAGCTCTTTAGCTGCAGTTCAGACTTTGGGAATTGCCATTAGGAATTGATAGGGCTGGTCCATCGTTTATTGTCCAGTCAGCTAGTAAGGTGTCAGTTCAGAACCATGTGAATCAGCATTCTGTATCCCTTACAGCAGAACAAAAGCCACAAGGACTTGAAAGACTCCCCATTACACAGATCAGCCATAACATTAAAACCACCTCCTTGTTTCTACACTCACTGTCCATTTTATCAGCTCATAGAAGCACTTTGAGGTTCTACAATTACTGAATGTAGTCCATATGTTTCTCTGCATGCTTTGTTAGCTCCCTTTCATGCTGTTCTTCAATGGTCAGGACCACCACAGAGCAGGTATTATTTAGGTGGTGGATGTTTCTCAGCACTGCAGTGACACTGACATGGTGGTGGTGTGTAAGTGTGTGTTGTGCTGGTATGAGTGGATCAGACACTGATGGAGAATTTAAACACCTCACTGTCACTGCTGGACTGAGAATAGTCCACCTATTCTCAAATACCAAAAACATCCAGCCAACAGCACCTTGTGGGCAGCGTCCTATGACCACTGATGAAGGTCTAGAAGATGACCAACTCAAGCAGCAGCAATAGATGAGTGATCGTCTCTGGCTTTACATCTACAAGGTGGACCAACTAGGTAGAAGTGTCTAATAGAGTGGACAGTGAGTGGACACGGTATTTATAAACTCCAGCTGCGCTGCTGTGACTGATCCACTTATACCAGCACAACACACACTAACACACCACCACCATGTCAGTGTCACTGCAGTGCTGAGAATCATCCACCGCCTAAATAATACCTGCTCTGTGGTGGTCCTGTGGGGGCCCTGACCATTGAAGAACAGAGTGAAAGCAGGCTAAAAAAACATGCAGATGGTCTACAGTCAGTAATTGTAGAACTACAAAGTGCTTTTATATGGTAAGTGGAGCTAATAAAATGGACAGTGAGTGTAGAAACAAGAAGGTGGTTTTAATGTTATGGCTGATCAGTGTACATTTGTACAGAGATTTGACAGTTTTTGATCTAAATATCTCTAGACAACAGTGATTTCTGTCTTTAGTGTCTTTAGACCTGCACCTGTATAGATTAACATTTAAAGCTCTTCTCTCTAAACTTCTCTTTTTTTTTCTTTGCTTTTTCTCCGCACACCTTGGTGCCAAGTTAGAGGAAATTCTTTCCCCCCAGAGAGGGAAAAACGTTTTTGAAATTCTTTCTAACCCTCCCTCAACACCATGTAAGACAATTGAGCAATTTATCAGGAATGTGTTTGGTACCCAGAGAGCAAAAAGCCATTGCGCACTTGGTCTTGTTTTATGCTGATTAACGTGACCGAGACACATTGTTCTCATCTTTTTCTTTCTTTTTGCTTCTTTCATTTCTATTTCCCGTTAGAGGGGAGGTAGAGATGATGCTTCCAGCTATACTTAAGGTAACAAGCATAATCTAGAGTGTAATTGGCCCCACTTGTTTCTTTTTCAGACCCACTCACCATCAAAATGTGCTCATCAAAAGTAAGACTTGAAGCGAGAGAAGCGAATCAGCTTTCTAGTTGTGTTGATTTTTGGATGGAAATTTGGACAATTCCTTTTAGTCGACTCCTGTCCAGACTTTAGACTGATGCAAAGTCATCTATGCATCTATGTTTAAATAGTAGTAGTATAGTAGTATACTTTATTTGTCATATATACATATACAGGTGTACAGTACAAGGAAATTCTTTCTTCACATATCCCAGCTTGTTTGGAAGCTGGGGTCAGAGCGCAGGGTCAGCCATCGTACGGCGGTCCTGGAGCAGACAGGGTTAAGGGCCTTGCTCAAGGACCCAACAGTGGCTGCATAGCAGAGCCTGGATTTGACAATCTTCCGGTTGATAGCCCAAAGCTCTACCCACGGACTTAATGACTTAATCAATTACCAGTTTCACAGTTGAATTTGACTTAGAACTGCAGCACTTTCTGTAGGCTAGATACATCATTCAGAGTGATAGGGGAGTTGATGTATACACTGCTGAATACACACTGAGGGTATAAGATTACCCCTGTGTCAGAATTCAGCACAACTCCTGCACTCTTACTCCATATGGCTTGTGTGTGTTATCTTTGCAGCTCCGCTCTCAATGCAAATCATCTTTATACTCTGCATGCTTGGTGGGTAGCACTGTCACCTCACAGCAAGAAGGTCCTGGGTGCGATTCCCAGGTGGAGCGGTCCAGGTCCTTTCTGTGTGGAGTTTGCATGTCCTCCCCGTGTCTGCGTGGGTTTCATCCGGGAGCTCCAGTTTCCTCCTACAGTCCAAAGACATGCAAGTGAGGTGAATTAGAGATACAAAAATGAACTTGAACTGATGAATCTTGTGTAACCAGTAACTACCTGTCCTGTCATGAAGGTAACCAAAGTGTATGATGTTAAAATCCAAATAAATAAATTAATAAAATACTCTGCATGCTGCATAATCCGTATAGTTGAAGTATGTGGAGTTCCAGGCCACAGGGGGTGATTTACCGCTGTAGACCCCCAGCTGTGTGCTCTCTGGCTCTCACCAGTTCTATTTTGCAATGTTGCACTCTATCTCTCCTTCTCTGTTGAACACGAGCTTGTGTTACTCCCTCAGGAGCTGGAATAATTAGGCATTCGGGGTTGTGGTTTGGTTAGTTTGCTCTGGAATAATGTATGCTAAAATCTGTCCAAGAGAATACTTTGCTTATTGCGGGGGCTCTTAAAATATATGTGTTATTGTAGGTCACTGGTATAAGAGTTGACAGTCAAGGCCTGGACTGAAATATTAACACACATTGATTAATCTGAGTGAAACCATGTGGAATTTTGCTGAATTGACGCTCATGCTGGATTTTATTTTGATACTGATTTTTTGGTAAGTGATGTTTGAATTTTAGGGGCTGACAGATTTACATTACAGAGTATATTTAGAGAACAAACAAAACGGGTCACTTGATTCCCTAGTCTAGACTATTTTAACACTGTCAACCCTATTTCACTCAGTTGTCAGTCATGTTTAAATGCATGCATAGTTCATAAAGGGACACATCATATATTCTTTTTTTTTTTTTTTTTTTTTTTTGCTTATCTGTTTATGCTTTTTTTTCTTTTTTTTTTCTTTTTTTTTCCCAGTTTAGCGTAGTCAGTTCATCTTTTGCTCCTGGAGACTGGTCGTGCTCAAGGAGGGCATGCCTCACACTCCCCTTGACATGTGCGCTATCCTCAACCCCTTTTTATTCATCCATACCTTTCAAGCGACCCACATTATGTTCATAATTTTTATGTGACCCAGGCAACACAAACAATGCATCAATCTGGTCCCACTGTGGTTTACAAGATGTAACATAAAGCCTCCACAAGGTGGCGATCACGTACAATTTCATTTACTGTTTCTGTGGTGTTAAAATTTATTATTTTTTTCTGCAATCTATTTTGTTAGCTTTGTAAAACCCTGTTCTAGGCACATCTAACATGGCCTGCATGAATTAAAGCGATAACGCTAACTACCACACCTCACATCCACCAGAATGCTACAGAATTTCATCCTTTGTGAATTATCCTTTAGTCCTAGAGTGTCTGGGTCACACTGGTCTTACCAGAATTTAATCTGGTTAGTGATGGCTGGAAGGTTGCGCCCCATTCTGATGTGACAGTGGCCAAATTCCCCTTATTACGTAATGAACTGGGGAGTGGCTTCAGTCGCAACAGGTCTATGGACACTAATCTTGGTTTGATGATGAGTAATATTTAAAAGGTACTCAGTATGTTTCTTCGACCACTGGATGGCACTGTAGACCGCCATAGGATAAGCTGTATCGCGTGAAGATGTGGTGGGGGTGAGGACTTTAAAAAACAACAATAATCTAGCAAAACCAAGCAAATTTTTTTTTAAATACCTTTTTTTTTAGCTGAACTGGTTCTTAACATTCAGTTATCTACCTAATTGGGGTGAATTCCTCACTTTTGCAGTGTGCAGTTTGAGACAGGATCCAGCAGGGTGTGTGTACATTAGAATGTCCATTAATTAAGATGCTCTCTGCTTCAGTTCTACAGAAATCGACGACATGATCCGCAAGTCTACCAACCTGCTGCTCACACGCACCCTCAGTCACTGTCTACAGTATGCCATCAAGAAGAAGAATGTCGGGTTGGCTGAGGTGAGATGATTTCTGTGCTTTTATGAGTGAATGTCATGTTTTATGTAACACTTGGTTAGATTCGTGACACAACAGGTACTTACTGGTTACACTGGTTTAATGTCAAACACAGTCATGGACAATTTTGTATCTCCAATTCACCTCACTTACATGTCTTTCGACTGTGGGAGGAAACCGGATCTTCCGGAGGAAACCCACACGGACACGTGGAGAACATGCAAACTCCACACAGAAAGGACCTGGATCATTTCACCTGGGAACCAAACCCAGGACCTTCTTGCTGCGAGCCCGGTTCTCCATGCGTCACTCACTCTACACTGCAAGCTTGATCCAAATACTTAAGAGGGGTGCCCAGGTGGCGCAGCGGGATAATCCGGTAGCACACCAGTGCCGAGATTCTGAGCTTCCGGGTTCTAATCTTGGCTCTGCTACCGGTGGGCTGGGCGCCCTCTTGCAGGCACAATTGGCAAGTGCCTGCAGCAGACAGAATTGGTCTCCAGTCTGCAGGTTGGGAAAGACCATACTAAGAGGTGGGGTTATCAACTCAGGTTGCCTGTACAGAAAGTAGAGGAGCGCAGAGATTGGGGCATGGCTCTCTGTATGCGAAGTCGAACTCCCATGCAAATCCCTTGAAGTATGGGTGAATAAGAAGGGATTGGTGGACTGGGCACGTGCCGAAGGTGTCAAACATACACCTTCCTTGGAGGCCCTTGGGGTCCCCAGGAGCGATGGTAAAATTGGGAGAAAAAAAGGTAAAATGCATTAAAATAAATAAATACTTGAGCAACCGTTTAAACAGGTAGTCCTGTCTGAGTAAATCCAACTAGTCGATTCCCTTCTCATGTGTAACGCACAAAGCAGTTTCTTCACCTTTTTAACAAGTAACCATTCTAAATCCAGCAGCCCCTTCTTGTTCATCCTACCCTGCTCTGAGTGGAGCTGTGGCGCTCTCCTTTGAGTGTGTTTAGTCTGTCCCAGCCACAACGGATACAGAGACGCTCGCTTCCCGCTTCCTTTCAGCCCTGTTTATAATCGTGCCGAATTGAAAAATCAGCCGGGTGCCACAGATTGAGGAGAGTGGAGGACATGGGCTAAACACAGGGGGAAGTTTTGATTATGAGTATAAGGTAGTTCAGTAAAAGGACAGCCCTCTGCTTGCCCACTCGATGCTAACTCTCTCTAGTGGAAAACACTGCCGCTCCCTGCCCCTAATAAACACACACAGTGCACACACACACCCGCACACATCTCTGGGTTTCATGCCAGATCAGGTATCACAGACCTCCAGTCCCAGTCGTTGGCCGGTTGTGTGGAGGTGAGCAAGTATGACCTAGCCTCTGCGCTTGAGCTTCCCCCATGCCGGGTGTATGTAGCGAGCCTGGGAAAGGCCCCATCCTGATGTCTGGCCTAAATTAGCCCCGTTGCACCTTGTATGGCTGCTGACAGCCCTGGCCTGCCTTTGCACCCTGAACCCTGGCTTACTGACCGACTGGCTGAACCCAGATATGTCTGTGCTCTGCTTTTCTCTAACCCCACAGCACTGCGGGAGCACTTTTGGTGCCATCAAGTGTTCTGTTTAATGCATGGAGCACACCATGTTGTTTTTGGGCAGATTGTTTAGTCACAAAAAAATTGAGGGGCTTTTTGAGCCCAGATCAGTGACTCAAGTCAGAGCAAGCAAAGCTGACTCGAAATTGGGACGGCTTACTTTACTTGAAAGGGAAAGAACAGGTCAAACATACAATGTTATTCATAGTGTGTTCTTTAATATTGTGTGGTCAGTGCTCGAGTGGCACTAGTTTACCACCGATGAGATCCAGGTTCAGATCTCAGCTGTGCTATCACACGGCTGGGCGTCTACACATACACAATTGGCCGTGTCTGGTTGAATGGTCGAAGCTTTGCAATGGATTCTTGCCTTGCACCCAGTGTTACACTCACAGTGCCCGTCGCAACCCTGACCAGAATAAAACGGTTGATAAAAATGGGGACTGAAGTAAAAATAAATATTGCATTCTCTTACATAAATTTGTCAGTAAGTTTTTAAATAAATGCATTTTTACCCTCTTTTCTCCCGACTTTTTAGCGTGCCCAATTGCCCGATTGCGTCACGCTTCCTCTCCACTAATGCCGAACCCCGCTCTGATTTGAGGAGAATGAAGCTAACCCATGCCCACTCCAACACATGGGCAGCAGCCGTATGCATTTTGTCACCCACACTAGGCGAGTGCATATATGCGAATCAGCCTTGTGTATGGAGAGACACACCCTGATTCACACTCTTTCCCCACTTTATGTGCAGGCGCCATCAATCAGCCAGCAGAGGTCGTAGTGCATCAGTTATGAGGAATCCCTATCCGGCTTAATACCCCACCCCTAAATGAACAACAGGCCAATCGTTGTTCATGTGGTTGCTCAGCCCAGCCAGATGGCGGAGCTGAGATTTGATACGATGTATTCGAAATCCCAGCTCTGGTGCGCTAGCGTGTGTTTTTACCACTGCGCCACCTGAGCGGCCAACTAAATAAATATTTAGTACATTTAAATAAATATATATACAGTATATACAGTGTATCACAAAAGTGAGTACACCCCTCACATTTCTGCAGATATTTAAGTATATCTTTTCATGGGACAACACTGACAAAATGACACTTTGACACAATGAAAAGTAGTCTGTGTGCAGCTTATATAACAGTGTAAATTTATTCTTCCCTCAAAATAACTCAATATACAGCCATTAATGTCTAAACCACCGGCAACAAAAGTGAGTACACCCCTTAGTGAAAGTTCCTGAAGTGTCAATATTTTGTGTGGCCACCATTATTTCCCAGAACTGCCTTAACTCTCCTGGGCATGGATTTTACCAGAGCTTCACAGGTTGCCACTGGAATGCTTTTCCACTCCTCCATGATGACATCACGGAGCTGGCAGATATTCGAGACTTTGCGCTCCTCCACCTTCCGCTTGAGGATGCCCCAAAGATGTTCTACTGGGTTTAGGTCTGGAGACATGCTTGGCCAGTCCATCACCTTTACCTTCAGCCTCTTCAATAAAGCAGTGGTCGTCTTAGAGGTGTGTTTGGGGTCATTATCATGCTGGAACACTGCCCTGCGACCCAGTTTCCGGAGGGAGGGGATCATGCTCTGCTTCAGTATTTCACAGTACATATTGGAGTTCATGTGTCCCTCAATGAAATGTAACTCCCCAACACCTGCTGCACTCATGCAGCCCCAGACCATGGCATTCCCACCACCATGCTTGACTGTAGGCATGACACACTTATCTTTGTACTCCTCACCTGATTGCCGCCACACATGCTTGAGACCATCTGAACCAAACAAATTAATCTTGGTCTCATCAGACCATAGGACATGGTTCCAGTAATCCATGTCCTTTGTTGACATGTCTTCAGCAAACTGTTTGCGGGCTTTCTTGTGTAGAGACTTCAGAAGAGGCTTCCTTCTGGGGTGACAGCCATGCAGACCAATTTGATGTAGTGTGCGGCGTATGGTCTGAGCACTGACAGGCTGACCCCCCACCTTTTCAATCTCTGCAGCAATGCTGACAGCACTCCTGCGCCTATCTTTCAAAGACAGCAGTTGGATGTGACGCTGAGCACGTGCACTCAGCTTCTTTGGACGACCAACGCGAGGTCTGTTCTGAGTGGACCCTGCTCTTTTAAAACGCTGGATGATCTTGGCCACTGTGCTGCAGCTCAGTTTCAGGGTGTTGGCAATCTTCTTGTAGCCTTGGCCATCTTCATGTAGCGCAACAATTCGTCTTTTAAGATCCTCAGAGAGTTCTTTGCTATGAGGTGCCATGTTGGAACTTTCAGTGACCAGTATGAGAGAGTGTGAGAGCTGTACTACTAAATTGAACACACCTGCTCCCTATGCACACCTGAGACCTAGTAACACTAACAAATCACATGACATTTTGGAGGGAAAATGACAAGCAGTGCTCAATTTGGACATTTAGGGGTGTAGTCTCTTAGGGGTGTACTCACTTTTGTTGCCGGTGGTTTAGACATTAATGGCTGTATATTGAGTTATTTTGAGGGAAGAATAAATTTACACTGTTATATAAGCTGCACACAGACTACTTTTCATTGTGTCAAAGTGTCATTTTGTCAGTGTTGTCCCATGAAAAGATATACTTAAATATCTGCAGAAATGTGAGGGGTGTACTCACTTTTGTGATACACTGTATGTAACTAAATAACTAAATCTGATTTGTCTAGTTGGTTCAGATCATTGTAAACACAACTCACCTGGAGATGTCCTGTCACTGCCTGGAAGAGTTCATCTCCAACATCACCAACGTGCCTCCACTTACAGCTAACACCACCAAACTCTACGGCACCTCCACCTTCAAGGTAGGAAATGACCTGTTCACGTCTTTCTTTATTTGAATTGTGACACTGCTGATAAAATACAATACTAGATGTAAACTTATTGATATTAAATGTGCCGCTTTACAGCATTGGTTTCCAAATTTCACCACGCACATCACCCTCGTAAATAACTTGTCTCTTAAAGGCATCTCAGAGTTAAGAGTTAATTCGCGCACATATATGCCCATATGTTTGTAGGATGCGAGGCATGCAGCAGAGGAGGAGATCTACACTAACCTAAACCTGAAGATTGATCAGTTTCTACAGCTGGCTGATTATGATTGGATGGCAGCACAAGGAGGCAGTCAGGCCAGTGACTACCTGAGTGACCTCATTGCCTTTCTCTGCAGCACCTTCGCTGTGTTCACACATCTGCCTGTGAGTGGGTTTTGTTTTAATGACCTGCACATACACCAAAAGTGCTTGCTTAGCATTATTATGATGGCATTAGGCCGAATAGGCAAATGTATGTGAGTTTCCATTGATATTTTAGAGACAGGCATGTCATTCTTTATTGTTTTAGAGAGCTTACCTTGCATCGCAAGTCTTTTCAGGTTTTTCTATTTTAAAGTGAAATAACGAATGTACACTAGACGTTTTCACTCAGGAAATGATTTGTGATATACATGGTTGATATTATTGACACGTGATACTGGAATGATACATGGCTGCACTGACTGAGGCAGCTGATTCCAAACATTAGCATGGTTAATTTTTGTAATGTGTCATTACTGAAGCATGTGGAGAATTCTAAGATTTCTAAGACTTTATAATTAGGGCCCTACTAAATTCACGCTTAATGTCATGGACCTCGTTTTTTTAAAGAAAAGTGCCACATTTCACGGCAATCATTAAATTACACTCATAAATCAAATGATAAAATAAATGAAAGCTACAATACACAGCACAGCCTATTTTAATGGTTGAATGTTAAACCTATAACATCCAGCGACGGTGCGAGACCCTCCTCTGCATCCTCAGAATTGGTTGGGAGTTTTCAGAACTCAGTTACCCGAGTCGTGTTTTTAGCTGCTTTGGACTTCGACATCTTGGACAGTTTGACCAAGTGATTGCTAACTGAATTGCCGTAGGATTGCTAGTACCGCCTCATATTGCAAATTAACCACTAATAATGAGGCACTTGAACGCTATGCAAATGAAAAATCACAAAACACAAACCTTAAATTTTACATTGCACAGCAAATTGCATATTACACGGGAAAGGCTCATTTCACGGTCTGTGACGCAATTTTCACAGCCGTGAATTCGGTCGGGCCTTAATTATAACCATGTAAGTAACATGCATGTAAACTGTGTCTTGCATATGTAGGACCATAGTGTATAGTTTCTAAGGCTACTTTGCGTATTGAATTTAGCCACTATATGGTTTTAGGTGGACTTTTAAAAGGAGAACACAAGAGCATTTTCCAGTGTCTCTCTGTACTTCATAAAAAGCACAAATGGCAAACTGTAGTTTACCAATTTGTATATTTGCACCAGTGTTGTATTACCCAGTAAATGTGTAATCTGTGGGGGAAAAATGCTGACCTCAGATCAGATTAAAATCACAGAGATTACCTGCTACTAACTTATTACTCCTTCTTATCAAGTAAACAAAAAGGAGAAATGTCTGCAAATGTGTGTGGTTCAAAAGCAAGAGCCATTTCTTGTGTTAGCTCTCATTCATTTAAGAGCATCACATGACCAAGCTCATGAAGCTGTTAACCGACCCAAACAAATTTGTTGTTTGTGTTTTGTTATATGTAAAGGCCCCATAAAGTCCCATTTTCTTTTTTATTACATCATTATATTTTTCACATTTCATGTGATTTGCTGTGTGTATGTGTGTGTGTGTGTGTGTGTGTGTGTGTGTGTTTAACAAATTCACTGTCAAAAACAGGAGAGCCATGTTCTGCACTCCGCAATCATCCATTACTAGTGTGTGCGCCTCAACCAGACTGCAGATGTCACAATTGCACGTGAAACCTCATTGACCTTATTCCCTCAGTCACAGCCAATTGTGCTGGTTTAGACACCTGACCAGCTTAATCGCTCCACCTGGGATTCGAAGGAGTCCGTAAGATCTCTGTGCCACCCAAGCACCCCTGAAATGGTTCTCTCTGAATTCCCTGTCACTAGCTAAACCTGTCGGTGCTACACTATTATGTGCAAGTGTATCCAGGTTGTGTTCCAAAAAGCAGATCTCTTTGCTCCTTCCTCTAGACCCTAACCACATATTACGTAGAATGAATAAGTGATGGATACACATGTTTAACAGGACACATATAGAGGTGTGCCTGGATTAAAGGGAGGAAGACAGTATCTCAGTAAAAAATCTGCTAGTTACATACTTTAACTATGTAATTTTAAAATATAATTTAAAAGTAATAATCCACCCTTTTTAATTTATTTTCATTGGCCATGCTAATTTTAGATTACTGTGTAAATGTGTGTAAATTGGTGCTGTCCATATTTATTATATAGGCCCCCTATTGACTATCAGACATAGTGTGTTCATGTTCTGTATCGGCAGAACAAATTATGTTACTAAATGATTTTTTAGGAGCAAATAAGGCATTTTTCAGTTACGCTAGCTTGCCACCCTGAGACCTGGCTTAGAATCAGCAGTACTTTCGTCCAGCTAGGCACCTACACAGATGTGATTGGCTATGTCTGAGTAGAGTAAATGCCCTGTCCATGGTTTTTCTGCCTTGCACCCAGTATTCCCCGGTGAGCAGGTTAAACCCGATGTAGTGAACACTCTAAAAACGGTGTTTAAACCACCATTGACAATTTCTAATGAATCTTATTTTGATTTCAGGTGGTGTATTGTTTTAAATTGTGCTACATATTAGGGGTAAGAACGCATCACTGTGGTAATGTGAGGAATTATAATAAATTTAAGGTATTGCATATAGTTACAGGGTATTTAAAAACACAAGCAAAGTAATTACAGATGTTTAATCTAATTTAATATTAATATTTCAATGCATAATTGACCATCTCATTTGACCATCTCGGTCTTTTAACCTAAAACTTTCAATCTAAAAACATGTAGTGCTTTTATACCAAATAAACGACTCTCTAAATATGATGAGTATTCCTCTACAAAATAGCTTGAAATGCCTAGGACCACCCACTTTAGCAAGGTTACCTGGAACTGTAGTATTCCTAGTAGTCCATCGAGCCCCTTGATGTAAATTGGATTTTGGACACACTGCACTTGAACTCGGAGTTGAGGCTAAGTGGGATCACTGTGGTAAGAGGATTGGAAACCACAGTATAGGGCCTCTAAAGCCTCCTGGCTTAGCTGCCATGGAGCTAAACAGAAGTGCTTGTGTGACCCAGAGGTAGCGCATGTTGAGGAAGATCGTACCTTGTGGACAGCCTAGCCTTAACCTCTGACCTGAATCGGATTTAACACATACAAAAGCTCTGCGGCACTTTTCCCTTCTACAGGCCTCTGCTAAGCACTGTTCCTCACTAGATTAGCAGGACTCAGTAGTCCCAGTGCCAGAGCCGGCCCCTTGGGTTACACCAAGGCCTCTGTCCCCTCATAGAAGTGATGAAAGCTACTTCCAGTCACCCCCCTTTCTCCTCCTGTAATCTCCTAAATCTCACTTTGCCCCCTGACCCAGCTTTGGCTGCTTAGGGATGCTCCTTTTTTCAGCTCAGAAAAAAAATCAACCTGCACATTTCCGGCTGGTTTTGGAGGTGGTGCAGTGACTTCTTATTCCTTTAATTACCTGCACTTTTGAACATGGTTCAAAGTTTTGATTCATATTTTTGTTCATTTGTTTTTCTGGAGCTTGCTTTTTATTCCACTTGGGCTTGGTGTTTTCCCAGTCTGAAGGCATGCTTTGTGTAAAAGTTTCTCTTCTGTACCCATAATGCTAAGGCTGTTTTAAGCTTTAAACAAAGCGTAACCAAAAACTGTCGGAAATTAACAACTGAAAATCTGTAGCATACATGATTCTTAAGAAGAGTACGGTCGGCCAAGATTAATGAATGCAAATAGAGGAACAATGATAAAGCCATTATAGAGATTGAAGACCTCAAACAGAAGACAATAAACTGTAGAAACACCAGCTAATTAAGAAGTGGCACTGGCATGCACACTGTAATCTTAAAATTAGATTTTTGTTATATATTTAATTATGAAAAATAATTACCTCATGTATTTCAGTGTAATAAAGTATAATTGGTTGTCTTGAGAGGTAGAGTACATGCATTTATAAAAGATTCAAAGTAAAGACGTCTTTTCTTTACACCTTATGTCATGAATTAACCACACCCTATTCACAACATCAGTCATCAAATGTCACTGGTTTATGGCTCCTTTAAGGGCTGCTGTATAACATTAGCAAGTAGCGCCTCTCAGTGCCACAGCTGTGAACGTAATTATAGGTAATAATAATAATTGAATAGGGCGGCTCGGTGGCTCAGTGGGTAGCCCTGTCTCCTCTCAACAAGAATCATGGTTCGATCCCTAGGTGGGGCAGACCGGGTCCTTTCTGTGTGGAGTTTGCACGTTCTCCCCATGTCTGTGTGGGTTTCCTTCAGGAGCTCCGGTTTCCTCCCACAGTCTAAAGACATGCAAGTAAGGCGAACTGAAGATACAAAATTGTCCATGACTGTGTTTGACATTAAAGACATGAATGTAACCAAAGTGTGTAAAACATGACGTTAAAATGCAAATAAATAAATAATAATTGTATGTAATAATATAAAAATAAAATAAAAAGTAATTGACCTTTATGTAACCAAAGTGTGTAAAACATGACGTTAAAATGCAAATAAATAAATAATAATTGTATGTAATAATATAAAAATAAAATAAAAAGTAATTGACCTTTATGTAATCGAAGTGTGTAAAACATGACGTTAAAATGCAAATAAATAAATAATAATTGTGTGTAATAATATAAAAATAAAATAAAAAGTAATTGATCTTTATGTAATCGAAGTGTGTAAAACATGACGTTAAAATGCAAATAAATAAATAATAATTGTATGTAATAATATAAAAATAAAATAAAAAGTAATTGACCTTTATGTAACCGAAGTGTGTAAAACATGACGTTAAAATGCGAATAAATAAATAAATAATAATTGTATGTAATAATATAAAAATAAAATAAAAAGTAATTGACCTTTATGTAACCGAAGTGTGTAAAACATGACGTTAAAATGCAAATAAATAAATAAATAAATAATAATTGTATGTAATAATATAAAAATAAAATAAAAAGTAATTGACCTTTATGTAACCGAAGTGTGTAAAACATGACGTTAAAATGCAAATAAATAAATAGTAATTGTATGTAATAATATAAAAATAAAATAAAAAGTAATTGACCTTTATGTAATCGAAGTGTGTAAAACATGACGTTAAAATGCAAATAAATAAATAATAATTGTGTGTAATAATATAAAAATAAAATAAAAAGTAATTGATCTTTATGTAATCGAAGTGTGTAAAACATGACGTTAAAATGCAAATAAATAAATAATAATTGTATGTAATAATATAAAAAAAAAAAAAAAAGTAATTGACCTTTATGTAACCGAAGTGTGTAAAACATGACGTTAAAATGCGAATAAATAAATAAATAATAATTGTATGTAATAATATAAAAATAAAATAAAAAGTAATTGACCTTTATGTAACCGAAGTGTGTAAAACATGACGTTAAAATGCAAATAAATAAATAAATAAATAATAATTGTATGTAATAATATAAAAATAAAATAAAAAGTAATTGACCTTTATGTAACCGAAGTGTGTAAAACATGACGTTAAAATGCAAATAAATAAATAATAATTGTATGTAATATAAAAATAAAATAAAAAGTAATTGACCTTTATGTAATCGAAGTGTGTAAAACATGACGTTAAAATGCAAATAAATAAATAATAATTGTATGTAATAATATAAAAATAAAATAAAAAGTAATTGACCTTTATGTAACCGCAGTGTGTAAAACATGACGTTAAAATGCGAATAAATAAATAAATAATAATTGTATGTAATAATATAAAAATAAAATAAAAAGTAATTGACCTTTATGTAATCGAAGTGTGTAAAACATGACGTTAAAATGCAAATAAATAAATAATAATTGTATGTAATAATATAAAAATAAAATAAAAAGTAATTGATCTTTATGTAATCGAAGTGTGTAAAACATGACGTTAAAATGCAAATAAATAAATAATAATTGTATGTAATAATATAAAAATAAAATAAAAAGTAATTGACCTTTATGTAACCGCAGTGTGTAAAACATGACGTTAAAATGCGAATAAATAAATAAATAATAATTGTATGTAATAATATAAAAATAAAATAAAAAGTAATTGACCTTTATGTAATCGAAGTGTGTAAAACATGACGTTAAAATGCAAATAAATAAATAATAATTGTGTGTAATAATATAAAAATAAAATAAAAAGTAATTGATCTTTATGTAATCGAAGTGTGTAAAACATGACGTTAAAATGCAAATAAATAAATAATAATTGTATGTAATAATATTAAAAAAAAAAAAAAAGTAATTGACCTTTATGTAACCGAAGTGTGTAAAACATGACGTTAAAATGCGAATAAATAAATAAATAATAATTGTATGTAATAATATAAAAATAAAATAAAAAGTAATTGACCTTTATGTAACCGAAGTGTGTAAAACATGACGTTAAAATGCAAATAAATAAATAAATAAATAATAATTGTATGTAATAATATAAAAATAAAATAAAAAGTAATTGACCTTTATGTAACCGAAGTGTGTAAAACATGACGTTAAAATGCAAATAAATAAATAATAATTGTATGTAATATAAAAATAAAATAAAAAGTAATTGACCTTTATGTAATCGAAGTGTGTAAAACATGACGTTAAAATGCAAATAAATAAATAATAATTGTATGTAATAATATAAAAATAAAATAAAAAGTAATTGACCTTTATGTAACCGCAGTGTGTAAAACATGACGTTAAAATGCGAATAAATAAATAAATAATAATTGTATGTAATAATATAAAAATAAAATAAAAAGTAATTGACCTTTATGTAATCGAAGTGTGTAAAACATGACGTTAAAATGCAAATAAATAAATAATAATTGTATGTAATAATATAAAAATAAAATAAAAAGTAATTGATCTTTATGTAATCGAAGTGTGTAAAACATGACGTTAAAATGCAAATAAATAAATAATAATTGTATGTAATAATATAAAAATAAAATAAAAAGTAATTGACCTTTATGTAACCGCAGTGTGTAAAACATGACGTTAAAATGCGAATAAATAAATAAATAATAATTGTATGTAATAATATAAAAATAAAATAAAAAGTAATTGACCTTTATGTAACCGAAGTGTGTAAAATATGACGTTAAAATGCAAATAAATAAATAAATAAATAATAATTGTATGTAATAATATAAAAATAAAATAAAAAGTAATTGATCTTTATGTAACCAAAGTGTGTAAAACATGACGTTAAAATGCGAATAAATGACCGCTCCAATGGCGCAGCGGTAAAAACACACGCTAGCACACCAGAGCTGAGATCTTAAATACATCATATCGAATCTCAGCTCTGCCATCCGGCTGGGCTGAGCGGCCACATGAACAACGATTGGCCTGTTGTTCATATAGGGGTGGGGTATTAAGCTGGATAGGGACTCCTCGTAACTGATGCACTACGACCTCTGCTGGCTGATTGATGGCTCTTGCACAGAGGTGGGGAAAGAGTGTGTTGATCGGGGTGTGTTTCTCCATACACAAGGCTGATTCGCATATTCACAAAAAGTAATTGACCTTTATTTAGGGGTCCTTACTCTAGTCTTTTGCAGACCTCTACAGTAAATAAACTAATTTGTCACACTTTTTAATACCACAAATTTACTTCTTTTGTTACAGCAGAGCAGCTGCATTGAAGCTTCATCATATTTGACGACTAATTGCTTCAGAAGTGTGTGGCAAACCTTAACACTTCTGTTTTCCTGCCTCACTATAGTTACCATGCAAATGCTTTGAAAGCCAGTTCCAATTAAAGCACAAATCACGCAATACCGTGCTTGACCTTTCCATTATTCTACCACAAAACCAGCTGCAACACCTTAAGGAAACCTTCAGGGTAGACCAAGTGTGAAACACTTTGCATGGCAGAACAGGAAAATAGTGGTCAGCAGAACTTATGTGTGATTCCTTTAAAACAGTCATATATTTGAGCTAAAAACAGTCCCTTTCCTCCTGCTCTCTTGTTTTCAGGGCAGTCCTATAGAGCACGCCAGACTGCCGGTGAGTACAGCTGCAGTGTGTGC
The DNA here is from genome assembly GCF_030014385.1 of Trichomycterus rosablanca. Taxonomy (NCBI): domain Eukaryota; kingdom Metazoa; phylum Chordata; class Actinopteri; order Siluriformes; family Trichomycteridae; genus Trichomycterus; species Trichomycterus rosablanca. The sequence continues at coordinate 32,386,737 of NC_085991.1, read as the reverse complement.
TGAATTCTGCCGTAACCATGATTGAGTCATGATTGCAGTGTTGTACTAGCGCATGTTGTTGTTGTGACGGCTCGCACTCTAGTTCTGACTTGTTACTGAGTTGTTGTGTGTTGTGATTAAACGGTGCTTGCATTGTGTTTATTTTGGTTGACTTAATATGCTGCTTTGGGATCAAATTTAAGGTTGGCTTTTGATGCCCTAATGACTATGTATTATTAACCTTGGCCCATAGAGACCCATTTGGTAATGGACTGAGACCCATTTTAAACTAAAGCATTAGCTGACATTCACTCAAGCCTCTGAAAACAGTATGCCAGCTGTTTCTGCCACTTCGGAAGTGTCTAAAACAAATGAACAATCACTAGTGGAATACTACTGCTATTGCCTAGATGACTATGGGTCTGTCTGAAAACCTAGTGAGCTGCCTTGTTGCTTACTGCCTACCTAGGCAGCTGCCTAAGCAGAGAGGATTCTAATATGACGTCAACTTATAAAGCAGATTATTTGGACGCACTACTTAAACAGCGATTCCGGCGATTACGTCACCAATGTTTCGCTTACTAAGATAACACAGTTAGCCTCAGGCCATTCAAACCAATGGCCTGAGGCGGCACAACCTGCTAGCATGCCAGCTAACATCTTCTGTGTACCGAAAATGGTTAAAATGTCACTGACAAGCCCGAATTTGCAAATAAATACACTTGTAAACCTTTATGAGCTCAGTGGGCTGTCGTCTCACAGCAAGAAGGTTCTGGGTTCGATTCCCAGGTGGAGCGGTCCAGGTCCTTTATGTGTGGAGTTTGCATGTTCTGCCCGTGTCTGCGTGGGCTTTCTCCGGGAGCTCCGGTTTCTTCCCACAGTCCAAAGACATGCAAGTGAGGTGAATTGGAGATACAAAATTGTCCATGACTGTGTTTGACATTAAAGACTTGAATCTTGTGTAACCAGTAACTACCCGTCCTGTCATGAACTTAACCAAAGTGTGTAAAACATGACGTTAAAATGCTAGTGAGAAAAGTTGTGCTGCACTGAATCCTGGGACTATCTTCACTGCTAAGGAAGCATCGGATGCTCCCTCATCATTCAGTCAGTTTATCGCTTCAAAATAAGGCACCGTAGTAGGCAGCATTTTAAGGCATCTAAGAAATCGGACAGCCTTCTTCTCGGGAGAGCTTGCCTAGGATGACGTAAATTGCTGACTGTGTAGAGAGCTCACTAGGTTTTCAGACAGACCCAATAGGTTGACCAGAAAGTACTGCATGTCAAATACTGCTTTCAGGAGCTACATGTGCACAGGAAGGCTAAGTTTGCAAGAGAGACACAGTAGGATCTATACTTAATGGTCAAAAGGATGTGGACAGTAAGCTTAGGAGCAGTCCATCGCATGTCCAGCCATTGGCATTAAGATGGAAACCCCCTCACCTCACCCCGCTCTGCTCCCACCAGTGTCTATAACAGCCTTCACTCCTCTCAGAACGTGTTTTAGTTAAGGCTCTGCGCAGGGCACTAAAGGTGCAGAAACTGAATGAGCCATCTTGATGTCATGAAGCTAAAAACATACACTGATCAGCCATAACATTAAAACCACCTCCTTGTTTCTACACACACTGTCCATTTTATCAGCTCCACTTACCATATAGAAGCACTTTGTAGTTCTACAATTACTGTCTGTAGTCCATCTGTTTCTCTGCATGCTTTGTTAGCTCCCTTTTACGCTGTTCTTCAATGGTCAGGACTTCAAAGTACCACTACAGAGTAGGTATTACATGGTGGTGGTGTGTTAGTGTGTGTTGTGCTGGTATGAGTGGATAAAACACAGCAGCGCTTCTGGAGTTTTTAAACACCTCACTGTCACTGCTAAATAATACCTGCTCTGTGGTGGTCCTGACCATTGAAGAACAGGGTGAAAGCAGGCTAAAAAGGTATGTAGAGAAACAGACTACAGTCAGTAATTGTAGAACTACAAAGTGCTTCTATATGGTAAATGAAGCTGATAAAATGGACAGTGTGTGTAGAAACAAGGAGGTGGTTTTAATGTTATAGCTGATCAGTGTATTTCTATAGTATAATTGATTATGTAAACCTGTCGGCAATGGGTATGGCCGCAAAAAGAGTGAGTAGTTAGAACGGATCTGCACATACATGACCAAATAAGAGTTTTAGGTTATTGTGGCTTCATTTATGTTCTGTATATAGTGACTTAAATGTGTCTAACAACTATTTAATACAAATATTAAACATTTTTGTGAGCTCAGCTTACACCGATAAGGCATAACATTATGACCACCTTCCTAATATTGTGTTGGTCCCCCTTTTGCTGCCAAAACAGCCCTGCAACTGTGATGCACTGTGTATTCTGACACCTTTCTATCAGAACCAGCATTAACTTCTTCAGCAATTTAAGCTACAGTAGCTCGTCTGTTGGACCTTCACTCTCCACGCGCATCAATGAGCCTTGGCCTCCCATGACCCTGTCGCCAGTTCACCACTGTTCCTTTCTTGGACCACTTTTAATAGATACTGACCACTGCAGACTGGGAACATCCCACAAGAGATACAGTTTTGGAGATGCTCTGACCCAGTTGTCTAGCCATCACAATTTGGCCCTTGTCAAACTCGCTCAAATCCTTACGCTTGCCCATTTTTCCTGCTTCTAACACGTAAAGTTTGAAGATAAAATGTTCATATATCCCACCCACTAACAGGTGCTGTGATGAAGAGATAATCAGTGTTATTCACTTCACCTGTCAGTGGTCATAATGTTATGCCTAGTCTGTGTATTAAATTGTGCTTGACCATTATAAAGGAGAGTGGCACTTTATTTCAATTTAAAATCCAAATACAATGTTTAAGAATAGCTGACCCTAGCTGTATAAATATTATTCATGTGCTCACTTTGTTGTCTAGACTAGCGATGAAAATGTCTTACATTAAAAAATGGTTTTTGGTTGAATGATTGAAGCCCTGTGATGGATTGGCGCCCTGTCAAGGGTATTCCTGCCTTGCGCCCAGTGTTTCCCAGTGAAACCCCAGTGTTATTATTGTTATTATGATTGTTAAATAAAATGTAACAATGAAAAAACAAACATATACATTACAGATTATACATTTATTATAGGGCAAATATGTGGCAGCTAAATTGCTAACTGACTCAATGGTGAATTATTTCCATATGAATGGTTCTTTTTACAGGGATGAATTTCCAATGCTTTGGCAACTTTGTTTTCAAATCTCTAGCAACAAAGCTGGTGTTGATAACCTGTTAGAGACAGTTTACTGTGGCTAATGTTTTGTCAGCAGGTTGAAGTTATGTTAAAGAGTGGATGTGGTAAGAGAGGAGAAAAAAAACCACTCTCAGTCATAGCGGACTTATTTCAGGTGAAAACTCTTCACTCTTAATGCACACATGGCTGCAGCAGTAACTGTTTCCTAAACAGTTCAGGACAGCTTCTGAGTCAGACAGACTCAAACCGGATTAAATCTCCTGCTCTTGGCAGGCGGTTGTGAAACGTGCAGTCCGGCAGAGCGGAGTCCTGTCTGTGCTCCGAGTTTATGACTGAGGGTTTTATAGAACATGCAGTGCACGCAAGGCCCTTAACTCTCAATTGCTTAGACAATATACTGTCACTGTACTGCAAGTCGCTTTGGATAAAAGCACCTACTAAATGCTGAAGATGTAAATGTAATGTTCAGGTTCCTTTCGATGTTCACAAGTCACAAAATACAAGTCCGAGTCAAGCCACGCGTCTTTAGGCTAGAGTCCGATAGTACAAATCTCTGATTTGTACTATCAGTTTTTTTATAGTGTGTACCTTCATTGTTGTATAATGCTACTGTGACTTTATTTGTCTGTGTTTTAAGGGCAGCATGTTTTAAGTGATACAGCATGGTGGTTCACTTCTAATATAGAAACTAGATAAATTATCATTTTTGTGTGTTTCTTGGTATAATATGCATTTGGATTAATCTGCTGTCATCATTAAAGAGCATTTTAGTAAAATAAATATGTACCCAAACACACACACACAAACTAGCAGTAGAGGTTTGTTGAATTATGACTGGTAGTAATGAGACCGCAGAAGTAGTGTTCTGTGTATGTCTAATGGCAAGACCTCACACATTTATGTGCGTTTATGTTAGTGCAGAGGCCAGTGGGACATTTTAGCTTTGACACACAGAAGAGAAGGCCTTCATTTGTCATATATACATCTACTTCACATATCCCAGCTTGTTTTTTTTTTTTTTTTTTTTTTTTGGAAGCTGGGGTCAGAGCGCAGGCTCAGCCATTGTACAGCACTCTTGGAGCAGACAGGGTTAAGGGCCTTGCTCAAGGGCCCAACAGTGGCTACATGGCAGAGCTGGGATTTGAACTCTCAACCTTTCGTTTGATTCTCAAAGCTCTACCAACTAGGCTACCACTAAACGTATGACCTGCGACTTTGTATTTTGGAATCATTAATCTGAGGAACCTCAATTTAATGGACTAAAAAGGGGGAGCACTCGTCTGTAAACTGCAGCTGTCCGAAACAGCTAGGTTTTTTTCCAGGGGGTGTATATAAATATACAGAAACATGGCACTAAAGTCCACAAAAGTGCTAAACATGCACATATGATAAACAGTAAAATAAACAACGTAAATAGTTATATAAATATGTAAGGTAAAACCACTACATTTCATTTAATACTCTGCATAGTTCTTATTTAGACGTACGTATATCACTCAGTGGCTGTATCTTCACACCATATTCCTCACAAACGCAAGCACAAACACCGCTTTCCACTTTCTTAGTAAGTTCTAACTTTTTAGCAATACCTAGATGCACCCTCTTTTGCTTACCAATTCCCTGGTCTTTCAAAGCCATAACTAAGCACTAGAACTTGCAAAAATCGAGCATAAAACACTGAGAAAAAGGCGAGAACAAAGCGAGCCTCTCGACAAAACAAAGCCTATTACTCATGTAAACAGAGATAGGTGCACTGGTTGGTGGACAGTTACTGAAGTACTGTTCTTGGTGCGCTTCTCGCAGGAATTTTAAACAATCGGACTGGACATTTGGCTTTCCAGATTTTCCAAATTTGTATAATCGAGGTTTCACTGTATAATTTTTTAGACTTTCCCCAAATGAATTTTGTTAGACATCCCTGGTACTATAGGGTTTACTGTGTTTTTAATTCCTGGCCTTGGAACACTTATTGCAAGGTGGGAACACACCCGGGATAGGGTGACACCCAAAACACATCGCAGCGTTCTTCACCCCTCATTTTCTTTTTTTTTTATTATTTATTTATCTGTCTTGTTCCCTTGTACTGTCCTCCAGTAATACGTTCTCTGTGGTCTGTTTATTTTCACAGTCGTGTGCAGTCGAGTGCTTTTTAATGACGGCTTTGATGAGTTCTTCTCTAACTAAGCACACTGGCTACCTCTTGCTCACTTAGTCCCTCTTTCTTGCTCGTTCTCTCACTTTCCGACAGTGCCGCAGGCTAATTGTTAACATGCCTCTGCCCCTCAAGTCTAACACAAATGCGCTACTGTGAGTGGGATGTGCCATGCTAAGCCCTGTGTGAAACCGTGCCCCCAAAAACCTGCACATGCACACACAACTACTCCTTTCAACCAAGACTGTGTCTACTCAGATCAGCAGATCAGGTCTCAGGGGACCAGCAGCGTTCCACTCTAATCCAGACAGCTAGTACATTGTGCATGGTTTTGCATGTTTCATTGGATGTCAGCATGGACGGTTCTGCTTGTGACTAATACATGCTCTATACATTTACTGTATGCATGTCTTGTGTTATTTTCATGTGTAATAAAAGCATGCCGAATTCTGTTCTTTGAATATATAGTGAAGGTTATGAGCCACAGGTGGTGATCACTTAAGAATTTTTGGACACCCAGAAAAAATAGGTAAAAAGTCACTTTTCAATTTTGGTAGTTCAGACAATTAAACTTTTAGTACCTGGTGGACAAGTGACTGAGTGCCACATGATTCAAACTCAAGGCCTGGCGGCTAAAACTAAAAAAGAAGCTTTCTGCCCTATTTTCCAATGAAACTTTGGAAAAAAATTATTGAAATGGCACACTGTACACTACTCCCTTGTATTTTCACTGCTGATCACATTCAGAGCAACATAGTTAACATCAAATTTTAAAATGTGGCACTAATGTGAACTGCACATACAGATCCAAGTCACCAGTTTATTTATAAAGGGAGTAAAAGAAAAAAGTGGATGAATGAAGAGTTGAGAGATTGAATAAATAGTATTTGCAGATACAAATAGTTGTAGCCTAGCAGTTAAGGTACTGGACTAGTAAGCAGAAGGTTGCTGGTTCAAACCCCACCACTGCCAGGTTGCCACTGTTGTGCCCTTGAGCAAGGCCCTTAACCTTCATTCGCTTAGACTGTATAATATAAGTCGCTTTGGATAAAAGTGTATGCTGAACATGTAAATGTAGATTAACTTGATGAATCTTGTGTAACCAGTAACTACCGTTCCTGTCATGAATGTAACCAAAGAGTGTAAAACATGACGTTACAATCCTAAGAAATAAATAAATGAATAATACAGAGAAGTGAGTGTGTTTTGCAGCACTTATGATCAATTGATTTGGAATGAATATTATATTTAGGTTTGGTCTGTACATACAGATCCAAGTCACAGATCCAAGAGGTTTTTGTTAGGAGGTAAGGGGGCTTAAAATGATCAAGAACATGTAAATAATACAGTTGACATCAGTACAGTACATAGAAATATACAATAATCTGACCTTTGGAATTGGAAAGCCAAAATGATCTTTACAGATAGTGTATTTGAATAGTACATTTAGGTTTAGTTATTTTCAGATGCTTTCAATTTGGACAGGAGACAATCAATTTATATCCTTAATCTGATCACCACTTTGCCACTTTGGTCACCCGTCAGATGTCTGTGAAGAAGCCCAGCCGATAGCACCTGTGAGATTCAAATCTGCATTCGAAGGTGTATGCATAAACTAGGAAGATGGAATGCCTTTGTCATATAAACATATACATATATACAGTACAATTAAATACCTTATCTTTTTTTCTGCGATCAGAGCGCAGGGTCAGCTATATATATATTTTTTTTTTCAATATGAATTCATCAAAAACAGAAATGTGTTGGATTTAGAAGTAATCTCTGGGTCAACACTTTGTAAGCTTTACACACCTGGATTTACTTGAGCTCTGTCAGATTGGATGGACATTTGTAACAGCTTGAGCTTTAGCAGAGTTGTTGTTCTGCTGAAAGGTGAATCTTTGCCTCATTCCCAGGTCTCTTGAGATCTCTATCCATTTTGCCTTTGACCCTGACCAGTTTTCTTATCCATGCTCGTAAAAAACATCCCCACAATTTAATTCTGCCTTCATTATGAAAGGGTGTTTTTAGGGTGATGAGCAGCATTGGGGTTTCTCCCAAATGTAGCACTCTGCAGCTAGGCCAAAAAGTTCAGTTCTGGTTATATTAGACAAGTCTATAATGTTTAAAACATTTAAATAAAGGCTTTCTTTTTAATATGAACAATTCCCTTTTTTCTTAAAGAAGCTGACTATGAAAACTAGCCATGAGGTAGTCACTGGTGTGCCATAGTCTTTTTCATTTTTGGGAAAAGTTTGGAATATTTTTTTATTGCCAAACCCTGATTTATACTTGTTCAGAACTCTGACAGAACTCTGACGTGGGTTGTTTAGGTCTGATCTCACCGTTTTTTAGTCTTCATGGACCAGGTGTATTTATTTTAAGATGAAGTGACACTTTAATTACATGCAAGTGGAACCAATTGAAATAATTATGGGATTTCTGAAGACACCTGGTTCCACCTGAACTAATCTAGGGGATTTAAAGCAATGGAACTGATTACTTATGCAATCACAATTTAGTTTTTATTTGTATTTCCACCCATGTTTTAAATTATGGCCTTTATTATGTTCATGAGATTTGTTATTGTTGGTTTGGTATTTATTAGTGGTTTATTATACATAATTCCAATTCCAGGTTGTAGAGTGCTGTGAATCTGTCCCCTTCTGATGCTCTCTTTTTTTTTTTTTTTTTAGCTTTTAAACAAAGTAAAATATCAAACACCTTTTTAATAAAAACAATCTATGCAACACATTTATCACCAAGAAAAAATAAAGCCCTTCTTAAACTTGATAACTGGCTATGCCGTCTTAAGCAACAACTGCAATCAAATGCTTTTAATAACTTTTTTATACAGTTCCCCCCCCAATTTTTCTCCCAGTCTATTTTCATTACTTTTGACAAGTCACGTAGCACTGATGCTGCAAAGCGTCCCCACATCATCACAGTCTCCCCACCATGCTTGACTACATCTTCCTCAAAGCTATTTTCATTACAGACAATTATGTCAAGATGCTTGAGTGTCGTCAAAATGTCTAATTTTGTTTTTGCACTGGTGTTTGCCAGGCAGCTTTCCCACGTGTGCTATTTTGCAAGCCGTAGCCTAGTGGTTAAGGTACTGGACTAGTAATCAGATGGTCGCTCGTTCAAGTCCCACCACTGTCAGGTTGCTGCTGTTGGGCCCTTGATCAAGGCCCTTAACCCTCAATTGCTCAGACTGTGTACTGTAATTGTAATGCAAGTTGCTTTGGATAAAAGCGTCTGCTAAATGCTGAAAATGTAAATGTAAAATCTTTGTGGGCAATTGTAGTCTAGTGGTTAAAGTACTGGACTAGTACTCAGAAGGTTGCTGGTTCTAGCCCCACCACTGCCAGGTTGCCACTGTTGGGCCCTTGAGCAAGACCCTTAAACCTCAATTGCTTAGACTGCATACTGTCACAGTACTGTAAGTCGCTTTGTATAAAAGCGTCTGTTAAATGCTGTAAATGTAAATAATTGTAAATGTAAATTTTGCCAGTTTCTTTCTATTGGTGACATCATAAATGGTAACCTTAATAGATGCCAGCAAGGCCAGTAGTTCCCTAACAGTTGGTTTGGGTTCTTTTGTGGTTCCGCTGAGTAGTGGAGATGCTTTGAGTAAAAATATGGTAACTCTATGGCTCTAATAATAAACAGCATGAAGCAATGGACCCAACCTTACTCGTTTCAGCAGTTCAAGCTGCTGCTGGTGGTGGAATAGTATGCAAAATGCTTTCTTGACACACAGTGCACCCTTCAATTCTAATCGAGCATTGTTTGAATGGCACAGCTTATCTAAGAATGATTGCTGACCGTCTTCGTAACCACAATGTATGCATCTCCTGACAGCTACTTCCAGCATTATAATAACAAAGCACCATGTCACAAAGTCTCTTTAAACTCATCTTGTTCACAAAATGCAAAAACTTCTTCTGCAGCAGTAACAGAATCTTCTGTTTTATCCAGTCTTAAAAAATAGTCCCATTCATTTACCTGATGAAATCTCTTTATATTAGCTGCCTTTAGTTTTGTGTTTTGCTGAACTGGCAAATTTATTTGACACTCAGCTTTGCAGGTCATGCTTTCTGCTTTCCAAGGACCCTGACTGAAACAAAAACACAGATTTTTTCTGTAATTTATCTGTGAATTTTCCTTTGCACTTGGACGTTTTTAAGAGAAGTGTGGGAAGGCGGAATCTAATGCCAAGTTCACACTAAACGACTTTCCAAGTCGTCAGGTCGCTGTACAGTTCACACTACACAACTGGATCTCTTGTAATCGGGAGTCTTTCAAGTGGGTGTGGCTTTCACACTACACGACTGATCAGCGATAGGGGGTTTCACACTACACGATCTATCACCAACTGGAATCGCAGGCAAGCTTCTCTGGTCTCCCAAACTAAACAACAACAAAAACACACACGAGAAGTGATGAGGGGTTTAATGCTACCATGTCCAAAATGCACGTCAACAAGTAGAGAGTGATCAAAGTGTTGTGTGCTGATGTGCAGCGTAAAATCAAGGAAAAAATAAATGAATCTGAGTGGATTTGGCTACGCGAACAGCATGGATTATTCTATAGTGAGTTGGTGTTATAGTGACAAATATTTTTTGCAGTGCAACGTTGGTGTTATGTTTTGTAGAGAACGATAAGGTCAGAAATACTGTATAACGTGTGTGTGCTGTTTTCTGATATAAACTATATTATGCCCCTGTCCCACCTTTTTACACCTCCTCCCCTGTGTTTCCCCTCACCCCGTATCTTGCGTTCTCATTGGCTGTTTGACATAGCACTTATTGCCAGTCAGGCAACTCAGAATCAGATATTTGACAAGCTAGATATCTCTTTTCGGTCGGATCGAGTTGTTGAGTAGTTCACACATAGCTATTTAGAGTGGAGTTTCGAACTCAGAGTTGCTCCCGGCCGGCAAATCTAGCGCTGACCAGTCGCCGAGCGAAAGTCATGGCAGAAATTGTGTAGTGTGAACTAGGCATAAGGAAAACGGTGAAATCAGTGCAAAAACATGCAAAGAATAGCGCATGCAGACTACAAAAGACGACTCAAGGACATTTTTGATGATTTAGAATTCCCGGCCAGGCGCATTTTTTAGGTCCAAAAAGAGGACATGTCTGGGGGAAATAAGAGGACGTACGGTCACCCTAGTTTTAAGATTTTGGTTACTGTCCTCTCCAGTGTGAAACCTGTACACAAGCGTTAGACATACCAAATCATTAAACCCCTCACTCCAGTCAGACCGGATGAGCCGAGCTCGTGAGTGATTACAATGGCCTCGGCAGGAGACAGGTACTGGTGTGTTTTCATCCTACAAGGAAAAGAAACAACAAACAGTCACTATTGCTGTGGCCCTCTTGATTTATTACAGCTATTAAGAATGCAGAGAGCGGCGGCCGGAAAACAAGCGTGTTTATTTTTTAATCACTGCAGCAGCGCACAGGAACCCTAATCATCTGTAATCGCCTAGTTAGCTCTGAAAGTGCTTTAACCTGATTAGAGGCTGACTGGATTAGACCACATCGCGAGTGCGTGTGTATGAATGAAAGCGGTATGTGAGAGACTGACAATCTGCGGTGGGTTTGATCAATTCTCAGCACTCATCTACACCCGCTGATAAACAAACCAGTCGTGTTGAATGAGAAAGATGCTGAATGTAACATGTCAGTTAGCACCGAACATCTGGATTAATTGGCATTCAAATGTGGCAGGATCAGTACAAGCCAGTCTCATTTTTAATTTTTTTTTTTATCCTCCCGTCATGTTTTATTGTCTCGTCTGGTTCACTGATTGAACTCATTTGGTTCCATAGCTGGTGCTCGCTGTGTGGACACACGGGTGTAAGTTTGTTTGGGCATGTGGATTTGTGTATATGTTTGTGCTGAATCATAAGTCAGCATGATTATGCACACAGTGGGATTTCACTCTGATGAAAGGAACATCAGGGTTGAAGTTTTTCTCCTGTCCGATCATAAAACATTTGTTTATTTGAACATGCCCGGTCTCGGAAATAAGCATTTGTCCATATGTATATACAAAACTACACTCTATTAAATAAGACTGTTATTTGAAGAGAAACAGTAGGGGAACCGTGTATAACAGTGTTTCATTCTGGTCAGGGTTGCGGTGAGGCCAGTTTTTCTACAGAATACTAGGCACAGCACACCAGTCCATCACGGGGCCTCAACCACCACCAACCTCCAGACACAGTCAATCACGTCTATATGTAGATGCCAGTCCAGTCAATCGCACCGCTGGGGATTTATATCCTAGTTCCCAGTGGTAGTGGGCTAGTGTAATCTACCTCTGCACTACCCGAGCAATGTTTGTTTTTCTTAATTAAATTCTACCTGGTATCATTATAAAAATGTAATGTTTTGTTTAGTCTGGCAGGTATAGGAGGCACAGTTGGATGGAAAGTGTAGTTCTGTCTGAAGTACTCATCGAACGTACCTCGCTAAATCCTAAGTGTACCTGGAGCTAAATCCTTTGACTGTCCTCCGACTCCCTGACACACTTTCAGGCCTTTTTGATAGTCGGTTTTAAGCTGTTTTTTCTGGAACGCAGTCAGAACATTGTAGAAACATTTTGATTCTGTAGTTATTAAAGGCATTTTTGAATCCCAAGCTTTGTCCGAAGGTGGCATGGTGGCAGCTTTCTGGTGGTTTTGCTGTTAACTCCTCTCTCTGGTTCCTATCGTAAGCATTCGGGCTGTGCTTGCTGGTGGACTGAGTAGCTGGCAAAGTTGCACCCAAGGAGTGGAGTGCAGTGTTTCAGCTCTAATAATGTGGTCACCTTTCTTTTCCCGCTTTGGACTTCCTTAAGGTTTTTCTTTTTTTTTTTTTAATTTCTCAAGTTTTATTATTTTGTTTATTTAGTAATTATAGGTTTCATTTCCTTTATGTGTAATACTTTTCAGCCACAGTATTGGTTAAGGTCTCTTGCAGTTATGTTCATCCTTTTAATATACCAGGTGCAGGGGTTACATCTGGCGCCTCTGTCATGAGGCTCTCAGTAGCCCAGGATAGAAAATGTTTTTATTGGTTGGGAGGTTGTCCTGAAAACAGCTTAAACAAAAGTTTTTAATGCATTTCCTATCATTTCTCTCAATTTAGCATATAGTCAACCTGTATTCCACTGCTGGGGACCAAGGAGGGTGTATATTCTCCTGGCACATGCAGTCCACCAATCCTTTCTTATTGTCCCATACTTGGATTGGAGGTGGATTGCGTGTGACGCCAGCTTCGCGCACAGAGAGCCACACACCAATTTCTGCACCCTGGGCAACCAGGGTCCTTACACAGCATTGAAGACCCCACCCCTTTTTAGTCCAATCTTTTCCCACCCAGCAGACAAGAGACCAATTTTGTCTGCTACACGCACTTGTCAGTTGTGCCTGCTAAAGGGCACCCAGCCGACTGGTAGCAGAGCTGAGAGTCGAACTGGTGCGCTAGTGGACACCTGGGCGACCCTGAAATAACAGTTTTACACAAAACAATAAGCACTGAAATGCACCACATTCTCAGTTTTATTTTTTAATTTTTAATTTTTTTTCCTTTTTTCTCCTCCTTTAGCACATCCAATTGTCCAACATTTCGTCCTATCCATAATGGGCCTGTCATGATACAAGAAAGTTTGATATTTAATACTAGTGCTTACTAGTACCAGTAGGAGTCCTCTTAGCAATGTCGTCATCCAAGCAGAGGAGATAATTTTTATGAATTACATTAATAAAACTTTAAGCTTTAAATATAAAATAACATCAGAGTTTTAAGTATTTTACAATTAATGAAGCAATGCTTTAATTACCAGAAAGTTAATCTTTAATAGCATTATAAGTTCTTAAGTGCTGAGTAGCTTTAAAGATCTACAGTGATTGTATGTATAGGGGGCATCATTGGAATTTTATTCAGAATTTTATTCACATTTTTTGTTCAGTGACTGTCTCTTTAATACCTTATGCGTACTGAAGTAAGAATCATGAACTTACATGGACTTAAAAATGCACTGTGACCTGAAGAAAAAAAAACTTGAAATCTGAATATAATGGCATGGCAGGAGTTCCTTGCTGTCAGTTAGATCGGATTTTTTTCCCAACGGCATCTGTACTTTTCTTTAATCCAGACTGCCTGCATTGTGTAAGCTAAGCCGACAGGAAGAAAAAACACCACATTCCGTTTTCATCAAGAACTATAATGTCAGAAAACCATTATGCCAGTTAAAGTTGGGCCAGTGGCAGCTGTGTATACTTTCTGTGTTTATTCTTTTTATTGTGCTGTCCCTATTTCTGGAAAAGTTGGGACATTTAGTAAAGTGCAATATAAACAAGAATCTGTAGTTTATTCATTCTCTTGAATTTTGATTCAATTGACAGAAGTGCAAAGAAAAGATTTGCAATGTTTTCACTGACCAATTTATCTGCATATTGTAAATATAACTATTAGAATTTAATGCATACAACACACTGAAAAAACTGTGTTTACACCTGTGTTACATCAACTTTTCTTGTAATTATACTTTTTTATCATTTGGGAACAGAGAGTACTTATTGTATCAGATTTCAGCAAGAATTTTTTCCCATATGCTTGAGTGGCACAGCAGTCTATTACACACCACTGGTTTAAAGCTCAGCTGTGCTGATTCTCCTTTTTATGATGTGCCATACATTTTGTGCAGCCAGGCCAGTCAAGCACATCCACTCTTTGTAAATGAAGCCATGCAGTTGTTTTGCTGAGGGCAGCATATGTCTACCATCCCATTATACACCTCTGCATCACAGCTACCTTCATATATATATATGTACCCCATTACATTAATTTGTTGCATATAGCGAATATATATATATATACAGTGTATCACGAAAGTGAGTACACCCCTCACATTTCTGCAAATATTTCATTATATCTTTTCATGGGACAACACTATAGACATGAAACTTGGATATAACTAAGAGTAGTCAGTGTACAACTTGTATAGCAGTGTAGATTTACTGTCTTCTGAAAATAACTCAACACACAGCCATTAATGTCTAAATAGCTGGCAACATAAGTGAGTACACCCCACAGTGAACATGTCCAAATTGTGCCTAAAGTGTCAATATTTTGTGTGACCACCATTATTATCACTGCCTTAACCCTCCTGGGCATGGAATTCACCAGAGCTGCACAGGTTGCTACTGGAATCCTCTTCCACTCCTCCGTGATGACATCACGGAGCTGGTGGATGTTAGACACCTTAAACTCCTCCACCTTCCACTTGAGGATGCGCCACAGGTGCTCAATTGGGTTTAGTCCATCACCTTTACCTTCAGCTTCCTCAGCAAGGCAGTTGTCATCTTGGAGGTTGTGTTTGGGGTCGTTATCCTGTTGGAAAACTGCCATGAGGCCCAGTTTTCGAAGGGAGGGGATCATGCTCTGTTTCAGAATGTCACAGTACATGTTGGAATTCATGTTTCCCTCAATGAACTGCAGCTCCCCAGTGCCAGCAACACTCATGCAGCCCAAGACCATGATGCTACCACCACCATGCTTGACTGTAGGCAAGATACAGTTGTCTTGGTACTTCTCACCAGGGCGCCGCCACACATGCTGGACACCATCTGAGCCAAACAAGTTTATCTTGGTCTCGTCAGACCACAGGGCATTCCAGTAATCCATGTTCTTGGACTGCTTGTCTTCAGCAAACTGTTTGCTGGCTTTCTTGTGCGTCAGCTTCCTTCTGGGATGACGACCATGCAGACCGAGTTGATGCAGTGTGCGGCGTATGGTCTGAGCACTGACAGGCTGACCTCCCACGTCTTCAACCTCTGCAGCAATGCTGGCAGCACTCATGTGTCTATTTTTTAAAGCCAACCTCTGGATATGACGCCGAACACGTGGACTCAACTTCTTTGGTCGACCCTGGCGAAGCCTGTTCCGAGTGGAACCTGTCCTGGAAAACCGCTGTATGACCTTGGCCACCATGCTGTAGCTCAGTTTCAGGGTGTTAGCAATCTTCTTATAGCCCAGGCCATCTTTGTGGAGAGCAACAATTATATTTCTCACATACTCAGAGAGTTCTTTGCCATGAGGTGCCATGTTCAATATCCAGTGGCCAGTATGAGAGAATTGTACCCAAAACACCAAATTTAACAGCCCTGCTCCCCATTTACACCTGGGACCTTGACACATGACACCAGGGAGGGACAACGACACATTTGGGCACAATTTGGACATGTTCACTGTGGGGTGTACTCACTTATGTTGCCAGCTATTTAGACATTAATGGCTGTGTGTTGAGTTATTTTCAGAAGACAGTAAATCTACACTGCTATACAAGCTGTACACTGACTACTCTAAGTTATATCCAAGTTTCATGTCTATAGTGTTGTCCCATGAAAAGATATAATGAAATATTTGCAGAAATGTGAGGGGTGTACTCACTTTCGTGATACACTGTATATATACATATATATAGATGTACCCCATTACATTAATTTGTTGCACATAGCGAATTTACATTTTTTTACATTTACAAAAGACATTTGTTGCTCTTGCATCATACAACTTTTCTAGAAATAGTTTCCTATTTCTATATTTTATATATATATATATATATATATATATATATATATATATATATATATATATATATATATATATATATATATACATATTTGAGACAGTGGTAGCCTAGTGGGTAGAGCTTTGGGCTATCAACTGAAAGGTTGAGAGTTTGAATCCCAGCTCTGCCATGCAGCCCTTGAGCAAGGCCTTTAACCCTCTCTGCTCCAGGGGTGCTGTACAATGGCTGACCCTGCGCTCTGACCCCAGCTTTCAAATAAGCTGGGATATGCGAAGAAAGAATTTTGTTGGAAGGTGGTCATAATGTTATACCTGATCGGTGTATAAATGACAAATAAAGATATTCTATTTTAAATATATTGTTGGACTTTTTCGTATTTGCTTTGTAAATGACCTATCCTTCCAATCCCCTGCATCCTTTCATTCTGGTTAGCTCATTTTTATTTATACATCTTTTATTTTGGTTTAAATGAATTATAGTTACCAATTAATCTGATAGTTTAGATTAAATGAAATAGTTTATTCAACACATGCATTTTATACAGAAATTGAGCTGTAATTAATTAGGACACAGTTAAGTATGATGGCAAGCCAAAGGTGAAATCCTGGGAAGATTGACTGAGCAATCATCCTCTACGAGACAGTACAATTCCTGGGTAATTACTGGCCGATTTGATGCGTAAGCACAAGCCAGCACATTACCGGGAAAGAGGATGACGGATTGATTATTTATCCTACTACACACTAATACTTTGATTTAAAACAGTCAAGATCGTAGCTAGATTAATGGGAATTACCTGCTTGAGAGGTACTTTGATTCCAGTTACCAGAATGGAATAAACAAACAGGATGGTGTGAACCAACGCTAACATGTTACTGGGAAAGATGCCATAATGTCTAGAGCTGAGTGACGACATTAATACAGTTAATTGACAACAGCAGAGAAAAGTTCTGAAAATTAAACTATTAAGAAGTAAATGAACCGCAGATGTGATGATTTATGAGCCCATCGGTAACCAATCACAAAGAATGTGGTGTTGGTAGGGATGAACATAGTTGTAAAGTGTTTAAATTCTACTATATTTATTGTATTTGGAACTTTTTTTTTATATGTAACAGCCTGTAAATCTTTCATTTTCATCTCACATGTGTGAATGACTGTGACTAGAAATGGCCGTTTCAGAAGCCCAGATATGACCAGTAAAGATATGCAGAATATTTCCTGGGGTTTGAGTGGGAAAACACTCATGTCAGCTTTAATTGCCAGTAAAATATGCCGAAGTCTTATTGCAAGTTCCTATTCAACAGCCTCACCGCTCCCCTCATGGCCCAGACCTCTCAGCTCCCCTTTTCAGCTGCCTTTAGTCTCACTGCTAGATCAATGACTGCAATCAGCGGCCTAGTGGAAACATTCATCCGTTAGTCAGTAGCTCCTAATTTTACAATCAACCTGCATAGTTTAAAGAGCGAGCGGAATGATTTTTTTTTTACTTGATAAAGCACCTTTAGTTTTGCACTTCATTTCACCTCATTTATTTACTTTCCTAGTTCTGCTTTTCCAGTTTGCTTCTCCAGCTTCAGTATTTTTTACTCATAATATTGACGTTCAGCATTAGAAAGTCTTGGCATATTTATTTATTTTTTGTTCCAGAAAAGGGTTTATTTTTGGGACATGGGTAGCAGGAGCCCCACTTATAAAGATCTGTTTAATGTTTTATGTGTTCAATAGCAAGCATCAAAAGAACAATACAGGCCTGAATGCTTAAATCTTTTACTTACTTGCGTACTTGTTTATTTTTATTTTAATATAAAGGGCACAGTCTTGTTGGAACAGTAAAGTGCCTTCTCTTAAATGTTGCCACAAAGCCAAGAGAAGTCATTTATCTTATTGAGTTTATACATTTACATTATATTTACATTTTTGCATTTACAGTTTTCCAGTTTTTTGATTTACTGAAGTTCTGTTTTTTTTCTTTTTAAGTATAGGACATTAGTATGTGGATGTTGTAAGTAAAGGAAGTTTTTAATTAGGTGCTTAGTGAAGGGGTGAGTATGGTGAGAGACTCAGATGTTCGAACAAGGGACGTTCGTTCCATCACCTTAATGCCTTAATATATAAGAATAACCTGGCCGCTCAGGTGGCGCAGCGGTAAAGTACGCTAGCGCACCAGAGTTGGGTTTCTAGATGCATTGTATCGAAACTCAGCTCTACCTTTCCGACTGGGTTGGGCGGCAGTATGAACAACGTTTGGCTGTTGTTCAGGGTTAGGGGTAGAGTCGGAGCATAGGTCCTCATAACTGGTACAACTGCGGCCCCTGCTGGTTGATTGACGGCGCCTGCACAGAGCTGAGGAATAACATTGAGGGGGGTGTGACCCTCCGTTCGCAGTGTCTCTCGGTGTATGAACTCGGCTCATGCAGGTGAAAAGTGCAGGCTGTACTGACTGCGTGCCGGAGGGGGTGCAAGTCAGTTGAGTGGCGTCCTCAGTCAGCGGCAAAAGGGTCGAATCAGTATAGAGGACACAATCAGGGTAATTGGACACGACTAGAATAGGGATAAAAATTGGGGGAACAAAGTGGGAAAAAAAAATAGGTATATGTATATATATACTGTATATATATAAGAATAACCTTAATGTCTGTCTTTCTCAGGTTCAGAGTGGTGGACCAAGATGAGTGAGACTTGAAGGTTGCATGGTACAGAATGGGGTTTGATGAGTTCTCCAAGTAAATTGGAGTTGGTCCACTTTGTAGGCGAGCATCAGTGTTTATGTTAAACTGAATGCTGGTGGCTACAGAAAGCCTGTGAAAAGAACACCGCGGTAGGGTGATGTGGCAGTGTTTGGGTCGGTTGAAAATTAAAGAGACCGCTGCATTTAAAACCAGTTACAGGGGCTTAATAGTGGACATAGGAGCACCTGCCAGGAAGGAGTTAAGGTAGCCCAGCCCCGAGATGACAAGTGAGTGGCTTCTTTGGTTGAATCTTTTTGATGTTGTTGAGGAGGAACTGGCATGATCTTGTCATGTTAGTTACATGAGCAGAGAAGAACAGCTGGCTGTGTAGGACAACACAGAAGTTTCATAAGTTATTAGATGGTTTGATCTGAGAGTCATTGAAAGAAATGGTGAGGTCTTGTGTTGGAGACAGAACACCAGGAATATATATCAGCTCTGTCTTGCTGGGGTTAAGTTTTAGGTGATGAACTGACATCCATGATGAGATGCCGGCTGAGACTTGTGTTTCTGAAAAGGGGAATGACATCCAGTTTATACACATAAACCACATAGCAATGGACATGGCTGAAACACTTGAGCCCAATAACTAAGAGGCATGTTTACATATTTTCTGGCATAGTGTCCTTTACTTGTTTAAGCTAGACTGGTTTTTGTGCTGTCTGATTTTTTATGTGAATTTTTTTTTCTTTCTTTCTCTGTCTCAGTGCCTCCCTTTCTTGGTGTGTGCTCTATACAGAGTCACACACACTTTAACTCTTTTAGACAGCAATCCCAGCTCCTGCAGTCCTGCGTTTAAGTATCAAATTGGAAGTCGAAATTATTCATCATCATACTCCGTTAAGAATGAGTGGAACAGCAGACGAGAACATATTTGAGGACATTTTTCTCGTGCCTGTGTGAGAATGAAATATGACACGTGTTTCTTTATTTTATGATGAAAGAATTCAAATCACAGTTACATTAAATTAAAATTTGGTCTGTTTTTCCTTTTCATTTTTGCATGTGTCATGTGTGTTCCTAGAAAATGTGTGTTCGTTTTTTAAAATCGATTGTGATTATTTGCTTAAAAGGCATTAGCAGAACTGGAGAGGTGAGCATCAGCACCTATTCATTTTTCTCTCTGGCTTGTTTCTATAGAACAGCTACCAAGGCCCTATCTGTACTTTTTTCAACATGAAGCACGCATCACACACACAATATGATAAAGCAGCCCTAAACGCTGCCGTTTTTAATTTAGCATTATTTGAACCAATGATATAAGTCTGAGAAGTTAAAGGAGTCATGTGATGCTTTATAATAGAATTACTGCACTAGATCAATAGACATAAAACATGGATTATATTATACGTAACATATGTTTTTGTGTAAATTAATACAAATTACTGAAATGTTGCATAGAAAAAAAGTTTAATTAAAAATGGTGCTTATTTCACAAGAATATGGGGGTACCTTGCTCTGAAATAGTGCTGGCTGCAGGGTAAATTACAATACATATCTTATTTATTTATCAGATTATCCTTTTGGCTGGATGTATGTTGTATGTAAGCTGTATGATTGAATCTAGCCCAACATCAAGCATATTAATAATCATTAACTCTCAGATATAATGCTTTCATTTTCTGTCTCTTTGGGTTTGCAGGAGCTCCGAGTTAGAGCAGTAAATTCTCATGGCCTGTAATCATTTGGTTGGCCTGTTTTATTCATGTATCAGGTTGTGAGTTCAAAATAGTGTTATATGCTCTTATATCAGCTCGGCTCTGTAGCATCACTGGCACATTAAGTATCAGCCAACAAAAGAGCTGTCTTATTTTATTCTGTCACTACTGTTTGGATTCTTCTACATCTCATCATGTACTAGTACTTGTGCTTCTTTTTTTTTATTGACTCTTTGTCTGTCTCTCTCTGTGTTTCTGTACAGGGAAAAGTGGCTCAGACAGCATGTATGTCTGCTTGTAAACACTTGTCCACTTCCATGCTACAGCTATTGCTTGAGGCTGATGTCAGACAGGTATCCATGGGGGCACTCCAGCAGTTTAACGTGGATGTCAAAGAGTGTGAAAGTGAGTATAATTTCCATGTATCTATTACTTATTAGCTAGGGCCGTACTAAATTCACAGAAAATGTGCTCAATTTCATGGATCTTGTTTTTCAAAAATCACAGATTTCCCTGACGTTTACAGAAAAATGCCACATTTCATGGTTATCATTAAATAACACTCATAAATTGAATGATAGAATATATGGAAGCTACTATACACAGCTCAGCCTACCTTAATAGTTGAATGTTAACCTAGAAAATCCAGTGACGTTTTGACACGACCCTCTTGGTCCACAGAATTGGTTGGAAGTTTTCCAAACTCAGTTATTCCAGTAGTGTTTTAGCTGCTTTACACTTAGACATTTTGACTAACCCATTGCTAACTGAATTGCCGTAGGATTGCTACGATGCCTCATAGTGCAAAATGACCAGTAAACGTGGGGCACTTAAGTGCTACACAGATGAGAAGTCTTACATTTCAAAACACAAACCTTCAATTTTGAATTTCACAACAAATTGCATATTACACAGGAAACGACTCATGTCACGGTCCACGATACGATTTTCACAGCTGTAAATTATGTAGGGCCTTACTTAGGGTGTCTATGGGGTCTCACGTCTGCCAGAGACCGATCCAATCGAGCCACCAAGTCAAATTCCGCTAAAATGAAAAAGAGAATGCATTTTCAGCCTGTGACAATTTGTGTAGCTTTGTCCATCTCTTGTCTCTGCTTTCTAACTGTTAAACCTGAGAGCATCAAGTCCAGGCTCGGTTAATTGATTTCCCATGATTCTAAGCATGCCCAGGCAGAAATTGACTTAAAAAAACGAATATGTCGACATGCTTTAGAGAAGTGGCGATATACGATACAATAAAAACCTAAACAATGTATAATGTTAAAGTATCATTATTATTTGTAACATCAAAATAGCATGCTGTATTATAACTGTACATATCAAACTTTCTATCTACGTTATGTTTAAAATAGTAATAATAATAAACCTAAGACAATTGCACACCCAGCATAACTTTAGTAACTTTCTGTAGGCCCTACTTGAATAAAAAGTAGTTTTTGTACATATATTACCAAAATATTACCCAAAAATATGCACAGCTGACTTCTACTCATAATAGAAGCTGGAATGTTATAGGTTGAGAGTATTTGGTCATAGGTGTTGGTTATGTGTAAATATGTGAACACCCATTCAACCCATTCGCCTGAATTAAGTTCAGGTGTGGCAGCCATGGTTATTAAAAACAATTGTATAAAATGAATTGTTTGCTTCCAACTACTGATAGAGCATCACTGTGCTTTTGTGCACAAAGTAAGACATAGTTTTACAATTGGTGTGAGGGACCTCCAGTGGCCTGTACAAAGTTCCTTATGGTCTTGAAAAATGTATTCATTAAAATATATAATTATAAAAAATAATTATGGAAATGGGTCTATATACAAGTGTACAGTACATTCTAATTATTTTCCATATAGCTCAGCTTGTTTGGAAGCTGAGGTGTAAATGCAGGGTCAATTATTGTACCAAACCCTTGGAGCTGAGATGGTTAAGGGGCCGAAGAGTGGCTGCATGGCAGAGCCAGTATTCGAAACAGCAACTTTCTGATTGACAGCCCAAAGCTCTCCCCACCACTACCACTGACCCATAAATCAGTTATCGACTATATCTAAATCAAATAGTTTTAGTGTTTTGACTAAAATATTGTAGAAAAGGGGAAAAAAAAACTTACTGATGTTACTACTAATAATCTTTACATTACATCTGAGTCTCGAAGCCTTGTCTTTAACTAAGTGTTGCGTTTCTCTACCTTCCCAGTTTGCATTGCAGTTCTAAAAGCACTGTATTTTGTACTCGGGTTCATTTGATCTAATTGAACCAGACGTGCATCACAAGAACTTTGCTGCCGTTTGCCCAGAGTTCCTCACCTGCAATGTAGGGGTCAGAAATAAGGATGGCAGGCATGTAATCCGCGTGAGAGGTTAAAAAAAAAGCCTGCAGCGTTGCGAGGTGAAAGGGATTTCTCACAGACCCGGCTTGTTTTGTCCCTGTGTGTCAACTGTTCCTTTTTTCGAAATAGCAAAGCTGCTTGTTTACGGGTTTCCCGCCAAAGCCAGAAAAAGCTCCGGTGGCCTCACATCCAACCCCCAAGAACCTTTCGACAATCCCCCTAGCCTTTTCGCAAGTTTTTGTTGCCTCCTTTGCCCTGAGCTTTGCCACATGTTCAGAAAAATAAAAGTCTCATGTGTTTTAGGCTGCGGAGGTAAAGGCAGCCTCCTTGTCAATCATACCCCACCCCTCTTTCTACCTTGTCAGTTCAACACTGGGGAGGATTAATGAGATTTTGATGATACTTTTTTTTGGGACGGGTAGCACAAAGCCAGTGGCAGACCCACGGACATGATTCTATGGCAGGGGCTGCCCTGAACCACCCGACTACCCCCCTTCATCAACACCCTCAGAACCATCAAAGTCCCCCCCTTCAATCCAGCACCCCCACCCCCTTACTGAACCTCCCCCTGTCCTCCCCTTGTCCTGGCTGTCATCCGTCTGCCAATCTCCGACTCCATGGCGAATTCCCTGCTCTCTTTATCCTTCTCTCTTTCCCACAGGGTTTGCCAGGGCCGGCCCGGTGCCTGGCTTCCAGGGGGACACTCTGCTGCTCGCCTTCATCGACTTGAGACAAGTAGGTCTTTGTTTTTTTTTCCTTTTTCTTTTCTTTTATTCTTTTTCTCCCTTTATTCTGTTTTCTCCTGTTTACCCCTAAGCATCCCCTCCTTTCACTTATTCTTTTTCCCTGCCCAGCAATTCCACCCTACTGAAGCTTCACCTTAGGCCTTTGTTTAAAGGTTTCTTTCCTTCAGTTGCCCTAAATGTGGTATCTATATGTACTGTATTCATATCTTTGCTCCCAAGGCTTTTGCCACATGTTACACCGTTGGGTTTGTCAGTACTCATATTTATGTTTCATTTAAGTTGGTGTACAGCAAGTGTGTCTGAGTTGCCCAGTTATGGGTTTCCTCATCCAGTTCGCCTCACCAAACACTAAACTGCACAGGACACTTCGCCATTCCCTACACAAGGCATTTCTCTGAAAGTAAAGAAGCTATAGTGTATGCATGGGTTCTGCTGGTGGGTGGCAAATGAAGGGTCTAGAGGCGATGGGAAAGAATAACACTAAGGATATGAGGGTCCATATTCAGGGACCCCCTCCCTCGTAGCCGGAGTGTCCAACCTGAGCGGGTGTCAGAGGCTCAGAGGGGATGACGAATGGTCTGGATGCTCGTGGAGCGTTGGATGAATGAGCTGACAGACAGTGACAGATAGCTCTTTCTTCCAGTAAAACAATCCTGTTTTGTCCCGCCTGCCATCATGATGCAGTGCCACTTGTTTCCATTTAAGTTTTTCCCCCCTTGAAACCTGACTTCTGCACATACAAGTGTTGCTTTGAGGTTTAAAAGAATTTGTAACATTTAATGGCAATTCCTTATTAGATTACTATCATGTACAATACTGTATATGTATGCTTAAGCAGATGGTTATCAGTTTTATAGACAATGTTTCAAAGTAAGGTAAAACAAGTGTATACATTATTTTTGGTCACACCCAATCCCCCTCCCGTTCTGGTTTGTTATAGAGATCAGATGCGTCAGAACCACTTATTTGACCCAGGCATTCCTCAATGTGGCTAGCCCTGAATACGCCGATAAATCAACCTGAAGGGCCCGTTTGTATACTAGACTCCCAGGTCCTGGGATGGGGTTGTGGGTCAATCCTTCTGTAGAAAGACAACAGTAAGGTCCGGAAGCTTTCAGAGGGTTTTGGTGAGAGTCTAGAACTTTGCTTTATTCCTTCATCTGAAAAGACAATAATATGTAAATAGTGTGGCATCCAAACCAAGCCACATGATCCAAGAATCTATTTTGGTGGGACCAAAGAAAGTTGACAAAGGAGAGATTAGATAGGGCCATTTAAAATAAGCATCTACAGTGCTAGGAGAACTTCAAAGTGATGGAAAGAAGAATAGATCTCATTTTTTGTATACTAGACACATATGAATAGGAATAATCACTGTGTTACCTCAAAGCCTTCTCTGCATTCTTGGTCTACCTCAGTTTGACTGCAGAAGTGATGTAGAAACAAACAGCTGTGATGACTATCAAGAAAGTCTGTCTTTTCTGACAGACAGTAAGTGAGAAAGCAGAGATGGCAGTGTAAACACCGCTGCTGGCTGCTGCTCAGGGCTCTGCAGCTATATTTAGAATTTGGGAGGCTTGTGGTGGTGGGAACCCCTGGTCGGCCCTGGTGTGTGCCTGCTGCACTCTGAGGCATCGCAAACCTTTACTTTTAGGTGTGCACACTCTTGGTCACGGCCTATCTTTACTTGGCCTGGATCTTCTGCCTGCAACTTACAGTGAAAGAAAATGTTGAGCAGGAGACTTTGGGCGATTCCTTCAGGACTTTAAAATGCTACTGCCCAAAACGAAGGTAGTTGTTTTTTGGGGGCGTTATTGGTTAGGGTTTTGTTCGCAACAGCAACCTTGTCTCAACTGGCATTTACACCACTGATCAAGACGTATATCAACTTGGCCTGGATCTCATGGCTGAGATCTCTCAACTTTTTTGAGTGGGTGGTGTCTGGAGTGTGTGGTGGCACAACCTGCAGTAAAGTGGGCTTTAAAATGCCTTGAGGATTTAAGTGTTATTGCTTAAAAAAGGAGTATTTTGAGAGCGCTGTGCTGATTGGGATTAACATGCAGGGCAACCCTATCAAGTTTATCAAGTTCTGGATGTTACACCTGGCCAAGTTCCTGTTGGAACCTACAGTAAAGTGAACACTTTGGGTATTAAGAGAGCCCCATGCTTCAGCAAGTATTTTTAACCCTTTAATGGCTCACTTTAAGCCTAAATACTTGGGTAAAATAAACTTTATTTAAATAATCTTGTTTGGGCCATACCTACTCCTTGTTTGACATGTGTTAAACTCAAAGATATTGGTAGATGGTTTTAAGAAAACAATGTATATGTCAACTTAAAGCTAGCAGCTGAATATCATCCATGAAAGTTGCATCATTTTTGTGATCATCTCAACTGTTTGGTAGAGGCTCATTAAACAAATACTGTGTGCACTAGTAATACAATATTAATTGTTTGTTGTTTGTTATAGTCCCAAGAAACTAAGAAATGCAAAGAAATTATTTTTTAACATTATTTTCTAGGTGAGAGGGTTAAAAGGGTAACCCTGTATTGGTTGGGAATCAACTTAAAGAGCTATAAAATAATGATATTCTTGCTCATACAAATGCTAAACTGTAAAGATCTGCAGCAGCTAAAGCTTTTTAATAAGGCAGGGATTGAGTTCACTGTGCTTGTGGCCCACCAGTGCAGACCATTCTGGCCAGACTTGAGCTTATAATGCCAATAATGACTTTGGCTTACCATGCCTCAGTATAGTTTACTGAAGGGAGATATCTAAACCCTAAAGGCTTGGTCTGAGTACACCTTTTTAATCTTTTCCTCACAATTACTTTGGCCTTTTTTCACAGTGCCGGGATACTGGGGGGGTTGAAGATTCGGTTCAAGAAGGCTGCCGCACATTCCTGTGGCCTGTCCGCAGGCATTATCCACAAATTCCTTAAACGCTTTAAGAACGGCCAATGGAAATGCTTTTCTCTTTCTTACTGGTTTTGCTCAGGACCTCGATGGTCTTACCAGATCTTATGATTTTTTTTTTGTCTGTCCTATTTGCTCCCCATTGCTGGTGTCAGATTCGCAACCCATCATTTATGCTGTCTGCTTCTTTTTACTTTCTTCCTCACTGTCTTGCCTGAGATTTTCTTTCTTCCCTCCTGCCTCAGTGTTAGTCTCTCTTTTTCAGTGAATGCTAATCAACTTCAATTCAAATGTACACATTATAAAACAATTAAAATCACGGTCATTGAATGTTCTGACATTTATTAGACACCGAATTGTAACACAAATGTTATCTAGCCTATATTAATTATGGAATTATTGAGTTTATATGTTTCACCCATGTGCATACAACTTTGTGGCAGCAGTTTGGTGTTTGGGGAGATTTTTTTTTCTGTTCAAAGACAAGGTTTCAGGAGTTTGGCATTAAGCAACCCCAGTGGCCTGCACAGATCCCTTACCTTAACCCAAATAAGCCCTTTTGGGATGAATTGGAATGGTTACTATGTACTAGGACACCTACAAATGCAGTGAGGCAGGTAACATTCTCTAGGCATGTGCCAAACCCAGACTTATCCATCAGACTGCCATTTAAAGAAGCGTAATTAGTCACTCCAAAGAACAGATTTTCACCGTTTCCGAGTCCAGTGGTGGTGTGCTTTACACCATTCTATGTGATGCTTGGTGATGTAAGGCTTACATGCAGCTACCTGCCCATGTAAACACATGCCATGGAGCTCGTGACACATTGTTTTGGTGCTTATGTTAATTCCAGAGGGGGTTGAGCAGAGTGTTGGTGACTTATGAACAAAGATGAACAAATTTGTAATGTTACATAGATAGAAAATGGTCCGTTTGGTGAGAGCTGATTGGACTGAATTTGAAATGCAAATCTGGTATGATTTTAAACTGTTTAAACTGGTAAACTGAGGTATCTAAGGGGAAGATATAATTTTTTTTAATCTGTAGAGAAGATAGGTAGTGAGACATTCACTGTTGCACATACTATTGGACTGGTACAGGTGAATTTGTCCTATTTAAAAAGGCGGGGCGGCACGGTGGCTAAGTGGGTAGCACTGTCGCCTCACAGCAAGAAGGTCCTGGGTTCAATCCCCAGGTGGGGTGGTCTGGGTCCTTTCTGTGTGGAGTTTGCATGTTCTCCCCGTGTCAGTGTGGGTTTCCTCTGGGTGCTCTGGTTTCGTCCCACAGTCCAAAGACGTGCAAGTGTAAGAGGTGAATTGGAGATACGAAATTGTCCATGACTGTGTTCGATATAACCTTGTGAGCTGATAAATCTTGTGTAATGAGTAACTACCATTTCTGTCATGAATGTAACCAAAGTGTGTAAAACATGACGTTAAAATCCTAATAAATAAATAAATATTTAAATAGGCACAGAGAAGTCTGTCATCGCTCACAAAGTGTTAGCACAAAGTTATTATATCAAAGCACTTGCTAAATAATTCATTTCCAGTTCATGTATGTACATTTCTTAACTATAGGGCTAAAAATGCCCACATTAAACATTTAAAAAGTAAAAATTTTAAAGATTTTTAGACAAAGTTATTTATTAATTATGACTTTAACGTCATGTTTTACACACTTTGGTTACATTCATGACAGGGCTGGTAGTTACTCATTACACTAATTTAATGTCGAACACAGTCAGGGACAATTTAGTGTCTCCAATTCACCTCACTTGCACGTCTTTGTATTGTGGGAGGAAACCGGCACTCCTGGAGGAAAGCCATGGAGACACTGGGAGAACAAGCAAACTCCACACAGAAAGGACCCAGATTGCTCCACCTGAGAATTGAACCCAGGACCCTCTTACTGTGAGGCGACAGTGCTACTTACAGAGCTGCGTTAGACTAAAAGTCACAACAAAAACAAGACAGTTGCTAAAACCTAAGAGGGGGCGGCATGGTGGCTCAGTGGGTAGCACTGTCGCCTCACAGCAAGAAGGTCCCGAGTTCGATCCCCAGGTTGGGCGGTCCGTTTGCATGTCCTCCCTGTGTCTGCGTGGGTTTCCTCCAGGAGCTCCAGTTTCCTCCAACAGTCCAAAGACATGCAAGTGAGGTGAATTGGAGATACAAAATTGTCCATGACTGTGTTCGATATAACCTTGTGTGAAACTTGTGTAATGAGTAAGTACCGTTTTTGTCATGAATGTAACCAAAGTGTAGAACATGACGTTAAAATCCTAATAAACAATAAACAAACTAAAACCCAAGATGCCATGACATACATGCCCCTTATGTGTGTATTAAAACTGATTTCAACTGTGTGAATTAGTGTGTGTGTTGTTAGTAGTACTTTGTTACATGGGAACTTCCAGTTATATACGTTCATGTTATATACTTATTTGCTATTTGTTTTATCATAGTATGGGATTCCTCCATTTAAAGTTTGTGTACCTTAGGACCCTGCACTTTCTGTGAGCCAGTTTCAGCTATAACTTTAAAAATACTGTTTACTTCAGTAAAGCCGCATGTAGAGATGTTCACACACGCCACACGAGGAAGCAAGAACGGGATAAGTTGTTGGCTGCTTCTGAATCTTGTGAATCAGAATGTGACTCACTATTGTGCAGAACATTTCCCTTCTGAGAATCCCTGGTTAAATCAGAACGAAAGTTCACGACCAGCGTTGAACTCTATTAAAGGAAAATGAAAGCATTAGAATCAACACTGACAGAGCTTGGGGAATTCTTGCACCTAATTGTAAAGACAAAGCTACCATAATGCGTGTTCCAAATAAAAAATGGGGGAATCTCAGCCGTTTCTCAAACTGACATCAGGCATTTCCCAGTGAAGCAACTGTCTGTGGTGTCTGCACGGACAAGCTAGAGCTGTCAGTGTGTGACCTCCAGTCATTACCTCATTCACTTTTTCCACTCTCGTATTGATTCATATTGCATGCCCACTCAGTATCTGCTGAACTTCTCAGTTGTTTGTACGTGTCCATCGATGCTAGAGCGTTCTCATGGAATATTTGATTCACATCTTAGTTCGGGCTTTGTTTGTAAAATGTGCTCAGCAGACAATTGAACAGAAACCACACACTTTAAAAAGGAGGTCGACTTAGAATTAACCAATCATCACAAACACAGCCGCTCATGTGAGTTATATTAGCGTGATTGACTAGTAACCTGCGTATGTTTTCAAATGAAATCGTACACAGCCATTTCCACTTTGACATGTTAGATTTCAAAGCAATAAACAACGTTTTACAAATGACAAATAAAAACAACACAAGAAGTGGACTGTATGTGCTTCACCACGCTGATGGTCATGGCAAGGCTGCTGTTTAGAAATGTATTTTGTATCAAAGGCCATTATGCTTAAATGTATAACATGGTGTAGACCAGAGCCCCGAGTTACAGAAAAAGTGTTATGGTCAGTTAACTGTCCCCAGATGTCTAACATCTGTATGATGGTGCTGAAGGATCTGAATGAGGGTGCCTTTAACAAACAGTTTTACATCCAGCTGTTTAGTACAGCATGGTGATGCTGTGATGCATCTTGTGGAAATCATTAAGTCCATTGGGTGGCATGGTGGCTTGGTGGGTAACACTGTCGCCTCACAGCAAGAAGGTCCTGGGTTCGATTCCCAGGTGAAGCGTTTGCATGTTCTCCCCGTGTCTGCATAGGTTTCCTCCGGGAGCTCCGGTTTCCTCCCACAGTCCAAAGACATGCAATTGAGGTGAATTGAAGACACAAAATTGTCCATGACTGTGTTTGATATTAAAGACTTGAACTGATGAATCTTGTGTAACCAGTAATTACTGTTTCTGTCATGAATGTAACCAAAGTGTAAAACATGACGTTAAAATCCTAATAAATACATTGTTTTGCATGGTGGTATAAGAGCCAACAACCAAAAAGGTCCTTAAACAGGACCAGGTGCACCCTATGGTGCAAAGACTCTTTTCCAAAGATGAGCCACTATTGCTGGATGAAAACACCCCTCATACTTTTAAAATGATTCAGCAATGGTCTGATGTGCACTTCTTTAAATAAATATATTTGTTCATGCATTTTCTCCCAACTTTTAGCATATTCAATTGCATTACGCTTCCTCTCTACTGATGCCGATCCCCGTCCCGATTGAGGAGAGCGACACTGACACACGCCCCCTCCGTTACATGTGCAGTAGCCGACTGCAGAACCACACCCTAATCAACGCATTATTCCTCAACTCTGTGCAGGCGCCATCAACCAGCCAGCAGAGGTCGTAATTGCACCAGTTATGAGGTCCCTATCTGGCTCCCACCCTGTATGAACAACAAGCCAATCGTTGTTCATGTAGCCACCCAGCTCAGCCGGATGAATGAGCTGAGTTTTGAACCAACGAGTTCAGCTCTCCGAAATGTCAGCTCTACTGTGCTAGTGTGTTTTACCGCTGCGCCACTTGAGCACCCTGATCTGCACTTCTAATGGCTTCATCACATGCTAATAAGTAGATTTTTCACCTGTTCATTCCCTAAAGAACTGTAGGGTTGGCTCAAGGAATGGTCTTGGACTTTTATGACAGCTTTACAAAACGATTTTCTAAGAGCAAAGTGTCTACATAGTGTCCACATACAGTTATGATTGGCTGTGACTGGGTGGCTGAGGCATTGTGATGAATTGTAGTCCGGTCTGGGGTTTGTTACTGCATTGCGCCCAGTGATTTTGGGGAAACCAGACCATGGAATATGGACACTTGCCATTTAAGTGACAGGTCTCCGTCTCAATGCTTGGTAAATAAGAAACATAGAGAGACCTTTCTTCTATTCCATACAGCAGCAAGTCTGTTTGGACTTGAGTCCGGGAGAAGAGATGGGGCAAAGATAAACAAAGCGAGCAGAAGGGGGAGGACGTGCACCTCTCTAGCACATTCTACCTCAGTGATGTCAGTTAGATGGACTGGATTCGGAGTGTGTGTTTGGGTTTCTAATGGAATAAAAGTCACAAGTGGGTCATGCACAGCCTGTGCGAACCCCTAAACTACAGGGTTCAGTAGCTAGGGTCAGACAGACAGGAGGGGAAAGTTGAGTACAGAGAAGGGGGGGCTAGAGGAGGAAACCATCTGGCTTGTGCTCCTCTCATTACTCTCTTCACGCTCACCTCCCATACATCAACTCTGTGTGGTGCCTTCAGAAATGATTCCCAAAGTAAAAGGATGAGAAACAGAAACTAGGACTGCATGGGCTGCAGATTTTATTGAGAACTCCAGGTTTTCTTAATTTGCCTGAAATGAGCAAACGAACGCTCTGGATTGTGGGAAAGAATCAGGCCTGTAAGTCAAGAGTTGAAACGGAGGAAGGACTCTAGCCATCTCTCTATAGACGGCTAAACAGGCCGCTGACAGGTGTCACAGTTTAATCGGACCGTCTTGCTTCCTCATAGTGCCCGGAGCGAGTGTCATGCTTTACTCTGTCCTCACTGCTCTTTCTCAATGGCCTGCCAGCGTGTGGCAGTGAAAGGCCTGTTTAGGGCCCTGTCACAGGTCTCCAGGGGTCAGACTGATGAGCTGCCCTGTTTGTATGGAGTCACTAAGGGAGCAGAGATTCTGCCATGCAGGGGGTTGACGTCTCTTTTTGCATCAGAGTCCCCTTTAGCCCTGGTAGGATGACACTTTCACTGTGCGTCTGTGTTCTTGCCGTGGAGACGGACGCTAAATTCCCAACTGGTTCTGTTTAGCTCGGCATACTGTAGTGTATCGAACATTGTCCTCTTCTCCGCATCATGATGCTCTAGGGCAATGCCTTTCACCCACATATCGTTCCCAGCTAAGCGGGGTAGCTGTGCTTTTGTACAAATTCTGTTGGGAAAAATGGGTCCCAGGCCTTGCATAAACCCATATACACTTGATTTATTTATTAGGATTTTATCGTCATGTTTTACACTTTGGTTACATTCATGACAGAATGGATCTGGCTTGCTACATCAGGGAATTGAACCTAGGACCTTCTTGCTGTAAGGCAACAGTGCTACCCACCGAGCCACTGTGCATTTATTGACCAAGCTTACACCTATCATATAAATGAACTTTATCGGTATACACTTACTCACTGTAGTCTGTTTGTTACTCTGTGCAATTTGTCGACCTCCTTAACCTCATTCATTAATGGAATGGGACCCCCACAGGACCCCCATTGACCAAATACTATTTGGATGGTGGACCTACTGCACTGATAGTAACATGGCAGTGTGCATTGTACTGGTATGAGTATATCGTGCAGCAGTGGAATTTTGGACACTATGTACATTACTGGCCTCTTTATTAGGAACACATACTCTGTTAGCTCATTATAAGTGTCGAGTTAGAGACTAGAAGTGTTTCATTTTTTGGACTATGTGTGTATAAACACATTTAGAATTTAATTTGAGGTCACTAATTGTTGCAGTTCAGCTGCTCAACAGTCTCTGGTTGCTGTTGTCTGATTCTCCTCTTCATGATGCACTATACTTTTTGAGTAAAAGACAGCTCTGGACTGCTGGCAAGCTAGTCAAGCACACAAACTAAATATGATAAGAAGCCTTTAAGAAGCCATGCTGTTGTAGTGTGTGCAGACTTTGGCCTGGCATTATCTTGCTGAAATAACCATGGACTTTCCAAAGAAAAGATGTGGCTTTGATGACAGCATGTGTTTCTTTTAAATCCCAATATACTCCTCTGTGTCAGTGGTACCTTCACACATATGAATTCACCCATGCCGTGGGCACTAATGCACCCATATACCATGACAGATGTTGGCTTTTGCACCTTTTGCTGTTAACCGTCGTGATGGTCTTCTTGTCTTTAGCACGGAAAACTTAACATCTGTTTTTCTAAACGCAAGCTTAAATTCGGACTGATCTGACTTTCGGTCCATCTGAGATGAGCTTGGGCCCAGAGAACTTGGCAGCAGTTCTGCAGATAATTTATGTACTTTCTTTCTCTTTACTTACTTTCTCTTTGCAAAATAGCCAGGATAGCATAGTTTGAGTTTCAGTTTGCATTTCTTGATGCAGTGGCGGACTCTTTCACAATGCCACAATGCTTCTTTGTACTGATGAGCCCACGTGGCTATATTTATTACAGTAACATGACAGTTTTCCATGCAATGAAAGATGAAGCACCGATGAACAAATAACTGCAACCCAGTAAATGAGTGTGACTGCAAAGCTCTGGCATTAACCTGGTACTGGGTTTGGGATGTAAAGAGGACCTAGACTTGCACCTTTAGATCAGTAGTACCCATTTCTGTTCCTATTTTTGTCCCAATCTAGTCATTTCCATCCAGTTTCATATTGTAATTCCTCAGCTGCTTGCAAAACTCACATTCTGGCTGCGGAATTGCACGTAGCAACCACTTCTTTTCATCAACCAGCGGCTGATCCTTACGCAGAGCTGTATTGCATATGCTATGCTCTATGTAAGCAATTTGAACTGAATTCAATTGCCCCTTTAAATAAACTCATACTCCTAGGGGTTTATTGTTTGATAATTTTGCTCAATAAATAAATGTAAAAACTGTAATGTGTTCATGTCATTAGTTTAATTGAGTTTATTTTTATATGGTTTTAGTATTATAATTATAAACATATAGGATCTTTTTAATTCTAATCAAGTTCTGATAACATTTCAGGCCAAATTCATGCAGAAAGACAGAAAACTTGCTCTCAACGCCTAGTGACTAGTCCTGTGTTCAGGTGACTGACGTAACTAATGACATTGGCACGCTAGAGGAAAAGAGAATCCTCCAAATAGAATGAAGAAGTAAGAAGGGAGGGAGGAGGCAGCTCAGGAGAAAGACGAGCGTGTGACGCGCGGGGCGGTGAACTCATCCTGCCCCGTCGCACGCTGGCTGACCTTCCTGTACTTAACCGGCAGAACCAGACCAGGTGTAATCACTTTCTCCAGCCTTCTTCCTGTCTTTCCGTCTTGAAGCGAACAGGCAGAGAATGTGAGGGAAAAGGGGGAGGACTCATCAAGTGGCCTCCGGCCGACCCTGTTTGCGTTTCTCTGGAGCCAACAGGCGATAAGTCTGACGTGCTATCTGTCTGCCTCCCGCACTGTGAAAACTGACAGGGTTGAGCGAAGATTGTATGGTGACGGTGTGACGCTTTGTATGTAATACATATACATGTACAGAACACTCGAGGAGATCGAGTGCTGACCCCACAGTAACCCTGGCTGCTGTCCAGTAAGGGATCTACAGTCTCATCTCATTTCTCTAACACTCCAGCTTCTAGGTGGATTAGTGCAACATGTTGGGCTCTGTCCTGATAACAAGGGGATAGAAGAGAAGTTGAATTTTTATTTATTTATTTGCTTTTTTCACCATCTTATCTTCCAAATTTACAGACTGACAAAGATGAGTGCTGATACTCCTCTATAGCATGTCTCATATATAGAAATTCACTGATCAGCCATAACATTAAAACCACCTTCTTGTTTCTACACTCACTGTCGATTTTATCAGCTCCACTTACCATATATAAACACTTTGAAGTTCTACAGTTACTGACTGTAGTCCATCTGTTTCTCTGCATGCTTTGTTAGCCCCCTTTCATGCTGTTCTTCAATGTCATTCTCAGCACTGCAGTGATAATGACATGGTGGTGGTGTGTTAGTGTGTGTTGTGCTGGTATGGGTGGATCAGACAGCAATGCTGATGGAGTTTTTAAACACCTCACTGTCACTGCTGGACTGAGAATAGTCCACCAACCAAAAACTTCCAGCCAACAGCACCCCGTAGGCAGCGTCCTGTGACCACTGATGAAGGTCTAGAAGATGACCAACTCAAATAGCAGCAATAGATGAGCGATCGTCTCTGACTTTACATCTGCAAGGTGGACCAACTAGGTAGGAGTGTCTAATAGAGTGGACAGTGAGTGGACACGGTATTTAAAAACTTCACCAGCTCTGCTGTGTCTGATCCACTCATACCAGCACAACTCACACCAACACACCATCACTATGGCACTGCAGTGCTGAGAATGATCCACCACCTAAAAAATACCTACTCTGACCATTGAAGAACAGGGTGAAAGCAGGTTTAAAAAGTATGTAGAGAAACAGATGGACTACAGTCAGTAATTGTAGAACTACAAAGTGCTTCTATATTGTAAGTGGAGCTGATTAAATGGGCAGTGTGTGAAGAAACAGGGAGGTGGTTGTAATGTTATGGCTTATAGAACTCACCAGAATCCACCTGTTGCAATTTGAATTGATTGGACATACTTTGGGAAGATACACACCTGGGTTTATATGGGCTTCACAATTTACACTGAATTGTCAGGACAACAACCAAGCCATGATCTACAAGAAGCTGTTTGTGGATCTCCACTCTCAAATTGTGGCTTTAATCACATCTACATCCATGATAAATTGTCCAACTCCTTAGATTAGTCCAAATGTAATGAGACCGAAACAGCAGCCTCTGTTTTGATGAGAAATCTTGGGTTAATGATGGACAGAGGATATCCTTTTTCATTCGTTTTTTTCTTTGAGCTGTTTCTGAATGTTATGTAATTTCATTATTAGATGCATATGCTTTTATCCCTTCAGAAGTTCTGTATAATACTAATGTTTTCCTCCTTGTCTGTTCTTTTCTAGTTTTTTTGTTGCTCTTTTACACCCGTTTCTTCTTTTGAAAACATGTTCTGCATCTGAATGTAGATGGAAAGAGTTTTATTTGTTTTCCCACTTATGACCTGGGTTTCAACCCTCATTACCCTGTTACAGGAAAGTGTGATGTGTTGGAGGTCATTTCCAAATGCTAATTACATTGCTACTCAGACCTGTAAAAAGTTTTTTGGTGTAATTCAATGGAAGAACGAGCACTGACTTGACTGTATTGTGTTACATAGGTGTGTCTTTCTCAGTCTCCTTTTTTCTCTCACATGTTCTTTTGCCGGAATCGTTTTATTTGTTTATCATTAAATCTGCTGTGGTGACTGTAAGAATTTGGTAAGTAACCTTTCTGTGAACTTTGGCATAACAGTGAGAGTTCATATCGAGAAAGTGGGTGTTGCACTGGCTTATTACAAAGGTCTGTACTATCTGATTATACCTCTAACCATGTCTAATCTGATATTTTTCCTCTTATGTGCACAATGTTTATTGTGAATTTTGAGAATGTTTTTGCACAGCCTTTTGGTAGGTGTAATACATGTCAGCGTTTAGATCAATTTTTGATGTTTTTGTTATTAGAAACAGCTTTTTTTATTTTTTTATTTTTCATATTCCAGTTGACACAGAATGTCAGATTTGGCATCATTCACATACTCATGCACAAAAATGCAAAGTTGTTTAGCAGCAGATTACAGACAAATTTGAAAGATTATAAGAAAAATAATTTAATGCTAAAATGCAGTGTTTAAAGAAAATGACTCTTACTGTGGTTTGTTTATGTTCCTAATGTTAAATGGTCTGATAAATATTTAAAAAGTGCAATTCCTTCTTTCAGACTATATTTTTGCTTATGGCGTAGTGTACTTATGTTTATAACCTTTTAGCCTTCTCTACATTGTTAAAAGGGTGGCACGGTGGCTAAGTGGGTAGCAATGTCGCCTCGCAGCAAGAAGGTCCCGGGTTCACTCCTCAGGTGAGGCGGTCCGGGTCCTTTCTGTGTGGAGCTTGCATGTTCTCCCTGTGTCTGCGTGGGTTTCCTCCAGGAGCGCCGATTTCCTCCCACAGTCCAAAAACGTGCAGTCAGGTTAATTGGAGATACAAAATTGTCTATGACTGTGTTTGACATTGAACTTGTGAACTGATAAATCTTGTGTAATGAGTAACTACCATTTCTGCCATGAATGTAACCAAGAGTGTAAAACATGATTTTAAAATCCTAATAAATAAATAGTGTTGTGTACATTTCAAAGGGCTGCCAATAATCAAGCCTGGATGTGTCTAGTCTTAAACCCAGTTATCAGTTGCATTTGCTTAGTTGGTATTTAACTAAGGTGGTGCTTTTTCAAACAGGGCTGCCAGTAATTAAGCCTGGATGTGTCTAGTCTTAAACCCAATTATCAATTGCATTTGTTTAATTGGTTGGTTGAGTAACTAAGGTGGTGCTTTTTCCAAACAGGACTGCCAGTAATCAAGCCTGGATGTGTCTAGTCTTAAACCCAATTATCAATTGCATTTTTTTAATTGGTTGGTTAATTAAGGTGGTGCTTTTTCCAATCAGGGCTGCCAGTAATCAGTCATCATCGTGTCTAGTCTTAAACCCAGTTATCAATTGCATTTGTTTAATTGGTTGGTTGAGTAACTAAGGTGGTGCTTTTTCAAACAGGGCAAGTTGTTGGTGGGTAACTTTTTGCCTTTAAATAAATATATATAAATGATTAAAAAAATACATACTGAAAGAAAAATTGCAAATAAATGATTTGCTATTTATAAACCTGCTTATATAAAACATGAAAGAGGATTGTGGACTTACGGTTCACATAATTTTGGCTATAAAGTGTAAATTAGTGCTAAAAAAAGAAACACAAACTAAATAAAAATTCTCACTAAAAATGATAACATTGATCTTGACAAACTCATTTCTATTGTCCTAAGTGTTTGGCTTTTCTCTCGCTTTGGGTGTTCGTGACCACACAGCTCTGACCGTTCCAGTGCACTCTTGCCCCGGTGATAACTCTGCCTTGTCTCAATGGACAGGAAGGTGAGGTGGAGGCCACGTCTTCCCTAAGTTAATTCATACTCCCCAATGTCAAACTATTATTAATTGCCAGCAATTCCTCAAAACTTGTGTTAAAATCATCCCAAAAATAAGAGTTTAGCAGTGCAGCATTCTTCCCACGTCTGACGCCTCTGCTATGGCTAAGTACTCTACAGCTTTGTTACAGTTCACTAATGAGCAGTTACTCTCACAGTCACTTTTTTACATGAATGGATTGAAATGAATGTTGCTTTGGATTTTCTCTGTATTTACTCATACTGCACTTTCACTCTTTGCCTCAGTGATAACTCTGCCTTGTTTCAATGGACAGGAAGGTCAATGGGAGGCCGTGTTTTCCCCCAAGCTAGTTCATGCACTCTCTGTCAAACATCTATGAATTACTGTCTGCAAGTCTGCTAAACAAGTGTCAAAACAAACCCAACAGCAGCAGACAAGTGTATCACAAGCAACCCTGAAAACCATTACCTTGATTTTCCTCCTGTGGTTGTGGTGGAGCATCTGCAGTACTGTTGTGTCACGTTGTTGACTTTGTTGTTTCTGCCTATGTTATTTTTATGCAGTGTAAAAGTTGTTATATAAATATCTTCTTTCTCCCTCTTCTCTCTCTCCATCTGTCTGTCTGGTCATCCATCCATCCATCCATCCATCAATCCATCCATTCATTAATCCGGTCATCTATCCATCTCTCTCTCTCCTTCTCTTTCTCTTTTTTTCTCTCTCTAGCTTTCTGACTGTCTGTCCATCCATCTTTCTATCCATCCAGTCATCTATTTATCTCTCGTTCTCTCTCTCTCTCTCTCTTTGTCTTTCTCTTTGTCTTTCTCTTTCTCTTTCTCTAGCTTTCTGTCTGTCTGTCTGTCTGTCCATTTATCCATCCAGTCATCTATCCAGCCATCCTCCATCCATCTAGTCATCTATCCATCCATCCATCTAGTCATCTATCCATCCATCTA
This sequence comes from Trichomycterus rosablanca, assembly GCF_030014385.1. Lineage (NCBI taxonomy): Eukaryota > Metazoa > Chordata > Actinopteri > Siluriformes > Trichomycteridae > Trichomycterus > Trichomycterus rosablanca. The sequence goes on along the minus strand of NC_085991.1, from coordinate 32,347,673 downwards.
TCCATCCATCCATCTATCCATCCATCCATCCATCTATCCATCCATCCATCCATCTAGTCATCTATCCATCCATCCATCCATCCATCTAGTCATCTATCCATCCATCCATCTAGTCATCTATCCATCCATCCATCCATCCATCCATCTAGTCATCTATCCATCCATCCAGTCATCTATCTATCTATCCATCCATCCATCCATCTAGTCATCTATCCATCCATCCAGTCATCTATCTATCCATCCATCCATCCATCCATCCAGTCATCTATCTATCCATCCATCCATCCATCCATCTAGTCATCTATCCATCCATCCAGTCATCTATCTATCCATCCAGTCATCTATCTATCCATCCATCCATCCATCCAGTCATCTATCTATCCATCCATCCATCCATCCATCTAGTCATCTATCCATCCATCCAGTCATCTATCTATCCATCCATCCATCCATCCAGTCATCTATCTATCCATCCATCCATCCATCCATCTAGTCATCTATCCATCCATCCAGTCATCTATCTATCTATCCATCCATCCATCCATCTAGTCATCTATCCATCCATCCAGTCATCTATCTATCCATCCATCCATCCATCCAGTCATCTATCTATCCATCCATCCATCCATCCATCTAGTCATCTATCCATCCATCTAGTCATCCATCCATCTATCCATCCATCCATCTATCCATCCATCCATCTATCCATCCATCTAGTCATCTATCCATCCATCCAGTCATCTATCCATCCATCCATCCATCCATCTAGTCATCTATCCATCTCTCTCTCACTTGATCTTTTTTCATCCCTCTGTCCGTCTGCTCATTCATCTATTCATCCATCCAGTCATCTATCTATCCATTCATCCATCCATCCATTCATCCATCCAGTCATCTATCTATCTCTCTCTTACTCTCTCTGTCTCTTTCTCTCTCTCTTCATCCTTCTGTCTATCTGTCCATTCATCCAGTAATTTATCCATCTTTCTCTCTATTTCTCTCTCTCTAGCCTTCTGTCTGTCCATCCATCCATCCAGACATCTATCCATCTCTCTCTCTTTCCATCCTTCTGTCCATCCATCCAGACATCTATCCATCTCTCTCTCTTTCCATCCTTCTGTCCATCCATCCATTCATCCAGACATCTATCCATCTCTCTCTCTTTCCATCCTTCTGTCCATCCATCCAGACATCTATCCATCTCTCTCTCTCTTTCCATCCTTCTGTCCATCCATCCATTCATCCAGACGTCTATCCATCTCTCTCTCTTTCCATCCTTCTGTCCATCCATCCATCCAGACATCTATCCATCTCTCTCTCTCCATCCTTCTGTCCATCCATCCAGACATCTATCCATCTCTCTCTCTCCATCCTTCTGTCCATCCATTCATCCAGACATCTATCCATCTCTCTCTCTTTCCATCCTTCTGTCCATCCATCCATCCAGACATCTATCCATCTCTCTCTCTTTCCATCCTTCTGTCCATCCATCCAGACATCTATCCATCTCTCTCTCTTTCCATCCTTCTGTCCATCCATCCAGACATCTATCCAGCTCTCTCTCTTTCCATCCTTCTGTCCATCCATCCAGACATCTATCCATCTCTCTCTCTTTCCATCCTTCTGTCCATCCATCCATCCATCCAGACATCTATCCATCTCTCTCTCTTTCCATCCTTCTGTCCATCCATCCATTCATCCAGACATCTATCCATCTCTCTCTCTTTCCATCCTTCTGTCCATCCATCCAGACATCTATCCATCTCTCTCTCTTTCCATCCTTCTGTCCATCCATCCATCCATCCATCCATTCAGACATCTATCCATCTCTCTCTCTTTCCATCCTTCTGTCCATCCATCCATACATCCAGACATCTCTCCATCTCTCTCTCTTTCCATCCTTCTGTCCATCCAGACATCTATCCATCTCTCTCTCTTTCCATCCTTCTGTCCATCCATCCATCCATCCATCCAGACATCTATCCATCTCTCTCTCTTTCCATCCTTCTGTCCAGACATCCATCCAGACATCTATCCATCTCTCTCTCTCCATCCTTCTGTCCATCCAGCCATTCATCCAGACATCTATCCATTTCTCTCTCTCCATCCTTCTGTCCATCCATTCATCCAGACATCTATCCATCTCTCTCTCTTTCCATCCTTCTGTCCATCCATCCATCCATTCATCCAGACATCTATCCATCTCTCTCTCTCCATCCTTCTGTCCATCCATCCATCCATCCAGACGTCTATCCATCTCTCTCTCTTTCCATCCTTCTGTCCATCCATCCATCCATCCAGACATCTATCCATCTCTCTCTCTTTCCATCCTTCTGTCCATCCAGACATCTATCCATCTCTCTCTCTTTCCATCCTTCTGTCCATCCATCCATCCATTCAGTCATCTATCCATCTCTTTATCTCTCTCTCCCATTTGTCTGTCCATCCATTCATCCAGTCATCTATCTGTCAAATAATAATCAGTTTGTATAGTAGATTACCATTCTGTTTGTGCTGTCATCCAGTGTAAAACAGGCACAGTTTTTGTACAGTATTTGATCATTTTTTATAATAATTATATAGCATGGGATTGAATAGATGTATTTATATACAGCAGCTAGACAAGGTAAATGATGAAATTTTTTTAAATGAACATAGCTTTGTGTAAGTGAAAGTCCAGTATAACTGCTGAAGACTGCTGAAATATCTAGCATGGTGTCTGAATTCTGAACACAGAATTTTTTGAATAGTAAAATTAAAGCAACTTAGGCTTCAAGAAAAAAAACAGAGGCTGAGAACAGAGCCTTAGGAAATACTTAGTGGCACTGGGAATGCATGTCATTGTTGGTAGTTCAATGAAGCTGTTGTCAGTGTTGTTGAGCGGAAGCAGGTATTTTACTGATGAGAATCACCTGAGGGGGTTGTAGGTGTAAAAGAAGAATGTTAGGATTAACTGTACTGAAATCATCCCTGGGATCATGTTTGGAGCAAGGTGTGAAGTACTGGCATCAACAAGCTTATATGGAGAACAGAACAAAACTTGTACATGTTTTCTGGAGTTGCGGAGTCCACCAGTCTCTCTTGTATTTAAATAGGAAAGGGTGAGTTCAAGATGGAACAGAAGGCAAAGAAAATAATGCAATAGAACTTGAATGTGAGACATGCTTTTTTAGTCTTACCTGAGACTACATTTAAGTAGTAAGCCTGAAGCTTTTATCAGAACAGTAAGAGGCCCATTGATCATAATGATCATAAATAATGTCTAATTGCTCTTATTTGTTGCATTAGGTCACGTTTACCTGTTTCATGTTTGTGTCTGATCTGTGTGTAAAATGAAAGCTTGATTTAAAACTTTAGGATTTATTTAGGTTTGTCTGGTTGATCCGTTGGTTGCAGTTCTCTAGTAAGAGTTCTAATAAACAATGTGGTGAAGAAAAAAGTATGGATGATTTTAAAGTCGTGGTTGAATAGCGTGCTTTTAAATAATTTCTATTAAGTGACTGTTTCTTATGCACTGCTTTATTTCTGCTGCTGGCCATTATGTGTAATATAAGGCTGTATAATTTCTTGTGTTAGTCTGTCTCTGTGGCTGTGGGACTGGCTTTTTTTTTAATGGTATTTATTTATTTAATGAAATTATCTTTGCCATGCTGATAACTGTGGCTTGTCGGGGAAAGCACAGGAAAGTGTGTTTGGGGCTGATTCTTCCCCAGACTGAGGCTGTAGCTTGTCAGACAGTGTGGCCCCAGAAAGACTTCTGTTTTCACTTGCGCCTGTTGTAGCCTGCTAGCAAGAAGACCTGATAACACAGGGGTTACCCAAGTAGAGGTTCATTGCAGAGGCACCACTTGCCTAAAACAAAAAGAAAAAGCAGTCACCTTTATCCAAAGCAACTTTACAATTGTGACCAATTGCAGTGCAAGCAATTGAGATTTAATGCCTTGCTCAGGGGTCCAACAGTCACAACTAGGTGGTGGGGTTTGAACCAGGAACCTTTTTATTGGTAGTCCAGTACTTTAAACACTAGAAAGACACGCTACAAACTGCAAATACATCACCATTAGTGCAGGAGCCTCAACCAGACAGCAAAGTTAGCAATTGTATAGCAGTCTCTTAGCATAAACCACCTGCTTTTTGTGCTCACTTCAACTGGTGCAGGTGACAAATTAAATACTCTCTTCTTGTCTAAATGGTTCGTGATCATTTCTTTTGTTTTAAAAGATTCGTTGTTTCAAATGCCTCTGTGAAGAAGGATTCTTGGCCCTGTGGGCTTTCTGTCTAGGTCTGATTAATTCATTCGCTGATTTTAGAGTAATTTTCCTTAATGAATAACCCGGCTAAGGATGTCAAGACTAGTGCTTAGCCACAGTAATATTGGTCAGATTTCCTTCTGTACTGAAATGCTTAGTATCCCTGCTATTGTGTCGCAGTTTTTTATAATTAAATTCGCTGAGTCTGGGATCTCGAATACATCATATCGAATCTCAGCTCTGCCTGCCGACTGAGGCTGAGCAGCCACATGAACAACGATTGGCTTATTGTTCAGATGGGTGGGACTAAGCCAGATGGGGTCTCTCTCTCATGACTGGTGCAATTTCAACCTCTGCTGGCTGATTGGTGGCGCCTGCACAGAGATGAGAAAAGAGTGCTCTTAGGGTGTGTCTTTCCGTACACAACGCTAGGCTGCACTGCACTCGTCAAAGTGCAGGTGATAAGATCCATACGGCATGCTGCCCACGTGTCGGAGGGGGCGTGGGTTAGCTTCGTTCTTCTCAATCAGAGCAGGGATCGGCATTTGGTGGAGAGGAAGCATGATGCAATTGGACGCGCTATAAAGGGAGAAAAAGGGGAGAAAATGCATAAAGAAAAAATATGTATTTAAAAAAAAATTTGCTGAATCACTGTATAATGCAGTCTTCTTTATGTAGATTGTTCTATGTTTTACCTCTGCATTGTTCTTTGGTGCTGACAGGTAACGTGGAGGAATCCTTCATATTCTCTAGTTTGTTCAATCGTGTTCTGTATGTTACATTTTCTATTGATGATAGAATGGTCTTTGGCCATTTTGGGAATCCCCATTGCTAACAGGTGAATAAAAATGAAACCAAGCAATCTTCATATGAACTTTTGTAGTAATCCCAGAGTATTTCCAAAAAATAGGTGTTGTCAGTATTTGCTCTGCTAGGACTGACACTGTCAGGTGTGAGTTAAGTTATTGTGACCTGAAAACATGGGAGCAAACTAACTTACAAAATAGTGTGCACACTTTGTACTAGTTGTTAGAACTACTTAGAAATCTCTCATGGTGAATTATACTTCTGGGTTTAGATGCCAAAAAAGCGCTTTATTTGGCTACCATGGTACCACTTGTGAAAAGGGGTGGAGTTAGAATGATGATTCAGAGGTGTTGTGGCTCTACTGACCCAAAAACTCAAAGTTTGGACATGACTTGAACGCCATAGAAAGTTTTTGTTGTGATTTGAAGGTCGTTTACTGTGAACTAGAGGCCATTACCCAGGAGAAGTGGTCTGAGATTCCTTAGGAATGCTGCCAGAAGCTGGTGTCTGGCTATGCATTACATTTGCAGCTGGTACTAAAGTACTAAAGATGCTTGTCATGAAGGTGTTGAATAATTCTGAGGCTGCAGTAGTTGTGCCCATTCTTACTGCTGCAGTTCTAGCTTGCCTCCTTTGAGTCTTTATCTTATTAGGAATGTAGAGATGACAGACACATTTCTGAAGATGGATAACCCATCGGACTGACATCTCTCTAGCACTACCCTGCCAATACTCAGTGACTGACAGTTTCCATTTTTGGGTGTTTGTGTTAGTGCTGCTTTGAACCTTCTACAAGAAGACAGAAGCTTGAATTGTGTCACATCCTTGATAACCTTACCTGATAACCTTTGACCATTGGAGTGCTGTTATTTTAGCTAAAATGTGACCAGCAACATTGGAATTCACTTTTCCCTCTGTTCTAGGCGCTGATGCTTATCAAGTCCACCCAATCTTCATGCTGATTGATGCTTCTGTGTTCTTCATCTTTTCCTTTTACCTTTTCCTCTTTTCTCTTTCCCCCTTTTTGTGTTGGCAGGGAACCACACATAGATAACTGTGTTAAGTGCTTTCACTTAACACACTCCCCTACTTGGCTAGTTTCTGCTTTTGCTTGGTGGTTACCTCTGTTACCTCTGTAGGTCACTGTTCAGATTAGATTAGATGTTAAGCCCTTGGCCTAAAACAAACAAAAAAATGAAAAATTAGCTACCTGACTGTAATAAGCACAAGTAAACATGGTACCTTTACATTAACAAAATTTAGCAGTCACCTTATCCAAAGCAACTTACAATTGTTACCAATTGCAGTGCAAGCAATTGAGATTTAAGGCCTTGTTTAGTGGTCCAACAGTCACAACTAGGTGGTAGGGTTTAATCCAGCAACCTTCCTATTACTAGTTCAGTACCTTAAACACTAGGAAGACATTCTACAAACTCTGCAAATACCCCACCACTAGTGCAGGAGCCTCAACCAGACAGCAAAGTTTACAATTGAATAGCAGCAATGCAGCCAAGTCGACCCCTTAACCGTAGTTTGGATGCCATGCATCAAACCATGCATTTATGGACCTTCCATTGTGCAGATGTGCACAATCATGCTGTATCAAGAAAAAGCCTTCCTTCAACTGTGCCTACAAATTAGGAAGTGTATAATTTTTTATTCATTTTATTTACCTGTCAGCAATGGTTGTGGCTAAAACACTTGAGCTAGATAATTAGGAGGGGTGTTCATCTACTTCATCTTCTAGCATTTATTACTAGTAAAAACACATTTATAAGGCATTAACGGTATTTTATTCATCATCCTTTGGACGTAGCACAGGCATGTGTTTAAGCTATTTGTAAAAGCTTTAGTCTATACTTACATCCACTCAGTTGCCAGTTTATGCCAATTTGCCAGTTTTTGCTAATGTTTACAGGTATGAATGTGTGTGTTAGAGAGAGAATTGTGTGTGATAAGACTGTCTTTATTGTATTCTTTGTGCACTGTGAGCATCCGTGTAACCAAAGTCAAATTCCTTGTATGTGTGAGCATACTTGGCCTGATTATGATTTGGCATTGGTATGGGGTCTGCCTTTTTGTCTGCTGGGTATAGGTCAGTACTGTAGACAGGCCAGTCCAGCATCCGCACCACTTCTTCCACAGCCATGCATTTGTAAGGTGTGCAGAATGTGGTTTTGCATTATGTTGTTAAAATATGAATGTGATTCCCTAACAAAAGATGCCATCTTGAAGGCAGCATATGTTGTTTTAAAAACTTTTTGGTGTTTATGGTGCCATCACAGAAGTGTAAATTACCTTTGCCAATGGCCCTGAAATAACCCCCATGCCTTGACAGACCCTTGTTGCTGGTAACAGTCTGGACGGTCCTTTTCCTCTTTGGTCTGGAACACATGCCGTCTATTCCTTCCCAAAAAAGACTAGAAATAATAATTTGTCTGACCGCAATATATGTTTTTACTGTGTTATGGTCCATCCCAGTAGCCTCCAAGCCCAGAAAAGTCAACAGCACTTCTGGACATGGATAATATAAAGCTTCCTTTTGGCACAGTAAAGTTTTAACTGGCATTTGTGAATGTGAATTTGTGAATTGTTTGCCAAAGTAATCCCCTTTGCTTTTTATATCTGTTATAGATGAAAAAATGATTCTTGATGGAGTGCAGTCTGAGGCATCATGGAGCTCAGTTGTCTGGTTAAGGTTGTGCTCTTGCCCTGTACGCACTGAAATTCAGCTATGCTTTTTGAATAATTTAATTATGTTGTTTACCGTAGAGAGTGAAATATCTAAATGGGCTGCTGCAGCCTAGTGGTTAAGGTTGCTGGTTCAAGCCTCACTACTGCTAGGTTGCCTCTGTTGGGCCCTTGAGCAAGGCCCTTATCCCTCAATGGCTTAGATTGTATACAGTCACTTTGGATAGAAGTAAATGCTGTAAATGTGTAAATCAACTTTAAGTCAACATTTGGGCAGTTGTAGCCTAGTGGTTAAAGTACTGGTCTAGTAATCAGAAGGTCACTGGTTCAAGCACTACATCTGTCAAGTTGCCACTGTTGGGCCCTTGAGCAAGGCCCTTAACCCTAAGTTGCTTAGACTGTAATGTAATGTAGAAATAGTAATGTAAGTCGCTTTGGATAAAAGCACCTGCTAAATGCCAAAAATGTACATTTCAATAATTTTCTCACACTTTAATATCTTTAAATATTAAAGATAATAATAATTTAAGATATTAACTGTTAATATCTTGTGTCTTTTAAATCACATCACTATTTTATTTACCTGCTTATTAGCCCTGAATTACTTCCGCCCCAACTTTTTGGAACACATTGCTGGAACGCATTGTGTGCTGTTTGGTGCACCTGCACAAGTGGTTAATGGTTTATGGAGGGCGGAGCCTGACTTGCTATACGCGATGTGGCTCTTTGTAAGATTTCACCACTGGCAGGTGAAAAGAAGCAGCCAATGACTACATGCGTGTCATATGGTGCATGTGATAGTCCTTAGCTCTCCCTGAGAGTGGTTCCAGTCATGAATTAGAAACTCCTAGATAGGCAGTGGTGGCCTAGCAGTTAAAGTACTGGACCAGTATGCAGTAGGTCGCTGGTTCAAACCCCACCACTGCCAGGTTGCACTGTTGGGCCCTTGAGCAACGCCCTTAACCCTCAATTGCTTAGACTGTGTACTTTGAATAAAAGCATCTGCTAAATGCCAAAAATGTAAATGTAGTAGATTGTGGGGCAAATAAATAAACAGAGTTGCCAGATCTCAATTTTTTAGACTTTATTTGTTGTTGTCTGGCTTCAGTTTCCACAATCCTTGCTTTTGTGTTATGGTTTGGAGTAGAGATAGAGGTGAAGCCACATGCCTCTCTAGAAGCTGGCTTTCAGGAAAGTTAGAAACCTATTTAAGAGAGGCCTCAATGTACTTTATTTCATTTGATGTTGTGTTTTGATAACAGAAGGCCTAGGTTGTTGTAGATTATTAAACCCCACTGTTTTCTTGTACATACACTGAGCTGTTTTATTTGACCAAGTCAGTCATTCCATATTCCATGAGCATTGGTCTGCAAAGTATGAAACGGACATGGTACAACTGTTGCTTGAAAGTTGATAGGGCGTCACGGTGGCTCAGTGGGTAGGACTGTCACCTCACAGCAAAAAGGTCCCGGGTTTGATTCCCAGGTGGAGCGGTTCGGGTCCTTTCTGTGTGGAGTTTGCATGTTCTCCCCGTGTCTGTGTGGGTTTCCTCCAGAAGCTCCGGTTTCCTCCCACAGTTCGAAGACGTGCAAGTGAGGTGAATTGGAGATACAAAATTGTCCATGACGGTGTTTGATTTGAAAAGCTTGTAAACTGATGAATCTTGTGTAACCAGTAACTACCTGTTCTGTCATTAATGTAACCAAAGTGTGTAAAACATGACGTTAAAATTCTAATAAAATAATTAATTAACTAAATAAATGTTATTGATATTATTGATTTGTGTTTTCTTAGCTTGTACAACAGTCATGTTCATTGCACTCCAGACATTTGCATCATCCAAATGGTTGCCCAGTTGTACTCTAGGCCCATCAAAAAGTTATTTAAGATAAAAATCTTTACTTTTAATACTAATTTGGTAACATGGTCCAGTTTATGGAAGCAACTTATAAGTGAACTTGAGTCAGAATCACTCACAGGCAACCAGAGATTTGGGTGACAATTAAGTGCCAGTGAGCACTCATGATGAGACTGGAGGATGCATTTGCTCTTGCCCCAGTGACTGTTCAAATAAAAGCTGTGGTATCATGTGCTATTGGTTGATTATTTATGAGCCATATACAGGGGTTGGACAATGAAACTGAAACACCTGGTTTTAGACCACAATAATTTATTAGTATGGTGTAGGGCCTCCTTTTGCGGCCAATACAGCGTCAATTAGTCTTGGAAATGACATATACAAGTCCTGCACAGTGGTCAGAGGGATTTTAAGCCATTCTTCTTGCAGGATAGTGGCCAGGTCACTACGTGATGCTGGTGGAGGAAAACGTTTCCTGACTCGCTTCTCCAAAACACCCCAAAGTGGCTCAATAATATTATGATCTGGTGACTGTGCAGGCCATGGGAGATGTTCAACTTCACTTTCATGTTCATCAAACCAATCTTTCACCAGTCTTGCTGTGTGTATTGGTGCATTGTCATCCTGATACACGGCACCGCCTTCAGGATACAATGTTTGAACCATTGGATGCACATGGTCCTCCAGAATGGTTCGGTAGTCCTGGGCAGTGACGCGCCCATCTAGCACAAGTATTGGGCCAAGGGAATGCCATGATATGGCAGCCCAAACCATCACTGATCCACCCCCATGCTTCACTCTGGGCATGCAACAGTCTGGGTGGTACGCTTCTTTGGGGCTTCTCCACACCGTAACTCTCCCGGATGTGGGGAAAACAGTAAAGGTGGACTCATCAGAGAACAATACATGTTTCACATTGTCCACAGCCCAAGATTTGCGCTCCTTGCACCATTGAAACCGACGTTTGGCATCGGCACGAGTGACCAAAGGTTTGGCTATAGCAGCCCGGCCGTGTATATTGACCCTGTGGAGCTCCCGACGGACAGTTCTGGTGGAAACAGGAGAGTCGAGGTGCACATTTAATTCTGCCGTGATTTGGGCAGCCGTGGTTTTATGTTTTTTGGATACAATCCGGGTTAGCACCCGAACATCCCTTTCAGACAGCTTCCTCTTGCGTCCACAGTCAATCCTGTTGGATGTGGTTTGTCCTTCTTGGTGGTATGCTGACATTACCCTGGACACCGTGGCTCTTGATACATCACAAAGACTTGCTGTCTTGGTCACAGATGCGCCAGCAAGACGTGCACCAACAATTTGTCCTCTTTTGAACTCTGGTATGTCACCCATAATGTTGTGTGCATTGCAATATTTTGAGCAAAACTGTGCTCTTACCCTGCTAATTGAACCTTCACACTCTGCTCTTACTGGTGCAATGTGCAATTAATGAAGATTGGCCACCAGACTGGTCCAATTTAGCCATGAAACCTCCCACACTAAAATGACAGGTGTTTCAGTTTTATTGTCCAACCCCTGTAGGTGACCATTGTTACCGAAGCATATGTAGCCATGATGTAACCTTCTCTTTTATTCTCAAAAAAGGTTGGGATTTATATTGTGGGTTGTGCCGCAAATCAAATCTTGTGTTTTCTAAGCGCTGGCAAAAGGGCAACAAGTCTGGGAGAATCAAAACAGAGGGTCAATTTAGCAGCCCCTCTGGACTATTAACAAGATTGGTAATTCCCCCAGCGTTCCAAACAAATAAATACAGCAGTCAGAATAACCATTAGGAGCCCTTATCCAAATGCTCGGTTCACATTTAGCGAGAGGGAGAGTGGATGTGCGTTTGGGGTGAGAAAAGGGGCACGAGGGAAACAAGGTCATCACTTTAGTGTGCAGCGTCATGTTTTTTCCCCCCTCTTTTCTTTCGCTCCATCATTCTTTCTTTTAGAAGAATGAGAGGAAGTGATAATCCAGTGCCTGCCCCCCCCCTCCACCCACCCCCCTCGATTTAGCTCACTGTTTGTTCAGCGAGCGAGGAAAGTGGGCCCGATAACAACGCCACGGGGTCACGGCGAGGTGAGAGAGAGACGTGGAGAGAGACGTGGAGAGATATGGAAGGAAAGTTCATTGCGAGGTGAAGGCGGAGGGAGAGCGGAGTGAAGAGGTGAAATCCAGGTCATGAACGCGTGTGACAAACCAGCCTGCGCTATATGGAATGTTCTCATTTGTGTTTGTGTACATCCCGTGTTACGGATGACAGCAGCACAGCTCGCTGCCTGCTTCTGCTCCGTCCTGAACTCTTCCTCTCTTTTTATCTCGGGGTTACGTGCAAGATGAAAAGGGGGGAAATCTTGAGATTTGCATGTCAAACTTTTCGCTTACCACACTCAGGGGGGTTATATCCTATTTTAGCAGGATATGTTGTTGCGTTTGTGATGCTCTTTGATTAAAGGATCAGCCAGTGGCTTTTTGGTATCTATGCTATGGATTCAAAGAATAGAATAGAATAGATTGCCTTTATTTGTCATATATATACACACACCAATCAGGCATAACATTATGACCACCTTCCTAATATTGTGTTGGTTCCCCTTTTGCTGCCAAAACAGTCTTGCAACTGTGATGCACTGTGTATTCTGACACCTTTCTATCAGAACCAGCATTAACTTCTTTAGAAATTTGAGCCACAGTAGCTCGTCCGTTGGTTCGGACCACACAGGCCAGGCTTCAGTCCCCACGTTCATCAATGAGCCTTGGCCGCCCATGACCCTATCGCCGGTTTACCACTGTTCCTTCCTTGAACCACTTTTGATAGATACTGACTACTGCAGACCGGGAACACCCCACAAGAGCTGAAGTTTTGGAGATGATCTGACCCAGTCATCTAGCCATCACAATTTGGCCCTTGTCAAACTCGCTCAAATCCTTACGCTTGCCCATTTTTCCTGCTTCTAATGAACTTGCTCCCTAATATATCCCACCCACTAACTGGTGCAGTGATGAGATAATCAGTGTTATTTACTTCACCTGTGAGTGGTCATAATATTATGCCTGGTCAGTGTACATGTACAGACGTACAGTACAACGAAATTCTTTTTTCGCATTTCTCAGCTTGTTTTGAAGCTGGGGTCAGATCGCAGGGTCTAGACTACCACTGTCCCTGAATTCTGCTCCATCTCTGTGTGATATCTGTGTGCAGGTGTAAATAAACCTGTATTTAATTCTGTATGCATCCCTATACTGTGTAAAGTAGGAATGCCAACTGTGAAAAAAGTCTGGAATCAGTTTTTTGTTTTATCATTAGAACTAACTTGAATTAACATCAGAATCCAAATATAAATGTCTACGACAGGCAAAAAAGTACTTGGAAACACTAAGCCCCCACTGACTTCAAAGTTTATAGTTTCCTTTTCCTTAGTCCTAGGCTGCATCCGAAACCACATACTTCCATACTGAACAGTAGGTGAAAGCAGTACATGAGAATGGGTAATGTGTCCAAATACATAGTATTCATTAAACAGTATGCGAAAAGTACCGGAGGCACGGTGGCTCAGTGGGTAGCACTGTCACCTCACAGCAAACAGATCCTGAGTTTGATCCCCAGGTGGGGTGGTCCGGGTCCTTTCTGTGTGGAGTTTGCATGTTCTCTCCGTGTCTGTGTGGGTTTCCTCTGGGAGCTTTGGTTTCCTTCCACAATCCAAAGACTTGCAAGTGAGGTGAATTGGAGACACTAATTTGTCCATGACTGTTTGACATTAAACTTGTGAGCTGACGAATCCTGTGTATCGAGTAACTACCGTTTCTGTCATGAATGTAACCAAAGTGTAAAACATGACGTTAAAATCCTAATAAACAAACAAACAGTTCGAAAATCTATCCCATAATTCAGCTGGAGCTGGCATTCATTTTAACTGTTGCAATGTGAAGTCATACATCACTAGACGTAGAATGTCCGATGTTGCATGCATACTACACACTTGCATACTGAAAGAGCTTACTGCTTTACCGGCCGGGCAGTGCACACTGCCTCCAATTTACTACGTACTGTTTAAGTATGCAATTGTGGACGCAGCCCTACTGTATGGGTGTTAAGTCTATTCAAATTTCATTAGTCACAAGAGTAGTTAAGTGAGCATTAATAAGGAACTAGTTTTAGTTTGTTGTTTTAGTTTTAAAATGAAATAACTTCATTGCTGGTTATGCAAAACTACTCTGAAACACAGTAGAGCCGGTGGATTTGTGCTGCTTTATGCATCTGTTTGTTAAGACCTAGAATACCATGAAATGGGTAGTTTCTATGATGTTAAACACCGAAACAATAATAATAAATAAAATCTGATCAGTTCTGTAATAGAAATGCTACTAGGGCTCTTAATTCATTAGGCCATGTTATGCTAAACATGACTATTCCCCCCTGTCTGAACTTGGTGACTTCTGCTATTTCATACACCATAAAAATAGAATCCTTCTTAAAAAATGGTCAGTCAGCTGGTGTGAAGTATCTCTGAAACAGCAAGTGGTGCTCACAGGAGGCTGACAGTGCCACCTGTTAAATGCACCTGCATGGCACACAGGCATCAGAACTGGACATTGGTCCAATGGAAGTAGGTCGTCAGGTTGAACGTCAGGTAGAACATGTGGATGGCTGAGAATGTGTGTCATTTACCAGTAAAAGAAATTAAACTATGATGCCTGGTACATGATGCCACAGGACCCCTTGAGATGTTTTGTGGAGTTAATGCCTCTGCAGGTTTAAGCTGTTTTTACAGCACCTTAGGTGGGTGGTGCTGATGTTTTTGCTCATCTGTGTATATTTGTATAAATAATTAATAAATGGATATAGACAAATTATGAAAATACTAAATTTTGACATTTGACATTTCAGCTTTTACTGCTGTTTGACTTGACAGTTTACTGGTATTTGTATTGAGTACCAACTCTACTGGAGTGTGTGACTGGATGTTTTGAGACTAACCGTGTGAGTGTGTAGGGTAGTGTGGGTTGTTGATATGGTGCTGTATTTAATTTCGCAGGGTCTGTAAAGGTCCCAGCGGGCTGGTAGTTTTCTGGAGCAATCATGGGTCATTATCGGGTCAGACCTGGGTCACGGGTGGACTAAAACATTCCAACTCACCGGGTGAAAAAGTGTAAATGGCTGTTCTCTCTTTAACCTCTCTCCATTCTCTTTTAATCCCCTGCTTTGTCATGTTTCTTTCCCCAGTGCCTCCACAGTAATCTCATTTAAGAGGCCCTGCTCACTTATGTAACTGAGCAAACTGAACCCAGCCACTTGCTTCAGTAAGGGGCGTTGGATTGAACTTGATGTGGTTTTATGAAGAGTTTAATTTCTGTTTCACTCTTAGTTTAGTTTTATTTTTAGCAAGACTGCTGGCCAACATCAGTTTATAACAAGGCATTTGTGAAGTAAGTGGGTAAGACATTTAAGAAGAACCTTAAATAAACAAGTAAAACAACTCATGCAGATGCATATTCTAATATGACTTTAAGGGTTCATTATTGAGGACGGTTGGCAGAAGCTTCGGACAGAAAAAAGATCTTACCTTATGCTCTTTCCTTATGCTTATGTAATCCAGTTAGCTCCAACAATACATTTAAATACATCTAAAAACAGGTGTAAATGTCCATGTGCACTATTATTCAACCCCTAGCCTTAGTAAAACATCCTTTTGCCTTGAAAACCTGTACTAACAAGCAGTGGTGTATAAAGTACCGGAAGGCCATACTTGAGTAAAAGTACAAGTATCTTACCAGAAATTTACTTTGATAGAAGTAAAAGTCACCTTTTAGAATATTACTTGAGTAAAAGTCTAAAAGTATCTGATGTTTAATGTACTTAAGTATCAAAAGTAATTTGATATTAAATGTACTTAAGTATTAAAAGTAGAAGTAAAAGTAAATGCTGTTAGTATAAATGGAAGCGCTCATTTTAAATATAAAGATTGTTCTTTTAAGCCTGTAAACCACCTTAACAATTAACCTGTTTTCTTCCTTTCATCTGAACATGATTTGTGCCAATTCATGATCATAATCAACTGTTGACATCACCTGTTTGAAATCATGACATTATTTAGTTTTTTAACTTATTACTAGCCCTAAATGTTCCTGTTCCAACGTTTTTAGAATGTGAGTCGATGTAAATGTAAGAAACACTGCATCTATTTTATTTGCATTTTCTATACTGTCCAATTTTTTTATTTGGGTAGTATATTTCAATAACAAAAAAAATAATTTTGGCATAATTAATTTAAAGCAAAACTCAGGAGAGTTAAACAAAACGTGTGGCACTTTTATCCCTTTAATGATCTGTTCTACCATTAGTTTAAATCAAAATATTTGAGTAAACTAAGCTGTATTTAAATAATATTCTTTGGGGCCGTATCTACTCACTGAATGGCATATGTTAAACTAAAAAATATTGGTATTCTTACTTTAAGAAAACACCATTTCTAACTTGAAGCCAACAGCTGAAAAATCATTAATAATAAGTTGGATAAGTTGAGTTCTTGTTGAGACGTGCTGCATGTTCCTCAGCACCATGAATCTCTCCTCTGCCGGTCTAATACAGAAGTTATCTGAGGAAATATTTGTCCGTAGGTGAGTTTTTAAAAATAATGGACTTCATGAGTTTTGCAGTCAATGAATTCCAAACAAATGTAATGATTTATGAAACGTTTTATTTGTGGTTCGAATGTAATCGGTAAAAATGGTAGGTAGATATCTGAACAATGTTAATGCTAATAATATAAAAAAACCGCTGATGCATTGTTAACTTACATCAGTGTGTTGGACGGGGAGCTTCTGAAATGTCCATGTTTGCGTGTCTTTGGGTGAACGACGCACTTTAAGAAAACTCAGATAGCTTTTAGAGAACGTTTGCACATGCGCATTAATGTGTTTAACCACCGTCTAACTCACAAGCACAGATTCACCAAACCAGCGTGCAGTACGTCACACATCTCACATCATTTACCTTCATTCTGTAGTAACGAGTAACGAATTTACATACAGCGAATGTAACGGAGTAAAAGTACACAATTTCTTTAGAAAATGTAGTGGAGTAAAAGTGAAAGTTGCCGAAAATTTTTATACTCCAGTAAAGTACAAGTACTTCAAAAAACTACTTAAGTACTGTAACGAAGTATTATTACTTCGTTACTATACACCACTGCTAACAAGTGTCTGACACCTCTCTTCTGCATTCTTTGCCCATTCTTCTGCAAAAGCTTCCAGATCATTGAGGTTTGACGACTTTGTGCTGCAACTAATTACTTTAAATGCCACCAGTTATTTTCAATGGGATTTAAATCTGAAGACTAAGGCCATATCAGGATATTCCAGAACTGATCTTTTAACTAAACTTTGGTGAATTTGCAAGTATGCTTGTGATAATTGTTTTGCTGGAAAATCCAATCTTCAAGGTTTACCACAAAAGGCAGAACATTCTTCTTCAAATGCCTGTATTTGTGAGTTTATGATGCCAGTCACAAGTTGTCAACATCTGTGCATTACATAGAGTCCAGCATAAGCTAATAATCCTTTGACTAAGCTTTGTTTAAACTGAAGTTACAAGCCTTCTTTTTTATTTTTAAATGTAAAACAGCTGCTGTATTTATCATTAGTTTTTACCTCATTTATGTTGCAGCCAGTTTGGACGGCCTTTGGTTACACATATTGTTGAATAATTAAAATAAAATAAAACAATTAAAATAAGTTATAGTGATCTGTTTTTGATAGACACACTTTAACCCTGTCTGCCTTTCTTTCTCTCTGGTATTTCAGCTGTTAGATCTTTTTACTCAATGGGACTGGTCTACGTACCTCGCCGACTATGGACGTCCCACCTGCAAGTACCTGAGGGTTAATCCGCATACTGCTCTTGCCCTTCTGGAAAAGTAAGTCACATACATTTTAGAGCAGCATAAAATCTATTAAATTAATCAGAATTGTTACTACATTGATTGTCTATGCATTTCTAAAAAAACAGACACGTAAGCAAATGAATATAGGCTCTTAAGCACAATAAATGAGAGCAATATTATTTAATCCTAGTAAAACAATTAAATATCAATTAAATAGGATATAAATCACAACATGCAACCATGGCGAGCATTAGTGTAATAACCTTGTCTAGTGCTCTTATTTATAACATGGCGACAAGCCAAATTTAGCTAGTAATAGTATTGGTGTTTCAATTACTGAATTTCAAATACTGATACACCAAATACTGCAATTATATAGTAATGTAATTAAGGACAAGCTACAGTTTTTAGAATACTGTAAAAAGCTAAATTCTCGATTTCTGATCTGATTGTAATATCATAATGCTAAGTACTGGCAGATATGAAGACTAAGCGATACCTGCATTCGCTATGCAGGCCAGTGATGTAAAACCTCAAAGACATAATAGTGCTGTCCTAAATTCTGTCTTCATGTGATCTGTGTCTTGTTACACACATTTGCAGCATAAAATAATGGCAGTGGATAAGATGGGGAAAATAGGTTTAGACTAATTTACTGCCTTTTCCAGTGTGTGGGCCAGTCTCTGTCTCATTAACTTGAGTTGATATCAGACTGGGTGTCTGTGTGGGTTTCCTCCAGGAGCTCTGGTTTCCTCCCACAGTCCAAAGACATGCATGTGAGGTGAATTGGAGATACAAAATTGTTCATAACTGTGTTTGACATTAAACTTGTGAACTGATGAATCTTGTGTAACGAGTAACTATCGTTTTTGTCATGAATATAACCGAAGTGTGTAAAACATGATGTTAAAATCCTAATAAATAAATATCAGACTAGGACATTCCGAGTTTAAACATTTTCATTTTGTATTGTTATTGATGTAATGTATCTGAGCTACAAGCAGCAGCTTATAAAACAAACTTAAAAAATTATATTTTAAAAACAATCATGTTTGGATGATACAGTGTAGTAGATCATAACTTTTGGGTTGTTTAAAATTCACATTATGCATATTTTATTTTGTCATAGTCTAAGAGTGTCTGTATTGGACATTGTAGTACCAGACTTGAGACCTTTTCTGTATCTAACTACATGTTTCTTTCTTACATCATTTGCTACTTTGTGCTTATGAGCAGGATTTCTCGAGCGTGAGTACTCTGCTCTCTGTGTGTGAGGCCTAGCATGTGCTGTTTTGACATGTTGACTCTAATGTACCTGTCTATGTTTGTGTGTATGCATGGTTATGTCTGAAGTGTTTATTGTGCACACCGGTGAGCCAACATTTGTTTTTGCATGTTTACAGAACAAGCCATTGTTCATTTGTAGTGTGTAGTGTAACTTGTTTTTCTATTTAGTACACTCATGATAACTTCCTCTTACTAGTTTTCTTATTTATTCATTATGTGGGAGGGAATATATGAGAATTTACAGCAGGACACAAGCAGAAACATGCAACCCTTTTAAGCCTTACTCATCCTGGCCTTATCCTCTCAGTCCTCAGATTAAGTGAAAGTGATCTAAATTACTATACTGCATGCAGGAACAGTGTGTAGAAGAAGATTTACCCTCCTTAATGTAGTACACTGTACGTCTAAAGAAAAGGTCATTAGCTTGATTACGTTTTTCTTTAAGCTGGGTGTGGGCTTGTCAAAAAGTTAATGGCAGTCCCTTTATCATGATGCCATTCTAATAGCTCTTTAAACACTGACATACTGATGTTGTGTTTTTTTTTTTTACCACAAAACAAAGAAGATTGTAGTCAGCAGCACTTCAATGCCATGGCATTTACTGACTGACATTAAGAATATGTAAAGTTGCAGGAGTTATATACTGGTATACTGGTAATACAAGAAAGAAACCAAGATTTTACAAGTGGTTTTATACACCGACCAGGCCTAACAATATGACCTCTCTCACACTGCTCAACAATCTCAGACACATCATCTGAGGTCCTTCCTCCATATCCCTAATTGGAAACGCAAATGGCTGTCTACACTTTCACACGCTCCCAAAAGCAAACTTCCTATGCTTAGGCCATGGTGATGGTGCCTATTGTTGCAGTGATAAGAGATGGCTATTTGTAATCTTCATGATCGTGTGGACACAGCCGAACTATTGTATCTTTGCTATGATGCTTATCGCATCTAATATCCTTCAGCAAGAAGAGATAAGAGATGTGTGGATATCAGATCAGGCTAATCAGGCAGACTAAATCAGGGTTTGTTATACTAAACAATGCACTGCTTCTTTGGAGGCTACACTTACTGAAATTTAATGAACATATATTAAAACATTAAAAACGTGTGGTTTTATGTGCAATAATGTGTATATTTTTGTTGCATGATGTTTTCCCAGCTTATGAATTCTTTCGCTGTGCTTTATAAAAGAAATCTATTTTAAGTAAACCAGAATGTTAAAATATGACCACAGTACTGTAGAGTTTATTAACTTGATTTCAAGAAAATATGACTTGGCAGAATGAACTGCTGTGGGCTGAATGAGCAGTCACCCATAATGGTTATGATTCCCTAACCAAGACCTTTTTACAGTTGTTAGCCCAATGTTGTGGCAAGTGTGGCCTGTTAAGTGAATTGGACATTTTGAAACATTACTAGTGGTAACATACTCTTTTGATCCAAAACAGCAAAATAAAAATAAAGTTTAATGATATGTACCAGATAATTAATTTTCAAAATTAACATTTAGCAAATTTTAATGGCAAAATGGGATGCACTTTTAAATCTATGAGGTTCAGAACTACAGATGCAGATGCACAGCTGTGCTTTAATTTCAAAAAGCAATAGGATGACCAAGTTGTTGGGGTTCCAATAGGCTGACTAAAGCCATGCACAAGTACCATTTCAACCTTTTTGTGGAACCACTTTGCTGAACTGCTTGTGGTTGCTATTGCTGGTGGTCCAATTAATATGTACCTCCCTGTGGAGCTCTGATTAAAGTTACTCATTAAGATATGAATTTTGCAAGGTTAAAAATAGCCACAAAGTCATTTTGCAATACCAGTCAAATTGTCTAAAACATACCAGCAAATACATTGGAATATTAATATACTAACACAAAAAAAGCAAATATTATTAGTGGCCTTCTATTATGCTTTCATATCACATCACTTAGGTTACTTTTTGTGCAAAGGCAATAATGTAAGCTTGCAATTATTAGTTTTTTATAACAGCTTTATGATCCCTTATAAATATCCATTATACATATCGAGTAATACGTTTTTAATTCATGTTTTGTTGGGTTATTTTGAATAATGCAATCTAAAAATAAAGCATATAATTTATACCTGTTATTCACCTTGTTGCCAGACTTATTTGACTAGAATTTAAAATGAGCAGTGCTGTGGTATAATTAAGGAATTTTAAGTAATATATTTTAAAAAAAAACAGATTAAAAACACACATTTTTTTATTTGTGGGACAGTGCTAGCCTAGTAGGTAGAGCTTTGGGCATCATCAATAGGATGATTGTGGATTCGAATTACGGTCTGTCCAACCGCTGTTGGACCCTTGGGCCTACCCTGTACTCTGACTCCAGTGTAATATGGAGCTAGAATATGAGAAAAAATAATTTCATTTTACTTAATACATATACAGTATATGTGTATATGACAAATACATGCATTCGAATTAATATGAAGCCACAGAAAATTTGATTCAGTCCAATTAAAAACTAGCTCATGTAGTTTTCTGTTGTATTGGATGTTTTGATAGACTTCATGGTAGATCTGAAACTACAACTACGCCCTTTTTCTTATACACAGTCTTGTTTTTCTTTGTAGGATGAAAGACACTAGTCGGAAAAACAACATGTTTGCTCAGTTCCGCAAGAATGAACGGGACAAGCAGAAGCTCATCGACACCGTCATCAAACAGTTAAAGAACCTCATCTCTACCCACCAGTCCTGAGTTTACTGGTTACTTTGTTTGCCGAGTCCACTGTGGAATTCTTGCTTGGTCTCCACGTCTGACAGCACCTACGACGCAAAATACTGTCACACTACTGTGTACAAGAACAAAACAAGAACAGATTCATACAAGATTGTGTGTGGATACAGTGAGTCAAAACAGTGTGCACCTCGCCAACTGGCATGTATCGCTGATTTTACTATACATTGTCCATGCCTTGAGATATCTTCCCATCAACAGTGTCAGCGAAACCTGGAGCTGCTCTCATTATACTCGTCTTCCTACATTACTAAGCACAATTTTTGGTTTACCCAAGTGTTTTTTTTTTTTTTTAACTATGCAGGCTTGATATTCTGATGTGATGTGAATTTTGTAATTAGCTCTCCATAAATTCCTACTGCACATTGTCAACATCTTGAAACATCTAGAGTATTTGTCTATTTTGAACCATGTACTATAGAGGTAAGTAGACTCTTAATCTGCATCCTTACAGTATATAGCCTTAGATTAGAGAAGGAAAAGGCTGTCAAGTCAACACAATCATTGTTTTACATTTACAAACATGGCTAGTTCTGTAAAGACCTTTTAAAAAAGAAACATGTACAAAAGCAAATGCAGAATTATTGCCTTTACCTTGCTTCTCCACAGTGTATCTACTGTTGACATTCACTGTAAATGATTCTGTATGGGCTACCTACCAGAATCTAGATTGTAAGGATGGGCTTATATAATCAGTTTCTATTAGTAATTGACTAGAACACGTAAAGTTGACGAGTTTAACTCGTTCAGAATCACTGGTACTTTTTAGAGCATTTAACAAAGGCCGTTTATAGCAACTAAATATATTAAATTAGAATAATTATGATTATTGTCAGTTTTAACACATGACAATTTGTTAGCTTCCAAATTTGTAAAACCTTAAGCTTCACAAACATGTAAAGCATCTAAAAATCAGCTGGTTGGCGCAGCTGGATATTCCGCTAGCACACCAGCGCCGAGATTCTGAACACCCCGGTTCGAATCTCGGCTCTGCTACCGGTCGGCTGGGCGCCATCTAGCGGGCAGACAAATTGTTCACTGTGTCTGCTGGGTGGGAAAATTACCAGACTAAGTGGGTGCGGTCTTCAAACGCTGTGCAAGGGCCCTGGTTAGCAGACTGAGGCGCCTGTGCAGAAAGTGGTTGAGCCTCATGTGCAAATAGAGAAAGGGTGTCCGCTAGGACTGCGCACGCGTCGGAGGGTGCTTGAGCAGCTATATACCCTCCTCGAACACATTTGGGGATCAGCAGCAGAAGACAAATTGACTACGCTAAATCGGGAGAAAATGCATAAATAAATAGAAAAAAAATCAGCTGGTATTTGTTAAGGTGAACAAGTATGTGACAACTGGCTGTGAGCTGAGCCTGCCTACAACCTTGGCACGAATACTAAGTGTTCAGAATGGCACTGTTCTGCTTGCGCAGTACACAAGTTAGTTGAATTTACCAACATTAGACCTACTTTTGTTAACCTCTGATTGGGCAGTTGCTTACACTTTAATTCAATAGATCCAAAATAAGAATGCTACCTAAGGCTGGATTAAATTATTGTTATTATTATTATTTTAAAGTGCATTCAAGTAAAGCATATTTGCTTTTGTTTGGCTAAAGAGGCAGATTTCCAATAAACGTCCACTGAAAATTTGGGTTTTAAAACCAGATTTTTTCTATGTAAATCCATAGATACAATACTACAGCTAAGCTGGTAATTGCACCATTATAGTGGACTATTTCCAAAACAAGTATCATAGTGCCAGGCTAGCAAGTCCATGTGAACTCAGGAGTGCTGGATTTTTATCAGGTAAAATACGCTGTATAGCTTGTTAAATTCAGATTGAGAGATTCAATTTACTTTCCTCAGCACCCACTGTGTTGTAATTAAAGCAGAGCCATGTGACCCAAGAACGTCCCCTATAATCAAAATTGACCGCTATGCTGGATGACATGGGGATTTATGTTAAAGTAGTCAGCATATTAAGTCCACTAGTCAGTTTGGAATTTGTGTTTAAGATGGGGCTTATAGTCTTGTTGCCTCTTTTATGTGTGTGTGTGTGTGCGTGTGTGTGTGTGTGTGTGTGTGTACAGTGGTGTATATACATACCTGAAAAAAATGTGTGAGCATTTGTTTAGCATTGAAATGATTTCTCCTGAATGTTTTTTTCTATGAATGTTGGTGCAATATTACATTTATCTTATTTTCAACAAGGGAAGATTTTGGGAAATATACTGTTTAGTGAAGCTTTTATTTTCAAACTAGAATAATATGGTTTTGGTTTAACTAACTAGGGAATTATATTGTGTGTGTGTGCATGTGGTGTGTGTTAATGATACACAAGATCAAATAAAAACTTAAAGGGAATAATCCACCATCCCCATTACAATTCATTTCAAGAGCTCTTTTTACAATTCTGAATGCAATGCTTTTGGTTGTGCCGTTCACTGTGCCTTTTTACACTGCCAATCATCAATTATTGCATTTGGTGAATCTAACTTTGGTTTGCTGCCAGGCCATCAGGTTGTAAGTAAGGATGTGTGACTGTGTATGAATGTATAAAAAAAAAACTTAATTTTTAATGCAATGTTAAACCACTAATGAATTATCTTAAAATACTAATAAAGTCTAAAACAAATGCCAACAAATTTACAATAAATACATAAAAAGTACATCCGTGAGTGAAGACTTTTATTCCACATTTATAACACTTCACCATATTTAGGAAGGGTGGCATAAAATGAAATCTATTTCTGGAAAAGTTTGGACATTTTGTAAAATGCACTAAAAGCAAGAATCTGTTATATGATCATTCCTTTAAACATTTATTTATTTATTCTTGTCATATCCAATTACCCGATTGCATTACGCTTCCTCTCTATTGATGCCAATTTCCACTGCTAATTGAGGAGAGCGAGACCCCTCCGGCACGTGTGCAGTAGCAGACTGCATCTTTTCACCTGCACAAGGCGAGTTCTTATGTGGATCAGCTTTGAGCCACACCCTGATCACATTATCCCCTGTCTCTGTGCAGACGGCAGCGGAGGTCGTAATTGCATCAGTTATGAGGAGTCCCTATACGGTTTTCCACCCTGTATGAACAAGCAGCAATTTGTTGTTCGTTTAGCCTCCCCGCCCAGCCGGATGGCAGAGCTGAGTTTCAAACCGACGAGTCAGCTCTGGTGTGCTAGCGTGTTTTACCGTTGCACCACCTGAGCAGCCCTTAAACATTTATTTAACTAATAAAAGCACAATAAGCATGTGGGTATAAAGGAGGATCCACTAAAGGCTCAGGCTTTGCAAGTAGTCATGGGTCACTATCTCATGACAAACTTTGTGAGAGAATTGTCAATCATTAAAAAGAACATTTCTTAGTGCAGGATTGCAATTAACTTGGGTCTTTCACCATCAACTGCGGCGGCACAGTGGTTAAGTGGGTAGCACTGTCGCCTCACAGCAAGAAGGTCCTGGGTTTGATCCCCAGGTGGGGCAGTCCGGGTCCTTTCTGCGCACGTGCTCCCCGTGTCCGTGTGGGTTTCCTCCGGGTGCTCCGGTTTCCTCCCACAGTCCAAAGACATGCAAGTGAGGTGAATTGGAGATACTAAATTGTACAGGACTGTGTTTGATATAACCTTGTGTGAACTGAAGAACCTTGTGTAATGAGTAACTATCGTTCCTGTCATGAATGTAACCAAAGTGTAAAACATGACGTTAAAATCCTAATAAACAAACAAGTTAAATATTGAAGTTTCAACATTTTGGAACATTTCACAATATGCAGGTGAATTGGTAACAGGTGAGAGAATCATGATTGGGTATAAAAGGAGAAACCATCGAAGGCTTAGTCTGTAAAGCAACAATGGGTTGTGGCTCACCACTTTATTCCAAACTTCAGGAGAGAATTGGCAGTCACTTGAAAAAGAACATTTGTCAATGCAAGATTGTAATTTCGTAGGTCTTAATATTATGAAAAGATCTTGATGTTGGTCTGGGCTGGAAACTACTGTTGACGTTCTAGTTCTCAGACAGCATTGCATGAGTCTTGAATCAAGCAAGAAGGGTCGAATTACTTCCTCTGCAAAACTGCAACAATTGGAATTGAAAGTCCCATTTTTTGAGAATGTTGCTGGCATCAGATTATAAATGTGTATTTCCAAATACAATTAGGTTGGTCATTGAAAACATTGGAAATCTTTTCTTTGTACTTTTGTCAGTTAAATGAAGCTTCAAGAGAATTAACAAACCACAGATTCATTCTACAAAGTCGTCCAACGTTTTTGGAAATGTGGTTAATATACGTATTTAGACCATAAGCTCTTATTATTAATAGGGTTTGCTTACTGGCACTGTTCATCAGGAAGTATGGGTTCTGCCATATGAGTCAGTATTCTCGAAATAATGATTAGCTGATGCACAATGATGAAGAAAAAAACAAGTGCTTAGATGAGGAAAAAACCACTACTGTAATGAAAACACTGAACAGTCATTTCAGACAGCGTGCTGATTTATGGGGGAAAAAATTTTTTTTATCGACCATACATTTTATTTTTCCTAACTAGTTAGAGCACTTGAAATGAATACATTCACCTTTTGCATCTTTTTGGAAAGTGGGAGAACTCTGGTGTAGCCCATTCATCTAACAGAAAGAATCTGTACGTGTCAAATTTACTGTCTGTCAGAATTCTTGCATATGTTTTGGCACCTTGTCATTTCGCGTTTGGTAATGTCTGATTTCACAAAAAGCATAGCCTTTATCTGCTTCTTATAGCCAGCTTAGTGTCTTTGTACATTGGACAACTTTCTTTCCACTCTTCCATGCACACCACTTTAAAGGCAGCAGTTTCCTTTAGTAATTTTGCAAGCAATATGTGTTTTAGATTTACCCACAGATTGTAATAATATTCCAGCTTGTGTACTGAGAATCAAAGCATTTTTTCTTAAGATTTTTATGGTGATTATTTTACAGTATGATTTTAATCTGTATTAATGTTATGTGCAGCCTTTTATAGTTTAAA
Source organism: Trichomycterus rosablanca (assembly GCF_030014385.1). Lineage (NCBI taxonomy): Eukaryota > Metazoa > Chordata > Actinopteri > Siluriformes > Trichomycteridae > Trichomycterus > Trichomycterus rosablanca. The sequence goes on along the minus strand of NC_085991.1, from coordinate 32,321,117 downwards.
TTTGGTGGTTGGTGGGGCAAGATGCATTGAAGCTACATGCCCATGACTTGCTCTGCTACTGGACAGATCACCTCCAAACATAATAGATTCACCCTCATTCCTAACAGTCAGTGAACTGTGTTTTCTTAATCTCTTTTTTATTATTATTAAAGGCAACTTTGTTGATTATATCAATATGTGTAAGATCTTTTCTTTGATGATTCTTGGATCCAGACCGTGCACAAAGGACCAGTTCTTCAAAAAGTTTCTGCAGTTTTTTAAATCTATTTATTAAGAAATTCAAAAACAAACTACATCACTTTTCTACAGTCACCTTCTGATGCATTTTTCCCAACGTTGTACCATTTTAATGCCATCAGCAAAAAACGTTTTTTGGTTGAGCGCATAGCCACTGATGCACTGCTGCTTTCACATCATCACATGAAAATCTTCCTCCCATTAAAGCTTCTTTGAGCGGTAGAAATCAGATGGTGCTAAATCCGGACTGTAAGCTCTCCTAGTCTCCTAGACACGACCAATTACTACTCCTCCTGCTCTTATCGTTTCTAATGAAAATATGTAAGTGTGGAAACTTTTTGAAGATCCCTCATATGTACGTCAATGCCAGTTGAACTTTCTGGTTTGAGCTTAGAATTGTTGCCTTTTTTACTTACATTAAATATTTTAAAGGATTAGTACATTTTTACTTTTCCTTCTTTTGATTTGAAAATGTGTGTAAATGGGAGTGTAATTTCATTTTGGCAAGTTTCTCAACAGTTTTTTGAGTTTCTTACTTCCCATCTCTCTGATCTAGCAAGTGAAGCATGATGAGATAATGCCCAAAGCTATGCAGGTCCATGTAGCTGCAGTAACAGAAGTAAGAACTTTCACTAATAGACTGCTGTAAGTTTTCTCTACTTATTTTTTATGTTTATGATACAGTAGCTGTACTTTATGATGCTACATTGTATACAGTATTGTTCTTGTGCCAAAGCAATATCATTGTCCAAAAGGGTGTTTGAGGAATTGCATATTGTGGAGAGGGAGGTCTGGCTAAGCAATGCTTTTAAGGCTTAGTTATATATATTATCTTTTAAAAAGAGATGAGTGACCAAGCTGCACTGCTTTCCAGTGGATAATAAACCCTGTATTAAAGCCTTTGTCCCCTCTCAGTGCACCTTATCTGCTTCTGTGAAAGATTGTGAAGAATTTTGTGAAACAGCATTTTAATCACAAAAAGAATTGTACTTGTTTTCAGCATTTATTAGACTTTTGTTTGATAAAACATTTAGTATGTAAAACTAAACTTGGTTCTTGTGTTTACAAGCTATTATACTGTATAATTGGGCACCTAATCAATGACCATTTTTTCCCAATCAGCATTCATCGCCTTTATGTTACAGTATACAGCAAGTCATATTAAATACATTATACTGCCAAATGCTCTTTCAATTACTAGTTTAGGTGTTTTAACCACACCCACTCCTAGCAGATGTATTAAAATAATAATATAAAATAAATTATTTGCCTCCAGTTGAGCCAACAGGTCTTTTCTGTTTTAACATAATTGTACCTCTATACCCAAAGTTGGGTCCAGTGACCTGCAAACACCTCAGAATAAATTGGAATGTCAATTGCAAGCCATTCCCTTTTGTCTACATGAGTTCCTGGCTTTTGGCAATGCTCTTTTCACATAACGAGCATAAATTCCTATACGGACACAGCCCAAATTCTTGCCAAAAGAGTTGAGCCTTTTTATTTTTGTGGACGCTGTATTGAAAACGCAGTGTCACATGCATTTGTTGTGTTATGGAATGAGAAGAACAATTGTGTTTAATTCATCTTTACGACTGAATTACTGTCCTCTTAAAAACCAAGACACTTTGGAGGTACTTGGTATGTACAGTGACAGGAAAACAAGCATGCAAGCATGATAGTAGTAGCTCAAAGGTTAAGGTACAGGACTAGAAATTGATAGATTGCTGGTTCAAGCACCACATCTGCCAGGTTGCCACTGTTGCGTCCCTGAGCAAGGCCCTTAACCCTCAATTTCTTGCATTGTATTCAATCACAATTTGTAAGTCGCTTTGGATAAAGGCGTCTGCTGAATGCCGAAAATGTAAATATAATGTTTTTCTTATTTTTTATACTTTTAGTGCATTTATTCTCTTTTTATACACTGCTTTTTTTACTTTTTACTTGTAAATTTGATCAAATATGCATGAATTTATAAGCATAATAATAAACTGATTGCCTGAAATGTATTTAAACATTTTGCTGCAAAGCCATTGTAAGCAATTACAGCTTGTACATATTTTTATTTATTTTTTCCCTTTTTCTCCCCCTTTAGCGCATCCAATTGTTCAATTTGCATCGTGCTTCCTCTCTGTCTATGCCGAACCCTGCCGTGACCGAGGAGATCAAAGCTAACCCATATCCCCTCCGAAACATGGGCAGCATGCCGGATGCATTTTTGCCACCCGCACATTGACGAGTTTTGCGCCACCTAGCGTTGCATGCGGAGAGACACACCCTAAGGGCACTCTTCCTCATCTCTGTGCAGGCGCCTCTAATCAGCCGGCAGAGGTCGTAATCGCATTCTGACAGAGAGAGAGAAAAAAAATATGCTTTTGCTGCATTTTGGCCCATTGCTTTTTCAACAGTTTCCCAGTTACGATGGCCCCCCTGAAAGAACTATTATTGTAATATCCTCAGTCATTTTTTCTATATAAAATCAGTGATAATATAGTTGTCTGCCTTATCTATCCTTTGCTATATCTCTTAGTTTTGATATATACAGGCACTCCCTTTGTGTTATCTATGCAGGGCAGCATTTAAATCATGGCCTGTCTGAGCTGATCAGCATTCAATGGTAAAAATCGGAGCAACCTTCACATTTATATTGAGGAAGGAAATTTTTTTGAAACATTTATAGTCAGGAAGAAAATACTATGTGTATTACTTATATGCTGGCTTTTTGACCCTGAACTCATTCATCTTTTGGCCTTACTAGGAAACACAGGAAAATGAACCACAATAGCAGTAAATGATATGAACTTACTAAGACTGGAGTTGAAAGTGGAGATTCAAACAATAAAAGCACCATATGAATAGAAGTCATTCTAAATAAACAATGTATTGTGCTGTGTGAGATGAGGCCAGTAAGATCAGAAATATCATGTTTTATTATGTTGAATAAAGATTTGCTAGTCTTGTGAGGCCAGCCGCCATTCTCTTAATGATATTTGTGTCTGGAGAATGTCATGCCAAGATTTGGTTTTAAAAGTCATCCAGAATTGTGTGTGACTGTGTCAACAGCTGTTTTAAACCCACCCCAATAAATGCAAAACTCCACAAATATAAGTAAACAGGCCAGGGTCTTAATAAAATGCCTTTATTTGTCATATATACATATACACATGTACAGTACAATGAAATTCTTTCTTCACATGTCAAAATGCAGTGTCAGCCATTATACGGCGCCCCTGGAGCAGACAGGGTTAAGGGCCTTGCTCAAGGGCCCAACAGTGGCTGCATGGTAGAGCTGGGATTCGAGCTCTCAAGCTTTCAATTGGTAATCCAAAGCTCCACCCACTAGGCTACCACTGTCCCTAAATTGACTTACTGTTTTCTTTAGTCCTCAGTATTTAGTGTTTTGATGCACTGTTTTAAAACATTCAGGTTTAGTTTGAATGACAGATTCATTTCCTCCCTTACAGGGGATATGGTATATTGCCCTATTCATGTTTCTCTTGATGATGTAGGGAAACACCCCAAACAATGCTCCTTCTACATATTTTACAGTAAGTATGGTCTAGAGATGATAAGTAACCCATCTTTTATACAACATGTTAAGCTGAATTATCTGGTTACTAAGCAGAGTACAATGTTATAATCATATTCTTAATTCTTTAAGTCCTTGTGTGCAGATTTTATGATTTCATCTGTGTGATTCTTTTGAGGAGAGGAGTTTTATTTGTGGTGTAGAATTTGAGCTCATTGTGGTGCAGTTTATTGCTTATTGTTTTTCTGGAACTGTTGTTCTTGCTTCTTTCTGGTTGTCATCAAAATTCCAATCATCTGTGTGGCACACCTGTGCAGGATCAATTACTGATTATCTAATGAAATTTACTGACTGAATTCATTTACATTTTTTTACATTTACATTTTCAGCATTTAGCAGACGCTTTTATCCAAAGCGACTTACACAATGAGCGGAACACGATGAGCAATTGAGGGTTAAGGGCCTTGCTCAAGGACCCAACAGTGGCAACTTGGTGGTGGCAGGGCTTGAACCGGCAACCTTCTGTTTACTAGTCCAGTACCTTAACCACTGAGCTATCACTGGCCCTTAATTCATGAATTGTTCAGAAAGCTCCTTTAATTTCACCATTATCTGTATACTTACATAAAATTCTCCCAAACAATGGTAACATCTTTAATAATGAAACCAGATGCAATTTGCAGGAAAACATCCTAATTGACCTGCAGTATTATTATCTAAACCTTTATTTAGTTTATGTACCCTTTACACACACAATCTGAAAAACAACACTGGTTGAATACTTGTTTCTCCTCACTAAATGTAACCATGATGTGCTTACTATTTTTGCCACAGACAAAACATTAAGTATTCTTAGTCAGTGATTATAAACCCACTCATGTAATGTATCAACTTGTTGCATAACTGATTCACCATGATTTATATCTGTGCGTGCACTAGACTGAGAGCAAGTAAAGATTCCATCTTTTCTATCAGTGATCCTGCAGCCTCATATTTGCATTTTGTTTTTAGGAGACTTCAGAGACTGTGTGAGTTCATGTCCTGAGTTTCACTACAATAGCTACATCCTGCACAGAGAGACAAATTACAGGTGGATGTCTGGCTTCAAGATGCTGCATGTTTAACAAACAAAGCCCAACACACAGGTCAGAATGTAACCGAGACAAATTGTATATTTCACTGACAAAGGAGTTCAGCCATTCAGTTATCAGTACAATCATTCACATTCTTCTGGTAAATAATTTCTGTGTACTACAGAATGAGTAGGTCGACGGCGCGACAGTGCTTTATGTAGTGTTGATGTAGCAAATTTCTGGCGGCGACTCCTGCTACTATCTGTGTAGAGTTCATGTGCAGCCTTGTACTTCTGCATGTACTCCAGTTTCCTTCCATATGCCAGACACTAGCAATTGGCTACTACTGTAAATTAACCCATGGTGTACGTCTGAAAAAGCGATTGTGTCCAGGGATGGTATGACATGTTTTACAGACATGTTCCAGCCTCGTGCCTAGTGTTTACACCTGCACCACAGTCCTAACAAAAGATAAATGAATAAATAACAAACCTTAATATTTATCATTTACTGTATTATAGTCAATGTTAGGTGGCATCAGTGGGGCAGCATTTGTTTAATTCGGTGTACTTCGGTGTCCTTCGGTGTCCTTCTACATAATAAAGATTGTATTTTAATGAAAAACACAAATTGATACACTTTATTTAGAAATATACAACAGTAATTTTTAAATCTCTTTAGCATATGTGGTATTTTTTTACATAGCTTATGCAGGGTTGCATATTGTAACATTTTATTAATTATAAAAAAAAAAAATTCTTTTAGGAGCAAAATCTCAAAAGTGCTTAATGAAGAGATTTTTAAAAGTTAGGTTGGTTGTTTATTGTAAATACTGTTAAATTCTGGTAAATTACACTAACCCACCACTGCTGGGCAGTTTTAGCCTAGTGGTTAAGGTACTGGACTAGTAATCAGAAGGTCATTGGTTCAAGCCCCACCACTGCCATGTTGCTGCTGTTGGGCCCTTGAGCAAGGCCCTTAACCCTCAATTGCTCAGACTGTAACTGTAATGCTAGTCACTTTGGATAAAGGCGTCTGCTAAATGCTGAAAATATCAATGTAAATGCTGAGATCTGGGGTTCAAATCTCAGCGATAGCTGAACAGCCTAACAATTGGGTCAGTGTGTCAGTGTGCTCTCAGTGCCGGTTCCAAGCCAGGATTAAAATAAGGAGGGTTGTATAAGGAGTCTGGTGTAAAAACTGTGCCAAGTTGGGTATGAAAATCAGAATCATTTATTGAATGAAAATCCATGCATGTTACTACAAATCATACAACATCAGTGACAAGAAATAAATAGACCAGGTTTAAAATGAATGTTTTGCATCTATATTTGCATCTATAAAAACTATAGAAATTAAGGACTATAAAGTTAAGTAGTTCAGGAGCTTCTTTGGGACACCATTCCAGAAGGTATGGCCAATGATGAGCTGTAAGTAAATGTAAAGATTAACAATATATCCTGCATTGAAATAGATAGATGGGCTTAATGGCTTTAGGATATCAGAAAGATATGCTACATGCTAGTCCAATTAAGACTTAAAATGTCAAAAGCATTTGCCAGACTTGCCAGTATTAATTAACAGGCAGTGATTCTAGACTAATCTTCAAAGGATCAAAGAATTGCAACTGAACTAAACAAAAAGCTTGTTTAAAGAGCCTGCAGGACAGACGATCTCATGATGTACCACTATTCTTGTGTAAATAAACCTTCCTTTAGGTCCTTTGCTGTCATATTGGGTTTTGCACTGTCTCTCCGCCCAATCAGTTCTGATAGTCTTGTGGTCTTTTAGAACTTGCCTTGTCTTTTAAGTAAAAGTGCTTTGCTCCATTTTTATAGCCTTTTCCTGTTTGCACATTATCAGGCCACTGTTTAAAGATGCTAATGGTTTGAGTTTTAGAACATGGTTTAAAAAGTCAGAAAATTTATTACGTTCTGGAATTGAAATCAGCAGATGCTTTTAATGACCTGCTCCAGGAGGACTTATGTGTCAGGTAAAGCCTAACAATGGCTTTGAGACTCAGGAGTCTACAATCAGGAGGGTGTCCTTTCTTTTTTTATTTTTTATTTATTCATGTATAAAGTAATTAATGTAGCTTTATTATAATTTAACTACAACATTTAACAAAGGCAACATGTAGTAAATGAAATTTGTGCTTCTCATGAATGTGGTGGTGATTTTTTACAGGTCATATAACTTTTCCCCTTGTTTGAAAGACCAGGGTTAATCTGTGATATGCATACTTGTATCTGAGTGCCTTTTACTGTGTTACTGTGATTTTACTTTTAATATGTAAAATCCCAAACTTTCTCCAAATATTAATAAAAACCTCAAACATTTTTTTTTTCCACTTTTCATTTCTGACTGAATGTCTGTTATAGTAAATGCCATTATATAGGCTGTTACAAATTGACTGTGTCTTAGGAGAACAGACTTTTTCAGCACAATGTAGAGCTGTGTAAAGGCAGTAAAATGTTGTTCCTTCTCCACAGTGCATAAAAACTCACAGCTGATTGTATGTGTCAGATACGACACTTCTTTCCCTTAAGGTTTCATTAAAACGTTCAGTTAAAAGAATTTCCGAGAAATGACGGTGAATGTGAGCTTACAAATTTTTCCTATTCATTCTGACTGACTAAAAGCTCTCAGTCTCCCAGTCTGTCCTGGCTGAATGGCAGTCCAGGAACTAACACATGGTTCTAAGCAGATAATACATGCTCATTATGTGACCCCTCTCTGACTCGGAGACAGTGTTTACAAACACGCAGCTTTGATTGTTTCAGACGAGCTTTGTCCTCTTGCCTTCTTTCCTATACTAACTCACACATGGTCCTGAGCGGATGATTTATTCTCCATATGTGACCTCTTTTTAACTCGGAGACGATGTTTATAAATATACTGATGGACATCGTTTGAGTGTATGAGGAGGCTGGCGGTGCGGAAGATCTTTTAAAATAAGTGTGAAAGAGAGGTGAACTTCAGGCATGCTTCAGTTCCAGCTGAGAGTTTTACCTTGCACTTTTCCATTGCAGCGGTGAATCACTGGAAATCCAGAGGTGACTTGTAGTCACAATGTCTGAATGATGTGTTACAGGTGGACATCTATAATAAGTAATTCACAAAATAAAAACAGTATAAACTCTTATAGTGGCTGTTATGAAATAATAGTAATATTCAACATAACTCAAATTCAATAATATTGTAAGTTACAATAAGTCTATGTTTGGATGTTTACATTTACATTTTTGGCATTTAGCAGATACTTTTGTCCAGAGTGACAATATATTGTCTAAGCAATTGAAGGTTAAGGGCCTTGAACCAGCGACCTTTCAATTACTAGTCCAGTACCGTAACCACTAAGCTACAACTGCCTGTTTAAGCCCATAGACAGTTCTAATAATAAAATCATACCATGATAGGAAGCAATAATGTTTGGAGGCAATTCAGTGGCCTGCTCAGACCCCTGACCACCATTAAGAAAAATTGTAATGGCATTTTTAGTGTCTAACCTCACAAATGGGTGTTCACATACTTTTGGTTGTATAGGGTCTGGTGGAAAACCTAGTGAGTTGCCTTGTTGCCAACTGCCTACATAGGCAGCTGCCTCAGTAGAGAGGATTCCTATAAGACATCGACTTAAATCAGGTTATTCGGACGCGCTACTTAGACAGCGATTACATCAGTTTTTGCTTACTAGGCTACCTCATGCCATTCAAACTAATGAGAAGAGGTGGCACAACGCGCTAGCATGTCAACTAACATCTCCCTCCGTGTCCCTGACGAACCCGAATTTACAAATAAATAACACTTGAACACCATTATACAAATAAAAAATCAATGATAATTTACTTACATTTAAAATTACTCTGTTAGTTGTTCCGCATTTGTGCCGCACTGAATGCTGGGATTGCTAAGGAAGCATCAGATGCTCCCTTGTTATTCAGGCAAATTTAAGGTACCTTACTAGGCAGCATTTTAAGGTATCTCAGAATTCGAACAGACTTCTTCTCGGGAGTGAGTGTAAAATGATGTAAAATGTGTCTCTGTAATGTGTCTCTCTAGGTTTTCAAACAGACCCATAGTGTTTATCTCTAGAGCAAATTTTAAGCTTTAGAACTACTTGTTGCATGGATTGTGTCTATTCAGGGTTAATTAGTCATTAATAACCTAATACATTTTTCATATTTTTTGTAAACTTTTTTTGGAGGGCCTCTATGCTTTTGTAAGAACCATGGACATGAGAAAATCTCTTTTGGTGCATACATGCCTGTGAAGATGATTAATTTTTAGTTTTTATTACTTTATTACAGCTAGCATCCTGGAATATGCAAGAAGCTTGTATTTGTTTGGTCAGCAGTGGTTTGTGCCATGCAGCTTTCCAATGGATGCCAATTTGTCCACTGTATTTCATATAGAGAAATCATGTACATTGACCCTAAGGCAACTGAGGCCTGTGGTTCTTAAGATGTCTGTCTGGTTTCTTTTGTGACCTCCTGGCTGACTCGATGCATTTTTTTGGTTACATGTTGGTTGGCTGGACACCCCTAGGAAGGTTCACTGTTGCAATTTTCCTCAATTTGTAGATAACAGCTCTCACTGTGGTTTGCAGAAGTCACAGGGCCTTTGCAGTGACTTTGTAATGCTTTCCAGACTGGTGGATTTCAATTGCTTAGTTTAATATTTAAATCTCTTTAGAATGTGGCATCATGTGCTGCCTTTTGAGACCTTATAACCTGCTTCACATTGCCAGACAGGTTCTATTTAAGTGATGTTTAAATTCAACACTGATTATGCCTGGATGTGTCTGGGGAACTGAACCCAACTTTCAATTGAATTTGGTTAAGTGATTGATTTAGTAGCTAGGAGAGCAATTACATGTTCACATAGGGCTGAACAGCATTTTTTTTCAATAAATAAAATCATCATTAAGAAAAGCATTTTGTTTCCAATTGTGTTATCTTGGTCTAATATTAAATGTAGTTTGATGATCTGAAACGTGTGAAAATATTTTTAAAAAAAAACCAAAATACCAAATACATTTTATAGCACTATAAATGATGATTCTTTTTTATTTCATACAGCTGTTTATATATATTTGAATTACAGCCTATGAGTATATGAGTGTCAGGTCAGAAGAGGGCATGTTCACTATCCTGAAAAGATGAACAACATTGCGTGCAGGACTGCTGTATTTTGAACACACATTAACCAATCAGAACAAATCCTCACACAGATATCACTATGCTTCACAGTGATAGCGAGAGCTGATAGTGTGTTCTGTATTTAATCCTGGTATCAAAAGTATATAAAAATATCCACAGGTGAATGTTCATAAGCACAGGCGGAAGTAACGGCTGGAGTAGTGTGCTCTTGGGCGGGTTAGATGAAGTGCAGGGAGCAGGCCAGACAGTAGTGTATTAGACAGTGACTTTGCATAGTATCAGTCACAAGAGATAACAGATAAAGGCTTAAAGGCATTGCAGCATGTAGTTTATGTACTCAGTAATACATCAGCAGCTTTGAGTATGATTAATTATATCTGATTTCAAGCTTGTTTGTCCTTAAATGCACCTTGCAGAATCTGTACCTTCAATTGGCTGTTTATTAGAGATAGTATCTCTACACCAAACTCTTGACCAAAACACTGAGTCCTAATTGGTTCACAATATAACTGATGGACTAACGCTGGTCCAGCATCCAAAATGGTCCTAAAAGAAATATTAATTGTCACTAATAATTAGAATTAGAAAGATAAGTATCTACCTTTTTTATTTCCCTACAGTGGTACCTTGAATCTCAACATAAATTGGTTCTGGGACTGGTGTTGGGTTCAAAATGTGTTGAGTTTCAAGGTATTTTTCCCCCATAAGGGTGTATGGTAAACCTGTTAATGAGTTCCATGGTCCTGTGGAACTGCATATATTTTAGGCTAATGTAAATTAATGAGGTTGTTTTTGACACTTATACACTGAAAATAACACAAATATAATATAAAAACACTGAAATACAATAAAAGAGTTAAAAATAAAAACAAATACAATAAACCTGCACTTTACCTTTTCTTTTTTATTGTTTCCTAATGCTTCTTAATCGTAAAGACGCTTGATCTTGAAATACCGTATTCCTTAGTGAGTTCAGTGACTGTGCTGCTATTTCCTATGGAGTGTATCGGTGCACAAAGCTTAACGTGACTTATTGTACTAAAACAACGAGCAAGGAATTTCATTAGTGGAGAGAACTTATGAGCAGTAATAATTAATGATAAGTGTTTTAGACTCTCCAGCTAAACACAGGTACATGTGGATGCTTTCAGAGTGGATTTAACAGTTATTCCACACAAATGCTGATTTTGATGACATTGTACCGCTCAAACCAGGCGCTGAACAAAGCGACAGTCTCACACACGTTGAGTTTAAGGTAAATGTTGAGTTTAAGGGTACCAATTTTTCGACGAAGGGCATCGAGTTTCAAAGATTTCGAGTTTAGGGGTGACTAGTTACAAGGTACCAAGGTATGGGTAATGAAATGAATTTCCTAAAACAAATGTATATCATTAAAAATAGCTAGTTATTCCAGAAAAATGCATGTTCAGAAAAATTCCAAAAAAATGCATGTCGTGTCGATTTAATATGATTTGTTTTTTAAGCACTATGCTGGATTGTAAGTGGCTTGCACCCATTGATGAAGGAGACACTGGAAGCTTAAGGTTTGCCGGGAGACATGACAGGGGAGATGGACGAGTCAGGGAGGGAGAAGACAGGTGAAAGTGTGGGAGAAGATTGAGTGATAGTGCCAGAGAGAAGAGACAGCAAACGCACGTTCTCCTCTCTTCAAATGAAGATGAATGAGTGAGGCCACCCTCTCATACTCACTGCTGCTCCCGGGTTATTGATGGACTCCAGGGGTCAGAGGTTACAGATACAAAACCCTGGTTTCCTCTTTGTGCTCTGTATGTGTCTACCCCCTCAGTCAAAGTGTTTGGGGGTTCTGAGGAAGGTTGGTGTTGGGAGGGGGTAATGTTTAGGCCCAATACACTTCAACCAGTCATGTGCTACAGGGCCAATCCATCACTGCATTGACATAGGCTGTGTTTATGTGTACATGCTTATACATCGACTGAAACTGTGTGTGCGTGTGTGTGCATGTGTACGTGAGTGTGTGTGTGTGTGTGTGTGTGTGTGTGTGTGTGAGTTAAGATCCTTGGTCATGCTAATAGGCCCCACACAAAGTCAGTAAGCAATGGGGGTTATCATTGGGCCATCCATCTCCATCCTTCAGGCCAACGAGCCGGTCAATTACTCTCCGATTTACTGGTCTCACACTGTTTTGCTTTGACTGGAACACCGTCTGCAGAGTCGATTACTATCAATCATGTGAAACACTGCCTAAAATATTACCAGTAAAGTCATTACACAACTTAAATTCCTCTGCTGGTGTGTACTCTTATTTATACACATCTTTCTTTCAGGATTTTGTCTTTCTACATTTTTGGTTGGATATCAATGATTAATCTTTAATTTAAGGCAGTGACCGATTATATCAGTAGAAGTTGATGCAGTAGTCATTTGTCATTGTGTATTAGTTCTGTGCTTTTTGCAAATTAAAAATCAGTTTGAGTAAGGACCAGTTTGCTTTGATTGGACAGCAGCTTATTGAACTTTGTTTTACATTGTTCACTGAGTGGCAAAAACTAAAACCTTACTTGTAGTCAAAAGTTTACATACACCCATAAGCCACATTATGTCTTGTCAGTAATGGGATTTTAATGGTTCCTGCAACTGATCTTTCTTCTGGGAGTACATGATTGGCACACACAAAATGTTTATAATTTATTTTATAAGTTTATACTGATTTTTTAAAATATGATAGGTCAACAATATGCATAAAGCAACATACAAACCACATTTCTGAAAAAGTAAGGACATTTTGTAAAATGACAAAACAAGAATCTGTAACTTTTTTCTGAACCTTTATTTAACTGACTGACTTTAAAGTTTCGGCTTATCGACTTGATCGTATTTTGTACATATAAACACATTTGATAACATTGCTGTTTTACCAAAAATGGGATCTTAAAATTTTTTTTTGCACTTTTATATTTTGGTTGAAAAGATGAGGGAGTGAGGAGTAGTAATTGGTAGTGTCTGAGAGACAGAGAGAGCTTATAGTCCGGATTTAGCGCCATGTGATTTCCACCTTTTTGGACCGCTCAAAGAAGCTTTGAGGGGATGAAGATTTTCATGTGATGATGTGAAAGCAGCGGTGCATCAGTGGCTACACTTTCAACCAAAACCATTTTTTGCTGATGCGACACTGGGGAAAATGCATCGGAAGGTGACTGTGTAAAAAATTTGTTTTTGAAATTCTTAATTAATTCTTAATTTGTTTTTGTTGAACTTTTTGAAGAACCCTCGTATTTGTCTACCACACCGCTGTCAATTCAAGCACGCTATTAAGTCTGCTACTGCAGCTGCATTTATTGATAGTTTACCAGAATTAATGACTGTGTCACCATGAGAGCCCAAACAACTCGAACAGACAACCCAAAACCGAGTCTGTATTACCCACAACTTTGGATAATGTTGCACCAGTGAGAATTAAAATGATTAAAGAGAAAAGCTTGCTCCATTGTTTGATGACCAATGACAGGCACTAAAACAAACAGCACAAAACTGGAGACACAGAGGCAACACAATAAATTCACAATAAAGTGCATCAGCTAGCATGGAAAGATGACCTGGCTTAATATAAACATACACTTATTAAAGCCAAAACTTTGTTTTTCTTCTGTTATAAAGAATAATAAAAAATCATTTTAAATTACGCAGTATCCAAACTTGAAATAACACAGAAAACAATCCATGGTAACTGCAAGGCATTTTGGAGAGAGCATTGTGGTTTGCTTTGCTGCCTCAGACCCTAAAACAAACTCATAATAATTAAGAAAATAATGACTGTATAAAATAATTCTATTAAAAATATTACAGTTTTACTTATTCATTGCTGGAAAATGCAACATGTCAATCATGGTGGTCTCCAACAGAATGGTTTAAGAAGAACAGTTGCTTTGAAATGGACCCAGACCCAGCTGAAAGGCTGTGGCATGTCTGAAGTTCTAAATACTTTAAATGTCCTGAAGACTGTACATGTTAGATTAGCAGCTAGAAAATTCAACAGCTGCTAAAGTAGCTTCTACCAGTTAACAGTTGCAGTGTTCCTCACATTGTCTGTCCAGCCTCTACCCTACATAACGTGTTTCATAAAGACATGTACAGTACCATTACTTGTGTTATTAATTAAGGCAGAATGTGTTTTTCTATGATCATGAGTTGGATTAAGTTCAGATCATGTTAATGAGTAAAGTATCCACTAACTTTTATTAGACCTGTATTTTTGTTATCTCTTTTATATCCAGTGTCCACTTCTCTACCAGACAGAAATAGGGTACAGTGTATAACATTTCTGTATTGGAATGTAGTCACTCGGAATTTAGTTAGATTAGATTTGAACTTGCTTAATTTTCAAATTCTTTTGGATCCTGTTACTCAACATGTGCCAGTATCTCTACTGTAGATATCTGCCCTGGAATTGAAACCACCAGTATTTTTGATTTTGTTTTTTCCTCTTGTGCTAAAGTTGAAAGGGAGAACGTTCAGAACTGCAGCAGTAATAGATGTTCTTGACACATTTTACAAATGTTGAGAAACATACTATAAATAGGGTTTCCCCCCTGGAGAAACCAGTTTATCACCAAAGTGACTCCACATGTTCTCCCCCTTTCTCTTCCAGTAAACCTTCCCTCTGTTTTGGAGAACACCCAAGTGTGTAAATGAGACTAAAACAATATAAAATGATAATGTTTTTTAGAAGGGGAAAAGGTTTCCCTTTGATTTTCTGATCTAATTTCCAAGTGGAATTAAAGTGTCTGATGATATTAGGGTAATTGCTGTGTACATGGATGTTTGATGAAATAAAGTAGAAGGGAACCATATGGGTTAGGATATGGGCTCTCTCTAAGGGTTGTAAACAGAGACAGAATTTGGAGAGGTGGAACTGAGGTCTGGGCTACCGAATACAAAGGTGGAAGTTGTGGCTAAAAAACAGACAATGAACTGATTTTGCCCTGCAGCAGGCAGTACATTTCTGTTCTGTGCCACGCTCAGTTAGTCACGTACAAAATAAACTGTGGGGAAAAAAAGATTTGTTTTTTAACACCCTCAAATATGCCAGTTGAACTTGAGAAGAATGACATTTATGGCATTTAACAGATGCTTTTATCCAAAGCAACTTACATTAGTGACAAAATATAATTTAAACAATTTAGGGTTGAGGCCCCAACAGTGGCAACCTAACAGTTGTGGGGCTTGAACCAGCAAGCTTTTGATTATTAGTCCAGAACCAGTATTACAATGATTTGGTCTGCAAAAGACGCCATAGCCTTCATGTGTTTTGGCATCAGTAAGTCTTGGCCACCCAACAACCTGTTGGCAGTTTGTGGTTTGTCCCTCCTCAGACCACTGTTGGTGGCCATGGCTGCCATAATGATTTGGCCTTTATCAAAGTCACTCACTTATTATTATTATTATTTCAGGAGGAACATTTGGCATTAATAAAAACTGTAGGGTTATCACATGTGTCTTTTAATCAGTTAAAAAGTGACTTGTGCACACTTCACAGTGATGTGGTTTTATAGTAATAAACCTATTAACACTTTACTAGCAGTATGCTTTTTAACACACCTATGAATTAAACCCTTATTAAAGATTCATCTTTTGTCCTGTCTGAGGTGGAAAGTGGCAGTAGGCCTACTGCCATAACAGCTGAAAGATATTAGAAATGGGAATACACCGTTGACAGTGGGCCAGTCCAATACAAACCATTACACAGCATTACTCACTCATTTACTCATGCCTTAGGGGAATTCAGATTAGCCAGTTCATCTACTGGCATGTTTTCACTCAAACAGTACCTGAATACCAGTTTTGGCAGAAATGTGTGGTACAAACTACCTTCTGCACCATTGTGCTGCTTATTTGGAGTACTTGCAATACATAGTTATGAACAAACTCAATAGAGCCAATTAAAGAATATTTATTAACAATGAAGTACCTTAAATTAGAATTTTAGGAAATGTTGCTCGCTCTGCCATGATTATTTGCTTCATCTTGGCACTGTATTGTTCACCAAACAATTACACCACATTACATACTCATTTCGTATTCATTTACACCTAGGGGCAGTGTACTGGCAAATAAGGTTGGGGAAAACCAAAGTGAAAATCAGTTACAAACAGTTACAAATTACAAAAGTATCCACCACTAAAGTCATTCTCACTGAGTCTGCTTGATGTCATAGGTTTCTGTAAGGACTGCACCTACACTGGACATGATATCCAGACACTTATCAGTGACTGAACTGTGTTAATACTGCTGGATCTTATGCACATTAAACTTCTACTCTAAGTAAGATTTGTCTTGGACTGTACTTTCTTAATCAACTTTTTCTTTTTCCCTCTAACCACTGACCACAACATTTTTGGACTCTTTAGTTCATTGAATTCATGTTTACTCTCTGCTTTTTTCTTAAATATTATCCAGGCCATCTAAGAGGCTTATTAAGAGGCTTTGGACCAGGTTCTCTATAAAGGTTCCCTGCGCTAAGAACTTTTTTTTTCTAAAAGTGCTATACAGAAAGAACTGAATTGAAATATTCAAATATTAAAATAATTCCTTGTTTAGCTGATGTTTAGTGGCAATTACTAAATTGTAATATGTAATGATATGGAATACGTAAAAGTTGTAAAATCTGGTTTGCCTATTTTATTTATTATATTGACTACTATATTGACTACTACCAGCAGTAGCAAACCACGACTCTTAAACCTTGGCTGTTTTACCCCCCCCCCCCCCCCCCCCCCTTTAAAAAAACAACCCAGTTTATTGTGTCCTCTCCTAAAATATTCAAAAAGTTAAGAAACAGGAACTAAGATGATAGTTTTGCCTTAGAAATACAACAACCAAAGAGGTTGTTCTCACCTTTCCTGTTCTGCACCTGTGCCCACACAGTGGCTCAAACCTAGCAATAACAAAATAGTCTCTTATTAAATTGCTATTGCTTGGCCCTTTGTAAATTTATCGCTGGACCACCATTCACCAACATTCTTTTCAGCAACAGTAGAGGCAGCAAAATTCTGATAGTGAGACTTATTAATTCTGATAGGGGCTTCTCTAATTTAACCCTTCACGTTCCAACACAAATTGATAATTGATTTATATTTGTGTAAATGTTGATTTTCAAATTATGAGTAGATTAAATAAAATTAGTGTTGAGTGGGTCATGATGGTTCCCCTCTGCTCTACAGTATCCAGCATACACAAATTATACACATGCAGTGTTTACCTTATTCCAAATCCCCACTATCATTCTATTTTACTTCCATAAATAAATGCATACATTTACTTATGATTAAAATAAGACACTATAGAGCTGTAAAAACTGTCCCTTCTGAATTTGAACTAATTTGCTTATACAGTATAATTGTTTTGAATATTTAAACAAAATTTAAGACCAAAGTATACACAAAACAGGGTCAATTATCCAATAGAATGAATAATTTTTTATTAAACTAGACACTCAGTAATGATTACTGCCAGCCCTGTTGAATCTAAATATCATTTGAACCGAATATGAAGTAGGTCTCAGCAAGCAGCACAATATGCCACAATCAAGAACTTTCAGAATACAAAAGAAATAAGTACTGAAATATATTTGGAAAGAAGTAACACGGTCATTTCTAAGGCTCAGGGATTTTATTTCAAAGAGGAAAAAAACATTGGTAAATTTTCCCAGAGTTGGCTGGCCTACCAAAATTCTTCCAAAAGAGCACGACACTTCATTCAGTATGTCACAAAAGAACCCAGACAAACATCGAGTGTGATCACAGAATTCACTTCAAGGTCAGTGTTCATGATTCCACTATAAAAATATTGAGCAAAAATAGTTTCCATAGAAGAGTTGCAGGGTAAAAACACTGCTAACAATGAGCAACGTAAAGGCTTTTCTCACATTAAAAACAAAAAAACCCCTTACTGAATTTCAAACGTCTTAAGGTCTGTAAAGACATGACGAAAAGCTAAAAATACCTTTTAGTAAACCTGGGTCACGATACATTTTGTGTTTAGCAAACACAGATCTTCAGTTATTGGAGGTGTTTGGTTGCAGTGGCTGTTGCTTTAGTAACAACTAGTAACAACCCTTTTAGGAGGAAATACTTTTTTGTTAAAAGCTGATTTTGCCTTCAACAATTATATTTTACATTTACATTTACATTTACATTTACATTTATGGCATTTAGCAGACGCTTTTATCCAAAGCGACTTGCAGTTGTGACAGTATACAGTCTAAGCAATTGAGGGTTAAGGGCCTTGCTCAAGGGCCCAACAGTGGCAACCTGGTAGTGGTGAGGCTTGAACTGGCAACCTTCTAAATACTGGACCAGTACCTTAACCACTAGGCTACACTGCCGATATTTAATAATAATATTTTAAATATTTAATGTTACAATTTCCTTCATATCAGGCTCTGAAAACAGTAAGTGATACAAAAACTTATTACAAATAAGCAATTAATTCTTAATAGAATGCTCATACAATCTCTCATTTGTAGTCAAACGTTTATAATTTTACATTTGTTATTTTGGTCAGGGTAATGGTGAATCCAAGGGTTGCTTAGTGGTTTAGTTACAGGACTATTGATGCAATATTGCTGGTTACTGTCTTTGCTTCCAGCCCCACCACTGCCAAGCTGCCACTGTTGGTGTAATTTGGCAGCTGCTGAATGTAATCTGCATTACTCAGCAAAGACTATGATGATGTGAAGCATGGCCTAATTAAAGTAAATTCCAACGTAGCTTAAATAATTATAGTGATTCATCAAGCTGAGAAAGACTACAATAGCAACTCTTAGCAACTATTTGCATCCTGGAAAGATCTTATCTTACCATTATGTGTGTTTTGTGTATGATCCTGGGGCATAGACTGACTATTACCTGTTATATCTATTTTATAAAAATAAAGTTGGCTGCAATTGGGGGCTCAATTTGGAATTAACTCAAAAAGAGATAAGCTAAATATACATAATTGTGGATAACTGTACATATGATACCAATGACGGAACTAAGGTTGAAGAATATTTTCTCTATTGTTGTTAAAAGATTCAAACAACCATTAAACAATAATGTGTATTCTTAAAGTAAAGACTTACAATATTCCACTAGGTTCTAAGTATTGCTCTAGAGTTTTTGTGAGACTTTATCCAGTTGGCAGGACTGCCTTAGTTAAACAAGCAAACCTCACAAACTTGTTTATATGCCAGTTTTGGATGGCTGTGGTTGTGCCTTTTGGTACACTAGTCAAGGGAATAAGTGCAGGAATTCTCATCTGGCATTAGTCATACCTGTGGTAGTACCCAACTGTAGGTGTCTGTTTCTCTTATCTTCTTGTTTTTTTTGTGAGTGTGCCAGGCAATTATAAAAACATCCTTTTTTATCTTCACCATCATTCAGTCAGTACATGTACAGACATGTCACGTTTGTATACGCAAATATGCAAATTCACTTTCTGTTAAATTAAGTAGGAAGCTGAGCTTTGATATTTACGTCATCATTTTATGGGAAAAGCAAAACCACAGTAAGTTTCACACCCTTTCTGCCACCTAACACAGCGCAGCTGTAAGAACCAGCTCAGATGACTTTTCTTTATTTGATTCATTCTCACAAGAATTGAAGTATGTCTGTAGGAATTTGTGCCCATTCAGTTAAAAGATCATTTGTATGACTGGCCAGTGATGTTGGTTAGGAAAGCCTCAAATGATGTTCCAGTTCACTCTGAAGCTGTTTAGTGGGGCTGAGGTCTGGGCTCTGTGCAGTCCACTAGAGTTTTTTTAAACTGAGCTTTTCTTCATGTCTTTATAGACCTTACTTTGTACACAAAGGCATATTCATGCTGGAACAGGAAAGGGCCTTCCCTAAACTGTTGCTGCAAAGTTGGAAACATATAATTTCTGTAAATAATGGGTTTAATTAATTATTTATTTTGCTATTTTATTTATGTACTGTCTTCATGTTCCTCCCAATTTAGCATAGCTAATTAGTCTTTAAATAGCAATTGTTGTGGCTGAAGCACATAGATTCATATATAAATTCATGTCTTTCTGTTTTTTGCCCAGTGTGAAGAGGTGGCAATGGACCTACAGTGACCCTGACCAGGATAAGGTAATATGTTACAATGCATAAATAATTTTTTTGTTGTTGCCAAACAAGGTTTGTGGTTAAACGTAACCACTTGTAAGTGACTATCCAATCTTTTATCATTCACATGTACCACTGACTGCATTGTGGTAGCTTGGTTTAGTAACATCATGGTTCCCATTCCTAGTAATTTGTAGGTTTTGAAAACCCAGGAAATGTCCTGGTTTTATTTACACGAGAAAACCACTGTGACTCAGCCACCGTTCCCAGTAATGATTTTGACTGCTGCAGCCTATGGCTATGCAGTGCACTCTATAGTCTTTATTAGAGGCAGGTCAACAGCTGTTTGCTGTTAAACTGATCAGGGAAGCTCATGAAGACTGCAGGGTTCATAGCATCACTCAGTCAAGAAGCAAGATGACTACATAGGTGACAGGGTTCCAAAACACATGTTTTGTGATACTGTTATTCATGTTTTATATAAGCAATATTAACACTATGATTAAAGAACTAAGGTAAGCTTGTGGAGTTGATTGTTTATACAAAGTTATTTATTTTAATGATACAAACCTCCCATCCTGTAGAAAAAAAACACAGTAATACTAAAATGTGTTGTTTTTGTAACAAGGCAGATCATGCCTTCTGAGGGAAGTGTGAGGTGAAGCCCTGCATCTCAAGAATGAAAAAAGAACCCTGTTTTAACCCAAGATGTTTTAACCAAGGTAGAACAATATTCACGGCACATCTGGGGCAATCTGCTCTCCAAGGGCGATTTCATCATGAGGCCCAAAGATGCTGTGACATCGAGGGAATTCCCAGCAAGTATGCTGGCATTACATGCCAGTGTAAAACTGGAAAGGAGTGAGCAGTCTGGTATCATGGCTTCAGAGAAATAGCTAGTGTGAAAGGGAGAACCATGATATTTAGAAAAACCTCTACCTGGAGCAAATGAATGCTTAAGGTGCAGGTGATATTACAGTGCATAGTGTGGGCAGCTGTAGCCTAGTGGTTAAGGTACTGGACTAGTAATCAGAAGGTTGCCGGTTGAAGCCTCACCTATGCCAGTTTGCCACTGTTGGGCCTTTGAGCAAGGCCCTTAACCCTCAATTAAAAAAAGTGTCTGCTAAATGCTGAAAATGTAAATGTAGTGCACCACACATTGTAACGACTAGATTGCAGACAGGCCAGTCTAGCACCTGCACTCTCTAACTGTGAAGGCTTGGTGTGACTTAGTCTTTCTAAACCTAGCAGAAGCATCCCTGAAAAAAAAGAAATTTGTTGATTCAAAATATGTATTTATCCCCCTTGAATGGTGCATTTACAGATATGCAAGGTACTTATGCCACTAATGTGCTCTGATACCATGACAGATGCTGGATTTTGAACTTGTGCATTTGTAACAGTCAGAATGGTCCATTTCCTTTTTGGCCCATAGAACATTTTGTCCATTATTAAAAAAAATAAAAGGATATAGAATAAAGACTGTAAAAGAATAAAGGATATAGAGTCAGCCCCTCTTTGCATGTTAAACAGCCTTTACCCTTCTGTAAAGGCTTTCGTTAAGATTTTGAAGTGAGCCTGTGAAAATGTGTACCTATTTAAAAATTATTACAGGGATCAGACACTGATGTTGGACAAAAAGACCTTCCCCACAATCAAAATTTCAACAACCCAAACGTGTGAAATGGAGATAAGGTTAGAGCTCTGTGCAGACTACTAAAGTTCCTTTATAAATCCTTTTATAAACCTGTTAGCAATTAGTGGGGCTGAAACCTGGAGGGTGTCTACATACTTTTTTCCATATCATGCATATTATAAATCCAATTTTATCGTGTAAATAGAATAAAAGCTTAACTGGTCAATATAGACAACAATGGAAGATTTACAATGTTACCTCTGTTACCTATAATTTTCCAGATAGGCTGTTACATAAATGCTTCAATTCAAACCCATTCGTAGGTTCAGTAGAAAGGTTAAAGTAAGTTATTGTTCCACCTCCTTTATGTCATCACCGTTGCATTCATCTGGGTTAAGCAGGGTCAGCCAAAACACTTTTTCATTCTCGAGCCGTGATATATACATCCCCAAACACACAACACGTCCACCGAGACTAACATTTCCCCTTACATATTTATAGTGAACTTAAATAGAGTGAACTATGCGCTAACTACAAGTGTGTTTTGTGTGTAAGACATGACTGAGTGCAGTCACGCCAAACCAATAAAATTCTTCACATGAACTACCTTGAACCAGATGGAGGAAATAAGGGCAGCCTGGGCATGGGGTGAGGTAGGGAGGGACAGTATGTGTAAATCCCTGCATGTACCTACAGGTGTGTGTGAGTGTGTGTAGGTGTGTGTGAGTGTTTGCTGGGGGCTTTCCCACATTACAGCCATTCATTTCCTCTGAGCTGCCACTGAAAACATGTTAGTCATGTTTGACTTGCTTAAGAGCTTACCTTAAACATTGTTTTTGTTATTATAAGACTTTAATTCTTGTGCTGACAGAGTAACAGTGCATCCCATGCTCTATTCATTTATTTAACAGCCAACTTGGTAATTACTGATTTTACTGAAACTAATATAAGCAAAGGAAAATAACACTTAAGGCAACACACTACAGGTGAATAGGCTAATTTCTTAACAATATACTGTACAACATGATGATTTTCTTTTTATAGTTGAGTAAGTGTTGTCACAGGAAATCTGTGGGTTTAAAAATACATTTATATATGCAAATAAGGCTTAATCTTAATCTTTTTTATCATCAAACCACATAAAATACCTTTAATGTAATTATTATTTCAATAATTATTATCTTTTTATAAATCTATAAAACACTTTGCACAGTTGTAAAACATTTGGTAGTAAAAAAGCTGTAACCATTAACGTTCAACACAAAAATTCTTATGTATCGACCTTGAAATTAAAATAGCAATGATATGTACAACATTATGAATGCAAGTTGTAACATGGCAGCTGCTAAAATAGTTTGGAAGTGACATTACGAGTTCTGTCCTTCTGCACTGCCATTTAGAATGACGGAGGGAGCACAGAGGTGCAGATTACTGATGTGTCAGTTTTTCCTACTTCACCATTACCTGCATCTTATGAGCATGAATTTGCTCCATGTGGAGGTTTATATATTTATATATCATGGTTTCTCTTTCTCACATTTGCCAGCTCCTATAGCTGGCAAACCTGCTATTTCTCTAAAGCCATGATACCAGACTTGCCCAGGTCAGTTTTTCTGCTGACGAGCAGTGCCAGCATGCTTATCTCTTTCTGGAAACTTGCAGTGTTGTGGTGTCTACATTATGCATGGGGTGTGCAAGTTGGTGGCATTAGTGTGCTGCTTGTGTATTGCTGGTCCTGGCTGGTTCTTAGGGTTCCCTATCTTTTCCTTTTCCTTTTTTTTGGTTGTAAATGTAAAAAAGCACACATTTGATGCAAAGTACCAGTGTGACTGCACTACAGTGCTAATAGTTCTTCTCTGTTAAGACATTTCCACTAATCTGAGAGAGTGAGTAAGTAAATAAGTGAGAAAGTGAGTGAGTAAGCAAGTGACTGTGTTCCAACCAGGTCCAATATGTTAATGTCCAGTTTCAATATGTTAAAAAAATAAACAAAATTTATATAATTGTTAATATATTGCACAAAAATAAATCACGTTTAAGATATAAATACTGATAAAATATTTAATTTAATTAAATATTTAAAATATTAAAATATTTAATTGCACTAGTGTTAATTAATAAATATGATGCAATAAAACAGCATTTAAATGGAAAAAGCTACAAAGTCATCCACAAATTGAGGCTTTGAGGAATCAGAAATGATCTCTGGACCCTGGTACACTTTTACAATGTGCTCTCAGACTAACGTTGAGGAACTTAAAAGATTCAAAAGAGTTGAAGAATATTTACTCATAGAGCATGAAGCAATTAAATGCAATTAAATACCTCATTGTAATACCCCCGTTGTGGCTTGGGAAAGATGCAGACTTACAAATGCAATCACTGGCCACTTCTTTTCACCAACCAGTCTTTTAAAGAGTCAAGCTATGATTCACACATGTCACGTATTGACCAGTACCAGTAAGTGTATATGTAGAGGTAGCATGGAGAAACCCCACCCAATCATCCCTTTTTTAGTTGTGTCTGTAAGGCACCTGGCCAGGTCGGTTGCAATGCTGACATTCAGACTCAAGGCTAGAATTCTCTGGCAATGATGAGCTAATGTAATAGATGTCTGCACCACCCGAGTGCAGCAATAGTCTATGTCTCTAGGTCTCAAATAAAAGTGCTCTGCTACAAAGAATAAGAGACTACAGTAAAATTAAAATACTTTAAAAATAATCAAATCGTATCTGTTAAAAAATAAAGAATAGCTCATCAAATTTGGTAAAAGAAGCATTGCTCATATAATCCTAAAACATTATACTGACAGTAAAGTATATGAAACTAAGAGCATCAAGCATCAACTTTGCCATGAGAAATGGGTCAAATATAGACCACTATATTTTTTCAATGTGGGTTAAATTTAAATAATGCAGGTATATGCAAGTGGTCAAAATTGGACAAAAACACTACAATAAACCTATAAAAAATTTTATTGACTGGAATAAGTTCATTTTACACTACCATGTTATTCTTCTGAATAATTTGTTGTGTTAATGTGGATTTTAATAATTTATCAATCACTTCAAATAGGCAAAATCTCCAATGATTAACTGAAAGCTGTTAATCTCAATGTATTCGTGTATTAGCCTACACATTTTTCTACCACTCGGCAAGCCCTTCAAGAGTTATATAAGTTATAAATCATAAACTATGAATTAGGAGGAATTAATCTTTAAGACACAGTTAAAGAACATTTGCAGAATGCTCTAAAACCCAAAAGATGCCATTTCAAAGATCTCCATTTTTGAATATGTAATCGATAAATTTGAGTTGTATTTTGCCAAGTAGACAAAATTATATATTAAGATTTCTAAAC
Source organism: Trichomycterus rosablanca (assembly GCF_030014385.1). Taxonomy (NCBI): domain Eukaryota; kingdom Metazoa; phylum Chordata; class Actinopteri; order Siluriformes; family Trichomycteridae; genus Trichomycterus; species Trichomycterus rosablanca. The sequence goes on along the minus strand of NC_085991.1, from coordinate 32,296,037 downwards.
ATTTAGTGAACACAATTAGAAGAGAAATTACTGAGAGCTGAATTATTATGACATCTGAAAAGATTCATTTTTTGATTTTTAAGCAACAGCTTAAAGGAACCTTTAAGGCAACTCTGGAAAAAGGAGGTTCTACCCAGTATTTATTGCGTCTTCCTTTTAATGTAGCTGGTGAGTATATAATAAAAATAATGGTGGTCATGCCATGTAATGTCATGTTATTAAAACCATGTACCCCATGACCATACATTACTGACCCAATTTATAGAACCATAAATATAGAACAGGATACTCAAATTAATTTTACGTTCTTATTAAGCTCCTCTAGAGATGGGTGATCAGCTGATGAGCTGAATCAGTTAAACTCTGCAATTTTTAACTCTTATACTTCCAATCTACATTAAGTTAAGTTTGTGTATTGCCGTATATGACTGCATTTTACATTTTAAATATCGACCATGAGGGCTTCAGTAAATCAGTCGGATCGTTGCTCTACATAATCGTCCACTAGGCGGCACTGCGGCGCTGCAGCAAGCACTCATGCAAAGGCGCTGCAGAGAGATCGCTCTGTTTAAATCTGTCATTAATGTACAGACTCTGGTTATAAAGTTCTTTAGCTCAAACAGTTCCCCACTATACAAACCCAACAGGGAGACCAAAAGACTACGACTACAATATAGAAAACTACTGTTTTATGCTCCTTGTTTTAGTACAGGCAGTGATTGTGTCGCTCTCAATATTTACTTCAGTTTTATATTTATTAATTATTTGAGTTTATGTAGCCATTCATTCTTTTCCACTAACCACTTTATCCTGTTCGGGGTCACAGGTTTATGTTACACACATATTTAGATTACAGTAACATACAGACATATAGTGCATTACAGTGGTGCAACAGGTAGTGTTGTTCGGGACCTGGGTTTGGGTCTCACCTCTGGTTACTCATTGTGTGGAATTTGAGATGTTCTCATTTGCAGAGGTGTAAAGTAACGAATTACATTTACTCACGTTACTGTAATTGAGTAGATTTTATGAGTAATTTGTAATTTTTAAAGTAGTTTTTAAAATAGGTAATTTTACTTTTACTCAAGTACATTTTGACACAAGTATTTTACTTCGCTACTTTGGAAAACTCCCCGTTACTGAGTAAAAAATTAAATGCTGGGGAAAAAAACTAATTGTCTGAATTAAAAAAATAAATAAATAAAATTGGCGCGGATGCGCCGGTGCACGGATGCTCGAGCGCGGAATTTCCACTTGAGCCTATCGTTGGAAGATGGCTGGTGCCGAGACAGACGAGCAAGAGATGGAGGACATGGAGAAGGTTGAGGATTGCCAAGCAGAGAAATTGCATTCCGCTGGAGGAGAGGAATCGGAAAGCGAAGGAAATCCTTGGCCATATCTAAGCCAGTTCTTTGTTTTCAAACGCAAACGAGGCAATAACGTTCTCATGCAATGCAAAATGTGCCTGCCCCGCCGGACAGAGCTGTCAGCTTTCAAAACTTCCACATCAAACCTGCGAAAGCATGTGGTGGTAAGTAGAGTACATGTATATTTGCCTGTGTATCCCAAATGTTATATTTATTGTTTGGTTAAAATCTTCCTCCATGTAAAATGTGCCTTCATGATATCAATTCGTTTAACCGCCTAGCATCCATAAGCTACTGATAACGTTTCAAACGAAGACGCCTAAATTAATTTAATCACCTCATTTACAAATTGGTTTTATCAGAACGAAAGTCAGAAATAATACGAGTGTATGATTTTAGATATAATTTGTTTAATTAAATTTATAATAGACTAGCTCCTGGGTTGTTAGCTGTAGCACAGACTACAGCTTTGGCTAGACAGTGATAAAAAATACAGCTAGATTGGGAATGCAAGCTTTGCAGACCTTTGAGAATGTTCATTAAATGTGACGTTAAAATGTTAGAAGGATGCTATGATGGTTTTTAATATGGAGAGGGAGGCACTTCACTTCAACTGAACAAGAGCTTTAGAGTCTAATGGTGTAGTATTCTGTGGGGCAGGACACTCAGTTAAAACAATTGATATGATGTAAGTTTGTTATGATTTATGTTTATAGAAAGCAAAAAAGAGCACAGTTTGTTAATAAGGAATTGCTCCACACATTTTCTCTGTTGATTTTGGTTTTGGTTTTGTTTTTTATTGTGGTTTTTGAATTGGATCATACAGTCCAGACTTTTGCACTTTTTTCAGTTGTGCTTAAAAATGTTGGGGGTGACCTGAACATAGTTTGCACATTATATCTCTCAACAGATTGTAAACATTATGCAGTTAATTTGTGAATTATATTATCTGTAAAAAGAAGGAAGAGCATAGTGTTACTAAGGAATCGCTTAGCCGTCACTTTGAGTTTGGTTGAGTCAAGTTTCATATGTGTTATTTAGTAAGTTTGCTTTAGTGACTTTAATTCGTTCATTAAAAGTTCATTAAAAATGATTTAATTTATGACTTGTACTTTTTTACATCAAATAATTAAAAGTAACTATGTAACTTTTACTCAAAGTAAATTTTAAATTGAGTACTTTTTTACTTTTACTCGAGTAGATTTTTAGATGGGTACTTTTACTTTTACTTGAGTAGAATTTTAGCAAAGTAAAGGTACTTTTACTTAATTACAATTTTTCAGTACTTTTTCCACCTCTGCTCATTTGCCATTTAGGTTTCCCTTTGGTACTCCTCCCAGTTCATTGCAAGGTTAATTGGAATTTCTAATTTGTATATATAATGAGTAAGAAAAAAAATAAATGAGTGAGTTGTAAGGTTAATCGTGTGTGCCCAATTTTTCCAGGGTAGGCTGCTGCCAAAGATAAATAAAATAATACAGACATATTCTTGACATAAAACATAAGTTGTATTTGTAGATCATTTCTTTCAGCCATCCTTGTTATAGCAGGTTTTTTTTTTAGTTTAGTCTGGTTGAGGATTATTTTAAATAAACACAAATAACCTGGCTGAACTTTAGCTTTAGCGTCAACCTTCATTCATTCATTCCTTGTCTGTTTTAACACCACTTTATTCAGGTCAGGGTTGCGGTGAGTCTGATTTATGAGGTGAAAGGTAGGAAACATCCCAGACAGGTCACCAGTTCATCATAGTTAGGGCAATTTCTAGTAGTTTTAACTGGTCTGACTGCATGTCTTTGGACTTGTGGGAGCACCCGGAGAAAACTCCCATGGACACAGGGAGAACTCCATACAGGAAGGACACCGGCTGTGCAATCACATTTACATTACATTTACATTTTCAGCATTTAGCAGACACTTTTACAGTACTGTGATAGTATATTGTCTAAGCAATTGAGGGTTAAGGGCCTTGCTCAGGGGCCCAACTGTGGCAACCTGGTAGTGGTGGGGCTTGAACCAGCGACCCTTTGATTACTAGTCCAGTTACTTAACTACTAGGCTACAACTGCCCTAATAAAGGGCATCAAAGATATCTTTATTATTATGTCTTTACTATGTCATTATTATGTCTTTATTATTATTACTTAATTATTAGGTGTCTTTGTCATGTGGACATCCAGTATGCATACATGTTCTAAGACAGACACTAAATTGAATAATTTGGAAATTTAGATAAGTCTGATAAAATCTGACATCTTTATGTCTAATTAGAATCACTTTATTGCAAAGTAATGATTATCATTGCATGTATAGCATGTTAAAAGATATTACTCTCTTATATTATTTACTAATCTTAATTACCATTTCATCGTAAAATTGTTCTAAATATTGGACCTTAAACAGTCATTGTCTCGCTCTCTCTCTTTTTCTTTCAGGATCAGCATTAGGATCAGGATCAGAATCATTACATAACTGACCGCAGCACAGAATGATGCTCCTGCACTAACTCTAATTGAAACCATATCCCCACTCCTACTGGCGACACTGGAACCTAACTGGCTTTCTGCACTAGGTTTGCTTTTAACAAAATTCATATAGTTTTATCTTATTATGAAGAGTAATGCTAATCTGACCTGTAAGCAGTTCTATTTTGCTATCCTTACGCACACAGTCTATTAAATTTGTTTTAGCTATATTGTTGTAATATACCAAATAAGCAAGCAAACAATAATTGTACACTACTTATTATTATTATTATTATTATTATTAGTAGTAGTAGTAGTTGTTGTAGTAGTATACCCTTTTCTACATTGATCAGGATAAATGCATGTAAATTAATAAATAAATAGATGAAGGAAAAAAGTTGGACTCTTCCAGCCCACTGACCTGACCAATTCATGACCACTTGAACTGGTAATTTATGACCTGTATATATCATGTTAATCACACTCTTTCTATCCACCTATGCTGACCCAGCAGTGAATATGATCTAGTGGGGCTAATGACTGAGCAATTTGTGCATGATCTTTAGGACAACAAACTAAAGCTTACAGTTTTGAAGCACAGTAACCAGTCACATTTAGTCGCTGTTTTTTAGTGTTTTCACTAAAGCCATTCCCCTGAACACGTGCATCCATATGACATGACCGATGGACAAGTCCAATGTAATTTGTTGCCCTAAAATATTTTTAAATGGGGCAGTATCTTCTCAAACTTATACGGTTAAACTGGAACCACTGGAACCCCTTTTCCAAAGAAGTTAGGATGATTTTTTAAAAACGCAATAGAAGAATCTGTGATTTGTTCATTCTTGTAAGTATTTATTCAACTGATAAAAGTAAAGAGAAAACATTTCCAGCGTTTTCACTTATCATTGTATTTTGTAAATATACAATAAATACATTTAGAATTTGATCCCTGCAACAAAATAAGTGAAAAGTTTATAGAATATTCAGGTTACAGTGTTCCACAGGTAAATTGGTAACAGGTGAGGGAATCATAACTAAGTATAAAAAAATCAGTAAAAAAAAGTAAATAAAAATCAGTCTATACAAGCAAGGACAGGTTGTGGCTCAGCACCTTAGACCAAACTTCAGGAGAGAATCACCAATCACTATAAAAAAGAACATTTATCAATAACAAATGGCTATTAACCTTTCACCATTAACTGTACATAATATTGTGAAAAGATTCAGGGAATCTGAGGAGATCTCAGTCCATGACGGCACTGCATGTGAAACCATCTTGCAACTGTGATGAATATATCAACATGGGCCAATTGTCACTTAACACAGGCCACCTGAAATGAAACCTGGAACTATATTACACAAGAGAAAGCTGTACATCAATTCTATACAGAGTTATCTGAGCCAAAGCCCATCTCAGATGGTCTGTGTATGTGTGCTGTGGTCAGATGAGTCCACGATTCAGCTTGTTTTTGGTAAAAAATGGATGTTAAGTCCTCTTCGCCTAAGATGAAAAAGACCATCCAGACTTTTATCAGTACAAGGTGCAAAAGCCAACATATGCCATGGTATAGGAGTGCATCAGTGCCCAAGTCATGGGTGACTTGCATATGTGTAAAGGTAACATTTATATGGAGGTGTATATTGGCATGTTAGAGCGACACATACTGTCATCAAGGTGATGACCTTTCCTGATAAGTTCATGATTATTTCAGCAAGACAGTACCAGGCGTCATTCTGCACGCACTACAACAGCGGAGATTCACACAGTGTAAGTGTGCTTGAATGGCCTGCCCGCAGTCTAGATCTGTTTCCTATTGAAAATGTAAGGTGCATCATGGAGAGTCAGATGATGGCGACCATGGGGTGTTGAGCAGCTAAAGTCTTGTATCAAGCAAGAATTGAGAAAGATTCCAATTGCAAAACTGCAACAATTAGTGACCTCAAGTGTAAGTTGCACTAATAGGAGTGTTACAGGCATCAAAATTCCAAATGTGTTTTTATTTACAAAATACAGTAAAGTGCATTGGTAAAAACATTGGGAATCTTTTTTTTCAACTTAGATAATGATTTAAAGGAATTTAGCGTTTTGCAAAATGCCCCAGCTTTTCTAGAAATGGGGTCTGTAGAGAAAGTACAAATTAACTAATGTAACTAATGTGAATTCATTGTACATTTTAAATGTATAGTTTAAATATAGTTTTTTGTCTTAACGAGTATGTACAATGCACCTAAAACTAACACTTTTTATGTTAATTTACCTTGACTAAGCACTAAGCAAATCATAGTGAGCTCTTGGCTGGACTATGAAGCTTGTATTTATATTGCAAACTCATTAATTTTGTAATGCTTGGTAAATTAAATGTGCTTTTGAACTCAAACATTTGTCTAAATCTAAAATTAATACACATGGGGAAACTTTAGTTACATCTATCTAGTAATTTATATTGTGTACTACGCCTGTCACCACCATAAACAGAGACCATTCAAAGGTGAGATTGTGCACTGGTTACTTGAAAAACAATCATGTAAAATGTGTAATGCTCAGTCGGTGGTGATTAAAATCTATAAAATCTTAAATTGTAATTCACAGTAGGTGATTTTTAACATTATGGTTTATTGGCTGCTTTACAGTGGAGGGGCGTAGTTGCATCAGTTATGAGAGAGTCCCTATTCGGCTCAATACCCCACCCCTATATGAACAACAGGCCAATCGTTGTTCATGTGGCTGCTCAGCCCAGCCGGCAGGCAGAGCTGAGACTCGATACGATTTATTTGAGATCCCAGCTCTGGTGTGCTTGCGTGTATTTTTACCGCTGCACCACCTGAGCGGCTATTTAGCTATTTTTTAAAAACTATTTTTAAATGCTGTAGAATTACAAAGCCTTTTCTAATATAAAACATGCCAAATATAAATATCTCTAACATAAAATGTAACATTTTAAAAATTGTGACTTTTAAAGTTAAGTTTATGTAATATAATTTTTATGTTAGTATCATACAGAATTTCAGACGAAGCGGAACACCTTTTGCTTTTCATTAATTCATTTAACCTTAGTAACTTGCCTTATTCTGGTCTGGGCCACAGTGGCTCTGAAGCCCAGAATACAACCTGAACAGAAAGCTAATCCATCACAAAACAACATACACCTTTGGGGCAATTTAGAGCAGCTAATAAACCTACTGAAATACATTTGAGAGGTGGAAAGAAACCTGTGTGGACATAGGAAGAACATGACAAACTCCTTACAGACAGAGACCAAAGACAGGAGTTTCAGGACATCACTGTGTTGTCTTGTTGTTTAGTTAAATGTAAAAAAAATGTCCCACATTACCTGAACCATCTTACAAATTTGAACGAGATTAAATTTAATTTAACACTTCCTTCAGTGGAACCCTGCAGTGGTCACAGAGATCACATTTATTTTATTTCATATATATTTTATTACTAATTCTTGGAATGTGAGGATGAGTTTAGAAGAAGAAGAAGAAGCTATACTTTATTTATCATATATACAGTGTATCACAAAAGTGAGTACACCCCTCACATTTCTGCAAATATTTTATTATATCTTTTCATGGGACAACACTATAGACATGAAACTTGGATATAACTTAGAGTAGTCAGTGTACAACTTGTATAGCAGTGTAGATTTACTGTCTTCTGAAAATAACTCAACACACAGCCATTAATGTCTAAATGGCTGGCAACATAAGTGAGTACACCCCACAGTGAACATGTCCAAATTGTGCCCAAAGTGTCAATATTTTGTGTGACCATCATTATTATCCAGCACTGCCTTAACCCTCCTGGGCATGGAATTCACCAGAGCTGCACAGGTTGCTACTGGAATCCTCTTCCACTCCTTCATGATGACATCACGGAGCTGGTGGATGTTAGACACCTTGAACTCCTCCACCTTCCACTTGAGGATGCGCCACAGGTGCTCAATTGGGTTTAGTCCATCACCTTTACCTTCAGCTTCCTCAGCAAGGCAGTTGTCATCTTGGAGGTTGTGTTTGGGGTCGTTATCCTGTTGGAAAACTGCCATGAGGCCCAGTTTTCGAAGGGAGGGGATCATGCTCTGTTTCAGAATGTCACAGTACATGTTGGAATTCATGTTTCCCTCAATGAACTGCAGCTCCCCAGTGCCAGCAACACTCATGCAGCCCAAGACCATGATGCTACCACCACCATGCTTGACTGTAGGCAAGATACAGTTGTCTTGGTACTTCTTACCAGGGCGCCGCCACACATGCTGGACACCATCTGAGCCAAACAAGTATATCTTGGTCTCGTCAGACCACAGGGCATTCCAGTAATCCATGTTCTTGGACTGCTTGTCTTCAGCAAACTGTTTGCTGGCTTTCTTGTGCGTCAGCTTCCTTCTGGGATGACGACCATGCAGACCGAGTTGATGCAGTGTGCGGCGTATGGTCTGAGCACAGACAGGCTGACCTCCCACGTCTTCAACCTCTGCAGCAATGCTGGCAGCACTCATGTGTCTATTTTTTAAAGCCAACCTCTGGATATGACGCCTAACACGTGGACTCAACTTCTTTGGTCGACCCTGGTGAAGCCTGTTCCGAGTGGAACCTGTCCTGGAAAACCGCTGTATGACCTTGGCCACCATGCTGTAGCTCAGTTTCAGGGTGTTAGCAATCTTCTTATAGCCCAGGCCATCTTTGTGGAGAGCAACAATTCTATTTCTCACATCCTCAGAGAGTTCTTTGCCATGAGGTGCCATGTTGAATATCCAGTGGCCAGTATGAGAGAATTGTACCCAAAACACCAAATTTAACAGCCCTGCTCCCCATTTACACCTGGGACCTTGACACATGACACCAGGGAGGGACAACGACACATTTGGGCACAATTTGGACATGTTCACTGTGGGGTGTACTCACTTATGTTGCCAGCTATTTAGACATTAATGGCTGTGTGTTGAGTTATTTTCAGAAGACAGTAAATCTACACTGCTATACAAGCTGTACACTGACTACTCTAAGTTATATCCAAGTTTCATGTCTATAGTGTTGTCCCATGAAAAGATATAATGAAATATTTGCAGAAATGTGAGGGGTGTACTCACTTTTGTGATACACTGTACATATACAGGTGTACAGTACAATGAAATTCTTTCTTCGCATATCCCAGCTTGTTTGGAAGCTGTGGTCAGAGCGCAGGGTCAGCCATCGTACGGCGCCCCTGAAGCAGACAGGGTTAAGGGCCTTGCTCAAGGACCCAACAGTGGCTGCATAGCAGAGATTTGAACCGCCAATCTAACGGTTGATAGCCCAAAGCTCTACCCACTAGGCCACCACTCATTCTTTCACACACTGACTTATTCTGGCTTGGTCCAGCACCTCAATGAAACACTGGACATCAAACAGAGACACATCCTGGAAAGGACTTCAGTCCATTGCAACACATATTTACATGTTTACTAACTTACACACTACCTTCTAAGGACAACAAGTTTGGGACAGTAAATGGGAATCTGAACTACAGAGATGAAACCCATGAGGACACAGAAAGTACACACTAAACTCTTAACATACAGACATTAAAGGTGAGATTTGAACCCAGGTGCTGAGGATCCGTGTTGATGTGCAGCACCCAGTCTACCTGAGGAAAGCTTGACCAAATACAAGAAACGAAATCGTTGATGCACATCTGGAAAAGGGAGTACTGGGAGTGCTAGTGAGTTTGATCCTTGCTTTTAATCACTGTCCAGAATGACACTGACCAGTTGCATGTTTTCTTTATGCCAACACGTTTCCTCTTATCTTCCAAAAACATATAGATGGTGGATATGTTGCTTTTAATTGCCCCTGTAGGTATGAGTGACAACCACAACCAATACCAAACGAAGTGATGAGTGGAAGAGCAGTAGCAGAGCAGAAATCATATGAATAAATGAAGTGACCTCTTCAGAGAGCGCAGTCACATTACTGGGTCACAGGTGGAAAGTTCATACCGGTGGGGGGCATGGAATTAAAGACTAGAAGAAAACTTTTAACCTTCCCTGCGCTCTCTCTCTCTCTCTCTCTCTCTCTCTCTCTCTCTCTCTCTCTCTCTCCCTCTCTCTCAGGTTTGGCTTTGGGTTTGGGCATGAGGCCAGACCCCGCACGCTCCAGCCCGCTCCGCCTCGCTCCGGTGGGGGGGGCTAAAGGCCGCGCGCTCCCTGGCCCACCGCCGCCTGACTGCCTCCGCTATATAAACACACATAGTGAGCTCCTACTCACATACTCACATAGTCATATACTCAAATTCAGTCAAGTCTGACAGAGAGAGAGAGAGAGATAGAGAGAGAGTGAAAGAAAGAGAGAGAGAGAGAGAGATTTAAAAAAGGAGGCAGACAGACGTACTCGAGTCATTTGCAGATTTTTCAGCCTTCTGTAGACATCAGCATCCGTGCACAACCCGCAGAGGATTATTCATTATTCATTCATTTTTCATTCGTGAACAGTGCTTCATTTCAGTGTGTTTAAAACACATTCTAGGCTTATTTTTCTTATTCTTGATGAGTGTTTTATTTTTCTTTTAATTTAGACACTTTAGTCACTTTTAGTACATACTTTTTTTTTTTTTTACCTTGATTTGCATCCCCACGTGCTTTTACTGGCTTGACAAGTTCACTTTAATTGACAATTTTTCCAGAATAACCATATAGATAGGCATTACTTAAAATGATGCACCAACTTTTAAATGCCTTCTTTTCGCATTTAGTTCATTAAAACTTAATAACTGTCATTCAGCACTTTATATAGAGCTCTGCGTCTATTTCATTTAGAAAGGTGCTTCTCAATCAAATTTAATAGAATTTACAAAGCCACAGAAATATCAGTTCAAATCGGCGTGCTTGTTCCATCCTATAAAAAGGCTGAAATCAGTTTGAGTAGCGTTGGAACCCAGCTGCTTGCAGTTGCAATGCTGTTCGAGAGTTTGGACCTGGTGTCTGCGCTGGCCACGCTGGCTGCGTGCTTGGCTTCATTAGCGCTACTGCTCGCAGTCTCTCAGCAGCTCTGGCAGCTCCGCTGGACCGCCACCCGCGACAAGAACTGCAAGCTACCTATGCCAAAGGGCTCCATGGGCTTTCCCATCATCGGCGAGACGTGCCACTGGGTCCTCCAGGTAAGCGCGATTTTTTTCTGGTTTATATTTTTACTTATATGTCCAAGAGCAACGTGCGCTCCGTGCTCACCGGCCACCACACCTCTATAGGACTTCTCAACTTCTGCATTGTTTTCTTGCATTACAGCACCTTTACAATTTGTATCAGATATCTGTGTATTAACCACTAATGATAATCTATGGTGAATCTCCTGCCAAATAACATTCTGGCATCTTATAATACATGTTTTATTGAGTATTTGGTTATTACGCACATAAGACTTTCTAAACCTGGTACTATCTGTGTAAAAATATATAACAATGAACATTTGCATTATTCTATTAATATACTAATGAGTGTGATGTATGATGATTCTACTGCCAACAATATCATGCCATCGTACAAACATCTATAATTTACATTAGGCGCTTAAGAGTCTCCAAAACTGGCATCCGCTGTTTTACGCAAAAAAAATCCACAACAATGGTATTTAAATCGTAATTTTATTAATATGTATCAGACATATGTGCATCAATTATCTGCAGTAAGTATACTGCCAACAGTATCAATAAATCTAATTATACAAATCTATCTATAATTCGTCTAAAGTACACGCGTAAAACTCTTCAAAACTGGAGATCTGTACAGAAAGCACAGACAGCCTGAGTCGGTCTGAGCAGAAACATTTAAATCCATTTAGTTTCTTCCACTCATGCCAAACTTCTGTCACTTTCTATTTTTCAGTTTCAGATTTTTTTGTGCTCAGAACGAGCGCTCCATCATGTGCTTGGAATAATCATTATAATACATTATAGCAGCGTTTGTAAATCCTCCTCCTGGAGTACCCCTGCTCTACATTTTAGTGGTTACCCTGTTTCCAACACACCTGATTCAACTCAACAGCTTATTAACAAGCTTGAATTGGGTGTGTTTGAAGAGGAAAAACACTAAATTGCGCAGGCTAGGTGTATTCCAAGACGAGGATTGAGAAACACATTATAACAGCTTGCTATTTATAGCAAATGCTGTTTTAGTTTGAGAGGACAAATCTCTAGCTGTGGGCTGTGAGGGATGCCCCGAAATACCAGTGCTCGAGTGCACGCTGTGTGTTAAGCATAATTACGTATAGAGACGTCCTCGCTACCTGGCAGAGTTTGTTCTGGTACTCTTCTATAGTGTAGAGTCGCTCCACGTGGAATTTACTTGTAGAAAAAAAGTGCAGTTCTGACCAATTGGTGTTAAATTATCGATGCATGCCAGATCTCATTGCGTAAAGCAGAGTAAACACGATAAACATTGGTAGAATTCCAATCAATTACTCTGCTCACGAGTTGTAGGTAAGAAGTAGCGTCGGTTCCCTCTTGCGTATTTGAGCTCCCGGGTGGTACTCATTACTTGGTTTCACCTAAATGAAAGGAGATGATGTGTTGAGTAATGAGTTGCCGTAGTGCCTCTCTGTGCTACTGTAGTGGAGGAACGCGGGCAAGTGCCACGTTTCCTGGTGAGTGCAGCTGGGTGTTCTCCAGTCATGGCCAGCTGCCCAAGACCGCTGGAAAATAAGCGCACATTAGAGCATACGGTAAAGCTGTAGATCCATTGTGTGCTACCGAAAAAAAAGAAAACCAGGACTTTTCTGCTAATATTTGCGGTATACGGGCCACGTATTCCGACTGGCAAGTAATACAGATTGAGCATAATGAAACGATTCAACTGGAAACCGTTTATTCTGAATAGGTTTTAAAAATAGTTAGAAACATTTGTTAGCTTCAATGTGCGTAAAAATCTCAAACCGTCACTGAGCGCTGTGTATAGATAGGGGTAAAACTTTGGGTCCAAATAAAAGCATAATAAAAAGACACATACAAGGGATCGTGAACATGATGATCCATGATTATGATGTATTCCCTGTGGTTTAAGATGCTCTGAACTGTAACATTTGGAGGGTGCTTACCATCAACCGAGATCTAATTCCCTGTGCGTAAAACTCTCAAAACTTGGCAGCATCTGAGCCAAAAAGCATAAGCAGCCCGACCTAGAGCTCGAGTACTATGTGTAATATCTGGAGCGAACATACTTCAAACGGAACCGATTGCCTGCACATAAACTCTGCTACATTTTAAGTAAGTGCCTATATGTTAAATCTATTGCCGGGCAAGAAAGTACATGTAAAACCAGCACGTAAGGAATAAAACTTTATGAACAACGTTCACATAACGTTGCATATTATAACTCTCCAAACATTCAGCTCCCATACAAAAGCCATACTTAATTTAAAAAACCATCAATGAAGTCAGTGTTTATTTAAAATCTTTAGGTCTATTGTTTTCATCTGAAGAAAAAAAACTTTAAAGACATTTCTTGACTAAGTATATGCTACGCGGTACAGGCGCACTTGTACTACTTATCTGGCTGTCAAGAAATGAATGTACAGCCTGACAAAACAGCTGCAGTAAAAACCTGGAATGAACAAGCTGTAAATCTATAATAGCTTTCAAATCTTTGTTGCGCTGTAGTAATATTTGGACTGTGCGTACTTTTATCAGATCAGAATCAATGCGCGTAAAACTCTCCAAACTTGGCAGCTTCTGTGCTAAAAAGCGCAAGCGGTCTGTCTCAGTCTCTCTTAGGGCTGTGTTTTAATTCAGAGCCAACAGTAAATCTTAAGATCCACTGCCTGCCTCTTAAAAAGTTATGAGAAGGTTTTCCCTTAAGAAAATGCGCACATCGCGGCACATGCGCACTCGCCCCGCTTATTCTACGTGACAACTTATGAAAGTACAGTATAATGGAACAATACATGAAGTGTGTATCTTTTAGCTGTTATTAAATTAATGCTGCACTGTAGTAATATTTGGAGTTTCTGTATTTCCAATAGGTCAGAACCCTATTGCGCAATTCTCTCTAAACTTGGCAGCATTGTGTCAGAAAGCAAGCAGCCCGATTCAGTTTCTGAGTGCTATAAATAAAGTCAGTGCCTAGTTAAGTTTTGGGTCAATTTCTTTGCTCTTAAAAAAAAAAACCCTACAAGCGCTCCTTATTCCAAAATAATGGTAAGTAATGGTGAACAATGAATATAAAGCACAAGGAAAAGGCTTAATGGAATGTATTAACAGATTATAAATTGTAATACGTTTTAGAGGCTTTCTCAATATTTGGAATATGTGCATTTCAAACACACATTGGATTCCTGTGCGTAAAACTTCACAAAATTAGCAGATTCATACAAAAACATTGACTCAGTATATGTGCAATGCTATATTGAAAGTCCAAGCTTACAGCGAAGAATGATGTCCATTGTTTGCAACTGAAAAACCTGCCAAGTTTCTGCCAAAGTAAGTGCAATGTTGTGGCACACACGGTACTTATGGACATGGGCAAGTAATCAATGTGGAACAATTTTCATCTGGGAATGCAGTTGCAGGTTTTGGAGGCTTTGTGCAGCCCAAGCCAACCTCTTTGTTTGTGACATCATTTATTCATAATTTTTTGTTAACCCTTTGTTCTGGTCAGAGTCATGATGGGTCCTGGACCACTTAAAACCCTGGGAAAAGTGCAGTCTGTTGCAGGACATTACACTTTCACATTCACTCATCACACCTAGCACAATTTAGAGTTGCCATTATCTGAGAGGTGGAAGGAAAACAGAGCAACCAGAGAAAATCCGCACAGACATGGGTAGAACATGCAAAACTTTTTGTTTTTAAATAGTGACTAAAGAAAAGAATCAGCTCAGGTTTTAAGGCTTCATGTTGATGTGCAGCACCTACTCTGCCAGCTGCACGCTTGTTGATCCATATCTTTGAGTGCTATATGGAAAGTTAATACAGTTATAATTCACGGTAAGTTAAAAGTATGATGCTTCCCATAAAACCATTTGCTTATTATAATTTATCAAGCATGAAATCACTTCTAACTATAAATGAATAAATTAATGAAGAACGTTCTTTTAGGTGTTAGATGTTGCTAATCGATGCATAACGGCACTAACATATTTTCAGGAGTTTATTACTAAAGTAAATCATAATTAAATCATTTCACAAAAAGATGCTTACTGCACTTTGGTACTAGTTGGAGTGTGCTTAGTTTAAACACAGATCAGATTTTCTGCGAGTAAACTCTCCAATCTTGGCAGCATCTGTGCAAAAAAGCACAACCATTCTGACTCTCAATGCTATATTTATATATAAGTCAGTACATGTTAGGATTTTCCACTGATGCCAAACAATTGCCACTTTTTAGAAGAGTGTATTTTGATTAGATTTTTAATCTCATGTCTGTGTACCTGGGACTGCAGACATATTTTCATACAGTTTAAACACATGCAAGACCATCAGGCTTTTCACACAAGACACACTTCACCTACTGTGGTTCAACGCTGCTATTTTTAAAACACCATTAGAATAATACTAGTAGTACGATTGCATAATGCATTCACATTCATATTACGTCTATTACACTTGACCACATGTGGTACCTTTACATATTTATATTAGAGGCAGCACAACCAAGTAGGTGCCGCACAATACAATGTTGAGGAATCTTTTACACACACACACACACACACACACACACACACACACACACACACACACTCACAGAGACAGACACACACACACATACTGACTCTATAGTGTGTTACCTGTTTTTTTTTCTCAGCACAGCTAAGTCTTCTGATTTATATAACACAAACACATTAGATGTACCCTATACATCCAAACGTATGTGAATATGTCCACTTTTCTTTGGGGCTACAACAGCATCCATTCATTCGGGATTGCTTTCCACAAGATGTTGGATGAGTCCAAGGTGTTCAAGGGAGTTGAGGTCAGGACTCTGGGCTGGACATTCTGCTTGAGTTCCTCCAGAGTAAACTCATCAAGCCAGGTCTCTGAGAACCTGACAGGTCTTTAAGGGACACCACCATTGTTATCATGAAACACGAACAAGACTTGAAGGGCCATAACTAACACATGCCCGCTCGGACACGTCTGCAGTCACCTACTGCTTCTTTTACCTGTACGAGGCAGGTTCATATGGAGATCTGTATCAGGCACAGAGAGTCACACACTGATCTACATTATCCCATGTCTTACTGTGCAGGCACCATCAATCAGCCAGCAGAGGTCGTTATTGCAGCAGTTATGACATTCCACACTTGGACAAGCCAATCACTGTCTGTACTGGTTACCGGCCTGCCAGTAGCAGAGCTGACATTCTGCTACATAGCATGTTTTACCGCTGTGCCACCCTAACGTCCTCAGTTTGTACGCTGTATTAGAATTAAAATCATCACAGTTAAACCCTTTATGTTATGCCCACCGAAATGAATATTTCTAAATGGCAGCCACTGTGAGAGGGTGGGATTGTATACAACTTAATCATAGTTCTAATTTATGCTCTAAAAACTATGCACTAATGTATGTTACTATGATCACAATTATGGATAACAGGATAACAGGACTCTAGCACCATGACAACTCTAAAGAAACATCATAGTAAGCAATCATTGTCTAGGCAAGGTAAAGAAAATGATAAACGTTGACATGCGCCCCCTCCTTAATGCTCCTCCTCTGTCATTAGAACAAATATATGAAATTAACCCATGACATGACTTAGTGAACATTTGTGTGTGATAGATTGCAGACCTGTCCTGAGTGTATCCCAGTGGTTCCAGGTGGTGCTGAAGTGACCACAAGCCTGACCAGAATGAAGCTGTTAATGAAAATAAAGTAAATAAATCAGAAAAAAATTATTTTAATCCTTTAATCCCTGAATACATTTAAAAAATAATTAAAAGAAACATCATAATAAACCTTGTGCCAGATTATTGGTAGATTATTGGTAGGTGGATATTACTAAATCATGCCTTGAATAACACTTGTATTGTAATCAGAATAATGAGCACAATCTGTGGCATTATACATGAGAGAGCTGCAACATACTCTACAGGCCATCCAGCACAGGTCACCTAGCGGGCACCAGCAATGAGTCTTTAATGCCAATTACCCAGCTCAGATCTCCTAAACTCTGACCCAGCTTGTGTTTGGGGGCACAAAGCAGTTCTTGATATAGTCTCCTGGCTCTCAGCCCCCCTGCTGGGAGAAAGGGCACAAGGCCTGAGGCCTGATCGTCATTCCTGAGAAATACTTTTAATAATAATCACTCCTCATTTATTCAGTTTTACCACAGAAAGAGTGATACTTAGTCTATTAGCCCATCCCTTTTTACTCCCCCTTTCCTGATCAACCAGGATTACTGGGCATGAAACAGTGAGTGGCATCTCTGCAGTGGGACCCCTTCTTCACCCCTGGAACGCACCAACTTTTCAAACCGCTTCTTGTCTTGTCTTCTTGGCAAGAAAGACGCCAGTGGCAAGGGGCTTGGCAGCAACAGCTAGAGCTGCTGAGGGAGGGTAAGAGTAAGAATAAAAGAGGTCCTGGGGTGAACGCTCACAGTGCTCAGAACAACCGTAATCTCTTTCTACATAGTGTTTCCAGGTCAAAGGGGAGCCCATTCTCCTAGCTGGGTCCTTGTTCAGCCAGCTTTAGACTCAATTAATGTGCCTGTTCAGAGCTTTTTGGTGATTTCTAACAGTTATGGATCAGCCTGCATACAGCTCTGCAGGCAAGTCCCCTGTATCATATTTCCATTACAGTATGATCCACGCTTTTTTTTTTAGCCCTTGGCCTACCCCTGCACCCGCTTTGGCAGTCGGGTGCACAGACTCTTTTGGGGTGATGGATGGAAGAATAATGAATGCTCCACTTCTCCCTCCTTTATCCCCTTCATCTAATCTCTTTTTTCTTGTATATCTGCTTTTCTCTCGGTTTCCCTCAAATACCACAACGGAGGCTTTCCAATGCAAAGAGATTCCAGTAGACTATTTTAGTACATGGATATATCATAGTGAAGTGCAGGTTTGCATGAATAACTTCCCCAACCCTTACATTTTGAAACATTCAGCCAGGGTTGGAAAGTAATAGAACTCAAGTTCTTGAAATACATTAACATTTTGAAAAGAAAATGAAAAAGACGGCAAGTCAGAGTCAATACACATTCAATGCATTCTGTTAGGGCCTATGGTTGTGGACATCAATCCGTGATGCAAATCTCGCACCAAATATGACACCAGTGACTTAAAATGAACACTACTGCTACAGCTGGCAGGATGAATGCTTCAAAAATTGGTTTTTGGACCTCACCAACATTAATTGTGTAACTTTTGAAGCTCATATCTACAACCATCAAACTGAGTTAGTAGAGTGGCAGGTTGTCATACAGTGAAACAGCCAGGGTTGCCAGACGCACCATTATAAAATGAGGTACTTCCAGCAATAAGGTTAAACTGCACATTGATTCATGATTAATACTCTATAACTTCATAAACTCTAAATGACACTTTGACAGTTGTCCCATCCCTTGGAACCACCTCTGTAAGTTACACTAACAAATAGTGGAGTGCATTTCCTAAAATAAAAGTCATGTAATCAAGTTCAGATGTGAAAAACATCGTTCTCATATTAACACCATTGTAATATTCACATGTTTTTAGACACTTTACTTTTTACATGTGGATTTTTGACAAGTATGCTAATTCACACTCTTTTAAACATGGATTGTTATGTCCTTTCACCCCCATTCACATTTGTATTCATGTTTCATGTGATTAAGTGAACAAAACATGACAAGTTCAACCCACTTTTTACAAATGGCATGTTAAATCCTTTCTACCCAAGCCTGCATGAAGCAATCCATCACTAAATACTGATCTAGCCATTTAAAATCATACATGCATCCGGGTCCTTTCTGTCTGCATGTTCTCCCCATGTCTGTGTGGGTTTCCTCTGGGAGCTCCGGTTTTCTCCCACAGTCCAAAGACATGCAGATGAGGTGAATTGGAGATACAAAATTGTCTTTGACTGTGTTTGACATTAAACTTGTGAACTGATTAATTCACTGTACTGAGTAGCTACCGTTTCTGCCCTGAATGTAACCAAAGTGTTTAAAACATGACGTTAAAATCCTTATCAATAAATAAATAAAATAATACATGCATTTGGGTGGAGAGATCGGAATTTAAGAATCAGATGAGCACACTTATGAAAGGTGAGAAAAAATGCTTGGCAATTTCTTGGCACCCTACACAAGTGCCAATCTAAACAGGGATTAAGTTCTTTTAAAATCCCTTGCTTTGTCCTCCGTTCCTTCATTTTCCTATGTGACCCTTTCCGTCTGTCTTTCTGAGGTGCTTCAAACAGCATACAAAAAAAAAATCTCCTCCCCAATCCCCTTTCACCAAGCAGCCTTATGTTTGGGTCACCCCATGCTGATCTGAATAAATATAATTAAAAGAGTTTTTGTGGTTGTAATAAAGGGGTCATTTGTATAACATTTCCACTGCCACACAAAGGCTACATTTATGGAGCAGGAGACTCGAGCTGTGTCCAATTTACACAAAAATTTGTATTTTTAGTTTGTCTTTTAGGCTGCACAGTGTGTGACGGGTCCAGTGGAAAAAAGTAGTTCCCTTTATTGCTCCTCTTGTAAAATATCTGATAAATTTCTTTTCAAACCTAAAAGAGACTATTGAGCATGGCGGGTTAACCTCTTCACCACCAGTCCAGATTAGAACAGAACAGACGCTGTCTGTGTTTTGAAGACACGTACACACACATGAACTCACACACATCTGGTCTTTGGTACAATTTCAGTATCCAGTACTGCATAGTCCATCCCTGTTTGTTCTTCCATCTATCCATCTTATTCATTTCTCTTTCCAAACAAATTTTCAATCTGGCCGTTTTCTCATTTCTTCTCTTTACCACCGTTACTAACCCCTCAATCCTTTGAGAGAAGTGGGGTTTAAGCTTTCCACATAAATAAGTTTGACAGACTAAATACATGTGGGTTATGAGACTGAAACAAAAGAACAAAACCTTTACTCAGGCCATGAGATTAATTTTCCTTTTCACCAAAGCCCACTCACATCATGCTCTTAATCAATGTTCATCACGTATTCCCTTGACCCAACTCACTCCCAGAAAGAATCATTTCTTTTTGGTATTGAAAGATGGACTTTTGGGCTGATTCAGCACTAGTGCAGAACATTCAACTTTTTTTAACAACTGGCTTGATACTGCATGGTCTTGACAACTACAACTGTGCATTTACAGACAGGTGACTATAAAAAATGAAAAAACAAACACCCTTCCCCTCCAAACAACTGTCTTAGTAAGGTGCCATCATAAAGTGTATTGATGATCGGGATCATGTAAATTATGATTTTACATCATTTTTATAGTAATAAAACCTTTCAGCTACTCTTCATGCCTATTGATATAGAGGTGTTTCAACAGTCTAAAAAAGTTTGTATGAATTTTGACACTCCCAACCCCACCCCACATTGACCCCAAGTGGCTATACCATGCAAGCAAAATCCCCCCATAGATAAAACGTCACTGGTCCTGTTTTACTGTGGGTAGACGAGTCTTTGTGACTGAAGCTCCTGCCATCTGTACCTCCATTAAAGACCACCTTTTTTTTCTCAAAGTTGAGGTCAACTGTGCAGGCTCAGCATTTTATACATGCTTCATAGTTTTACAGAATGTTGATTGCCTATTTTTATCATGCAGTACACCTATGGTGAAGCATTTAACTTGCATCTCTGTATACACTGATCAGCCATAACATTAAAACCATCTCTTTGTTTCTACACTCACTGTCTATTTTATCAGCTCCACTTATCATATAGAAGCACTTTTTACCTTTACAATTACTGACTGTAGTCCATCTGTTTCTCTACATACTTTTTCAACCTGCTTTCACCCTGTTCTTCAATGGTCAGGACCCCACAGGGCAGGTATTATTTGGGTGGTGGATCATTCTCAGCACTGCAGTGACACTGATGATGGTGGTGTGTTAGTGTGTGTTGTGCTGATATGAGCATATTGTGGTATGAGCTGGTTGTGCCATGTGCATATTGTTTTTAGGTGGCACCGCACATATCGCCAAACCTTAATCCCGTAAATAAAAATACTCAGATTATAGACAGGGGCAGTTCTGCAATCTAAGAAGGGGCGATGCCAGCAGCTAGCCACCCATCTCAGGGCGTCACACAAAGAAACACAAATGCTTTATTTTTGTATTCGTAAATTGTATTCTGAATATTACTGCCCATTGCTAAATGCACTAATAAATGGCAAGTGTAGAACAGTGTGTATTTGAGTAAGAGAGGGAGTAAGCTACAAATTATTACCTCATTGCTTTTCCAGGGTGTGTGGCACTTTCGTGCGTCAGTCGCCCTTTTGGGGTTTTCCTTTTCTTTTTTTCTTGTTCTTTCTCTGCACGTCTGTGCTCCGGTGCCTTCGCGAGAAGGGGGCGGACATTTCTCACCTTCTAGCCAAATGTCATGTGCTGCCACACCCCAGCCACTTTGCCTCCATGTTGCATCTGCTATTTCCAAACAAGCGTCTTACTCAGATGCACGTATTGTGCAGCCATATTTGTATTGTCTGTTGTCTGTCTAATCTTTCTTCTTATATTAACATTGCTCTCACATTTTCATTAATTAATTTATTTATTCTTGGCTCCTGGTTTTAGTTGCCCGCCAACAGGTTTATTTAGTCTTATGTCTGACATAAAACAGTTCTAGTCTATTTTTATTCGCTGAAAGGAAACAACTATTCTGCTGTTGGAACATGTTTAGGCATTTTACATAATAAAGTCTTTCAAATGTGTGTACGTTTGTCCTTGTCAACCTGCATATTTCTCTCTGCAACCTGCATTACTGTTGGCTTGCAGTTGCAGGCATAAATCAAGACAGGTGACAAATAAAGGGAAAAACCGAAATACATGAGTGAAGAAACAGAATGCAGATGCTTTTATAGAGGTGTACCATATTATACAGTTAATCACTTGACATCCAACCATGCATCGTGGCATGTCTGATGCTGAGCAGGACCACTGGACAAGATTATTTTGACTAATCACCTGATAAACATGTAGAAACATCACTATCCTCATAGGAGTGGTTTCATCCAGGATAAAAATGCCCTCATCCACAGGGGCACAAGAGGGGAATAAATGGTATGATGAGAATGAAACTGATGTCAATTACAAGCTATGTCCTTTACAGTCACAATTAAACAGATATGGGAGATTTTGGTAAGTCTTGACTCTCCAGGTGACATTGTGAAAAAAAAACAATAGAGTGGGTATGGCACTGCAAGGCCACCCACCTGCTGAGTCTGGTTCCTCTTAAGGTTTCTTCCTGTAATTTTAAGGAAGTTTTTTCTTTGCCACTGTCATCCTTGGCTTGCTTAACAGGGGTTTTTGGTCTGTCGGTCCTGGATTCTGTATAGTTGCTATTGTAAAAGGCGCTATACAAATAAATTTGACTTAACTTGACTTGACAAAAACATAGGCCCTGTGGACCTTCATTCAACCGTTGTCTCCACTCACTGTCTGTAAAAAGTTTGCATGGTCTTGCTTTGTCCATGTGGGTTTGTTATAGGCAATCCAGCGTCCTTCCACCTTCCACTTAATAGCCAATCCACCTTCTGTATATTTTGATGGAAGGTGGATTGGCTACTCTAAATGGCCCACAGGTGTTACTGAATGAGCGAGAGAAAGGGTAAGTGTGTGTTGCCATGCACTGAATCTGTGCCCTGTTCAGGGAGTATTTCTGCTCCTGCATCTGTGACCTTTACCTAAAGTAAATAAATACATTTCTACAAATGTAATGAACATATTTTGCAAGAATGGTGTCCCATTCGTCAAGTAAAGTTATACAGACTTGTTGACTTTGGGCCAAAAAGTTATGTTGCAGCCGGGGTCCCCATAACAAGATTTTTTTACTTTAATTTGTCACCCATCTGAAACATGCAACACACCTTATGAGGTTTCTCTCTATTTAAGTAGGCGTGTGTGTGTTTGTATGGCAGCACTCCAATGCTGTATGTGTTTGTGAAAGACGGCCTTGTCCCCCAGCCTATGATATTTCTCTGAAAACCTCTCCGTTCTGTTACAGCTGAGCGCAGAGCACACAGACACACACACACACACACACCGTGGAGAGTGTGTTGATGGGATTTAAGTGTCAGCAAAAGGCTAAACTGCATCTCAACTCTCACAATGTGGTGAAAGATGCTACATTTGCGTCTCTGGGTTCTGCTTTTGGAGGAATTCGGGAGCATATGTGCGTGTGTTTGTGTAAAATATGGGTGCGCTCGAGTTACCTCCTGCCCTCACACTCACTTGATATGTTAACTTGTCGACGACATTAACTTAACACTACACGTGAGCTGACTGGTGACCATTTAACCCCCACTGCATACACTATCACCCCTGTAGACTGTATGTGCTTAACCCTGCTCTGACTCTGCTACATCCCAACATGCCACTGGTTCAGCAATTCACAAAGGTGAACTTTCAGTCATGTTTATAAAGTTTCTAAAACATTCAGTCCTCAGTGCCCATCAGACTTTTTCCAAATCTCTAACACCAGACAAGTCGTTGTTTTTGTTTTAAATTACAGTACCTTTATAGCAGAGGTTATAATATTGGCTTATTTGCAAACCAAAGCTATTAAATAGACTTGAAAAAAATAGGTTTAGACAAGACATGAACAATATTAATTAAGAAAAACATCAGGAATGAAAAAGGCAGGATTTTGGGTTTGTGTGTAAGGCATAACAAGAAAGCTCTTTTTCATTTGATTATACAGTGGCACCTTACAACTCAACGTCAGTTGGTTTTGGGACTGGCGTTGAGTTTAAAAGGCGTTGAGTTTTAAGGTATTTTTTCCAATAAGAATGTGTGGGAAACCTGTTAAAGCTTTTCATGGTCCCGTGGAACTGCATATATTTTAGGCTTATGTAAAATAATGGGGTTGTTTTTGACACTCATACACTGAAAATAATACAAATATAATATAAATACACTGAAATAAAAAGCTAATTCTCACAATTTCTCAGAACCCTGAGCTGTAGCGCAAGTTTAAAAGTGAAACAGTGAGAAAAATCCAGATAAACACAGATACATGTTGTGCTTCAGAGTGAATCTGACGGTTATTTCACACAAATGCAGATTCGTCTCATATTTGCACTTTGATGACATATTACCGCACCGCTCAAGCCGAGATAACAGAGCTAGGTTTACATGGGATGGTTTATATAACATTTATAACATTTCAAAAACAGCCCAAACAGCACAAACAGCATAAAATATAGATGCAATATCTTCCTCGATTGATTGATAAATTACTGACTTTAAGTTGTATGTTTGAAAATGTATAAACAGAATGAATCTGTCTGAAATTAGACTTAGTATGCAAAGTTTAAATTATGTAGATAAGGTTTGGGAGTCAGGTTATCATTTGTACTGTATTCCATTGCTTTTTAAATAAGATAAAATAATAATGTATAAGATATTCTATAAGATTAAATGAAATCCAACCACACTGTTCGCGCTGCCCTCGCTTCTTAAAAATAGTGTTTTTTAAAGTACAAACACACACACTTCAGTGACAGTGCGCCAAGGTGAAGTAGACTTAGGCCAGCACTCTCCATCAGCCAAACAAACAGGAAAAAGCCCTTCGTGCAGCTAAAATTATCCACCCAAATGAAGTATCTGTGTGCTGGAGCCCCATGTAGCATGCTATGAGAACCAGGTCACAAATCTTGCATTAGTGAAAAAGGAGGGGGCAAGGAGAGCAAATAGCTCCAGTCAGGTTCCCTGCTGTGGAATCAGCGCGTACATGTGTGTGTGTGTTTGTGTGAGTTTACAGTGGGTCTTTTTGTGCGTTGCAGAGTTCCCAAGGGCTGCACTTAATTACTGTGTATTATAGAAAGCAACGGTCATTGCTACTAAGAGCTCTGTCATAGTCCCTTACCTTCAGAGCTTAACACAAAGTGCCTTGTCTAGTAGAACTGTACATCATGTTACATGTTGCCTGTGTAGGATTAAATAGGAAGTTTATATTTCACTCAGCATGTATTCTTATTTTTGACCAGTAAATCAGAAATCTCAGAGGCTTGTGTTTGTCTTCTGCTTTATGTCACTATTTTTGTCTGGGAAAGCCTTAATTGCACGCTGATTATTTACCTCCGGCCGCACCCTGCACCAAGCATTAGCCATTACCCTGATTAGGCAGTGCCAATCAAGCCTAACTGGCCTTTTGCCATGGGGCTTTTCTCTGTTTTAAATTCTTATAAGGTCCTTATCCTAATGTCTGTGTTTGGGGTGCCCTAGAATAGTGGTCATCATGTTTGGGGGCTTGGGGGTGGGAAGTTGGTGCAGTGGGTAGCGCTGTTGCCTCGCAGCAAGAAAGGCCTGGGTTTGATATTCCAGCTGGGCCACTTCTGTGTGAAGTTTGTATGTTCTTCCTGTGTCCACATGGATTTTCTTCCACAAGTCCAAAGACAACAGGAGCTACTAAAAAAAGCCAAAATTGTGTTTGTGTATGTGTGTTCCCTGTGCCTTTTGCCCAATGAATCAGACCTACTGCAACCCTGATCATGTTAAAGTGCTGGTAAAACAGGTTAAGACTTGATCCTACTTTTCTCTGAATAAAGTCATTACCAGTTTTCTCCCACTTTTCGATTCCATGAAAACACAGGAGGATGAGGACTGTGCATGTGCATCCTCCAGGACACATTAAGCTAACCACTGCCTCTACTAAAACAGCTGCACTTGCGGGTATAAGTTCCCACCACAATACTTGTGAGTTCACAGATACCTGAGATGTCCCCATTGTAGAAAACAAGAAATGCCATTCCATTACCCACTCCCAGGTGGTTATGACATCATTGACAAATTTAGGTTGTAATTCCCAGATAATAGGGAAATGCTTTTTTATTGCATCACTCAAGAATTTCAGCCAGACAGCTGAAAAGAGTGACAGCTAAAAAGTGGTAATAATTGTTTAGGTCATTGTGGCTACAAACCACCTACATTGACTGACAATTTTAAAATGCTTGCCAAAGGACCAACAAAATACTGAGGCTTGGAGGGTGTAACGGTTATGTAAAAATGGAATAATGATTATTTTAACAGGGTGCAAAATGACAAGCCAAAGATATTAATTTTGTGTCTGTCAATATTCAGTGTGCAATGCAGTGATGTAGGGTGCCATGGTAGTGAGCTGAGAGCATAGGTGTCACACAGTAATTTTTATCCTGTGGACTGGGTTTAACATTTCTGTCTGTGTGAGCTTTGGGTTTCCTTCCAAAAACATTCACACAGAGCGGAGTTTTTCAAATCCTGGGTTGTGACCCTTGGGTGGGTTGCAAGCCAATAAAATGGGTCACAGAAATAATAATAATAATAATAAATTTTAACAGGTACATAAACACAAAATGAACAAGTATTGAACACCCTTTGTGGAGGCTTTAGGTCAGAGTGACACCATTGATATTACTTAAGTATATTTTGGTTGGTGTTTTGTTTTGATTGTTTGTGCTGCCTGCTGGGCAGCGGTAAAAATCATGGACAAAATGTGGGTTGCTTAAAAAAAGTACACTGACATATAGGATAGGTTACTCCTTATTGCCTCTAGATGTGAGTAAAATAAGTAAATTTATAAGTGTTGCCTTGTAATGAGTTTTTACTCTGACCAGAGTGTTTTCTTGCCTTGCATATCTTGGCTTTTATCACATCGTACTGTACCCAACATAAACATAAATGCATTTATATATAAGTTACATAAGATGCATACATTGTGTGTGATTTCTTAACTCAGATCTTAGAACACAGAACATCATCATGCTTCTGAATAAACTAAAGACCATGCAAGGTGCTAATGCTGTCTGAGAAAATCCGGTTGGTACATAATTATCAACACTGGACCAACACATTCAGGTTCCACTTGCATTTGGATCAGAAATGTCCACGCAGCCTGCTTGTTTGGTATGGACATCTCAGGCCAGTGATGACAATAATGGTGTGGGGAATGTTATCCTAGCTACATTAGGCTCCTAAAACCCACTGAAGAATCAATGAACTGCACAACATAACACCATAGTGTAGTGGCTGTAGTTTATCCACACTTGGATGATCACTTTCAGTATAATAATGCACCATGACACGAGGCATGCATTGCCTCTAAATGGTTTCAGCAACATGACAGCGAGTTTTCATTTGTTCAGTGGCCCGCACAGTTCCTAGATCTAGGCTCTATAAAGTATCTTTGGATTAAGGTGGAAAGGACATATGACAGTCCTGAATTTGTCAATTATTGCAACTTTATTAGTTAAGACCACAGCAAACAAGATTTGACAGACTGGGCTGACGTAAAGCTGCGAGCTAAGAGGGAAGTTATACCTATATGAGTAATTATTCCCATAATAATAAAGAAGCAGGGGAAAACCATAAAACATCAAAAGTAAACCTTTGTTAAATGTTATAATGCGTTTAGTTAATTACATGTCCAAACACTGACATTAATGATTCAGGTAACTAGGGGTTTTGTGCTTAAATCTTATACCTGGGACCTACGTTCATAGGATATATTGCATCAACTCCATTGCTGACACACCAGCACAGCACACACACTTACAGATGTTAAATCAGCTCTCCCCTGTGGTCCTGGGGGCTAAGCTAGAGCTCCTTCCTGCTAATCACTAAAACTAATCCACTTACAGAAAGTCTGCCACGAACTGGACCTTTGCACCCTAACAAAACAGAAACAAATGCGTGGTTTAATCCTTTGGGGTTCACACCCTTTCCTTAAAACAGGGAACAGTGCTAATACCTCATCCATGCTATAATAGTATAATTAGTTTACATACTATCTAGCTTACTAGATCTTATTAGAGGGGAAAGGCTTAGGTTTATAACCCTGTTTATAAACCCTACATTATTGAGCTTATTTACTTGGAAAATACACAATGAAATTCTTCCATGTCGTTAAACTAGGAATTGCTTAACACTTTTTTATAACATATCATAACTTATTATTGTGGTTCCAAGTATAAGAAACTGATTTATTTCAATAAACAGTCATATTTTAACCTTCTTTGTCTTTTCCTTTCGAAAGGGTGCAGGTTTCCATGCCTCAAGAAGGCAGAAGTATGGTAACGTGTTTAAAACTCATCTGCTGGGACGTCCGGTGATCCGAGTGACAGGAGCAGAGAACGTGCGGAAGGTGCTGATGGGAGAACACACCCTGGTGAGCGTGGACTGGCCCCAGAGCACCAGCACTCTGCTGGGACCTAACAGCCTAGCAAACTCCATTGGGGACATTCACCGCAAAAGGAGGAAGGTAAGATAATTCATCAGAACTTTTAATCAAGAACAGACTGTAGGTTTTTGCACTGATGTGTGCACAGCCACGTGATGTAGGTTAGAATAAAGTCATCAGCCTATTCTTCCACTACACATGACTTTCTACAGCACTGTAAAGAATTTGTATTATAAGTATATTATTGCAAACTCATAAAAAACATGACATCAGAGTAGTTAAGAATCTATAAAGGCTAGCGTGGTCTTGTAAGATAGGCCCTTAGTTATTTCTAAAGGTGTAGTACTTTTTATAACTGAACATGGACAAGAATCACCTACTTCTGCAAGAGGGTGCCATTTAAATAGCGTTGTAAATAACCTTCGTTTTTGCACTTTAGTGTTGACAGCTAGTGTGTGAGAGCCCAGGAACAGATATGTGTAAATACAAGTTAGTAACTGTGCATCTAAGACACTGCATTTGCACTAGCAAGTAGCAAAGCAACAGGTGCCCATATACTTTCTATGTATGGTTACAATACAAAGCAGCATTTGAAAATACAGTGGAAAGTAACCTGGCAGCCGTGACAAGAAACAACAACAACAAAAAATCTCTTTTAATTTCTTGACTCTAGTAAAATCCATAAGCCAGGGTTATGGCATGAGAAACTGTCCATCTCTACCTTTATAACTTAATTCTTACCTGCATTTAATTATAATTTAACAGTGTTTGATATGCATAAATGAAAAACTTAAATAATATATAGACTCATCATTCTTCTCCTTATGAGTTTAGACAATGTTATTTTAATACATTTAATTAAACAATAGCCACCAATCTGAAAGACTGGTACAAGCTTTCTCTGAGACACCTGAAGCCAGTCAGCAGCATCATTACAGACTGTGGTTCATGCTACATCACTTGAGAATATCGCTATCCAAATAAATAAATAAACAATATGATATAAATAATATGATAAAAAGAAATGCTATTTCTCACAACATGAGAACGTGGCCAGTAAGCATCCAGCTTCTAGCCACATACAACTTGTCGCATAAATGGGTTTGAATCAACTTGGTCTGAACTATAGGGTAAATGTGTTTCCTACTGCACCACTTAGGGCCCTGTACTACCACTCCTTGTTAAAAAGACATGGCCACCAGACAACCGTAGTGACTTGCCACATAAAAGCAAACCCTGACCAACATCAGCAACTTATCTTACGCTTGTTTAACGCAGGATAAAGTCACTGTTCTGGGTTTGAGCAATATATAGGATTATTATTACAGTTTCTGAGAATATCAGGACTTCTAAAGTAAATTCCATATAAAATGATTTAATAATGTATTATATGTGACCCCTGTTTTAGATAAATATTTTTGTTGCACTTTTCCCTACCTGTAACATAAACAGGACTTCTACGACAGTGAGTAAAAAGACAGAGATAGTAGGTCAGATGGAGACAGAGGTGTACATTTCATCCTTTCTGTCCTGGCTCATCCACTTCCAGAATATCAAAAGTATTACTTATTATGTACCCTGACTCTTTGTCCAGGGCCAAAAGAGGCTCATTTGCTTTCGCTGATCCCATTCAAGCAAGCATTGGCTCAGGTTTCCCCCACACACCTGTCCCATTAAGGGGTCAGAGGAGTGTAATCAGTCTGCTAAATCCTGCAGGCCTGGGGCCTCATGCAAGCCCCACTAATGATCACTAATTAGTCAGCCTCCCTCACGCTCACAAAGACCACGTTATCGTGTTGTTGGCCTGTGGCAGGCTGGAGCCATGCTACCCACTTTACAACCGTCTGTGGTGGCATCAGTGCTCTGCTTAGTTCTGGCAATTTTGTTTTCTGGCAGTTTTTGATAGACAGATAGTTGGGACACGGGCATGTGTAAAACAATTACATCACGTTTTTACCTTCTATTATTTACTCTTTTTACTCATTTGAGAACTGACAATACTTATTGTTGCAGTTTTGCCCATTCTTGCTTGATACAAGCATTCAGCTGCACAGCAGTCCATGGTGGTCAGTGTCTTTTTTGCCTCTTCATGATGCACCATACAACAGCCATGCTGTTATAGCAGGTGCACAGTCTGGCCTGGCAATTTCTTACTAAAAACCCTTGGATGTCCATGCTTCGATCAAGACTTTGCCTTGGTGTCAGCATATTTTTTTCCTAAAATCCCAATATAACATCCCAATGTATCCCAAACATATGCAAGTCACCCATGCCGTGGGCACTAACGCACCTCCATATCACTACACATGCTGGCTTTTTCACTTTTTGCCGATAATGTCTTGATGTCTGGATGGTCCTTTTTATCTTTGGCACATAAAACACAACATTTATGTTTTCAGAAAACAAGCTCAGAAACGATGCAAATAAAAACTGGTCAAACAACTGGCATATCAGTATTTATTATTTATTAAACATCCTTTAAAGCTTTTCCATTGAATAATAAATACCTGTTTAGGTTAATAAAATTACTATATAAGTAATCACACCATGAAGCTTATCAATAATACATTTACATTTGCGGCATTTATCCAAAGCGACTTACAGTTATTACTGAATGCATTACAAACAATTGAGGGTTAAGTGCCTTTCTCAGGGACCCAACCTTGGCAACTTGGCAATGGTCGGACTTGAACCAGCAACCTCATGATTACTTGTCCAGTACCTTTACCGCTGAGCTACCACTGTCCACTAATAGATGCAGTAGCTGCTGAACACATAATAAGGTAGAAACATTATAAAGGAGAAACAACAATACCCCCAGTGCATGACTGTCATTGGCATGTGGAACTAAACAATTAATGCTTTACATGCCGTTATTTATATAATAATAATTTCTACAAATCTAAAAATCTTCTTCTAAAAATACATACTGTATATATGTAGTAAAGTTTCTTTTGACATACACTGTTAAATAAATAAACATTTATGGTTTGGAGTTCCATATAGTCATTTTCTAAGATGTTTTAACTCTTCAAATGTAAAATTTAAAGAATACATTTTAATATTTAAGTGTACTCTTTCATCTTGTACTTTCTGGACCACAATCTCCTCCACCTGTTTTCATTGTACTTCTGGCACAGTTTGCCCGAGCGTTCTCTGCTCTGCTAAACAGAAACAGGTAGTGACCGGGACAAAAATGGAGACAAATGTAAATTTCAATCGTGTGCTGAAAAGATCTGAATATAAAACCACAGAACATTCCATGCTACTAATATCAATCAGCACCTATTCATTATTGCAGTGAAGCTAATTTTGGTGTATTTAAAAAGACTTAATAAGGATCTTGAGATGTTCCAGTATGGCCAGTAGAGGGCGCAGTCTTTTAATCCTACAGCTTCCAAGCTTCTCTGCAGATTTTCTTTTCTGAATAAGGGATTGTGTTTTAGTTTTGAAAGAGAGAGAGGGAGGAGTATGGAGCATAGTATGAGTGAGGGAGAAGCAAAGAGGGGTGAGAAAAAAAAAAAAAGAGAGAAGAAGAAAGAAGCCTTTACATTCTGCTCAAACCAGCAGCTTCGAGTTGTTTGGTATAATTCAAGACATATGGAAATTATTAAGGCAGGGACGTTTCAGAAGGGTGTGTGTGTGTCTGTGTATAAGAGAACTGTAAGGACACAGATGTAGCTTGACTGTTCCACAGCAATATGTATAGTGTTATATGAATGCTTTTGCATAGTCTGTATTTTACTTATGTCTGTACAGTAGATGGCAGACACAGTACTTTCACTTTGGCAAAACTAATGGCCTTTTGGACACTAATTCTGATCCATACACAAATAAGCATGTAATGTGCCACTGAAATATGAGCCTATGGTTTGCACGTGTTCTTTAGAGCATAGCTAAATATGAGCTAATGGATGTTTAATTATAAGTACCATGTTCATGATACCTTCACATACCCATACTAGCAAAGGGCTAAGAAGTAATTAGGTAAAAAAAATCAATTTCTTCTATTTTTATTGTCACATGTTTTATAACTATTTTAATATATGATCAAAACAACAAAATGCAGATTTTAAATGATCAATCTATTGAATATAAAGATTTATTAAAAATCTCTATTAAGCATGTAAAATAGTAATTACCCCCTAAACCTACTAACTGTTTGAGTCACCCTTGGCAGCAAGAACTAAAATTAAACATTTGTGATAACCTGCAGTAATTACATGACAGTGGCTTAGGGACAGTGGTAGCCTAGTGGGTAGAGCTTTGAGCTATTAACTGAAAGGTTGAGAGTTTGAATCCCAGCTTTGCCATGCTACCACAGTTGGGCCCTTGAGCAAGGCCCTTAACCCTCACAGCTCCA
Source organism: Trichomycterus rosablanca (assembly GCF_030014385.1). Lineage (NCBI taxonomy): Eukaryota > Metazoa > Chordata > Actinopteri > Siluriformes > Trichomycteridae > Trichomycterus > Trichomycterus rosablanca. The sequence goes on along the minus strand of NC_085991.1, from coordinate 32,263,545 downwards.
GGGGCATGGTACAATGGCTGACCCTGCGCTCTGACCCCAGCTTTTAAACAAGCTGGGATATGCGAAGAAAGAATTTCATTGTACTGTACATCTGTATATGTATATATGACAAATAAAGGCGTTCTAGTGGAGGAATTCTGACACACTCTTCTTTGCAGAATTGTTTTAATTCAGCTTTACTGGAGGGTTTGTTCATGTTCGAGCACAAACTGCCAGTTTACGGTCTTGCCACAGCATTTTGATGGAATTCAAGTCAGGATTATTGTCCTGCTGCGTAACCCAACTGCTCTTGAGCCTTAGGTCACAAACTGATAGGTGAACATTCTCCTTTAAGATTTTCTGATAGAAAGCAAAATTCATGGTTCCATTAGTTATCATAAGTCGTCCAGGTCCTGTGCAAGCAAAGCAGCCCCAGACCATCACACAACCCCCACCGTGTTTGACTGTTATGTTCTAATGTTGGAATGCGCTGTTAGCTTTACACCATTTGTGAGGGGACCTATGTCTTCAAAAAAATCCAACATTCCAACATTAACTCATCCATCCACAGAATATTATTGCAAAACTCTTGGAGCAAATCCCAAGAGGAGCATTTGTGTTCTTTTTGGTCAGCAATAGTTTGCACCTTGCAGCTCATCCATGGATGCCATTTTTGTCCAGTGTATTTATTTTTGTGGAGGTGTGTACATTGACCTAAACTAAAGCAAGTAAGGCCTGCATTTCTTTAGATTTTTGTCAACTGAATTTGGTTAACTGGTTGATTTATTTGCTAAGGTGGCAATTACTTTTTCCACAGAGAACAATATTTTTCTTCAATTAATTAATTTAGCATTTACAAAAAACATTTTGTGTTTACTTGGGTTATCTTTATTTAACATAGTAGTTTACATAATCTAACATAATAGTTTAATGATCTGAAACATACAGGTATGACCAATACGCAGAAATTGTGAAAGTATTTTTCTTGCTAACATGGACTGTTATCTGTCAGCTGTAATCCATGATGTTTTTTGCTATTCATTCTAAAAATGAGAGCTAGATTATGAAGTCTTTATAGAAGAAATAAGACTAGTGAACAATAAATGAAGGTGCTAAGGAGAGGAGAGAAACAATATTACTCTCATAGGTAGACACACTGAGAACAGAGACGTAGGAAGGGCCCAAGGGTTTTGTCACCGGTTCCACCCCTTCATCTTTACAACTTTGGAAAAGCTGTACAGAGCCAAAGTATGTGAGGTGAGATGGTCTATAAAAAGTACTATTGTTAGTTGACAGAGCTGAGTTTTAAGGGGGAACATGGATGTTATTTTACCAAACAAACCCGTGCGACCAAGGCGCATTAGAAATGCACTGCTGTGGCATCTTACCTTTCCTGCTCACTCTCTCTCTTTGCTAAAGGAGAAGGAACTTTGTCTATCCAGCTCCACTATAATAGATGGATATGGAGAGGAGGCGAGCTCAGAAGTAGTCTAAACTTGCAAATTAATAAGAAAGTTCCATGTTCCACTCTAAAAGGAAAATAAACCTGTTCTATAGCTGCTGATTTGTGTGCTCAGAATAATATTTAGATGACATTTCTACCCATATTTCTCCTGAGCTTAGCACAGTCATGCTGAGGCCAGGGGAATTGTGGGATTGTGGGCTGTGTAGTTTTGAAAAGGTGATCCACACACCTGCCTTGCTCCAAGTACTTCCAGGATGTCTCATTCATACACTGATGCTTGTATATTTATTTAAGATTACTGAAGTGCATATAAGGCAGAACTGCTGGCGGAGTGATGTGTCTTTGTGAGGGTGTGCTCATAATTTAAAACACTGTAAGTCAAAGTGGGAGATCTGGAGAGGTGCCTGATCTTGAGAGCTCAAATCTTTTTGGTCTGACTCACTGATGAGAATTGCTGAGCCACACAGATTCCAACACATATGCCTGAATATCTACAGTTTGACTGTTTGTATAGTTTAAATTCATATTTATTATAGTAACTTAATTTTTGTTTCTTTCTGGACAGATTTTTGCCAAGGTCTTCAGCCATGAAGCTTTGGAGAGCTACTTGCCTAAAATCCAGCAGGTGATTCAGGAGACGCTACGATTATGGAGCTCAAACCCAGAACCCATTAATGTGTACCGCGAGTCTCAGCACCTATCCTTTCAAATGGCTATCCGTGTTCTTCTCGGCTTCCGCATCTCTGACGATGAGATGAGGTTCCTTTTCCAAACCTTCCAGGAGTTCGTAAACAATGTTTTTTCGCTGCCCATTGACTTGCCCTTCAGTGGCTACAGAAAGGTAAGTGGCTGAAACATCAATGCATCTTCATTTTCATTCTGCATGCAATCCTGCAAAAATTACGCCAGCTTAGCCTCAAAACACTGGCTTAAATATTACCCTATTATAACTACAGTACTGTATGTTTTTATGTATTGTCCATTTAGGGAATTCGTGCTAGAGACACTCTTCAGAAGGCTATAGAGAAAGCCATCAGGGAGAAACCATTGTCTACTCAAGGAAAAGACTATATGGATGCATTGGATGTACTTATGGAGAGCGCCAAAGAGAATGGGATAGAGCTCAACATGCAAGAGCTTAAGGTTCGAACCACACCTCTTATATTAATCCTTTGTTTTATATGTAGCATGCATATAAATGTGCTAACTCTGTTTATATTGTCATATTTAGTTACAATGTTTGTAGGGAACACTGTGTGCCACTTGTGGACTGCTTTGTTTTAGCACTCAGCTAGCACAGCTTAAGAACGCCTAAGCACTTGAGTTTAAATCTTGGCAGTGCTATTTACCTGGTTGGGTGCTTAACAGACATAATTAGCTGGTGTCTGAGGGAGGAATTGTCAGATGGGGTTTCTTCTTATTGCTTATAATTAAAGCATATTAATTTATATAATTAAAATACAGCATTTTTGCTAGCACAGAGCTCCCAGTTTTAACTCATTAATGCCAATTACGAAAAAAACTGAAAAACTGATTCTAATGTGATCAAGCTGTAAAAATCAGTCTCTCACTCCTGCCCATCTTTACTTCACTTTCACTTGGGCCACTCCCAAATCCACATCAATAAATCTTTGTTCTTTCTTTTTTGCTGGCCCTCGGATGAGCTTAATAAGAAAGGTCAAATGTACACCTTCTATGTCTAAATCCCATGTCACACTGGCTCCTACAAAAAGAATAGCCAACAACTCATTTCCTTACACTAACACTTGAACTTTTGTAGTTGTTACCGCCCTGGTTGGGAGGCACTGTTTTACATAGGAGTTCCCATTCTTACAGTGGGACAGACAGGCGTATCCCTCAGGCCTGTCAGCACTGGCTTGCTGGCATGTCTTTAAAATAAATGAAAGCAAAATCTGGCCTATGCAAGATGGCAGCCAAGCCTCAGCAAGAAGAAAAAGAAAGCATAGTTAGAGTCCTTAGGGCTGGAGTAGTCAGACACCAAGCTTTGGGAAAGCCAAGCTTTTTTCTGTGAGGACATAAAGGTTCCAGTTTAGCCTCTTACATGCCAAAACATGGCATATTTTTACTAGTACATTAATTTCAATGTGGATGCGTTGTCTCTAATTCAGTCCTTATAACCTTTGCCCTACAGGAGTCCACCATCGAGCTGATCTTTGCTGCCTTTGCCACCACAGCCAGTGCCAGCACTTCTCTGGTCATGCAGTTACTAAAGTACCCTGCTGTTCTGGAAAAGTTACGTGAGGAGCTGCACAGCTGTGGCCTGCTTCATGATGACTGCCTGTGCCAAGGTGAACTGCGACTTGACAGCATTTGCACCCTCAAGTACCTGGATTGTGTCATTAAGGAAGTGCTGCGCCTCTATGCACCAGTATCTGGGGGTTACCGCATTGCCATGCAGACCTTTGAGCTTGACGTAAGCACCAGTTTTGCCAAATTTCTAACTTAGTAAGAAACAGTAAGAGTAAAATTGTGTTTTAACTTATAGTCTCACAATGTTTTCTCCTCTTGCTTTCTTTCTTTTTTTTAAACAGGGCTTACAAATTCCTAAGGGCTGGAGTGTCATGTACAGCATTCGAGACACTCATGACACATCAGCCGTCTTTAAAGACGTGGCAGCCTTCGACCCTGACCGGTTTAGCGCAGAGCGAAGTGAAGACCGCGAAGGCCGCTTCCATTACCTTCCCTTCGGAGGTGGTGTGCGCTCATGTCTGGGCAAGCAGCTGGCCACTCTTTTCCTCAAGCTACTGGCTGTGGAGTTGGCTGGAGGAAACCGCTTTGAGCTGGCCACACGGACATACCCCCGCATGGTCTCCGTCCCTGTTGTGCACCCCACCGATGGCCTCCGAGTCAAGTTCTTTGGCTTGGACTCCAACCAGAATCAGATCATGGCCAAGTCAGATGAGATGCTGGGTGCCACTGTGTGATTGTTTGTGTGGGAAGTGGAGGTGGTGGATGAGAGGAATTTTATGACAGTTTCTGTTAATATATCGTTCTCTCAAGTGGCAAAATTCGAGTGAGTTGGAAGAGACACTCTTTGTCATTTTCAAGATGTCACTTTGTCTGCCAAAAATGTACAGTCTATCTTTTTTTCTTTACGAAAATGTAAAAGTGTTAAAAACAACATAAATGTAAGGCTAAGACCATTAAGCAATGCTGTGAAAGGAAGGGCACAATATTAAAACAAAAAAGCTGTTTCTGAATGTTTGAAGAAGGACTGGAAGGTTCAAACTAAAAGAGAAAAGTTAAATGTGTCCAGTTGCATAAATATCACAGGGTATGGGCAAGGAAAGTCACAAATGCTGAGTGTGGAGTTAAAGAGTCATTGTTAAAATGGTCTGAAACCAGAGTTTCAGTACAGGGGTATTTTCAGGGTTATTGTGTGTGATATATATATATATATATATATATATATATATATATATATATATATATATATATGTCTGTGTGTGCTGTGTGTGTGTGTAAACAAATGCTAACTGTATGTGTGAATTAGTGTGTATGTATTTGGAGGGGTGGGATGTTCATTTAGGCATTTAGGAATGTAGAAATCAGTGTAAGCTAGAAAAAATGAAAGAAAAGTATGATTACTCAGGTGTGTATGTAGAATAGAAGGATCGTTTAGACTAACCCAGTACTATGTTCTATCTGTACCTGCACATAAGTCACAATTCATTATAATATTATTCTATAAGGCAGTATGTGTGAGTGTGTGTGTTTGTGTGTGTGTGTGTGTGTGAGTGAGTGAGTGTGTGTTTGACAGTGGGAGAGAGAAAGAGAGAGAGAGAGATAGCATAAAAACACTCAACCTGTGTTTCTTTTCTTTTATTAAAGTTTTGTGTGATGCTATATTAGGTTGTGTGTGGATGTGCGTGCTTGTATAGGCTCTTAGCTGTATTGAAAAAGAAAATCATTTATACTGCTAAGTATATTCCGAATATTAACACAGGGAGGGTATCATCACTACAGAACACAGAGGTTGTGGGACACCATATTTGCTGCTTGAGCATCAGGTTATTATTATTCATATACCAGTTCTTTCTCTGTTGAGGACGACTGTTCTTTTTCCCAGCTGCTCCACTTTGCAACACTAATGCCAATGGACAATAAAAATACAAAATTGACAATACAGTCATCAGTATGTCAGAAATTCGATGAATGGAAGTTTCAATGCCACTTGACACAAACTATTTATGTAAATGAGATTTTAATAGAGGGGACTAAAAGTTTTTGGTGAAACATGAAACCCTATGGAGGACCTTTGTCACTTTCTTCCACAAAGCATGTGAAGGAATTTTCTTTTGATAAAACATGCCACTGATCTTTCTGATATAAAAAAATAAGTCTGCTGCTTTAAATGTACCGCTTTCTAACAAGAAGTAGATAACTACAGTTGTAGTTTAATTTGCCTGTTGGTTGTTTCAGCAAAGAGAGTCTTGGGAATCAATTTAGAAAGCCATTTGGTAACGGCTATTTGCATTGTCTAATATCGTAATATTATTACTATTAATATTATTGTAATAAAATTATTTTAAGTGTTATTTTTGTTATATTTCAGAATAGAGTTTTAGTATAAAGAAAGTTTGTTGGTAAATATTGTTGTATTTAGATTGATTTGAATGACAGTTATATTTTATGTTATTGTAATTATTCTGTTATCAATAATTCCATCTTTGCAGTTAGTTAATATTAATAAAAACGGAAGCACTTCTGGGGTATTTTTATATTGAGTGCCATTTGAATACATTTTGATTGTTAAGATGGTCTGTACATTATATTTTATTTCTTCTTAAAAATCCACATTTCACTTAGTTAAAATATGATTTTTCTCCCCTTTCCTTTTTGTTACAATGATTCCTAAATGTACTTGGCAATTTTATAAACCCCTGTAATAAACTATAATGTGAAAAACCACTACTTCAACATCTGACTTTTATTTGCTATTCTGACTGATTTTCCTTCAACAAAAATATTTATAGAACTTACAAACTGCACAACTAAAGCTGAAGTTTCTCGGAAGTTTTTTCAATGCACCACTTTTCATTCAGTTTTTGATTATGATTAAACACATTTATTTGTAAACCACAGCTATTTGTCATTGTCCCACATTATGTGGAGACCACAGAACAAGTCTTCTGATGATCTGTGGTGAAACGACGCCTAAGCTTCATTCTTGTTCAGCGACAAAGAAAGAAGTAATTAGTTTAAATTCATTGCTTCCTTTTGTGCTGTGTCATTATAATAAACCAGAAACATTCATGCATGGGAGGTTAACATTTCTCAGCATCAAACTTGTATTCCTGTAATCATTTGTTCAATTAACACTTTGCTTTCATGTTTGAGATGAATGGAACAGCCACTGAACTCAGTTCAGCAAACCAAATCCAATAGAAGAAAGACTGGTTTTTCATCAGTTAAGTCATATATTAAAAACATATAATAAAAAATATCTATGTATCTGCATATTTAACTGTTATAAAAAGTATAAATAAAGTAGCATTTTGTGCACATATGACTGCCATAGGTAGTCAAAAAGTTGCACCCAAGAAAATGGATTAAGACCTTTAAACATGAATTTGTATTATGCAGTGGTCACAAGGTGAAGGTAAACTACAAATTATGTAATAGTATTTACTTCTTCAGCAGGCAACGCAAAGGGATTTGCTATACTTGCATGTACGAAGTGAGAACCCTTGGAGCTTGTCTATAACAAGACTAACAGCCTTCTAACTGTGGATAAAAGTCATTGTTGTGACTGAGATTATAATTACAATCACTCTATAAAAAATACAACTCTGATATTGACATATTGCAATATAATATTTTGCAGTTTATTTCCAGTTAGATAACCTTAATAAATGCGTGGCATTACGAGATTTTTTTACTTCTAAAACAATTCATTTTTCACCCACGGGAGACATATTTCATTACTCTAACTGACCACGCTCACACGCACGTTTAATGTTATTTAGTTCCGTCTGAAAAAAACCTTCAAAATAGAGCTAACAGCGAAGATAACCGGTGTCAAAAGCAACGACCGCTGTTATAGGACGTGTTTGTGTCTTTAAGAGAGACGCTCTGTTCACAGTATCGATTATAAGTGACTCGGGAGTCAATTCATTTTAAGCGCAGCGTAAGTTTCTTTTCTCAGTCATCTCTCCGTGTTTACTGTTATAATGAATGTTGCGGTTGTAAATAAACACCAACTACTACAGAACATTTTGTGTGACTCGCTTACCTTAAAAAGCTCAGGCTTAATTATACTGAGTATTACCACAGAGTCAGAGTCGTTCTGCCTGTGGAGCTAAACGTTTTCAGTCAGAGCAGATGATCCCGAACTAACCCACTTAGTAATTGATGAACTTTTGTCTATGCTCTGTGAAGTAACGTTTTCTGCTCTCATCTACATCAAAAAGCAAGAACCGCTTATGATTTACCAAAGTGAACCACGAATTTATATAATGTGCTGATAGAATCGGCTCAGATGGGGTCGGACTGTATTATCTTTTTAAAATAATATTTTCAATCAGCAAAATTATATAATGTGCACAACATTAATTACGTTCTTTTAGCTTGTCAGAAGCTTTCTCAATGATTTCTGTGCGGTGGTTGACGAAGGGGAGGGGGGCGTGGGCAGGTTGGGGGAGGGGGGGATGGGGCGCAAGTTCACGGATGGCACACGAAGGGGGGCGCATGTCCAAAAAGGTTGAAAACCCCTGCAATAGTGTATTATTTCATATTAATTTATTTTAAATGAATTAACATTACCAGTGCACACTATATTGCCAAAAGTATTCACTCGTCTGACTTCACACGCATATGAACTTGAGTGACATCCCATTCTTAATCCATAGGGTTTAATGTGATGTCGACCCACCCTTTGCAGCTATAACAGCTTCAACTCTTCTGGGAAGGCTTTCCACAAGGTTTAGGAGTGTGTTTATGGGAATTCTTCCAGAAGCGCATTTGTGAGGTCAGACACTGACGTTGGACGAGAAGACCTCGTCCATCGGATTGCCAGACAGAGAACACGTCTCCACTGCTCTAGAGTCCATTGGCGGCATGCTTTACACCACTGTATCCGACGCTTTGCATTGCGCTTGGTGAAGGCTTGGATGCGGCTGCTCGGCCATGGAAACTCATTCCATGAAGCTCTCTACGCACTGTTCTTGAGCTAATCTGAAGGCCACATAAAGTTTGGAGGTCTGTAGCGATTGACTCTGCAGAACGTTGGCGACCTCTGTGTACTATGCGCCTCAGCATCCGCTGACCCCGCTCTGTCATTTTACGTGGCCTACCACTTCGTGGCTGAGTTGCTGTTGTTCCCAATCGTTTTCACTTTGTTATAATAGCACTGACAGTTGACTGTGGAATATTTAGTAGCGAGGAAATTTCACGACTGCACTTGTTGCACAGGTGGCATCCTATCACGGTACCACGCTGAAATTCACTGAGCTCCTGAGAGCAACCCATTCTTTCACGAATGTTTGTAGAAGCAGTCTGCATGCCTAGGTGCTGGGTTTTATACACCTGTGGCCATGGAGGTGATTGGATCACCTGAATTCAATGATTTGGATGGGTGAGTGAATACTTTTGGCAATATAGTGTAGGTGCTGCACAACACCAGGGTCCAAGGTCCAAGTTTTAGCCTCTTTTCTAATTTTAAGACCTTGTTTTTTTTTTTTTACCTCTATAAAAAAGAAAAGGCAAAGGGTAGGTTGAACTGACTACTTTGAATTGTGCCTAAGTGTAGACTGTCCAGGGTGTATCTCAGTGTAGGATACCGCTTTTTAAAAAAATAAATTAATTATTGTACAAGAAAATCTATTAAGCAGAATAGTATGAAAAACTATACATCAGCTTATATAAAAACAATGTTAATAGCCAATCAGCTATTATCTACAGGGGTTGGACAATGAAACTGAAACACCTGTCATTTTAGTGTGGGAGGTTTCATGGCTAAATTGGACCAGTCTGGTGGCCAATCTTCATTAATTGCACATTGCACCAGTAAGAGCAGAGTGTGAAGGTTCAATTAGCAGGGTAAGAGCACAGTTTTGCTCAAAATATTGCAATGCACACAACATTATGGGTGACATACCAGAGTTCAAAAGAGGACAAATTGTTGGTGCACGTCTTGCTGGCGCATCTGTGACCAAGACAGCAAGTCTTTGTGATGTATCAAGAGCCACGGTATCCAGGGTAATGTCAGCATACCACCAAGAAGGACAAACCACATCCAACAGGATTAACTGTGGACGCAAGAGGAAGCTGTCTGAAAGGGATGTTCGGGTGCTAACCCGGATTGTATCCAAAAAACATAAAACCACGGCTGCCCAAATCACGGCAGAATAAAATGTGCACCTCGACTCTCCTGTTTCCACCAGAACTGTCCGTCGGGAGCTCCACAGGGTCGATATACACGGCCGGGCTGCTATAGCCAAACCTTTGGTCACTCGTGCCAATGCCAAACGTCGGTTTCAATGGTGCAAGGAGCGCAAATCTTGGGCTGTGGACAATGTGAAACATGTATTGTTCTCTGATGAGTCCACCTTTACTGTTTTCCCCACATCCGGGAGAGTTACGGTGTGGAGAAGCCCCAAAGAAGCGTACCACCCAGACTATTGCATGCCCAGAGTGAAGCATGGGGGTGGATCAGTGATGGTTTGGGCTGCCATATCATGGCATTCCCTTGGCCCAATACTTGTGCTAGATGGGCGCGTCACTGCCAAGGACTACCGAACCATTCTGGAGGACCATGTGCATCCAATGGTTCAAACATTGTATCCTGAAGGCGGTGCCGTGTATCAGGATGACAATGCACCAATACACACAGCAAGACTGGTGAAAGATTGGTTTGATGAACATGAAAGTGAAGTTGAACATCTCCCATGGCCTGCACAGTCACCAGATCTAAATATTATTGAGCCACTTTGGGGTGTTTTGGAGAAGCGAGTCAGGAAACGTTTTCCTCCACCAGCATCACGTAGTGACCTGGCCACTATCCTGCAAGAAAAATGGCTTAAAATCCCTCTGACCACTGTGCAGGACTTGTATATGTCATTTCCAAGACGAATTGACGCTGTATTGGCTGCAAAAGGAGGCCCTACACCATACTAATAAATTATTGTGGTCTAAAACCAGGTGTTTCAGTTTCATTGTCCAACCCCTGTATTTATCAGTATCATTCTCCACAGTGTCTTTATTCGCTCTATGCTTCCTATCAGCTATTATGAAGAACAATGAACTCCTTTCAGCCTCCCCCCCACAAACCTACACCTCCATGCCAGGAATGTGATTTCCGACCGCAGTGTTTGGGAGTATGCCTACAAGCAGCTATTTGGACAAAGGGTAGATGCGTTTAGGACGATTAGATTCTTTCATTGTTCTCAAAGGAGATTGTTCCTGAAGGAAGCCATGGTCCCTGCCGAGCCTCGACCCCTCTGAGCTAGCGAGTCCCTCATCTCCATTACATTCTTGAGGAGATTTTAAATGTTTGTATTTCTTCTGCAGACGTTTTGCCAATTTTCCTCAATTAGCCACACAAAGGTTTCATTGAGCAGATATAGAGATCCTTGGGCCTGCTGGCCTTACGCTTTCAAGTGCAGCATTATGATGAGGGAATAATGTTGTGTTCTGTTATTCATGGATGTACCTTTTGTAATAAGATACACCCAGGCATAAGACTGATGTAGGGAAAATAGTTTTAAATCCAGAAATAAGTATAATTTGTGTTAAACTAACTCTATCTTTAAAAAAATAAATGAGCATCTTAACTTTTGCATTTTACTAGAGCCAGAAAGTAAGTTTAGATTTTGTTATTGTTTAAGCTTAACTTTAACATCTATTAATAAAAATAAGTAAATTAAATAAATAGGGGGCAAAATGTAGCAGCAGGTACTGTGGGTGCTGCAAAACCTCATGGTTCTGGGAACCTGGGTTTGAATATGGCCATGGGTCACTGTCTGTAAGATATTCAGATGATTTATGACAGGGCGCCCAGGATATTCCGGTAGCACACAAGCGCCGAGATTCTGAAATCCCCGGTTCGAAACTCGACGTTGCCTCGGCTGGGCGCCATCTAGCGGACATAATTGGCAGTGCCTGCAGAGAGGGACGATCGTAATATGTGGACAGGGTCTTCAAACGCTGTGTAAGGACCTTGATTGGTGGATAGAGGTGCCTGTGCATAGTGCATGGGTGGAAAAGGGTCCCGTTAAAAGCTGTGCGTGGGTCGGAGGAGGCGTGAGCAGCAATATACCCTCCTCAACTGCAAAAAATCAGGGATCCCCAGCAGTGGAAGACAAATTGACTACACTAAATTGGGAGAAAATGGGAGGAAAAAATATTTATGACAGTAGTGTACCAATTTGACACTATTAAGCAAATTTGATTGCCATGTGAAAGGCAGGTAAATGGATGTTCAAGTTCATTTAAGTATATTTGTTGTATTGTAATTATTAACATAACTAGTTACTATTAATTATGATTGGTTAATACTAAATAACTTAAACTATGATATTTGAAATTCTTACTTATGTCTTCCTCTAAGAAGAGTTAAAATGGAAAAGATGTGGCCATTTCGCAATTTAATGTAGGCTATATATTTATAATTTTGTTGTTTAAATGAGGGATTAGATATGGAGCCATTCTAAGTATTTTAATTTACTTGCCTTGTGTATTACCTGTAATCTGATACTGTTCATGTATCAAGACCCCAGAAATTAAGCTTATTCCAAAAAAGAATAATTATGTATCAACACAAAGCAATAGCAATTTTCAATTTGGAAGTAATTGCTACAAGCTGATTTGAAGTTTAAACGCTCAGCTAAAATGGCAGATAGGAGTGTTGACAGGACTTTAAGATGTAAGTCCATGTTTGAACCATATTTGAATCGTGGCCATTCCCTAAGGAGGTACTATTAAGGTAAATCCTGCTCCATAAGCTCTGTCTAACTCTTTACCCTGTGGACCCTCATTGCAGACCAGCAATGTTCTGAAACTAGGACAGAAAACCCAAATCAATTTTCTTGATGAACATTGTTCAGCTGATCCATAAAGCTCTTTGAAGGAATTAAAATAGGAAATATAGAGAAGTGTAAATCTGCATATAAAATACACCAACAAGTTCAAAATAGGCCTTGTACAACTTCACAATGCACAATTCTTCCATTGTCCTCCAGATCTGGCAGACGAAGTGTCCAGCCTCTAACTCTAATTGTATTTTGACAGCGACTGGGCTCTGCACAAGTCTGTATAAGTGTGTGTGTGTATATACACATTTATATATATGTGCGTGTGTGTTTAAAGTTGCTTATGAACAAGATCATTCAGAGGAAAAGAAACTGAATTTTGCTAATCGTCTGCGGTCCACTTTTAGAATGATTCAATCTGGGATCGTTTTTGGGATTAATAGTTGGAAACCTACTACATGATTCATAAACACTCACCAGGAAAAAACTTGTATCCAACACTGCAGTGAAGTATTGAAGATGAAAATCACACCAGTCCTTACAGTGAATTCATTTTACTATTAAAAGCAGGGGGCGGTTTGGTTTATTTATAAAAATGTTCACACTTCAAGATAAATAGTCTGGGATGTGGCATAAAATGATTACATAAATTGCACACTGAGTTGTAAAATTAAGTAAACAAATAAAATGAAATTAGTGTCCAATCCATTTTCTGCATATTCATTATAGATGGGAGAAAAACAGAGCAAGCGTAAAAAGCCCACACAACCACAGAGAGAACAAAAATTGTCATTAGGAACTGAGAAAATTCCATAATTACAACCCCAAGTGGGGACAGTTGGGACAGCATGGAAAATGCAAATAATAAAAATGTAGAGTTTCTTACATTTACTTTGACTTTTATTTGATTGCAGACAGGATGAACCTGAGATGTTTCATGTTTTGTCTGCTCAACTTTGTTTCATTTATTAATAAACATCCATTCCTGCATTTCAGGCCTGCAACACATTCCAAACAAAGTTGGGACAGTAAAGCATTTACCACTTTGTAATGTTGCCATTCCTTTTCACCACACTTAAAAGACGTTTTGGCACCGAGGATACCAAGTGATTTAGTGTTTCAAGTTATATTTTGTCTCATTCTTCCTGCAAACACGTCTTAAAATGTGCAACAGTACGGAGTCGTCGTTGTTGAATTTTTCATTTCAAAATTCTCCACACATTCTCTGTTGGGGACAGGTCAGGACTGCAGGCAGGCCACAGGCCACAGCCATGCCTTTGTAATGTGTGCAGCATGTGGTTTTGCATTGTCTTGTTGAAAAATACATGGAAGTCCCTGGAAAAGATGACATCTTGAAGGCAGCATATGTTGCTCTAAGATCTTAATGTACTTTTCTGCATTAATGCTGCCATCACAGAAGTGTAAATGACCTTTGCCAAGGGCACTGACACCGCCCCATACCATGACAGACCCTGGCTTTTGGACTTGTTGCTGATAACAGTCTGGATGGTCCTTTTCGTCTTTGGTCTGGGGCACACAGCGTCCATTTTTTTGCAAAAAAGACCTGGAATGCTGATTCATCTGACCACAATACATGTTTCCACTGTGTGATGGTCCATCCTAGATGCCTCCGAGCACAGAGAAGTCGACGCCGCTTCTGGACTTGGTTAACATAAGGCTTCATTTTTGCACAGTAAAGTTTTAAGTGGTGTTTGTTTAAGTGGCATTGGTTTGCCAAAGTAATCCCTTGCCCATGTGGTTATATCAGCTATTGTTGAGTAGCGGTGCTTGATGCAGTGCCGTCTGAGGGATCGAAGATCACGGGCATTCAGCTTAAGCTTGCACCCTTGGCCTTTATTCACTAAAATTCCTCCTGATTCCTTGATTCATTTAATGATATTATGCACCATAGAGGGAGAAATATGCTAATCCCTTCCAATCTTTTTTTGAGGTACATTGTTTTTAAACATTTCAATAATTTTCTCACGCATTTGTTGACAAACTGGAGATCCTCTGATCATCTTTGCTCATCAAAGACTCAGCCTTTTCTGGATGCTGCTTTTGTACCAAATCATGATTACAATCACCTGTTGACATCACCTGTTTGGATTCACATCATTATTTAGTTTTTTCACCTCATTACTAGCCCTAAATTGCCCCTGTCCCAACTTTTTTTGGAATGTGTTGCAGGCCTGAAATGCAGGAATGGATGTTTATTAACAAATAAAATGAAGTTGAGCAGATAAAACATGAAATATCTTGGGTTCAAACTGTCTGCAATCAAATAAAAGTCAAAGTAAATGTAAGGAACACTGCATTTTTATTTTATTTGCATTTTACATATTGTCCCAACTTTTTCTGATTTGGGTTTGATTTTTAGAGTGTAAATAGTAATTTATTGAGACCTACACCTTATAAGTAAACAAGAAGGCCAACAGCATAAAATTATATACACAGATGCTAGCACATATGCTAAAATCGACGCTTATTAGTTCTAATGTGGAAAAGGCAAACACATCACTACTACAATCACTGAAAATCAAAGAATTACCCAACTTAAATCAGAATGAACCTTTCACCTCAAATCAGTCTTTCATTATGGCAAGTAATTTCCTTCCCTGATTAAGCAAGGGGCATGCAAAACAGGTTTAAACCCATTATATATGACCACTAATGACACAACAACACTCACTGGTTTTCCCATCTCTATTAGGGCTCTCACAAACAGAACCACTAAAAAACCCAGAAGTTTCCATCTATAAAGTTTACATCTGCCTCTCACTTAGTCTTTTGCTCTCATTTTCTTTTTCCATTTCTGAATAAGCATGGAGAGCCTTTTTCACTGCACTGTGTGTGTATGTGTGTGTCATACTGAGAATGTTGTCTCTGTATTTATTAGTGGACAAGGACCACACACAAACAGAGACAAATAAACAGGCACAATAGAATATCTATATCACATAGACATACACATTAACATTTTTAGTTAGTATTGCCAGGTATATGGTGTTTGACTAGATAGTCCAGTTTTCATACACAACTACAGATGTTTATGTGCATAGTTTGGTCAACAAATTACAGTACAGATGTGCTTGCAATGAAACGCTAAGTAAAGTCTACAAAAATCTTATGCAAGGCCTTAATTTGGCATGGCTGTAATCTGGCAACCCTAAACCTTCCCAGGACCATTTTTTCACAATCCACAATCCAAATCCATGTTCACTCTTAGCTAGCAGAAGTCCAACAAGATCATGGTCAGACATGAACATACTTTTGTCCATATATTGTATTGGTTAATAAATAAAACATCTTAGATGGCTCATTTTAATTTTGCAGAAATTGATTTTAGGCAAATGCATGAACTGCTGCTGTACTGGTTTAAAGTTTTGACGTGTGGCTTTTTCTGCCAGTTCTTTTGCCGGCCCCCTTGATCTGTTTTTTGAAAGTTTAGCCGCTGGTGTGGAATTAGTGCCAAATTGAAATGCAATTACTACAGTGGAAAAATGTCAAATGCAATACATTAAGTCATTGCTTTTCCATAGTAGTAGTTTACATGTCACTTGACCTCTTTCCTAAAATACAATAAATGATGATTTGCATTTAAAAAACAAAATGTTGAATTCATATTAGAATTTTACACCAATCAGGCATACCATTATGACCTAATTGTAATTCTAATATTGTGTTGGACCATTTTTGCTGCCAAAACAGCCCTGACCCATCAAGTCATGGGCACCCTGACTGGTCTGCGGCTATGCAGCCCCATACGCTACAAACTGTGATGCACTGTATATTCTGACACCTTTCTATCAGAACCAGCATTAACTTCTTCAGCAATTTAAGTTTTTGGCCACCCATGACCCCGTAGCCGGTTCACCACTGTTCCTTCCTTGGACCACTTTTGATAGATACTGACTACTGCAGACCGGGAACACCCTACAAGAGCTGCAGTTTTGGAGATGCTCTGACCAGTCGTCTGGCCATCTCAATTTGGCCCTTGTAAAACTCTTCTAACACATCAACCTCGAGAATAAAATGTTCACTTGTTGCCTAATATATCCCACCCACTAACAGGTGCAGTGATAAAGAGATAATCAGTGTTATTCACTTCACCTGTCAGTGGTCATAATGTTATGCCTCGGTGTATACATTCAACTGTGAAATTAAATCAGGGCACAGTTTTATTGCTTTCCACTATGCTGTGCTTCAAACATGTATGTCTCGTGAAAATGCAATCATGACAGTAAAAAAAGGTTAAATGCAATGCAAATAAGACAATAAGAAAATGTGCCAAAATTAAGAGTAAAAGATGCACTGCATTGATTTAAAAGTCAAATGACCGCCTGACAATACATATAGGTTTGCTTTTAAAAGAATGAAATGCAGTATTTATGTTAGAAATGAATAAAAATCAGCTTAAAATGCAATCAGCTCGCAGCCATACTACATTTCACTGTGTGCTGTTTTAAATGTGGCAAAACAAAACGCAGTACAATCTTTGTATTTCAGTCCAAGCAGTGCAGTAAAAAGTAATGAAAGTACAATTGCAATCCACTACCAAATTTCGGGGTTATATCTGGCACCTCCCTTAAGAGTTGAATGATATTATAGAAATTGCTCTGATACCAATTAATAATCTAAGGTGTTGTTCATATACATAATTGCAGAATACTGTATAAAAGAAAGTTACTTTAACCACTTTAACCAACCAATCTCCTCACCTGCACTCGCCCACATGACCATTTTACCCCTTTTCTCCAACATCTCCAATGGCTTTCTGAAAAACATCACATACAGTTCAAAATGCTTCTACTAACCTATAAAGCTCTTAACAGTCTCACTCCTTCTTACCTGTCTGATCTTCTTCTTCCTTACAAACCCTCTCATTTTCAGCCGGGCTACTCACAATTCCTCTATCTAACCTCCACGGCTTTGGTGACCGAGCATTTTCTAGATGTGCTCCTCGACTCTGGAACTCTCTCCCACCACTGGTCAAACAGTCCAATTCTCTGTCTATATTTAAATCTAATCTTAAAACGTACCTCTTCACACTTGCATATAATCTGCCATAAGCCTTAACTACCCCTTCATCAGGTCTTTCCTTATTGTCTTCTTGTATGTACTCTTCTTATTGTCTATTTATATGTACTTGCTGTCTGTGATGCTTTATGTACTTGCTGTCTGTGATGCCCTATGCACCTGTTTTCTGTGATGCTTTGTGCACTGAAAATTGTAAGTGTCTTTGGGTTATTAAAAGCGTAAATGCGATGGTTAACCTATAACTGACAAGCTCATAGTATTCCATCAAAATATCAAAATATTAAATCCATAATCGGGTTTTATATCATTAAGCTTTTCTGCTTCATTTAAAAGGTAGGACAGTAAGGTAAACATAAACACTCTCAGCAAAATCAGTTTAATTGATACTAGTTTCATTGTTTTTTTTTATTAAATTAAAAAGAACTGTAGTTAATGATTTTACAGATGCCTACCAATCGTAACTTAGCTCTCTTTTACACTCACACGTACACACGCACGCACACACCCACACACACACACACACACACACACACAGCTGTTTATAGCTAATTAAGTCAGCTTCAATAAATATCTGCTACTTTTGGTTCATAAGTTCATGTTTAGTAGCGTCACGTCAGGTCACAGTCCAAACCCAAATCAACACAGTTTTCTGGAAATGATCCGCACAAAATACATTTCAGATGTGTGTACCTCTTCTTCCTCTAAGCTTTCTACTGATGACTGGGCAGCAAGAACTGGCTTTCAACAAAAGACAGATTTCCCAGAATTAAAACTAAAATGGTTATGAACTAAAAGTACAGACATTTTTTTGGATAGACATTATAAAGTTGTCACTCATCTGAACTGTTTGAGAGGGGCAGCCAGGCTCCTTCTGCATGTTTTTTTTAGACGCAGCTTCGCAAGAATGAGTGCTAGTGCTAGTTAGACAAAAAAGGGGGAAATTATGGTGTAGCGCTAATTAGCCTAGCACTCATTCTTGCGAAGCTGCGTCTAAAAAAAACATGCAGAAGGAGCCTGGCTGCCCCTCTCAAACAGTTCAGATGAGTGACAACTTTATAATGTCTATCCAAAAAAATTTAACTTTGTGATGATTAAGATAACCACAGCAGAAATCAGTTGAGAAATAAAACATCAGAACATGCTCTGTCCGAGCATGTTCTGATGTTTTATTTCTCAACTGATTTCTGCTGTGGTTATCTTAATCATCACAAATTTTATTTTGACTTGGTTGATGGAACTGTAGCAAATTTGAAATACACTTCTAACCCATTTTTTTAATCATTTGTTTCTTCCGTCTACTTCTCTACGTTCTCTAAATGATTAACACAAACATAACTTGATTATATGACAGCTATTTCTGTCATTGAATTAATTTATTGTCTCTTTTAACACTGGTTAATCCTTTCAATTGGCCAGACTGCATGTCTTTGTGGGAGGAAAACGAAGCACCTGGAGGAAACCCAAGCGGACACAGGAACATGCAAACTCCACACAGAAAGGACCTCGGGCCTGTAACAGAGAAGCCCACACTTAGAAGAGAAGAAATTTATGCTATAATGCAGAATCTCAAAGGACAACAAAGAGATAAAAGATGGATGCTTCCTGGTTTGGCCTTGGACTCACGCTTCACATCCACCACTGTGCTGCATTTACGGGGCAAATCACCTCCAGAAACCGGGACATCTCGTTGTGAGTTGGGGCATTCTGCTCTCCTAAAACAAGCATGGCATGAGACCCCAAACCACCAGGAAAATAAAGAGAATGCGGACATCCATCATCCATCCATCTCTCAAGGCTTTCCTCAACCTGTTCCCTACTCTCACTACACTTTAAATGTCACCTGCCAACATCATATTCGATGGAGACATATAGATGGAGATATACAGGGGTTGGACAAAATAACTGAAACACCTGGTTTTAGACCACAATAATTTATTAGTATGGTGTAGGGCCTCCTTTTGCGGCCAATACAGCGTCAATTTGTCTTGGAAAGTCCTGCACAGTGGTCAGAGGGATTTTAAGCCATTCTTCTTGCAGGATAGTGGCCAGGTCACTACGTGATGCTGGTGGAGGAAAACGTTTCCTGACTCGCTTCTCCAAAACACCCCAAAGTGGCTCAATAATATTTAGATCTGGTGACTGTGCAGGCCATGGGAGATGTTCAACTTCACTTTCATGTTCATCAAACCAATCTTTCACCAGTCTTGCTGTGTGTATTGGTGCATTGTCATCCTGATATACGGCACCGCCATTGGATGCACATGGTCCTCCAGAATGGTTCGGTAGTCCTTGGCAGTGACGCGCCCATCTAGCACAAGTATCGGGCCAAGGGAATGCCATGATATGGCAGCCCAAACCATCACTGATCCACCCCCATGCTTCACTCTGGGCATGCAACAGTCTGGGTGGTACGCTTCTTTGGGGCTTCTCCACACCGTAACTCTCCCGGATGTGGGGAAAACAGTAAAGGTGGACTCATCAGAGAACAATACATGTTTCACATTGTCCACAGCCCAAGATTTGCGCTCCTTGCACCATTGAAACCGACGTTTGGCATTGGCACGAGTGACCAAAGGTTTGGCTATAGCAGCCCGGCCGTGTATATTGACCCTGTGGAGCTCCCGACGGACAGTTCTGGTGGAAATAGGAGAGTTGAGGTGCACATTTAATTCTGCCGTGATTTGGGCAGCCGTGGTTTTATGTTTTTTGGATACAATCCGGGTTAGCACCCGAACATCCCTTTCAGACAGCTTCCTCTTGCGTCCACAGTAAATCCTGTTGGATGTGGTTTGTCCTTCTTGGTGGTATGCTGACATTACCCTAGATACCGTGGCTCTTGATACATCACAAAGACTTGCTGTCTTGGTCACAGATGCGCCAGCAAGACGTGCACCAACAATTTGTCCTCTTTTGAACTCTGGTATGTCACCCATAATGTTGTGTGCATTGCAATATTTTGAGCAAAACTGTGCTCTTACCCTGCTAATTGAACCTTCACACTCTGCTCTTACTGGTGCAATGTGCAATTAATGAAGATTGGCCACCAGACTGGTCCAATTTAGCCATGAAACCTCCCACACTAAAATGACAGGTGTTTCAGTTATTTTGTCCAACCCCTGTATATATATATATATATATATATATATATATATATATATATATATATATATATATATATATATAGATAGATAGATAGATAGATAGATAGATAGATAGATAGATAGATAGATAGATAGATAGATAGATAGATAGATAGATATAACTTTATTAATCCCGAGGTAAATTGTTTCTTGCCTAACCTTGTCTGTCAGCCTGTCTATGACCACTGCAAACAAGAAAGGACTCAGACTAATGCAGTCCCACTTCCATTTTAAACCCAGTTGTCCTTTGTACTGCACATTCTTAAAGCAAACATCGCATCTGTGGTGCACCTTTATGTACCACAGTACCTATAGTGGTTGTTGTTTGGGCCAACTGCCTTTCCACTCTTTATAGCTGCCCTCACTTCCTCCTTGCTAATCTGAGGCACTCCCTGGCTCTATATCATCCAACCTTCTTTCTCTCTTATTATTTTCATTATTACATAGCACAGACAGAGCAGGTGCTATAATGGGGGAAAACAAAAGACTAATGGTAATGGTTTGTGATGCTGGTCCTCATGTGCATTTCACTTAGTGTATAATTCACAGAGAGGCCCTGGCAACCAAACCTCTGCTTTCAAAGTTGTGCAGTGTGCTACAGAAAGCTATGTAGATAATTAATAATTGAAACTCATCCAGTGAGATCAGGACTGTTTGCACTGATGTGGAAAGAAATGGGGTAAGAACACGAATAGTTACTCCTGCACATGGAGGTGAGATGGCTTTCCAGAGGAAAAAATCTTTAATGAATGAGATTAACTATTTTCTTCTCAGTTTTGCATCTTTCTATGTGGTGTATCTGAGCAACTCAAAGTGACTCACAGATTTTGCTTACATGTCAGACATTTTTGACAGGCTTAATACCCTTTATTCGTCACCTCAAGGCTCAATTTCTAATTTGCTAACAGTCTCTGACAAAATCGAGTTGCCAGGTTAAGGATGGAAAAGTGAATATGTTTCCTACCTTGGAGGAATTCATAACTGAAAATGAACTTAGTTTGGTTGATTAAAAAACATCTGTGAGACAAACATTTAAAGTACAGCTATGCAACATTCAAAGCCAGCAGCCAAAATGTCTGGAGGCTAGCCTGGGATGTGTGCTCTTTAAAAGGATTTGATGACTTATTCCTCTCTGGCTCTGGATTTAGTAGTCACCCTGTTTGTTAAAAATAAACTCTCATGGCCTTATGGATTTTGATTTATTAGTATAATTTTCAGATGCTGCGCTAGTGCCTTGGATGAATTACGTTTTTATTAATGTGGTTGACTTCTTTGCTGGCAGGTATCTTTAACAAAGAGGCTTTCTATTTCTGTACTAGAAACACATTTCATATAGTTGCTTCCCAATTGTTATTTAAAATTTTCTGTGGTTTTGGGCGGGAGCCAAGGCATCTTTAAAATAGTGAAAAAAAACTTGAAAATTAGAAAAGGATGAGAATAAGACAGGAAAGATTGAGCAAAGGAAGAACTTAAGAGAATGCATGCTAAATAAAGAATTAAGAACTGTTGGAGTAACCAGGGGATGTGGAGAAAATTGTGGCGGAAAAGACTATTTTCTCTAGTCATACCAATACATTTTTTAAACTTGTAATTGAATGCATATTTTGGTGCATATGGTACTCCAATATGGATATGTAGTAAGCTGCCATGCTCAGCATGCATTGACAATTGCCACTGTGATGAGGAAAGAAAAAAAGAACAGAAAAGAGAGAAAAGGAATAACAAGAGAGGCAAATGTTGATTCTGAGAAAGTGCCCCTGATCCTTGATGAGCTTCTGATACTAGAAACCTCCCAAAGGGCAGTACAGGAACTCTGCATCACCTCCACAGAACTTCAACCATCACGGATCCTTCCTACTTAAACATGTACACTTGCCTGTAGGCTTCCATCACAAGAACCAGTCTGGGGGATTGGATCCAGATGATGCCCTGAAATTAAACGAACTAATCTCTGTTACCCTCTAATTCTGCTTTAATAACTTAGGAGGTAGAAGCAAAAAACACAGTGTAAAGCTGTTTTTTTTTTACATTTTTACAGGACACCTTGAAGGATGGTGTCTTGCTACTAACATAGCCACTTGTAAGAACTGAATGCAGACCAAGTGGTGTTTGACCTTCATTTACCAGTTAAATTGTGTCCTCTAATGTCCATACATACAGCAATGGAAAAAGAGATTCTATAATGTCTGATAAACAGAAGATTTAGAGTAGCAAAAGGAGGGTAAAATCTATTAAATGCAGTTCTATGTCAATGTGATAAAGTTGAATAAAGTACCTAAAAGAT
This sequence comes from Trichomycterus rosablanca, assembly GCF_030014385.1. Taxonomy (NCBI): domain Eukaryota; kingdom Metazoa; phylum Chordata; class Actinopteri; order Siluriformes; family Trichomycteridae; genus Trichomycterus; species Trichomycterus rosablanca. Next base: position 32,240,646 of record NC_085991.1, on the reverse strand, counting down.
AAAGCATATCTATAAGATAATAAATACAATGAAAACTGTAATCAGATAATCTTTACTTTTTTAAGGTAGACAAGCTTTGGTGTATTTACTGTTTATTGAATTTTTTTTCATCTGTGTAATATTCTTTGAAGTGGAAAGCGTCACTGGTTCCCATCCCAGTGCTGCACCAATGACCAGTTGTGGTCTTTTTGTAGCAGATGTTTCATAGAAAAATCCTTCTGAAGGCTTACATCCTGTTTGTGTGTTTTCAATTTCCACATAAATAAATATATTATTTGCTCATGTCCCCAACACAGTGATCAGCAAACATGTTGGCCTTCTCCCAATCTGATTGTTCTTTAAACCAAAGCAATATGTTAGCCTCTGTGCCTTAATAAGAGCCTGTGGTTGCGACCAAGCCTATGACAACAACATTGTACTGGTCTTGTACTGGTACTGGTTAAGGCTTTGGATTACTGTTTGAAAAGTTCTGAGTTCAAATCCCAGCTTCTCCAAACTGACACCATGAGGCCCTTAAAACGGCTCTCAACCTTTAATGAAATTATAGTATACATGTTCGGCATGTTCGGCTCGGAATAGCTGATGCCTACTGATCACATATTCTATCTATTAACATAATTAACAGTAAATTTTAACTGTGTACCATATGAGAGGAAAGAAAGGGAACAACTGAAGGAAAGTATAGTGAAAAACGCTGGGCTAATCTGTAAGTAATTTGGCGGCTGTGCTGGTTTGGTTTATTCATGTCTCTCAGAGCCCTGAGGGGGTTTACATCCAGTCAAACCACTGTGAGGCAGTGCCGAGAGGAGGGATTTCTCAGAACTGAGAAGCAAGTAGAGACCAAAGAACCAGCAAGCGAGAAATAATTAGGGAAAGAGGAAAATGAGGGCGAGAACATGCATTTTTGCATGCATATATCAATCTTTGTGAGGTTGTAAGGCTTTGTACTTTTATCGACTGTCAATATTACTTTTCAACACTGCTGACAACAAATAACTGTTTATTTTTTTTGTTCAGTATGTGGTTGCTTATGTTAGACAATAAATAGTCTTTTCTCACAGTTTCAATATGGAAAACAGCTGTTTAAAAATCAACTTCAAACAAAATACAAAGATCACCAAAGTGCTGATAAAGACTTTAAAATGGGGATTTATTTATTTTTACTTTTCCTAATGCCAACTTCACACTACACGACTTTCAAGTTGTCAGGTCGCTGTACAGTTCACACTCGGTGAGGCTTTCACACTACACGACTGATCGGCGATAGGGGGTTTCACACTACACGATATATCACCAACTGGAATTGCAAGTGAGCTTCTCTGGTCTCCAAAACTACGTTTTGTCACGAAAACAAACGCGAGAAGTGACGAGGGGTGTAATGATACCATGTCCAAAAATGCACGTCAACAAGTAGCGAGCGATCAAAGTTTGTGCGCTGATGTGCAGAGTAAAATCAAGAAGGAAAAATAAATGAATCTGAGTGGATTGGGCTACGTAGCCAGAAGGGATGGATTGTTCTATAGTAAGTTGGAGGTTAATAAATATTTTTGCAATGCAACGTTGTTGTTATGTTTTGTAGAGAACGATAAGGTCAGAAATACTGTAAAACTTGAGTGTGTGTCCTTGTCCCACCTTTTTACAACTCCTCCCCTGCGTATCCCCTCACCCCGTATCTAGCGCTCGGATCGAGTTGTTGAGCAGTTCACACACAGCGATTGAGAGCCGAGTTTCGATCCCCGAGTGAACGCCGAGCTGCTCCTGAGCCAGTAAATCTAGCAAATCTAGTCGGTGAGCGAAAATCAGGGCAAAAATCGTGATATTCATGATATAAACCATTTTAATATCTAGTAAATGTTGGTGTGTGTGTGTGTGTGTGTGTGTGTGTGTAAAAATTTTGTCCGGATAGCCAGGAACCACAAAAAGGGCACAACAAACAAATAAACAAACCAAAAAACTAAAATGAATTAGTAGCTGCTGGTACACAGTTCACATCACCATGGACTTCTCATTGAGCATGAGCATTGGCTCTTTAATTTTCATCAGCTGGCAAGGAACAATGACCACACAAATAAAGTATTGTATGGAAGATTTATCAACGCTTATCAGCCATAACATTAAAACCAAGTTTTTAAACACCTCACTGTCACTGCTGGACTGAGAATAGTCCACCAACCAAAAATATCCAGCCAACAGCACCCCGTAGGCAGCGCCCTGTGACCACTGATAAAGGTCTAGAAGATGACCAACTCAAACAGCAGCAATAGATGAGCGATCGTCTCTGACTTTACATCTACAAGGTGAACCAACTAGGTAGGAGTGTCTAATAGAGTGGACAGTGAGTGGAAACGGTATTTATAAACTCCAGCAGCGCTGCTGTGTCTGATCCACTCATACCAGCACAACACACACTTACACACCACCACCATGTCAGTGTCACTGCAGTGCTGAGAATCATCCACTACCTGAATAATACCTGCTCTGTGGTGGTCATGACCATTAAAGAACAGGGTGAAAGCAGGCCAACAAGGTATGTAGAGAAACAGATGGACTACAATCAGTAATTGCAGTAATTGTAGAACTACAAAGTGCTTCTATAGAGCTAATAAAATGGACAGTGAGTGTAGAAACAAGGAGGTGGTTTTAATGTTATGGCTGATCAGTGTATGCTTAATTTTATTATCTGCAGATGGCTTATGTGTCACTGTTGAAGAACGCTTGTAGGTTAAATAAAAGAAAAACTTTGCCATGTGACCAGTAAAAATATTTAGTTACACTTTACAATGCTGAATTTAAAGCACAGGTTTAAATTTTGCACAGCAGTCTGTGTAATTTTTATTTTATTATGCATTTTCTCCCAATTTAGCGTTGTCAATTTGTCTTCCACTGCTGGGGGATCCCTGATTGCAGTCGAGGTGGGTATATTGCTGCTCATGCCTTCTCAGCCCTTTGCTGAACCCTTTTTTATCTATGCACTCTGCACAGGTGCGTCTGTATCTGCCAATCAGGGTCCTTACACAGCATTTGAAGACCCCACCCACATAGTGTGGCATCCCTCCCTGCAGGCACTGCCAATTATGCTCGCTAGATGGCACCCAGCCGACCGTGGCAGCACAGAGTTTCGAATTGAGGAGTTCAGAATCTCGGCGCTGGTGTTTGTCATGTGTAATTTTGTTAAGTTTCTTGAGTGTGTACATTGTTCCTATTATTCAATCACAGAAAAAAATGCAAAAATTATTAGAATTTCAGGACTGCTTATGAATGTATGTAAACTTTTGACTTTAACTGTAACTCCAAAGAAAAAAGAAAAACAATTCTAGTAACCTCATTAGAGTTTGCAAATTCTAGAATATGTAAAGTGTAAATAAATATGTGGTCAAGGTCTGTGGTCAGTGTAACACTTTCTGTATTTCTGACTAAAATGTCCTTCATACTTTCATCTGACAAACCATTAATCATATGCTGAGCATACAAAGAGGAAATAATAACAGTGACGGTCTTAGGGATTAAGTTTCCACCCACAGTTTTGTGGTATTGAATTTAGGGGAACATGTCAAACACTCAGTTGTGATTCAGACATTATAAACCTAAATTGCACAGGGTGGGGACCTTAAACATTTTCACTTGGTCATAGCTGTCATGTCGCATGATTAATTGCCGTGATAAGGTGTTAAAAGGCAGTAAAATGTTGAGATGCATGATGTAATTGAGTCACAAAATAAGACTGCATTATGTCATAAATTTTTAATAAAAATAGATGAGAATGCATTAAAACTGAATATAAATTGACATGTTGCATAGAAAGCGAGGACCTAATGATGTCAGTACACTGTCTTGCCTTGATGATGAAATTGAGACAGCTTAAATATGTAAAATTTATGATTAAAGTGCATAGCCACCCTGAAAGTTAGAGGTACAGAAGGTATGAAATACAGAGTGTAAGAAGTGGAATATGTTTCATGTGAATTTACAGTAAGTGTATTTTATGGAGTCATTAGGTGAAAGGGAAGTGAAGAAAGTGTGTGGGTCAGGTGTTCTTGGAGAGAAGCGGAAATCTATCTGGCCCGGAGAGACGTTCACTTAAATGTTGTAAAATATGGTGGTGGGGTCACAGAGGGGGTGCAGACTCGGGTCAGCAGAATTAGACTGACCCTAAACACACTCAATTACTCATATTACTATGAACCTTCCCTCTTGCTGCCTGCTCTCGCTTTACCAGCTCGGTCTAACCTACTCAAAAAACAAACAAACAAAAACAAAAAAAATCTAATGGGTGCAGTAATTTAACAGTGCATTTTTTCTGTCACTTGTATAAAAATGATTTATATAATTAAACAAAACATTATATGCCACAATAGTAAACCTAAAAAAATGCAACACATTTTGTAAATATACACTGATCAGCCATAACATTAAAAACACCTCCTTGTTTTTAAACTTACTGTCCATTTTATCAGCTCCACTTACTATTTAGAAGCACTTTGTAGTTCTACAATTACTGACTGTACTCTAAATACCTTGTTAGCCTCCTTTCACCCTGTTCTTCAATGGTCAGGACCCACACAGGACCACCACAGAGCAGGTATTATTTAGGTGGTGGATCATTCTCAGCACTGCAGTGACACTGACATGGTGGTGGTGTGTTAGTGTGTGTTGTGCTGGTATGAGTGGATCAGATCAGACACAGCAGCGCTGCTGGAGTTTTTAAATACCGTGTCCACTCACTGTTCACTATATTAGACACTCCTACCTAGTTGGTCCACCTTATAGATGTAAAGTCAGAGACGATCGCTCATCTATTGCTGCTGTTTGAGTTGGTCATCTTCTAGACCTGCATCAGTGGTCATAGGATATTTTTGGTTGGTGGACTATTTTCAGTCCAGCAGTGACAGTGAGATGTTTAAAAACTTCATCAGCATTGCTCAGCTAAAGCTCAAAACTGACTTTTTGCTTTGTTTTAAATTTTATGTTTGTTTTACTATGTATTACTATGAACAGTACAAGGTTTTGAATGTGATTTATAAATAAATACTTACTAATGTGTTTTATACTAAAATGAATGGCTCAAACTGTATGTCAAATTAAAGATAATGTTGTGGTACAACCAGTTATTCACAAAAGTATTTGGACTTTTTATTTAATACTATTTGTGGAAGCCCCTTTGTCAGCAATTACAGCAGCAAGTCCTCTTGGATACATCTCAACAGACTTTGCACAACAGGGTTTGACAGTTTTTCCATTTTTCATGCCAAATTGTCTCAAGCCTCATCAGATTGGATAGTGAGCATCTGTGAAATGCAATCTTCAGGTCTCCACAGATGTTCAGTGGTCTGGACTTTGGCTGGGCCCTTCAAGGTGAACTGTTGCCATAGTCTGAGTTCCTGTACACTTTGCGAGAAATTTTCTTCAAATATTTGTTTGTATTTGGCTGCATTAATCTATCCTTCAATTGTTACCAGTCTTTCTGTTCCTGCTGCTAAGGAGCACCCCCAAAGCATGATGCCGCCACCACTATGTTTCACTGTTGGGATGGTATTAGCCAGGTGATGTTCATTGTCTGTTTTTTCACTAGGCTAGAGTTATTAATTCAGACCATTTTTTTCCTTGTGTTTGCAGTCTTTCATGCCATTTAGCAAACTCCAAGCAGGCTGGACTGCTAAAGGAAATGTGTATGGATATTGTAAGAAAAACATGGCTCATTTGTTAATACGAGGGTTCTTCAAAAAGTTTCCGCACTTTTAAAACTGTATTTATTAATAATTTAAAAAACAAGTTACATCACTTTTCTACATAGTCACCTTCTGATGTATTTTCCCCAGCGTCTTACCAACTATTTAATGCCATCAGCAAAAATGAGTTGAGTGCGTAGCCACTGATGCATCGCTGCTTTCACATCATCATCAAATGAAAATCTTCTTCCTCTGCCAAACCCAGACTTCCATTGGATTGCCAGACAGAGAAGTGTGATTAGTCACTCCAGAGAACACGTCTCCACTGCTCTAGAGTCCAGTGGCGGTGTGCTTTACATCACTGCATCCAACACTTTGCATTGCTTGGTGATGTAAGGCTTGGATGCAGCTGCTCGGCCATAGAAACCCATTCCATGAAGCTTTCTACGCATTGTTCTTGAGCTAATCTGAAGGCCACATGAAGTTTGGAGGTCTGTAGCGATTGACTTTGCAGAAAGTTGGCGACCTCTGCGCACTATGTGCCTCAGCATCCTCTGTCATTTTACGTGGCCTACCACTTCGTGGCTGAGTTGCTGTTGTTCCCAACCGCTTCCACTTTGTTATAATACCACTGACAGTTGACTGTGGAATATTTAGTAGCGAGGACATTTCACGACATTGCACAGGTGGCATCCTATCACGGTACCACGCTAGAATTCACTGAGCTCCTGAGAGCAACCCATTCTTTCACGAATGTTTGTAGAAGCAGTCTGCATGCCTAGGTGCTGGGTTTTATACACCTGTGGCCATGGAAGTGATTGAAACACCTAAATTCAATGATTTGGATGGGTGAGTGAATACTTTTGGCAATTTTGTGTATATAACAGTAAATTGTTAAAGAATACTACACATACTTGTTAAATAATTTATTTATGCTAGATTTAACATAATCAAAAGTGTTTTACAGCATGTGTTGTAGCATCTATTAAGCAATTAGGTCTTTCCTTCCCCATGTGTAACTGTCAGTCTTATAACATGCTTTTAAGTCCACCCTGAATCCAGCCAATCATGCACAGGTCTTATATGTAAAGCTTAAAGCCCCCCAAAACACATTGAGATGTTTTAAGGCACAGACACACACACACACACTTACACCAGCACATGTGTAGCAGGAAATCTGTGAGTTTAACCTTACAAGCAGTGTGGGATTAACTAAACCCAGTGTTAACCCCCACTTGGGACAGATAAATCCTATTCTCACCTCCACTAGCCAACGATGCACCACCTTAAGCTAGTCAACACAGCAATGCACGGCTTTTAAACCTCCATATGACCCCACTTCAACAGGGAGGGGGTTAAGAGTCCAGGCCCTGTGGGTGTTGGAAGTTCTCTGGGCACTGGTCTTTCCCAACACCCTGGCCATCAGCCCAGCGTTGTCTTACAGGACTGCCTGTACAAAGCAACCATGCTAGTCACATATGCAAACAATGAGCAGTGAAACAATCTGGTGGTTGTGATTAAATAGACATATGGCTGTATGCAAAACAGACACACACAGGGAGACAGACAGACAGACACACACACATACACATGGTGGATGCTGAATAGGCTGTAATGCAGAGTGTGCTAATACGGTTCACTGCAATCCGCTGACGCAAATTTCAAATTTTGAACTTTGTTTTTGGGAAGGAACTGTTTTATTATCATTTGAAACAGAAGGAATTGGGAAACTACTTTTTTATTGCCATGACTACATGACCTACAGAAACAATGACTAAAATGTTTTTAGGTGCAGCAGTGTTGTTTAAACACCTCATTGTAAATGTTGGCAAAAGACCAGTGTATCCAAAAATTTAAAGCCAATAGGATCATGTGATCAGAAACTGTTTACTGATCAGTGGCTAGTTAAGGATTAAGTTTTAAGTTAGTTGCTTTTATTTGGTACATTATCTATTTACTATCATCTTCAAAGAGAGGGGATGGAGTTGTTAGCAACATACTAAACAAACTATAACAGACTCATACACTGCTGTAAACTTTATCGAGCATATGGTGTAAGAGCATTGCCATCAACTGTTCTGTTGCTTGTAGTTTGTTTGCTAACATCATAAGTAGCAAGGAGTTCCAGAGTGTTATCTGTCAGTACTGTTGAACTTTAGAACAGTTGGCTATGCCAGTCCAAAGGGGAGAAAGCATTTAGGTAATTCTGTCAACTTTGACCTTTTCTTCACCTCCCAACCTCTAGGTGCCTTTTGGGTAAGTTTGTTTTGCTGCCCTCTTTTCAACCTTTCCTCCTCTGCCCTCTTTCTTTCACTTTTCTCTGGCTTTCTGGCCAAATGAGGATCTGCTTTCACTCTTTCACCTTTGTTTATGTTCCCTCTGTTTCTTTTTTTGGCTGGAAAACAATAATAATGTTCAGGCAGCACATGCATATGTGTGTCTCAATGTGTGTGAACAAGTGCCAAGCCTCAAACACACTTTTCTAGAGGGGTGTTAGTTACCCCGTGACCTTCCTCAACTCTGAACATGGTAAGCAAAATCCATAATCTGGTCCAGTTGTGGCAAGCCACTTGTTTGTTTCTTTCCGCAGAAATGTTTACAGCAGTACATCCAAGAAATTTTCTTTTTATGTCAACATAGTACATAGCATCAACAGAGACACAAAGAAGTGAATGACAGAAGCTGGTACCCCAAGAGATTAAATATTTAAACAGCAGACTCCAATCAGATTAACAGGAAGTACACTACATAACCAAAAGTATACAGACATTTCTTGCAAACAAATGGCTTTATTTTAATTATCCATTACTTACAAAGCTGGATTTTAGTAAAGAGTAGTTTTTGGAGCTCATCAAGCAGTTTTACTCCAATAAAACATGCAATAACATATGCAAACAAATACTGAAGTAATTAAAACGTATTAGACATGACTCTTTGTTCAAAGTCCTCTGTATCACTTCTATGCACACCCCCTACTTATGTAATTTAAGCACGAACAAAAATAACTAATTGGTTTAAATGGCAAGTCTGAAACTGTTGATAGATGAAAGCAATGTGTTACCAAGAGAACAAGACTAAATATTGAAATTTCTGGAAAATAAATTTCTGGGGTTTGCAGTTAATGTTGTTTATGTTACCTTATTTTTCTACATTACTGCCCCATTTTCTATGCTACACTGTTTTTAATTAATAAAACATGAGGCCTTGTTGATATGAAACTAGGCAATGTGTTGTATATATTAAGGGGAACTAATAGCTATACCGTTGTTAAGTTTAATATTATAATATACAGTATAGGCCACTCACCTGTTAGACTGCCTGGAGAGAAACCGCTTCTTTAAGTATAAATAAGGAAAAAAGCTAAAGAGATGAGGAGAGGAAATAACATGAGTACATCTAGATTTGGGCATGAATATTGTAATTAGAAAAGGTTTTAATGTGTCTGAACATGGATATGTGTTGTAGTTATAATGGCTAACCCTTAACCACCATGAACAAGCAGGATTACAATGTGGGCTTTGGGTCTAGTATAGGTTAGTCAGTTCATGTTTAGTTTAGCAATTAGCGTTGCATTTTGCATAGGTTGTGTATTATTGTGTCTTGTGTACTCTTGTCTTATCTTGTTCTTATTAAATGTTTCTGTTAAACATCTCTGTGTGTGTCCACCCCTTTTGTCCTGTTAGCCCAATCATTACATCTTTAGCCAAAGTATAGCTGGCTAAAGAAAATCGAATCAGCAACAAATACTAAACATTACATAGCATGTCATTATATATTAATAATAATAATAATAACTATTTTTATTATTAAGTGCAGTCAAGTCTCCAGAAAGTTCTGTCCTCTCTTTTGGGTCTTCAGGCTTTTTTATGTTCATAGTTCCTTTGATTGTATTTATCCATCTTGTTGCTGGTTGTCCTCTTCAACTCTTTATACATGTACCACTATCTATCACAAATCTATTAAACAGTGGGTTACTCTGTACAGTATGTTGCAAGGTGGTAGAAAGCTAACAACTATAATTTTAGAGAGAAAGCTAACAACTGTAATTTTAGAGAGTTTGGTAACTGAAGTGTTTCTTTCTTAGTCTATAATCATTGAATTATGGTCTGTGATTGTTGGATCGTGTTCATGTCACAATGCTCTGCTGTAATTCCTGTAAGCTTTAGGCTCAGCAGTTTCTAAGCTTTAAGCCCTGCGTTCTCTTGCCTTTGCACTTTAATATTCTCTAGACAATAATCTCACATTTCACATTTATATTACGTTTTGCAGATTGTGATGCACAGAATCGCTAAAAATTTTAAAACAGATGTTATATCACTGCTCATTAAAAGCAAATTTTGCACTGTTTTTCTGGTGTTATAAAATATAGGGCTTGTTAGTAAATAGGAGGCTAGGCCTTAAATCCACACCATGATATATAAGTAATTCAGAGGTTTAAAGAGGAACTGGGTACATGTGTGAGCATGTGATACTCTGAGATGTATTAACACCCTGTGTGTGTGTGTTTACGCACTGTGCATGTATTTTGTAGCCAGGTTTTGAGTCCACTTCGACCCTGATCAGGATGAAGTGGCTAATGGAGATAAATAAATAAAGTAATCTTAAGTAGTGTCATATAGCTTACACTATATGGAGAAAAGTATTGGGACACCCCTTCTAATAATTGAATTAATGTGTCTTAGCCATGCCAACTGCTGACAGGTGTATTGAATCAATTATATGAAGAAAATGATATGCTCCCCACTTTGCAGCAACAGTTTAGAGAAGGCCATTTCCTGTTCCAGCATTACTGTGCCCCTATGCACAAAGTAAAGTCTATAAAGACATAAAAAGCTTGATTTTCTTTATGTCTTTCCTTTACCACATCTCCATGCCCCCCTACCCACAGTTTAAAGGGATGCTCAATAATCCCTCACCTATATAAACATTGTTGCTGACCAAGTACACCCCTTCAAGGCAACAGTATTTGCTAATGTTGTTGGCCTCATTTGCAGAAATGCAGAAAGGGTTGAAGAAACATGACAGATTTTGAGAGTTCAAGGTTTTGACTTGGCCTCCAGTTTCACCACATATCAAATTGCGGGATGTGCTGAACAAACAAGACCATGGATCCATGTAGGTACCACCTTGCAACATGCAGGACTGCTGCTAACATCTTGGTGCCACATACCACAGCGAGCAGCAGCAAACCTCTTCCCATGGTCAAGCGTGGAGGTGAGTCAGTGATGATGCGAGATGTTTTTATGTTGCAGGAACTGGTGATCTTCACTGTGTGACTGGCATAACAGATTTACAGAAATACCAAGGCATTTTGAGGAGGAATTTTGTGCCTTTTTTGATAAAAATGTAATCTTGATGATAGCAGAACTTGTCAACCAAATCAGTTGTCTTCTCAGATTTAAATCCTGTAGACAATATTTGGTGGGATTGCAGAAGAACAGTTGCAGCACAAAACCCATCAAGCCTCAATGAGGTGGAAGCTTTTGCATGAGAAAAAATGGGTGAAGGCTCCACAAGAGAGGTGTCAGAAGCTTGTAATCACTTTCCAAAATCAGAAATCAAGGCAGAAAAGATTCCCACTGGGTTCTGAGGCTTAAGTTTAAAAAAGAGAGCACATAGACATTAATAGCTTGGGTGGTGCAGTGGGCTATTATGCTAACCCACCACCACTCACTTGGATGGTCAAAGTGTGTGTTCAGCTGATTAATCATGGTGTGTTCATTCCTTGTGCTTAGTAAATCCAGACCCATCATAACCCTGACCAGGATATACTGCATATGTATGTATAAACACATTGCCAGTGAATCTGTGCACAAGCACATGTCAAAATCAAAAACAAAGGCAGGCACTCTAACAAAACACACACACACACACACACACACACACACACACACACACAAACACACACACACACACAAACCAGCACCACTGAGTCATTGTTATCAAAACTATTCACATACACTGATCAGCCATAACATTAAAACCACCTCTTGTTTCTACACTCACTGTCCATTTTATCAGCTCCACTTACCATATAGAAGCACTTTGTAGTTTTACAATTACTGACTGTAGTCCATCTATTTCTCTACATACCTTTTTAAACCTGCTTTCACTCTGTTCTTCAATGGTCAGGACCCCCACAGAGCAGATATTATTTAGGTGGTGGATGATTCTTAGCACTGCAGTGACAATGACATGGTGGTAATGTGTTAGTGTGTGTTGTGCTGGTATGAGTGGATAAGACACAGCAATGCTGCTGGAGTTTATAAATACCGTGTCCACTCACTGTCCACTCTTTTAGACACTCCTACCTAGTTGGTCCACCTTGTAGATGTAAAGTCAGAGATAATCGCTCATCTATTGCTGCTGTTTGAGTTGGTCATCTTCTAGACCTTCATCAATGGTCACAGAACGCTGCACACAGGGCGCTGTTGGCTGGATATTTTTGGTTGGTGGATTATTCTCAGTCCAGCAGTGACAGTGAGGTGTTTAAAAACTCCATTAGCATTGCTGTGTCTTATCCACTCATACCAGCACAACACACACTAACACACCACCACCATGTCAGTATCACTGAGAATGATCCACCACCCAAATAATACCTATATCCATTGAAGAACAGCATGAAAGGGGGCTAACAAAGCATGCAGAGAAATAGATGGACTACAGTCAGTAATTGTAGAACTACAAAGTGCCTCCATATGGTCAGTGGAGCTGATAAAATGGACAGTGAGTGTAGAAACAAGGAGGTGGTTTTAATGTTATGGCTGATCAGTGTACTTCCTATGAAATTTGGCCAGTTGCCCATTGTAAACTATTTTTTTTTTTCACACCTAAAGGCATTTTCAGGCATGCTTTTGAATGACAGTGCTCTATGATGGGAGTATGTCTCAAGAGTCACACTCCAAGACAAACCCTGGTGTGCTCTCCAAGGTGCTGATCTCCTTTCAGTCAGCTAGTATCCACTTAAACACCAATCAAGCACCTTCATGTGTGTGCTAGAACACACAAAAATCACTGGGACCAAGTGAGCATTCTTTTTTAAACTTTATACTTATTTATATAATGCATATTAAAAGAATAATATGACAGTAAGAAATGCTTTTAAATATAAACACATTATAAAAAAAGTGAGTGTGTATTTAGGAATATTAGTGACACAGTTACATAGACTGAAGTTTAATCATTATCTCTGTTTGTAGTCTGGCATGTTCTCTTTGTGTTTGTGTGGGCCTCCTCTGAGTCCTGTTTACATTCTAATAGGTAGGTTGTCTTATTTGCACTTTAGTGTGAGTGTTTAATGCCCTGTGTTAAAACTATTATTGATGATATATGGACAGATGAATGACTACATTTGTACATTAGGGCAGTCTTAATTTGCCTGTAACAAGTCTGCAAGCACCAGCTGCACATTAGTAACCAAAACTAAATTTGGCTGAATCTGAGCACCATGTGTTTTTACTATGCACACAACTGTACGTCTGTGATCCGGGAGCAGCGTATTGTATAATATGGACACTTTGCTTTTAATGTTCCCTTGCGCCATTTAGCACAAGTGTGAATCATGACACCCGTTCCCTTCCTCACACTCCCTGAAAGATTATTCTTTTCCGTTTTTCCGATTTCCCGAACCTGTTTGCACAGCTGTATGAAACGTGGGTAGTCTGCTCACACTTCCACTGCTTACCAGAAAAAAGGCAGGAAAGAAAATGACAGTGAAGGAAGCAAAGTTTGGAAAGCTAACTGTAAAAAATCATGCTTGACAATTACTCCTTTGTTAGTGCTAATGCCTTGGTTTTGTTTCACAATAACAGACGTGATGGAGAGTGAGTTTGTCCTGATGTTTGGAGTGGAAGGTAGAAAAGTGCTAGAGTCAATGTGCAGTAAGCTTGCATGGACAGACTAAATCAATTAGTTTGCTGCACTGATTTATAAGTTGGATTTTTGTGTTAGTTTACTTCTAGACGATATACAAAGGATGTGTCTGGATTGGAGGAGGCTTGTCTGTTTATTTATATATGTTCGGGTGTGTGGGGGTGATCCACATCCACCTCTGTGTGTTTGTGTGTAACTGTGTAAGTGTGCAGAAAATTTTTTTCCATACCAACACAGAGAGCCTTTGTTATTTTTTACTGACTCATAACAATTATACAGCAGTAATTCATAATAATTATGACATTTGTGTTTGTCCTAAGATCCTTGCCCGGGCTCTCAGTAGTTTCCGTTTTCTCGGCCCAGTGTGTGTTTATGGCACTCACATTCCTTAACGTAATAAAAACTTGTCTGAGTATGGGTGGCCCTCTTTATTCAAACACTACATCCCTCCATGTTCTGCTGCCTGGCCTTGCACTGAATATACAGTATTATAATAACCACCGCTATTACTCTAACTTAATAAACCTCCTAACGTTCAGGCCAAGTCCAAGGTTACACTGATATAGTACCATGAATATACACTTAGTTCACAAAATACTAGGTACATCTAACCTGTTCCTCGTTATATTATTGTATCAGGAGACATATAATAAAAGTCAAAATTTCACACTTAAAAGCAACATACACGTCATGCTGTATTGTTTTTTTTTATTCATTTCCAAACCTATTTATTTTGTGTATAATGGAAAATTACCTTGTTTTCTATACATTCACAAATTGTAGTTCATTTCTAAACTAATTGTGGGTTTTCATAAATTATAGGTCAAAAATATTCACACAGCAACACTATAATTATTTATTTAGAAGAATATACAGTGGTACCTTGTAACTCAAAATCTTTAAAACTCAACACTCTTTGCCGAGAAATTAGTACCCATAAACTCGTTTTCTTTAAACTCAACATATGTGCAACTGCTGCTTTGTTCAGCACTTGGCTTGAGTGGTGCAGTAAAACATCATGCAAACATGAGACAAATCTGCATTTGTGTAGAATAACCATCAAATTTACTTTGAAAACATCAACATGTATCTGTGTCCAGCTATATTTTTCTCCAGTTTCACTTCTAAACTTGTGTTATAGTCGGGGTTCTGAGAAATTGTGAGAATCAGATTTCCGAGAGTCTAAAACGCTTATTGTTAAAAAAAAAAAAGAAGTAACTTAATGTATTAAAAGAACGACACAGAAACACTAAACCTCTCTTAATTATTACTGCTTATTAGTTCTCTCCACTAACTAGAGGCAGGTGTAGCCTAGCGGTTAGGTAGTAAAATAATAAAGAGGTCAAGTGCAGGTTTTATTGTGTTTTTGACTGATTTTTAACTTTTTTTTAATTGTGTTTCAGGGTTTTTATATTATACTTGTGTTATTTTAGTGTATACAACCCCAATATTTTACATTAACCTAAAATACAATATATGCAGTTCCACGGGACCATGGAATGCATTATTAGGCTTTCCATACATCCTTATGGGAAAAAATACCTTAAAAACTCAATGCATTTTAAACTCATTGCCACTCCCAGAACCAATTGACGTGAGTGTCAAAGTACTACTGTAGATAAATTTTAATGCCAATTAATTTAATACTTCCAATTTCTCTTTAATAATTTATTTTACTAGTCTGAATGGTAACTTCTTGGTGGCTAGTTTGACTGCACCTATTGGCATAAAAAACCTTAATTAAAGATCAAAGATCAAATCACATTAGAAATTACATTGGAGCCATTTCTTATCCTCTCCAAGATTGTCTGTACAAACAATTGCACAGTAGTTCACAGTTTAAACCCCAATTTTGGAAAAAGTTAGGACATTTTGTCAAATGCAATAAAAACAACAATCTGTGATTGAAACTCTTGAATGTTAACATACCTGACAAAAGTATAAATAAATGATTTCCAATGATTTTACTGTTCAAATTAATTATATTTTCTAACACTACCAGTTCCAATAGAACATTTATTATTGCAAGATTGCAAATAATGTATGTCTAATTTACCATAAATAATAATGTAAAAAGTGTAGGGTGAGGCTAAAAAAACAATGTTGAAAGTCGGCCCAAAGGTGGCATTGCATGAGAAAAATATAGCCATGTGATAAATAAAGCCACTCAGACTCAAGAGTACTTTGAAAAACTGTTGTCACTTGACACAGTCTATCGCTGCATCAAGCTTAGGCTCAAAAGACAGTAAAAACATATCAGATGAGTCCATATTTCAGCTTGTTTTTAAGAAAGAAAAATATGTTGAATTTTCAGTAAAAAAAGACCAAATGGGCCATTCAGACTGTTATCAGCAAAATGTTTAAAAGTCAACATCTGTCATGTTCGGGGTACATCAGGGCCTGTGCTATGAGGACTTGCTTGTATGAAGGTTCAGTTGACGTGGAGGTCTGTGCTTGACTAACGTGCCTGCAATCTAGATCGGTCTCTTATTGAAACTGTATTGCACACCATGACAAGGAGAATTACCATGGACTGGTGAGCAGCTTGCATCAACTAAGAATCTGCAAAATTTCTACTTGCAAAACTGCAACAATAAGCATCCTCTGTTCCCAAATAATGTGGGAAAGTGTTATTAATAGGAAAAGTGATGTAACACAGTGGTAAACTTGGCTCTTCCAACTTTTTTAAATGTGTTACAAATCTTAAATTATTATATTTTATTGTTTTACAAAATACAATTAAGTTGATCATTGAAAACATTGGAAAAGATGTAAACAAATCACAGATTTTTGTTTATATTGCATTTTACAAAATGTTCCAACTTTTCCGTAAATGCAGTTTGTGCATGAAACATTGGTCTCTTTGTAAAGGTTGGAAAGAAAAACCCAAACTGTCACCTTATGCTGGGAGTAAATGTGTCCAGATGGTTAGATGTAATCCAAGAACCAGCAAAAATGCCTGACAAATAGAAGCTGCTAGAACACAGATGTCACTGTCCACATTTAACTGGGTTTAAATTGCTTTGGGCTTAAAAGCTGTTATGTCAGGAAAAAGCGTCTGATCTAAAATTAGCACCTTAAAGCTCTACTAAAGTTAGTCATTGATCGCATAAAGAATTAATAAAAGAGTTTTTCGGCTACAATGACCACATGTATTGTATAAGGAGAAAAATGAGGTTTTTAAACCCAACAACTGGCAAACAGTTGGTGGTGGTAGTGTTATTTGCTACCAGTGGAATAAGTGCATAAATAAATGCATATGTAAAAAAAAATAAAAATAAATGTTAAGTCCAACATTGGTCATCAAATAGCTAAATAAAACTAACACTGAACTTTTGTAGTGTACTTTTCAAAGTTCTGACTGTATCCTACTACACATCTGTGGGTTGTCCTGAAATGTCTGCGCAAGAATGCCAACAAATGTGGTTGAACAACAAATTCTGCCAAGTAGTCAAAGATTCATATCTTGTAAATCAAACATAACTGATTGAGCTAAAAATTATAGGGTATCAATTACTGAATATAACACCATCCATTACCAGAAAAGTTGCAAAAGACATATTGCAAAATGCATATATATATATATACACAGTATATATATATATATATATATATATATATACAGTGTATCACAAAAGTGAGTACACCCCTCACATTTCTGCAAATATTTCATTTTATCTTTTCATGGGACAACACTATAGACATGAAACTTGGATATAACTTAGAGTAGTCAGTGTACAGCTTGTATAGCAGTGTAGATTTACTGTCTTCTGAAAATAACTCAACACACAGCCATTAATGTCTAAATAGCTGGCAACATAAGTGAGTACACCCCACAGTGAACATGTCCAAATTGTGCCCAAATGTGTCGTTGTCCCTCCCTGGTGTCATGTGTCAAGGTCCCAGGTGTAAATGGGGAGCAGGGCTGTTAAATTTGGTGTTTTGGGTACAATTCTCTCATACTGGCCACTGGATATTCAACATGGCACCTCATGGCAAAGAACTCTCTGAGGATGTGAGAAATAGAATTGTTGCTCTCCACAAAGATGGCCTGGGCTATAAGAAGATTGCTAACACCCTGAAACTGAGCTACAGCATGGTGGCCAAGGTCATACAGCGGTTTTCCAGGACAGGTTCCACTCGGAACAGGCTTCGCCAGGGTCGACCAAAGAAGTTGAGTTCACGTGTTCGGCGTCATATCCAGAGGTTGGCTTTAAAAAATAGACACATGAGTGCTGCCAGCATTGCTGCAGAGGTTGAAGACGTGGGAGGTCAGCCTGTCAGTGCTCAGACCATACGCCGCACACTGCATCAACTCGGTCTGCATGGTCGTCATCCCAGAAGGAAGCTGACGCACAAGAAAGCCAGCAAACAGTTTGCTGAAAACAAGCAGTCCAAGAACATGGATTACTGGAATGCCCTGTGGTCTGACGAGACCAAGATAAACTTGTTTGGCTCAGATGGTGTCCAGCATGTGTGGCGTCGCCCTGGTGAGAAGTACCAAGACAACTGTATCTTGCCTACAGTCAAGCATGGTGGTGGTAGCATCATGGTCTTGGGCTGCATGAGTGTTGCTGGCACTGGGGAGCTGCAGTTCATTGAGGGAAACATGAATTCCAACATGTACTGTGACATTCTGAAACAGAGCATGATCCCCTCCCTCGAAAACTGGGCCTCATGGCAGTTTTCCAACAGGATAACGACCCCAAACACAACCTCCAAGATGACAACTGCCTTGCTGAGGAAGCTGAAGGTAAAGGTGATGGACTAAACCCAATTGAGCACCTGTGGCGCATCCTCAAGTGGAAGGTGGAGGAGTTCAAGGTGTCTAACATCCACCAGCTCCGTGATGTCATCATGGAGGAGTGGAAGAGGATTCCAGTAGCAACCTGTGCAGCTCTGGTGAATTCCATGCCCAGGAGGGTTAAGGCAGTGCTGGATAATAATGGTGGTCACACAAAATATTGACACTTTGGGCACAATTTGGACATGTTCACTGTGGGGTGTACTCACTTATGTTGCCAGCTATTTAGACATTAATGGCTGTGTGTTGAGTTATTTTCAGAAGACAGTAAATCTACACTGCTATACAAGCTGTACACTGACTACTCTAAGTTATATCCAAGTTTCATGTCTATAGTGTTGTCCCATGAAAAGATATAATGAAATATTTGCAGAAATGTGAGGGGTGTACTCACTTTTGTGATACACTGTATATACAGTATATACTGTATATATACTGTATATATACTGTATATATATATATATATATATATATATATATATATATATATATATATACACACACACACACACATACACATATATACTGTATATACATATTTATATACTGTATAAATATATATATATATATATTTATATATATTGTATATACAGTATATATACAGTACAGTGGGGGAAATAAGTATTTGATCCCCTGCTGATTTTGTAAGTTTACCCCCTTACAAAGACTTGAACAGTCTATAATTTTTATGGAAGGTTTATTTTAACAGAGAGAGACAGAATATCAACAAAAAATCCAGAAAAAAAACATTAAATAAAAGTTATAAATTAATTTGTATTTAATTAAGGGAAATAAGTATTTGATCCCCTACCAACCAGCAAGAATTCTGACCCCCACAGACCGGTTATGTGCCCATGAGGCACACAAATTAGTCCTGTCCCTGTATAAAAGACTCAGAATCAGTTTCTTCCGTTCAAATCTCTCGACCACCATGGGCAAGACCAAAGAGCTATCAAAGGACGTCAGGGACAAGATTGTAGACCTGCACAAGGCTGGAATGGGCTACAAGACCATCAGCAAGAAGCTTGGTGAGAAAGAGACCACTGTTGGTGCGATCATTCGAAAATGGAAGAAATACAAGATCACAGTCAATCACCCTCACTCTGGAGCTCCATCTCACCTGGTGGGGTAAGAATGATTCTGAGAAAGGTGAGGTCAGTCCAGAATTACACGGGAGGAGCTTGTCAATGATCTCAAGGGAGCTGGGAGCACAGTCACCAAGAAAACCATTAGTAACACACTTCGCCGTAATGGATTGAGATCCTGCAGTGCCCGCAAAGTCCCTTTGCTCAAGAAGGCTCATGTACAGGCCCGTCTGAAGTTTGCCAATGAACACCTGAATGATTCAGAGAAAGCTTGGGAGAATGTGATATGGTCAGATGAGACCAAAATTGAGCTCTTTGGCATCAACTCCACTCGCCGTGTTTGGAGGCAAAAAAATGCCCGGTGGGGATGGTGTTCTTGGGGTCATATCCAGCATTTCTCTGCTCCCAGCTCCCTTGAGATAATTGACAAGCTCCTCCCGTGTAATTCTGGACTGACCTCACCTTTCTCAGAATCATTCTTACCCCACCAGGTGAGATCTTGCATGGAGCTCCAGAGTGAGGGTGATTGACTGTGATCTTGTATTTCTTCCATTTTCGAATTATCGTGCCAACAGTGGTCTCTTTCTCACCAAGCTTCTTGCTGATGGTCTTGTAGCCCATTCCAGCCTTGTGCAGGTCTACAATCTTGTCCCTGACGTCCTTTGATAGCTCTTTGGTCTTGCCCATGGTGGTCGAGAGATTTGAACGGAAGAAACTGATTCTGTGACAGGAGTCTTTTATACAGGGACAGGACTAATTTGTGTGCCTCATGGGCACATAACCGGTCTGTGGGGGTCAGAATTCTTGCTGGTTGGTAGGGGATCAAATACTTATTTCCCTTAATTAAATACAAATTAATTTATAACTTTTATTTAATGTTTTTTTTTCTGGATTTTTTGTTGATATTCTGTCACTCTCTGTTAAAATAAACCTTCCATAAAAATTATAGACTGTTCAAGTCTTTGTAAGGGGGTAAACTTACAAAATCAGCAGGGGATCAAATACTTATTTCCCCCACTGTACTGTATATATATGTATATATATATATATATATATATATATATATATATATATATATATATATATATATATATATATATATATATATAAATGTGTGTGTGGTTTGGTAATTCTTTTGACTTTATTTAACTGACAAAAGAATGTTTTCACTAATTAACTTGTATTTTTTCTATATAAACACATTTAGATTTGATACCTGCAACACACTTAAAAAAGCTGGGATAGATGCGTGTTTACCCCGTTCCATCACCTTTCCTATCAATGACACATGATTTGAGAACTGAAGATACAAATTCATTTAGCTCCAGTGCATCTTGACTGAGGGTCTGGTAGCAGTGCCCACAATGTTCACTACCTCAAGCAGTGTATATTGCCTAAAAATATTTAGGACAAAGCAAATACAATTCTAAATGATTTACAAAAAACGAGAGAGGGAAAAATGCTTTTTTATATTAAGATTGTAAAGCACAAATGTAAGTCAAATTTACAGCAAACCATTAAAGAAGATTGTCTGACATTACCGTAGTACTTTCCTAAGCTTTCCTTTTTTATGCTATTGATCAATGACTGATCAATGTACTTTGAGGAGGTGCTAACTACCCTTGTCCATTTACAAGTTTATACATGTCTCAGATTGGCTGGAATTACATTATTAAAATAGTTAAGAGTAGTGACTTTCACTCAGAGAGCACAGCCAACAGCAATCAGCTCCTGGTCGTGGGTGGCTTATGGCAATGTCGGGTATTTATGCACAATTTCTAGCAAATTGTGCTTAATGCTTTTCTGTTGCACCACAGCAACAAATTTCTACCTTATTTCTAGATTTTTGTCTCTAACAATCACAAAAAAAGACCTTATCCTGATAAAAACAGTTGAAAGTTTAATAGAATACCACATTTTGGTATTTCAAAAAATTATACCACAATGTTAACAAATGTCAAGATAGTAATAATTTTGTATATTACTAATTAAATTTCGTGTTTTGTTGCATTTTCATGCTTTACCACCACCTGTCAGGGTCACAGTGGCTCAATTTTTCCCTGAATCTCCACAACACACAATGAACACAATGAACCAACACACCCTGCACAGGTCGCCAATCCATCGCCAGTCATGATTGACAAAACCAATCATGTCTGTAGATGCCTGACCAGCTGACAGCACCACTTGGGATTCGAACCCTGGATCCCAGTGGCAGTGGGCTAGCATAATTTACAGCTGTGCAACCCAAGTCATAATAGTTAAAACATCCTTCACGCTTTAGGTGCACATTTAGGTGCACAATTGCTGTGTACTTGCTGAATTAACATCTTGGAAATAAAACTGTATTTATTAGGATTTTAACGTCATGTTTTACACAGTTTGGTTACATTCATGACAGGACAGGTAGTTACTGGTTATATAAGATTAATCAGTTCGAGTCTTTAATGTCAGACACAGTCATGGACAATTTAGTAGTACTAGTTCACCTCACTTGCATGTCTTTGGACTGTGGGAGGAAACCGGAGCTCCCAAAGAAAACCCACAAAGACACGGGGAGAGCATGCAAACTCCACACAGAAAGGACCTGGACCGGTCCACCTGGGAATCAAACCCAGGATCTTCTTGCTGTGAGGTGACAGTGCTACCCACCGAGCCATTGTGTCACCCTGGAAATAATAAAATGTGGTGCAAAAGTTATGGTAAGTATAATCATGTATGTTTTAGAAATTATGCACAAATGTACAAACTGTATAAGATACTTATACTTTAGTACCTTGCTTTTACTAAAAAAAAAGGCGTCAATTTGAATCAAGTACTACTTTAGTATTTATAACACAGCTCTTTTTCAAATGTGTTTTAATTTCCATTTAAGCACTTAACCACAACAGTAACACAACATTCACACAGATGAACTAAATTCTTGCCATAGACTATTTATTTATCACATTCTGCTGAAGTACAGTGACTATGAAGACTTGACCATTTAGGGAGGTTGGAAGTCTATGTTGGGAAATGTGAATCTGTTTCAACCGTACCTGAGCGGAGGTGAGTCACCATGTCAACCTTTGGCCTCCACACTCTCTCAAACACACGTACACACACACACACACAAAACATGTTTTGGCATGTTTACCCATTCCTTCCTAGTAAAATAATCACAGTGCATGAGTATGGTAGCCGAGGAGTAAACGAGTAGAGAAGCCAGTAAAGTGACTGTTTGGCCTTCTAACCACACACACACACTACACACACACACACACAAACCAGCCAAGTTTTAGGACCTGGTTCATGTTCAAGGTCACAATTGTCTTCCTTCCAGGAAGTTCCTTTCTACTTTTTCTGTGTTGTTTTTATGAGCTTATGTTTTCATCACATAGAACACAACCTCAACATTGCAAGGCAACTACATCACTCGACTGCAGCAGAGGTTTGGAATTAGACTCAGGGTTCAGACAGCCACTGCGCAGAACTGCCAGAATCTGTCACATTCTTCCACTGAATGGAACTTACGTAAATATTAATGGCATAATACGACTGGTGCCAGACCATATAAAAAATGTAATTCTTAGAAGGCTGAACATGTCTGAAACAAACACACAAACACACACACACACACACACACACACACACACACACACACACATATATACGTATATATATATTTTGTTTATGCATTTTCTCTCCTTTTTCTCCCTTTCTCCCAGCAGCCGTATGCATTTTGTCACCTACACTTTGACGAGTGCAATGCAGATCAGCACTGTGTACGGAGAGACACACCCTGACAGCACTCTTTTTCCGTCTCTGTGCAGGTGGCATCAATCAGCCAGCAGATGTCATAATTGCATTAGTTATGAGAGAGTCCCTATCCGGCTTTAATATCCCACCCCTATCTGAACAACAGGCCAATCGTTGTTTATGAGGCTGCTCAGCCCAGCCGGCAGGCAGAGCTGAGACTCTATACGATGTATTCGAGATCCCAGCTCTGGTGTTCCAGCTTGTGTTTTTAATGCTGCGCCACCTGAGCGGCAGTATTTGTTTAAATGAACCTGTATTAATGATGAACTCTGCACAAATGAGTCCATCCTGCATACATCAGTCAGTACTGCCTAAACAGTGTCTTGCTTTCATTCCTATTTCTTGTATTTACATTTTTGGCATTTAGCAGATGCTTTTGTCCAAAGCAACTTATATTATACAGTCTAATTCAATTCAAGGGCCTCGCTTAAGGGCCCAACAGTGGCAACCAGGCATTTGTGGGGTTTAAACCAGCAACCTTTTGCTTACTAGTCCAGTACCTTAACCACTAGGCTACAACTGCCCTGATATTCAATATTGAATGTGTGGATTTCCAGGTAATAGTAACTGATATTAAGTAATTAGTATGAGGCTGCATTTGAAGGATGGTGGATTACTGGCTAGATTATGTTGCAGGCAGTTTTTCAGTCTTCAGGACAGTATGTGTGCATTGGCTTTGTGAGTGACCTTGTTCTCAGGGGGCTTCTGATGAGTCTGAGATGAAGGGTAATGTGACTGAAACCCAATGCCTCAATGTGCTCAAAGTCCTTCGTAAGCCACTGCCTTTCATCCGACTGACCTCCGGCTGATTTACTTCTTCAAAAGGTCATCTTGGGGAAACGGTTAATGATGGGCTAATGACCAGACAAATGTATCGAGTAGACCTACTAGGGGAATAGAATGCTACTAGGCTTTTTTGCTTAATGGTGCGTCAGTACTAATCACTAACAAAGATATAAATTTCTGTAAATCAAAATTCTAAATATCATAAAATTGTATATACAGTATAGGGCACCATGGTAGTGTGGCAGGTAATATTGGTGCCATGTAACACCAAGGTAACCTGGGTTTAAACCCTTCCTCTGGTCACTGTCTGTTAGAAGTTATGTTTTCTTCAGTCTGCATGATGGATTACAGTCGAGTTCTATTATTTTATTTTTATATTTATTAATTATGTAATTTACTCTAATGTTTTCATCCTAGTCAGGGGTGTATTAGTTCTGGCTCCTCATGAAAACACTGGTTGAAAGGAAACCACAGCACATAGCGGAAACCAATGCGGAAATGAGCAAACATGAAAACTTACAGACGTTGACCCAAGGTGAGGATCACGTTGCTGTGTGGCACGCACCTTTAAATCCTGATAGTTATTTAAATGTACAGTAATTTTAGTTGACGTGTTTTATTGTAAACTTCAGGTGATGCCGTTTTTTTTTCCTTCAAGGGTTTTGTCTCTCCTTTTTTTTCTCTTAAACAGAAAACAGAAAAAATTGGCATTAAAACCAACTGGCATTAAACTACAGTAGACCCTTGACTTATGAACCGTTTACCATACGAACATTTTGGGTTACGAGCAATTGTTTTCAACTTAACGTACAAACAAATTTCAGATTACAAACCGAAATTCGCACGCAAACAAAACATGTGACGTCATGAACAAGTTGACTCAGACCATCTCTCTCTCTCACTGTATATACTGTACACAGTGAGCGAACATTCGAACAGCGGATGGTGTTTTTCCGGTGTTTTCTTTATACTTTGTAAAATTCAATATCAAAATGGCCCCAATTTCTTATGGTGTATGGTACAGGACACATGCTGTACTGAAATGTGATGTGTGTTTTTTTATGTACATACTGTACTACTGTGTATTGTTGTTCATTATTGTTTATCACAGGAATGTCTATTCAATAATTCAAGATTTAAGGGAACTTGTATTTATAACTAAAAAAAAAACATTTAAGACATTAGAAAAGTTAGGTACGGGGGAGGTTTGTGAGGTCTGGCACGGATTCATTCTATTTACATCATTATTTTTTTTTTAATGCATTTTCCCCCCATTTTCCTCCCGATTTAGCGCACTCAATTTTGTCTTCCGCTGCTGAGAGATACTAGATTGCATCCAAGGAGAACTCTTCTCGCTCCTGCATTCTGCACAGGCGTCTCTTCCGCCAATCAGGGTCCTTACACAGCGTATGAAGACCCACCCACCAACACATAGTCCGGACCCCACCCTGCAGATACAGTGGACAATTAGTATCTGCTGCAGGCACTGCCAATTATGCCCGCCAAATGGCGCCCAGCCGACCGGTGGCAACACCGAGTTTCAAACCGGGGAGTTCAGAAACTCGGTGCTGGTGTGCAAGTGGAATATCCTGCTGCACCACCTGGGCAGCCCACTATTTACATTATTTCTAATGGGAAAAATAGGTTTAGCTTGCGGATTTAATTGGTCCCGAAAGGTTGTTCTTAAGTCAAAATGTTCGTAAGTCAAGGGTCTACTGTACTTTTGTTCCATTTGTTTATTGATAATGGAATATTGTAGTCAGCAGATGAGGCTTTTTCATTTGATATGAAACACATTTGACACCTTGTAATTGTACATTGAAAGCATGTAGTCCTTGACAGAATTTAGGGTGACAAAAGTAAATTGGATGTCAGCAGTGAACCCTTTCTTTAAACGGCCACTGGCTGTCTTTACACTGCTTCCCATAAAACAAATGGCCCGATGTTATATTGGTTATGTATACACTGCATGAAAATTTGGTCAACATACATATGAACTAACAAACTGAGTGTACACTGACTAGCCGGGTTCCTGCCTTGCTTTGTTTGTACAGACTGTGTGTTTAGGCCTTCGCTTGCACTCAAGCCACAGACACATTCATGGCTTTTTTGTTCAGACATGTGCTTCCTCTGTGCTCCACTAAAACATGTGCCTAACCAAGTGAAGAACATTCCTCTTTTTTTTCAAGTGTTTGATTTTAAGTTTTGGTCACAAACACAGAAGCCCACATAATACAAAAACAGTGTATCCGTTATTTTTTACACCCTTAATGACATGTTAGTTCAGAGGACTGCTAATGTCCCTGAATCCTGACCACTTCCCTTGGCCAGTTATTCCAGGAAAGGAAAGCTGTTTGGAAATCTGTGGTGGAAAGTGAGCAATCAAAGTGCAAGCAGATTTGAAGAAGCACTGGAAAGAGATGGCACTTCGTAAGGCGCTCTGCCAACAGAAAATGATAAGAAAAGTGTATAAGATTACAGTAAAAAAGTGGAAAAAAGACACGTTGGTAAAATAGCATTGGTTATATTTTATTTTTGTCAGATTCGTCAGACGCTAATGATTGTTCCATATTATTTTGGGCTGTGACTCCAGGTCACAGGCATCCCCGATTACTAAAAAGGCAACTTTACACATGTCCTTCCTTTTCAGCTAAAAAAATCATAAACAAAGTTTGCCTGTCCTCTCTCGTGGTTTAGAAAATATTTAGTTCTTTGGCAATGCCACACAACCTCAGCATGAGCTATGACAAATTTTATGAGTTTGTTGCTTGGTGTTAACTCATTTCACACTGTAATATTAAATTCTGATGTTTGTAGTTTATGTATATGTTTCTTTTTTAATGATCTGTTGAATTCATTTCCCATGTTTGGGCCATAAAAAGAAACCTGGATAAAATATAATAAAACATAAAAAAAAAACTTTTATTGTGCTTATTACTTTCGCGAGCAACCAGCATTTAAAGTGTAAATAAAGTGCTATTGTTGACTTTCCTCATGCCATGAAATTGCATTTTTTATTGGAAAGGAAGGACCTACTGCCAAGTAAAAACATTTAACTGTAATATAACATGAAGTCCAGAAAACAAGAATAAATAAGTGATTTTAAATGAGCTTGAACTTGTTTATTACAGCACTGGACTTACCAGCACCAACTGCTGTGCTGCCAATGTGCCAAAAAACAGCAAGGCATATCACTTTGGTTACAAACCATAATCAGAAAATATAAAATTTAAATACTTTAATACATTCAACTATTTATTTTTAATAAGTATTTCACAATGTGTGCAGGTCAGAATTACCACATCCTTTTGGCCGTGTAGTATTATACTAGTAGCGTAGTCATACCATTCTTAAAATTGTAATGTATCTTTCTTATTTCTAGTCCGCTTCTGTGACTAAGTAATTAAGCTCAAATGTAGAAAAATCTTGAAACATATAAATAGGGCCCTACCAAATAAAAAAAGTGCTTAATTTCACAGAAAATTTCAAAAATCACAGATTTCACAGATTTTTAAAGAAAAGTGCCACATTTCACTGGTCACTAAATAAGACTAAATAAGTAAATGGAAGCTACAATACACAGCACAGCCTACCTTAATGGTTGAATATAAACTAGAACATTCAGCGATGGTCTCAAATACGAAAATTATCAACTGTGTTTTGACACGACCCACTGCATCCACAGAATTGTTTGGGAGTTTTTCAAACTCAGTTACCCGAGGAGTGTTTTTAGCTGCTTTAAATTTCAACATCTTAGACATTTTGACTAACCGATTGCTAACTAAATTGCGATATGATTGCTAATGCAACATACTTTTCTGTGGTGTAGTGTGCTGACAATGTTTGATGTGTGTGTTTATGTATTAAGTGCATTTTGTCCCTTTGGGGATTCCATAATCAATGAAAAAGTGTGCTTCTCTACACATGTGATCATCTCTCTGTAAACTGTACCTCCATGCTGCCAAAAAACAGAAAGAAATATCACTTTGATTCCAAACCATAATCAGAAAATATACAATTTAAATACAAGTATTTGACAATGTGTGCAGAATTAAATTATTAGTGTAGTGTAATTGAGTGCTGCGCCTCAAAAGAAAAAAAAACAGTAAAGTATTATGCTTCCAGTGGTTTGTCTATGTACAGTTTACGTATGTCTTTATAAACTCAGCTCGAAAGGTGTTTGGTTACACTAGGACTGCCTCATAGTGACAATTAACCAGTAAATGTAAGGCACTTGAATGCTACACAAATGAAAAACGTTAAATCACTAAACACAAACCTTACACAGTCCGTGACGTGATTTTCACGGCTGTAAATTAGGTAGGGCCTTTCTTATAAACCATGCCATAAATCATCTGCATGTTTACCTGGATCCATGATCCTTTAAAAATATCTTTCCCTAAAGATTTTCTTCACATCTACAGGATCTCTCAACACTCACAAATAAAAGATATGGATCAAAAACCCGGGAAACCTGAAGCAGCTGTGTGTAAGACGTCACCAAACAGAACTATGATCTATTGCTTTAGATCATGATGTTTAGCAAATGGGATTTGGAATATTTGATGGCCCGGTATGACAACATGACATCATTTTGACGGTTACATTCAGCAAGGGTATATCCAGGTGTTTTACGCTTGCAGCATAAATAAACACAGCAGGGAAGGCAAATAAAGCAATATGTCCTGGGTCAAAGAAAAATAATTAAATAAGTTTAGTCATTTTATACAATCATTTATTTATACACAAAACATACATGCAAAACTTTCATTTTTCAATGATGATGTAAGTAAAATTATGTCTGTTTTTACTACATAACTCAATTACACTTTGGCTTTAATTCAAGAGCATATAATTTGTATTGTACTGTATTGTATTGAAAATGAGATTGTTTTCTTAATAAGAGCAAGTCATTCAGGTTCTGATGAAGGAATGCACCCCCAAACCACTGCCATGTCTGTCCACTCTATTATGTCTAGGTAGATTCAAATATGTTGAATTTGTTAATTTAAAGACAATGGCTCTCAGTGTGGTTTAGTGGAGTCCTAGATTTGTGGGTATGTCAACACCTTTAACTGCTTTTTTCTGATCATTTCTGATATTGTTTTACGATGACTGCTTGACTTTGTAAAGTTCAAAATAAGTGGGATGAGTAAATTGTAAAAAAAATGGTTGAGTTTAATTGGCTAAACTGGCTTCACAATTATTTGTTGTTAACTGCTTGTGAAATTTAATTAGAATGCCTTTATTTGTCATATATATATACATACACCTGTGCAGTACAATTAAATTCTTTCTTCGCATATCCCAGCTTGTTTGGAAGCTGAGGTCAGAGCCCAGGGTCAGCCATTGTACGATGCCCCTGAAGCAGAGAGGGTTAAGGGCCTTGCTTAAGGGCCCAACAGTGGCTGCATGGCAGAGCTGCGATTCAAACTCTCAACCTTTCAGTTGATAGCTCAAAGCCCTACCCACTAGGCTACCACTGTTCCTTAGGTTTCAGAACTTCATAGTCTTCAACTTTTTTTCATATCTCAGGCATACAGACTTTGGGTGTACCAGCTATTATGATTAATAATGAGCTATTAAAACAATGTTTTCCCTCAAATAAAATAAAGAGGAGAGGAAATTAAGGCTTCGATTGCTGCTTTTAAAAGAAGGGGTTTTAAATTTTTGTCTGTAAATGTTGGACATCATTGAATATAAAATTCTAACTATAAAGTAAGAAAAATCTAGCTAAAATGTATGTGATTATTGACATGTTTTAGAGCAAATTTAAGCACTGCAGATGTCTTTAATCAGGTTATGCCAAGTTCACACTACATGACTTTCAGAGCTGTCAGATCACTGTACAGTTCACACTACACAACTGGATCTCCTGCAATCGGGAGTCTTTAAAGTCGTTGTGGATTTCACTACATGACTGGCGATAGGGGTCACACACTACACAATCTATCACCAGGAGGAATCTTAGATGAGTCTGTCTGGTCTCCCAAACTACGTTTTGTCATGAAACACACTCGAGAAGTGACGAGAAGTGAATATATATTCACATATATATGTGAATATATATCACATATTCTTCCATACAGAAAAAAAACACTTATACAACAAAAGTAGAGAAATAGAGGTACAAGCTTTGCACTGTGACTACTGTGCAGTATCTGGCATTTAAAAAGTATTTTTGGAAAAATGGTGTTTGTCTTTAGGCTTTCACTGGGGGACTTAAAAATTCAGCTGCTGAATGCTTGGGTTTGTGGTAAAAGTGTCGACCTGCTATTCATAGAAACCCACAATTTATCACCCACTGATCGCAAGGGGTAGGGGAGTATGTGTATTTGTGTGTTTAAGTAAAATACAGGGGCGGGTGATGGGACATAAACTCTGCTGGAAAGCTTTAACCAGATGGATCGTTTTATACTAAGGGAATGTAAAGTTTCTATCTGGATGATAAATCAGTGTTCAGTCAAGAATTGCATACATTTATATTCTTCACTAGGGCGGCACGGTGGCTAAGTGGGTAGCACTGTCGCCTCACAGCAAGAAGGTCCTGGGTTCGATCCCCAGGTGGGGCGGCCCGGGTCCTTTCTGTGTGGAGTTTGCATGTTCTCCCTGTGTCTGTGTGGGTTTCCTCCGGGTGCTCCGGTTTCCTCCCACAGTCCAAAAACATGCAAGTGAGGTGAATTGGTGATACAAAATTGTCCACGACTGTGTCTGATATAACCTCGTGAAGTGATGAATCTTGTGTAACAAGTAACTACCATTCCTGTCATGAATGTAGCCAACGTTAAACGTTAAAATCCCAATAAATAAATAAATAAATATTCTTTACTACAAATGTTTACCTGCTGTCAACTGTAAAGATACACACACACATTAATACTTCATAAATGGAGGCAAAGATAATTACAATACAACAGACACAGACATGGACACATAACTGTTATTAATAGGCTCATAATTGTACATTGCTTCAAAAGGTTTTTTATAACATACAACAACAAAAAACAAATTCAGTTTACATCTAGGGCGGCACAGTGGCTCGGTGGGTAGCACTGTCGCCTCACAGCAAGAAGGCCCTGGGTTTGATCCCAGGCGGGATGGTCCGGGTCCTTTCTGTGCAGTGTTTGCATGTTCACCTTGTGTCCGAGTGGGTTTACTCCGGGAGCTCTGATTTTCTCCCACAGTCCAAAAACATGCAGTCAGGTTAATTGGAGACACTCAATTGCCCTATAGGTGAATGGGTGTATGCATGTATGTGTGTGTGTGTGTGTGTGTGTGTGTGTGTGTATGTGTGTCTGCCTTACAATGGACTGGCGCCCCGTCCAGGGTGTTACTGTGTGCCTTGCGCCCATTGAAAAGCTGGGATAGGCTCCAGCCCCCCGCAACCATAATTGGATAAGCGGTTAAGAAAGAAAGTGAGTGAGTTTACATCCACGTATTTCAGTTAGAGCAACACTCAGTGTGTGTCCAGTGTTATACCAATTTTAATTAATGTATTTTTATTCCAAAATGATTGCAAAACTCAATTCTGGAAAATATTATAAAACTGTTTGGTTATGATTTAAAAGTAATGTCTGTGTTAAGCTGTTGCTCACATTTAATTTTACATCACCTCTATGTAGGTGGGAAGCTGTAGCCTAGTGGTTAAGGAACTGAATTAGAAGGTTGCCGGTTGAAGCCCCACCACTGCCAGGTTGCGACTGTTGGGCACTTGAGCAAATTGCTTAGACTGTATACAGTCACAACAAAGATTGTAAGATGATTTGGATAAATGCACCTGCTAAATGCTGAAAATGTAAATATGTACTACAGTGTACTACATACAATTGTTATGTCACAGCAATATTGAGATTTAAAATATTTTGGTAATTTTTTTAATGACAACAATTGTAAAGTAAATGATAATATAATAATATAATAATATATATATATATATAATAAGTATAATAATTTTATAATGCCAATCAACTTTGTGGCATGACGTTACCAGGTGAACCCCAGCAAGCTGTATTTTTTGCTTTGAATACTCATCCTCTTCTTCCTCGCATTGTGTCTATTCAGCGCCTGACCAAAAACCTGGTGTTTTGGTTTGGACCGAGGTGGGATAGTGTATTAAACTGCTGCACCACCCAAGATGAAGATGACTACT
Organism: Trichomycterus rosablanca; assembly: GCF_030014385.1. Taxonomy (NCBI): domain Eukaryota; kingdom Metazoa; phylum Chordata; class Actinopteri; order Siluriformes; family Trichomycteridae; genus Trichomycterus; species Trichomycterus rosablanca. Next base: position 32,208,483 of record NC_085991.1, on the reverse strand, counting down.
CAGTGCCCATACATTACAGTTGAGAGAGGTTGAGAGTTTAAATCCCAGCTCTGCTGTGCAGCCACTGTTGGGTCCTTGAGCAAGGCCCTAAACTCTCTTGGCTTCAGGGTGCTTTAAAATGGCTGAGCCAACAGTCTGACCCCACCTCCCAAACAAGCTGGGATATACGAAGAAAGAATTCCGTAGTACTGTACACCTGTATATGTATATATGACAAATAAAGGCATTCTATTATATTCAAATAGGGCTAATTTGATTACAAGGCATAAGGAACAGCGCTTATGCCATGAATGGAATAAATCGCATGCTAATATTTTGCTCATGCTAAACATATGCTAACAGAAAGCATTCCCAAATACTAAACTGTTAAAAAAAGAGCTAGCATGAATGAAGTACTAAAACATGGCTGACATTAGGCGCTTTAGTAAGTCAAGGAAAAAGTCTGTGTTTTAAAATCAGCAGCTTAAAGTGACTAAAGTTTATTGCTGCTCATCTGGAGAACGAAAAAGCAGATGCAGGGCCTTCTTTGTTCTGCATGTTTTTGGAAGGTGGGACGAAACTGCAGTACTTAGAGAAAAACTCATGTGGACAAAGAGAGAACATTCCAAATCCCTGAGCAGCAGTGACTGGAAGCAGGAACTGAACTCAGAACTTGAACATATTGCTGTTTGGCAGCTACTAGACTGTGGCTCTGTGCTGCCCCTACTGTGATCAGATAGAGACAGATATTTCAAGTCTGTTTGTCATGAAATGAGTTCAGAAAGATGCTGTCCAAGATTAATTCCTCTCCGCCTGACTTGTCTACTTTTTTATTACTGAAATAGAGTAGCTCCAATTGGCCTGACTGCATGTCTTTGGGCTTGTGGGAGAAAACCGGAGCACATCAAGGAAACTCACGCAAACAGATGCAAACTTCACACAGAAAGGGCTCTGGCCGTCTTGCCGGGGAATTGAACCCAGGCCATTCTTGCTGTGAGGTTACAGCGCTACCCACTGCGCCACTGTGCCGCCCACAGAGACAATCTAAAAGATAAAAAAGCTATAAAAACAGTGTTGGCAGTCGTGAATAAAATAGATCAGCAAATTGTCTTCCATTATTGGATATTTAGAACACTGCACAGCCCTGTCAATCAAACACACACACACACACACACACACACACACACAGAGTTTCAGAGTTGAGTGAGAGGTCACTATGTATCTCTGTAATCAATGCTAACAATAAATTCTCAAGTAATCAATGCAAAACCACAGAACTCTCCATCTGTGCAAGTCACACAATACGCTTCTGCAGGGTGACTTTTCCCCAGAAAATAACATAAATAATAAACATGCCCAAGATGGGCTACACGTTATATAATTATGTATGGATTATTAGCCAATTAGAGCCCAAAGGCCTGAGTGGCACTCGCTTAAACACTTTCCAGATGCAGAGGGAATACAGCTGTAGTCAGCATGTCTGATCACTATGGCCCTTAATTGAAGCTAGAGATCCTAAAGTTCCAACTATTTTGAAGTATCAAACCAATCCCATTGTGGTTTGACTGGACTTTTGAGAAATTCTTAGAAAATAAATGTCAAAAATTCTGAAATATGTAAGATTTATGGCTAAAGAATACTTGGGAATAAGTCAAAGAAATGTGAAGACCGGCAGAGGAACAAAAGAATCAGAAATAAAAGGGTCAGAAAATCATTTGAAGACAAACAATAAATAATAATTTTAGAACTAATTTGTACAGTAATGCTAATCGAGACATACAAAGATACATGAATATTATTAGTATCAGTAGTTACCATTTAAAAGTTTTACATTTTTATCACAAAACATCAACAAAAAAGTCTTTACTGAGGCAATTTATTCTTGTACATTAGATTTTATTAATGTTTTTGGTATTTGAAATATTTTTTGCCTTGCCAAAAAAGACATAAGAAAATTGTGCTTGTGTTCTTATGATTCATTCTTTTTGTTTTAGGCATAATGTTACCTTTGAGAGATGCCAAATTAGTTGTATAACTCCATGTAAGTAATACTGATTTGGAAACCATGCTCTAAGATAACATGTTCTCCAAAACAGATGTATGATTTGCCAATTTATTTTTCTTTTACAAGCAAGAACTAAAAATTACAGTGAAGATAATACCATTTGTTATCCCCCGGAAACCCCTGGGACTGCTGGGAATGTTACCCTGCTGAGTGAACTCTGTGGTTAGAAATTCAGTCAGGAATAGAGTAAATTCTTGAAATAATTTGAGTATGCTATTCTTTTTCCCCCTCATATTTCATTGCTCTCAATTGACCATGTCAATGTTACAACTAATTAATTCTATCTGATCAACAGATTTAACTAACCTTCAAGGGCTGGCAGCATTTTAAAGTTTCCATTTTTCATTTGTGCACATTGGCTTAAATATAAATATACAAGTATACATTAAAGGACTATTTACAATATCAGCTTTATACAACTATATCATATACAACTGTATAAACAATACATATACTGACCCGATCTATGCTTTATATATATAGATATATATATGTGTAGATTTACTGTCTTCTGAAAATAACTCAACACACAGCCATTAATGTCTAAATAGCTGGCAACATAAGTGAGTACACCCCACAGTGAACATGTCCAATTGTGCCTAAATGTGTCGTTGTCCCTCCCTGGTGTCATGTGTCAAGGTCCCAGGTGTAAATGGGGAGCAGGGCTGTTAAATTTGGTGTTTTTGGTACAATTCTCTCATACTGGCCACTGGATAGTCAACATGGCACCTCATGGCAAAGAACTCTCTGAGGATGTGAGAAATAGAATTGTTGCTCTCCACAAAGATGGCCTGGGCTATAAGAAGATTGCTAACACCCTGAAACTGAGCTACAGCATGGTGGCCAAGGTCATACAGCGGTTTTCCAGGACAGGTTCCACTCGGAACAGGCTTCGCCAGGGTCGACCAAAGAAGTTGAGTCCACGTGTTCGGCGTCATATCCAGAGGTTGGCTTTAAAAAATAGACACATAAGTGCTGCCAGCATTGCTGCAGAGGTTGAAGACGTGGGAGGTCAGCCTGTCAGTGCTCAGACCATACGCCGCACACTGCATCAACTCGGTCTGCATGGTCGTCATCCCAGAAGGAAGCTGACGCACAAGAAAGCCCGCAAACAGTTTGCTGAAGACAAGCAGTCCAAGAACATGGATTACTGGAATGCCCTTTGGTCTGACGAGACCAAGATAAACTTGTTTGGCTCAGATGGTGTCCAGCATGTGTGGCGGCGCCCTGGTGAGAAGTACCAAGACAACTGTATCTTGCCTACAGTCAAGCATGTTGGTGGTAGCATCATGGTCTTGGGCTGCATGAGTGTTGCCGGCACTGGGGAGCTGCAGTTCATTGAGGGAAACATGAATTCCAACATGTACTGTGACATTCTGAAACAGAGCATGATCCCCTCCCTTCGAAAACTGGATAACGAATCCAAACACATCCTCCAAGATGACAACTGCCTTGCTGAGGAAGCTGAAGGTAAAGGTGATGGACTAAACCCAATTGAGCACCTGTGGCACATCCTCAAGTGGAAGGTGGAGGAGTTCAAGATGTCTAACATCCACCAGCTCCGTGATGTCATCATGGAGGAGTGGAAGAGGATTCCTGTAGCAACCTGTGCAGCTCTGGTGAATTCCATGCCCAGGAGGGTTAAGGCAGTGCTGGATAATAATGGTGGTCACACAAAATATTGACACTTTGGGCACAATTTGGACATGTTCACTGTGGGGTGTACTCACTTATGTTGCCAGCTATTTAGACATTAATGACTGTGTGTTGAGTTATTTTCAGAAGACAGTAAATCTACACTGCTATACAAGTTGTACACTGACTACTCTAAGTTATATCCAAGTTTTATTTCTATAGTGTTGTCCCATGAAAAGATATAATAAAATATTTGCAGAAATGTGAGGGGTGTACTCACTTTTGTGATACACTGTATATATATATATATATATATATTAGGGCTGTCAAACGATTAAAATTTTTAATCGCGATTAATCTCAGAATTTCATATAGTTAATCGCGATTAATCGCATTAAAAAAAATCTGTGTAAATGTTATAGAAAACAAGGATTTTTAAGTGAAATGTTACAATTAAAATGGTGAACACATTTTATGCTAAATGTACTTATGTTAAAAACTGCTGGGACAAGAGAAAACTGTAAGGGAGTTTTATTCACTCACATACTAGGCAGTAAATGTCAGATTGTAGGTTAGAATTTCTCCATCAGCAAACATTGTAGATCAGCGGTGCTTTAGGTGGGATAAGGCGTAGTTATTGTATCAGACTTTTCTGTGGTTGTATCGTGACGATGGTTTGATGGACGTTTCTACACGAAGTGAGTGTGTTTTGACCCTTTGGGGCTTCCATAGTTCATGAACTAACGTGCTCGACTCAGCTTTCCGGTATTCGGTACAGAAGAAGAAGTTAATTAAGTGTAATAAAGTGTTCTGCTCCCGACAACTTGTGAATATAGCGTGTATTTATTTCTTTATTATGCAAGTGCATCACTACCACGATCGGTTACATTATGATAACAAACCGCAAATGAAAAACGGTGGCAAGTCCGACATTAAAACGTTTGTTCTACCAGTCAAGTGTCAACATGAACTAGAAATTGCGTTAATGGCACTAATTTTTTTAATCGCGTTAAATTGAGGTCGCGTTAATGCGTTATTATCGCGTTAACTTCGACAGCCCTAATATATATATATATATATATATATATATATATATATACAGTGAGGAAAATAAGTATTTGATCCCCTGCTGATTTTGTAAGTTTACCCCCTTACAAAGACTTGAACAGTCTATAATTTTTATGGAAGGTTTATTTTAACAGAGAGAGACAGAATATCAACAAAAAATCCAGAAAAAAAACATTAAATAAAAGTTATAAATTAATTTGTATTTAATTAAGGGAAATAAGTATTTGATCCCCTACCAACCAGCAAGAATTCTGACCCCCACAGACTGGTTATGTGCCCATGAGGCACACAAATTAGTCCTGTCCCTGTATAAAAGACTCAGAATCAGTTTCTTCCGTTCAAATCTCTCGACCACCATGGGCAAGACCAAAGAGCTATCAAAGGACGTCAGGGACAAGATTGTAGACCTGCACAAGGCTGGAATGGGCTACAAGACCATCAGCAAGAAGCTTGGTGAGAAAGAGACCACTGTTGGCACGATAATTCGAAAATGGAAGAAATACAAGATCACAATCAATCGCCCTCGCTCTGGAGCTCCATGCAAGATCTCACCTGGTGGGGTAAGAATGATTCTGAGAAAGGTGAGGTCAGCCCAGAATTACACGGGAGAAGCTTGTCAATGATCTCAAGGGAGCTGGGAGCAGAGAAATGCTGGATATGACCCCAAGAACACCATCCCCACTGGGCATTTCTCTGCCTCCAAACACGGCGAGTGGAGTTGATGCCAAAGAGCTCAATTTTGGTCTCATCTGACCATATCACATTCTCCCAAGCTTTCTCTGAATCATTCAGGTGTTCATTGGCAAACTTCAGACGGGCCTGTACATGATCCTTCTTGAGCAAAGGGACTTTGCGGGCACTGCAGGATCTCAATCCATTACGGCGAAGTGTGTTACTAATGGTTTTCTTGGTGACTGTGCTCCCAGCTCCCTTGAGATCATTGACAAGCTCCTCCCGTGTAATTCTGGGCTGACCTCACCTTTCTCAGAATCATTCTTACCCCACCAGGTGAGATCTTGTATGGAGCTCCAGAGCGAGAGTGATTGACTGTGATCTTGTATTTCTTCCATTTTCTAATTATCGCACCAACAGTGGTCTCTTTCTCACCAAGCTTCTTGCTGATGGTCTTGTAGCCCATTCCAGCCTTGTGCAGGTCTACAATCTTGTCCCTGACGTCCTTTGATAGCTCTTTGGTCTTGCCCATGGTGGTCGAGAGATTTGAATGGAAGAAACTGATTCTGTTACAGGTGTCTTTTATACAGAGACAGGACTAATTTGTGCACATAACCGGTCTGTGGGGGTCAGAATTCTTGCTGGTTGGTAGGGGATCAAATACTTATTTTCCCCACTGTATATATATATATATATACAGTGTATCACAAAAGTGAGTACACCCCTCACATTTCTGCAAATATTTTATTATATCTTTTCATGGGACAACACTATAGAAATAAAACTTGGATATAAGTTAGAGTAGTCAGTGTACAACTTGTATAGCAGTGTAGATTTACTGTCTTCTGAAAATAACTCAACACGCAGCCATTAATGTCTAAATGGCTGGCAACATAAGTGAGTACACCCCACAGTGAACATGTCCAAATTGTGCCCAAAGTGTCAATATTTTGTGTGACCACCATTATTATCCAGCACTGCCTTAACCCTCCTGGGCATGGAATTCACCAGAGCTGCACAGGTTGCTACTGGAATCCTCTTCCACTCCTCCATGATGACATCACGGAGCTGGTGGATGTTAGACACCTTGAACTCCTCCACCTTCCACTTGAGGATGCCCCACAGGTGCTCAATTGGGTTTAGTCCATCACCTTTACCTTCAGCTTCCTCAGCAAGGCAGTTGTCATCTTGGAGGTTGTGTTTGGGGTCGTTATCCTGTTGGAAAACTGCCATGAGGCCCAGTTTTCGAAGGGAGGGGATCATGCTCTGTTTCAGAATGTCACAGTACATGTTGGAATTCATGTTTCCCTCAATGAACTGCGGCTCCCCAGTGCCAGCAACACTCATGCAGCCCAAGACCATGATGCTACCACCACCATGCTTGACTGTAGGCAAGATACAGTAGTCTTGGTACTTCTCACCAGGGCGCCGCCACACATGCTGGACACCATCTGAACCAAAAAAGTTTATCTTGGTCTCGTCAGACCACAGGGCATTCCAGTAATCCATGTTCTTGGACTGCTTGTCTTCAGCAAACTGTTTGCGGGCTTTCTTGTGCGTCAGCTTCCTTCTGGGATGACGACCATGCAGACCGAGTTGATGCAGTGTGTGGTGTATGGTCTGAGCACTGACAGGCTGACCTCCCACGTCTTCAACCTCTGCAGCAATGCTGGCAGCTCTCATGTGTCTATTTTTTAAAGCCAACCTCTGGATATGACGCCGAACACGTGGACTCAACTTCTTTGGTCGACCCTGGTGAAGCCTGTTCCGAGTGGAACCTGTCCTGGAAAACCGCTGTATGACCTTGGCCACCATGCTGTAGCTCAGTTTCAGGGTGTTAGCAATCTTCTTATAGCCCAGGCCATCTTTGTGGAGAGCAACAATTCTATTTCTCACATCCTCAGAGAGTTCTTTGCCATGAGGTGCCATGTTGAATATCCAGTGGCCAGTATGAGAGAATTGTACCCAAAACACCAAATTTAACAGCCCTGCTCCCCATTTACACCTGGGACCTTGACACATGACACCAGGGAGGGACAACGACACATTTGGGCACATTTTGGACATGTTCACTGTGGGGTGTACTCACTTATGTTGCTGCTATTTAGACATTAATAGCTGTGTGTTGAGTTATTTTCAGAAGACAGTAAATCTACACTGCTATACAAGCTGTACACTGACTACTCTAAGTTATATCCAAGTTTCATGTCTATAGTGTTGTCCCATGAAAAGATATAATAAAATATTTGCAGAAATGTGAGTGGTGTACTCACTTTTGTGATACACTGTATATATATATACTGATTAGCCATAACTGATCAGTCCATCTATTTCTCTACATACTTTTTAGCCTGCTTTCACCCTGTTCTTCAATGGCTCTCCCAGGACCACCACAGAGCATGTATTATTTGGGTGGTGGATCATTCTCAGCACTGCAGTGACTCTGACATGGTGGTGGTGTGTTAGTGTGTGTTGTGCTGGTATGAGTGGATAAGACACAGCAATGCTGCTGGAGTTTTTAACTACCGTGTCCACTCACTGTTCACTCTATTAGACACTCCTACCAAGTTGGTTCACCTAGTGGATGTAAAGTCAGGGACGATCACTCAGCTATTGCTGCTGTTTGAGTTGGTCATCTTCTAGACCTTCATCAGTGGTCACAGGATGCTGCCCACAGAGCGCTGTTGGCTGGATATTTTAGGTTAGTGGACTATTCTCAGTCTAGCAGTGACAGTGAGGTGTTTAAAAACTCCAGCAGCGCTTCTGTGTCTGATCCACTCATACCAGCACAACACACACTAACACACCATGTCAGTGTCACTGCAGTGCTGAGAATGATCCACCACCCAAATAACACCTACTCTGTACTGATCCTGGGAGAGTCCTGACCATTGAAGAACAGCATTAAATGGGGCTAACAAAGCATGCAGAGAAACAGATGGACTACAGTCAGTAATTGTAGAACTACAAAGTGCTTCTATATGGTAAGTGGAGCTGATAAAATGAACAGTGAGTGTTGAAACAAGGAGGTGGTTTTAATGTTATGGCTGATCAGTGTATATGTATATATGTTTAATTAAAATAGAGACTTCTAGAGTTTTGTAGATTTATGCAGGTCTTTTGCTGCAATCATTGGGGTCTTCTACCTTCTTAAACATTTTACTTTTGTATGCTTTTGATGTGATGAGCTTGTGGATTTATTGTGGAATAAAGAACATAAAGGTCTATAGAAATGCTCTAACGTAGTTTTTTCTTTTAAAGTTCTTTGAAATTTGTTCAAATTAGGGACATGGCTTTTTTTACTTTTTCCAAACATTACTGTTAAATTATTAATTAATGTAATTAATAACAACAGTAACAATAGTACAATTTGTTAAGTTTATAAAAAGCCTGTAAAATATAAAACCAGTTGGTTGCATAACAGTGAATTAGTAAAAAGTCTTGGATCAGCTAGTTGGCCACAGTAATAGGTGTTTGGACAGAACATAAAGCATAGATCTGGTCAGTGTCTGTTTGCAGACCGTGTAGACACAATATTATGGGCCCTGGGGTCACTAAGATTACTTTTACAAATTTCAGTAATGACTGGCTTTCCAAAAACATTAGGGCAAAAGGACAGAGACAGAAGAACATACAAGAATATACATAAACAACAACAAACAACAACAGCAGTTGAGACTGGGACATGTTTACCTCTGTATTTGTAACATTTTACCATTTAACATTCTGTAATCTGATTGGAACTAACAACACCAAATGTTTTAAAATTTAAATTTTATCCCATTATAGCTTGAAGTAACACTTCGGCTGCTCAGTAGTCCAGGTTCTCTGTTGTCATATAGGATCACATGTTAAAAGTACCAAAAATGTCCTTCCAAGCATATATTGTCCCAGTTATTTTGGAATGTGTTGCAAGAATCACATTAGAAATGAAATAACGTTAAATATCATTGTGCTGTTAACAAGAGTTTACAGAACACTGCTTTTTGTTTTGATTTGCATTATACCTCTTTTTTAGTCTGTTGGGGTTGAATATTTTCACATCTGCCATGTTTTGGAATTGGGTTTGTAATATATTAAATATTGATTTTTACTCTGCACTCCTCATCCACTTTCTCATCTTTTAGATTTTTTTTCTCTCAACAATTCCAAAGCATTGCATTGCAAGTACTTCTAAAGAGATTATACAGACAGACAAGACAGGGATGCAAAATGAGGACAGTAATATGTTGAGTGTAATTTTTGTTGATATTTTTAAGATTGGTCAGTTTTACAGCATCTCACTTTTCTGTGATCTGTTTGCAATAGTAAAAATAAAAGGACACAAGAAGAGAACATACTTATCCTGAGATGAACGTCTACTTAATACTGAACACATGGCCAGAAGCACTTCTGGTCTGCAGAAGACATTGGCTTGGAAATCTTCCAGCTCAATTTCCTTTGTTGGCTCCTGAATCAGATACTCATAAAATAATAATGAAACAGTACTTATTCAGCCATAAATACGTCTAGTGCTTGCACTGCCTCAGTGACAATACTGATAAAACTGCTCCATCATGATTATCCTCATTCAGATACTTCTATTCCGTACAGATTTTTAAAATCAAAATGACTTATTTATATTGTGCCAAACTGACCTTTATTCCTAGAGCAGGAGACGAAAACAACAAACGAAGGACTAATACATTCAAGACAAATTCTAATTCCCAGAAAAGAACCGCCTGCCATAAATTAACATTTTAATTTAGAAAGCAATTTTGACGTGGCTTACTTTCCTTTTTCCTATCCCAATTTTAAAAGTGGACTTTGCAGCAATGATCATCAATCACTGCTTAAAAGGCAATGAAAGCACTTCTTTTCACATAGAATAAAGTGTATAATTGCAATTCCAATAATTTTGCACAATTACAGGAAAAATATATTTATTGCTTTACATAACCTATTCCAAAAAAAATCCACAACCACAGTTAAGAAAAAAACATGTCAATATTGCACATCAAAAGGGTTCTTGAGACTTGGGTTTTACTCACTTACTCCCTTTCTTAACCGCTTATCCAATCAGGGTCATTGGGCTTGCTGGAGTACACAGTAACACCCGCAGAGCAGACACACATACACACACACAGACTCATACACACACCCATTCACATATAGGGCAATTCAGTGTCTCTAATTAACCTAACTGCATGTTTTTGGACTGTGGGAGGAAACTGGAGCTCCCAGAGGAAACCCACACAGACACAGAGAGAACATGCAAACTCCACACAGAAAGGACCTGGACCGCCCCACCTGGGGATCGAACCCAGGACCTTCTTGTTGTGAGGCGACAGTGCTACCCACTTAGCCACCGTGCTGCCCGACTTGGGTTTTAATCTGCATTTATATTATTGTCTGTGAAGAGTTTGGTATGTTTTCCCCATTTTATTGGGACACCTTAAAAGTTTATTTAAGACAACCCAGACAGAAGCACAGACTTAATATCACACCTTAGGACAGAACATCAGGCTGACAAAACATTGCATTATTTTTCTAGCAACCATCAGTTCAGTTGTGGGCTATGCAGAAACTGTGATCTCTTTCATCTTAATAATTAACAATAATTGGGTATTATTAAATGTATTTATTTATTAGGATTTTAACGTCATGTTTTACGCACTTTGGTTACATTTATTACAAAATCAGTAGTTACTGGTTACACAAGATTCATCAGTTCACAAGTTTAATGTCAAACACAGTCATGGACAATATAGTATCTCCAATTCACCTCACTGGCATTTTTGGATTGTGGGAGGAAACTGGAGCTCCCAGAGGAAACCCACACAGACACAGAGAGAACATGCAAACTCCACACAGAAAGGACCCCAGACCGCCCCACCTGGGGATCAAACCCAGGACCTTCTTGCTGTGAGGCGACAGTGCTACCCACTTAGCCACTGTGGGGTATGATTAAATAATGTTTTCCTGTTTTGAAAATAATGTTTTTAAATAATGTTATTATTAAATAATGTAATAGTGTTTTTGGTATATATTTTTTTTCCAGCTATCGGTCTGCTATAAAGTCAACTTCAGATTAACATTTTTATTTGTTGTGCAGTCTTTCATTCATTTTAGTGGCAACATTCCCAATATTTTTACCCATTTGACCTCTGACCTACCAAATTCATGCAGAAGATGGACACTCTAAAATGCCCTTAAATGTGAGTAAATAAATGGGAGAGTGTGTGATGTCTCACAATTGATTGCCGCTCATTTCAGAATGCATGCCTGCATTGTCCTTGTTGTTTCTGGGTGGCCTCATCTTCGTCATCATCAACAACATCGTCAGCATTGTCATGGTCAGCAGGCATTACTTGTTAACATTGATATAACATTTCTATTAGCATCAACTAACATTTTTCGCCACAGTATCAGCCAGTGGCATAACTACAAGCTCATGGGCCCCAGTGCAAAAAATTTTTTGGGGCCCCCCTAGATGGATGGATGGATGGATAGATAGATGGATAGATAGAGTGCTGCTCGTCCGGCAAGGATGGTATGGGTCTCAATGCGTGCGGTTGTAGAGTTCACTTCAACTGTTTAGTCAGGACTTCAATGAGCGTTACAACACTTTAGACTGCCTAACTCCAGCACCCGTACTACCTATTGGGTTCAATGCTGGGGCCATACGGTGAGTCTCATATACAAAACTAACTAACTGCAGAACGTCCAAAAGCACGTATAAACCGGGTGCTGCATACTGATTGGCTAAGCTGAATGTCACTTACATATCGCCGCTACAATATAATATAATACGGACCTGTCGAATACAGCCAATGGGGCGCAGTGCAGTGGGGGGTTGAGTTCATGTCGTGGAGGGCCCCCCCAGCCATGGGCCCCAGTGCACCTGCCCCCCGGTAGTTACGCCCTTGGTATCAGCTATTGTCACTGTAGGTAACTTTCATTGGTGCTTTTGGATAGATAGTATAGCACTGTGTGTTCTAATTATCCTTTCATATCTAATGCTTTAGTGTAAACAGTGAAAAGCTAATGAAAATTAAGGTGGAATTCTAAAAATAACACACACACACAAATATTTTAGCTCCTTTTAATAAGTTACACAAAAAAAACCCAAAAAGTTATTTGAATCCGGAGTACAGTTAAATTTTTTCTTACCATTTAGAGCTTCTGTATAGCTTTATAACAGATTAAGCAAAATGAGCTCTGTGTGTGTGGTAAGTCCCAGACTCTTGACACAGACACTGTAGATCCTGGAATCCTTTTCTATGAGCTGTTCTGAAAAATATCCCCATACTTTAGACACATCTGCACACCAAGTATTAAAACAAATCAGCAGTCAGATGCATCAGCCAGAAGGAAAAAACATCACAATAAAAACAGAGAAAGTAGGTGAGAAACAAAGAGAGTGATAAAGTTCATTTTGTTCGGACTGAGGAATGCATCAAATTCTTCCCTACAGCACACTGGCTGCTGATCTGAATTTAAAATGAAAACCCAGGTTTGGAGTGATTGTAGTTGGTTTGACAAGAAGCATGCATAGATCCTACTCTGGAAGCAGATCAGTCATCCAGGAGTCCATCAAACGCCAACCACAATACCCAATCTGATTCATCTCACTACTGTGACATCCGTAAGCGTAGGTAAAGGATTTAGTAGATCTTCACAGAACTTAAGCAGCCGGTTAAGTAGCAGCCAGTAAAGTAGCCAAACAAGTGACTATTTAAATGAAATTTAAAATATTTATTGCCCATGTTGTGGATATGTTGATTGACATTGCATAGAAGGAATGAGTAACAATAATAAGGGCCAAGGAAGCACACCGCAAATCTCTGCTGTTTTATTTTATTCAAGTTTTGTCATTGTTGACTTAGAAGACAAGCAATATTAAAATTATGTTTTTACAATTATGTCTTGCGTAAGAGTGCGTAGACAACCAACCTAAACAATGCATAGTTTAAGGCTTTATATGCTTCAATATACTGTGGTACCTTGTAACTCGACACCCCCTTAACTTAAAATCTTTGAAACTTGACGCCCTTCATAGAGAAATTTGCACCCTTAAACTCGACGTGTGTAAGATGTTTTTTTTTTTTTTTATCTCCTACTCTCCCAATGTGTTTATTATTTCTTGTTTCTTATCCTGTCTTCCCGTCCTGTCCCCCCCCCCCCCCTCCCCCTTGTCATATTGAATGTTCTGGACTAATGGCTAATTTCGCTGTAATTGTACCTGTTGCAATTTATAGTGACAATAAAGACTACTACTACTAAAAAAAAAAAAAGTGTGTTACTTCAAATAAATGAGCATTAAAAAATCCCGAAAAAGTTCAATATTTGATAATGCTTCGCTATCATTGCAAAATAAAAGCACACGATAAACAGCAGCACTGTGACCCAGATCAACCACACAGCAGCATAAAATAATTGCAGCTGCTTACCTGAGCTTCTCTTCTTCAAATTGAGACCAAATGTATATCCGTGTTGTTCTATTAGGGATATAATCCACTTCTTTTTCTTCCTGGCGGCCACCTTGTATGTTTCCAGAATATTTCCAGAATATATAAATTCATTTCCAACTGTGTTGTCCACCTAACTAACCGAAACCGACTTCGGCTATCGCGGTAAAAAGCAGAAACTTGTGATTTGTTTACTAAGCTGTCACTTATACCTCTACAACCAATAAAGAGAGATTTATTGCCAGCTCATTTAAATGACACACATTGGAGAAATCCAAAAAATTAGTATACTATATTGCTTTAAATTAGACTGAGGAACAACTGTTTAGCAAAAGAAAGCAACTCCACATCTCTCTTCAATAATTTTTGCTTGATTAGATCTCTTATTTTGTTTGCCAGCTCTCTGGATTTGAAGTTTTTTGTTTGGCTTGACCAGTGGTGAATTATTTAACCTTTTCTCTTGTTTTCTTCACCCCCACTTCCCGACCTTTCCAAACACACATGCATGGTAATACCTTAAAACACCTTCTTGCAGTAATTGGTTCAATTTTGCTAGCCACCATAATTTTTTTCACTGGTTGTTGATTCTGGAGCAGTCATAAAGACCGGGGTTTTATTGTAAAGAGATTTAATAATGTAAAAAGAGAAACATTTTTAAAATGTTTCCTTTAATCATGAGGAAAAGGAAAAAAACACCACTGATGTCCTGGTGCACATTATTTAGACTGTAGTTGAATCTAGAGCAGTATATGCAATTGCTTGTGGCACAGAGGGACCATATTTCTTATGCTTAAAAGAATGTGTTTACTTTACAGTGCATTAAATAATAGTAACGCAAAATAAATGCAGGGTATATGCAGTTTACACTATGAAAATAGTGCCAATCTATTGCAGGGACACACAAACACATTAAATTAATCATATCTACAAAGAGTTTACAACTGCCAGTAAATCTTCCACATGCTTTTGGAAGGTGGTGAATACCTGGAGTACTTATAGGAAACCCAGACATGTAGTACCAGAGACAAGCATTCCAAAGATTTAAAGAGATTTTAGGTTGTTTAATAGATATTTTAGTAAAAATATGTGTGTACACCTCATTGTGCCATCAGAGGAACAATAAAACATATTTTATGTCATTTATAAAACACTGGTGAAATTTTTATGAAATATAAAAATACGGATTTAAGGAAAACTTACCAACTGAAATATCTTACTTTATATCTTTTATTTTAGTTTTGGAGGCACTATTTAAAGTTTTCATGTATTTATATTTTTTATTTTAGCATGTTTGTGTACATAAACTCATCTTTATTAGCCACTTTATCCTGATTGGGGCTATTGTGCTCAATGGCTGCATGCCAGGAGGGAATATACAAGGTGCCAATCCACAATCACACACTTACTTAAATACATACTTACATCTATAAGAATTTAAGGGCAGCCAATCAGCTACATTTTTTAAAGAAGGAAAGCAGAATACACAAAAGAAACCCACACAAACACAGACGCGATGTAAGAAATCTCACATAAACACTACCTACATGTGAGGTTCAAACCCAGGCATGGCTGGATTACTGACCGTGCCAGCACCCAGGGGCCGTCGAGGTTAGGGGGTCCTGAGGGGGGGCTCCGGGGGCCCCAGCCATGCCTTTGGGGGCCTCCAGACTTCTACAGAAGTCGTTCAACATGGGCCCTTGATCCTCTAGGGACCTAGAAATTGCCAGGCAAGCCACCGCACACCACCAGAGGGGAGGGGGCGTGGCGGAAGCAGTGCCTGTAAGTTGCAACCTGGAGCCGGTTCACCAAGGGGAGGGGGGCGTGGCGCAAGGGACGCAGAGATGAAGTGCCTTTCAATACATTGTAGGCTGGGGCAACTCAATATTTTGAACACTTTTAAAGGGTGCCGTGACTGAGTAAAAGTTGAGAAACTCTGGTTTAATGTATTAATCTATTTATGTTTTTGGAGGGGGCCCTGGGCAACTCTTTGCCCAGGGGCCCAGACTATCCTTAATCCGTCCTTGAACCCAGGACTCATTTTTTTTATTTAAATTTTGTTTACTATAATAATCCTTTCTCACACATACACGAACATCGCATTTTGATAGAGCTTATAAAAATCTCTTCCAGGTTCTAATTCCATTATAAATTCTTTCCTAAACCTATAATTAAAATGATTAGTTTAGATGTTTATTTTATGTTCTGTTCTCTGCTTTCATGTCAGTCCAAAGCCTGTTTTACTACACTGTGTGAAACCAAAGAGAGGATTGGGTTTAATGGATAGAAAGATTTTCCACTGTGTGGGCAGTAGAGTTAAGCAGGGGGCAGAAGGTAATGATTGGCTAATGAACTTCACAGGCTGTGGGGTTTGAACTACAAAAAAAATGGGGCTCACTGCATCCCTGCTGTATATGTTTGAAGACTATGTGAAGGATCTTATTCATTCATATGCTCACTTGGATTTTAGGATTATTATAACACAAAAAGATAATCAACAGTGATATTTGCAAACTGGCTGCATGTGTGTTTCTACAATCACTGTCCATTTCATCAGCTCCATTTACCATAGAGGAGCACTATGTAGTTCTACAATTACTGACTGTAGTCCATCTGTTTCTCTGCATGCTTTGTTAGCCTCCTTTCATGCTGTTCTTCAATGGTCAGGACCCCCACAGGACCACTACAGAGTAGGTATTATTAGGGTGGTGGATCATTCTCAGCACTGCAGTGACACTGACATGGTGGTGGTGTGTTAGTGTGTGTTGTGCTGGTAGAAGTGGATAAGACACAGCAATGCTGATGGAGTTTTTAGACACCTCAATGTCACTGCTGGACTGAAAATAGTCCACCAACCAAAAATATCCAGCCGACAGCGCCCTGTGGGCAGCGTCCTGTGACCACTGATGAAGGTCTAGAAGATGACCACCTCAAACAGCAGCAATAGATCAGTGATCGTCTCTGACTTTATGTCAACAAGGTGGACCAACTAGGTAAGAGTGCCTAAAAGAGTGGACAGTGAGTGGACACAGTATTTAAAAACTCCAGCAGCGCTGCTGTGTCTGATCCACTCATACCAGCACAACTCACACTAACACACCACCACCATGTCAGTGTCACTGCAGTGCTGAGAATGATCCACCACCTAAATAATACCTACTCTGTGGTGGTCCTGTGGGGGTCCTGACCATTGAAGAACATGGTAAAGCAGGCTAAAAAAAGTATGTAGAGAAATAGATGGAGTGCATTCAGTAATTGTAGAACTATATAGTTCTTCTATGGAGCTGATAAAATGGACAGTGAGTGTAGAAACAAGGAGGAGTTTTTAATGTTTTGGCTGGTCAGTGTATGTACTGTTTGACTTATAATTCACAGATGGACTGTCAGTGAAATGGTCAGTAAAAGTCACATTGTTTTTGGGTCTGTGTTTGCCATTAGCAGCAACCTTGTGATTTATGTATTAGCTATTGCTATGGTGAACATTTCATAATTTCTTACAGTTCTTACAGTAGATTCTCTTGGCAAGAAGTGTAAACTCTTTTGAAACCTCTGAGGAGACCTTTGAGGTTTCTCTGTTTCAAACAGAGGCATCTATTTCTATGATTTTTCCAGCTTGTCAAACCCCTTTTTGTAAAACAAGACCACACAAAGTGCACAGCACTCCACCTAGGCATTCGATTTCTCAGTTGCCAAATGGATTTGGCAAGGTTCAAGCACAGAGAGCTTTACACACTTTAACAACTTTAAATATTACACTTCATGAAAAATTAAATACAGGCGGTGAATAAAACAAAGGAGATCTGTAACAATGTATTAATATCAGGAAGCAAATAAGAGGTAGAGCCACCTTTTGCCGCCTTATTTGTCTTTAAGTCCTTAATGGTTTGTGGTGGGATGTTGAACAATTTATCGAGAAAATAAAGGGTTCTAAATAAAGGTTCAAAATTAATACATTTGGAGGCGGCACGGTGGCTAAGTGGGTAGCACTGTCACCTCACAGCAAGAAGGTCCTGGGTTTGATCTCCAGGTGGTGCAGTCTGTGTCCTTTCTGTGCAGAGTTTGCATGTTCTCCCCGTTTCTGCGTGGGTTTACTCCGGGTGCTCCAGTTTCCTCCTACAGTCCAAAGACATGCAAGTGAGGTAAATTGGAGATACAAAATTGTCCGTGACTGTGTTCGATATAACCGTGTGAACTGATGAATCTTGTGTAATGAGTAACTAACGTTCCTGTCATGAATGTAACCAAAGTGTAAAAACATGACGTTAAAATCCTATTATAAAACGGATAGTTCCGGTCCCAACATCTGATTGGCTAAGCCGCGTTCGAAGCCGTTGTAAAATCCCCGATAAACGCACACCTATGACCACCTCACATCATTCCATATTAATACGCCACTGAAAAGAAAAAGTTAATGTTATGTTCGCCCTCATGTTGCCTAGCAACACTGTTAATCGAACTACCTTGCGTTGCGGAAGAAAGCTTTATTGTAAGTTTATACACAATAAATACATTTATGAATTAAACATTGTTGTATGTATTGTATTTTATGTTGACCGCCGTTTTATAAAAGCAATAAGCCACTCGAGACCGTGCGTTACTGTTATGATTTTAGCACGGGAAAGAAGTTTTAGGCGGGAAAGAAGTTTTAGGTTTTAGGCCAAAAACGTCATTCCCCGTGCTAAAATCACAGTAACGCACGGCCTCTCGTGGCTTATTGCTTTAATAAACAAACAAACAAATACATTTGGAGGCCATAAAAGGTTCCTGACTTCATCCTGACGTTCATTTAACCACTGACTTATTTTACCAGTATTTATGATACTAAATTATTATAAAAATAGAAACAACATCAGCACCATAAGATTCATCTGATCCAAAAAACACCTCAATTGTTGTTATTTGAACACAGGTATAGAGTGGCTGCCCCGACTTCACTTAGCAATAGTCAGTAGATATTGTTGATGTAAGGCTTATTCTGGTTTACCTTAATGTTAAATATGTACAGATTTAGGAAATATGTTGACAAGAAAAAGCTGGCTCCTCCATCTATATTACACTTCTGCCTAGCTTCTGGTACATATTTTCTCCATCAATACAACTTACACATCTTCACAATATAGCTTTAAGAGTTAAAAAAAGACAGGTTTTTATTTGGCAGCCCTTATAAACTACAGCTTTATGTTATAAATTATGGGTTCAGTTGATTGGATCTTAGAATTTGTTACTTGTTTGTACACCGATCAGCCATAACATGAAAAACCACCTCCTTGTTTCTACACTCACTGTCCATTTTATCAGCTTCACTTACCATATAGAAGCACTTTGTAATTCTACAATTACTGACTGTAGTCCATCTTTTTCTCTGCATGCTTTTTTTTAAGCCTGCTTTCACCATGTTCTTCAATGGTCAGGACCCCCACAGGACCCCCACAGAGCAGATATTATTTAGGTGGTGGATCATTCTCAGCACTGCAGTTACAATGACATGGTGATGGTGTATTAGTGTGTGTTGTGCTGGTATGAGTGGATCAGACCAGGCATTTCCACTCACTGTCCACTCTATTAGACACGCCTACCTAGTTGGTCCACCTTGTAGACGTAAAGTCAGAGATGATTGCTCATCTATTGCTGCTGTTTGACTTGGTCATCTTCTAGACCAGGGGTATTCAACTAAAATTTGAAGAGGTCCAGTTAGATAAAATTTCTTGAAGCAAAGGTCCGGAATGTTTAACTACAGTATATACAGTATATACAGTGTATCACAAAAGTGAGTACACCCCTCACATTTCTGCAAATATTTCATTATATCTTTTCATGGGACAACACTATAGACATGAAACTTGGATATAACTTAGAGTAGTCAGTGTACAACTTGTATAGCAGTGTAGATTTACTGTCTTCTGAAAATAACTCAACACACAGCCATTAATGTCTAAATAGCTGGCAACATAAGTGAGTACACCCCACAGTGAACATGTCCAAATTGTGCCCAAATGTGTCGTTGTCCCTCCCTGGTGTAATGTGTCAAGGTCCCAGGTGTAAATGGGGAGCAGGGCTGTTAAATTTGGTGTTTTGGGTACAATTCTCTCATACTGGCCACTGGATATTCAACATGGCACCTCATGGCAAAGAACTCTCTGAGGATGTGAGAAATAGAATTGTTGCTCTCCACAAAGATGGCCTGGGCTATAAGAAGATTGCTAACACCCTGAAACTGAGCTACAGCATGGTGGCCAAGGTCATACAGCGGTTTTCCAGGACAGGTTCCACTCGGAACAGGCTTCGCCAGGGTCGACCAAAGAAGTTGAGTCCACGTGTTCGGCTTTAAAAAATAGACACATGAGTGCTGCCAGCATTGCTGCAGAGGTTGAAGACGTGGGAGGTCAGCCTGTCAGTGCTCAGACCATACGCCGCACACTGCATCAACTCGGTCTGCATGGTCGTCATCCCAGAAGGAAGCTGACGCACAAGAAAGCCCGCAAACAGTTTGCTGAAGACAAGCAGTCCAAGAACATGGATTACTGGAATGCCCTGTGGTCTGACGAGACCAAGATAAACTTGTTTGGCTCAGATGGTGTCCAGCATGTGTGGCGGCGCCCTGGTGAGAAGTACCAAGACAACTGTATCTTGCCTACAGTCAAGCATGGTGGTGGTAGCATCATGGTCTTGGGCTGCATGAGTGTTGCTGGCACTGGGGAGCTGCAGTTCATTGAGGGAAACATGAATTCCAACATGTACTGTGACATTCTGAAACAGAGCATGATCCCCTCCCTTCGAAAACTGGGCCTCATGGCAGTTTTCCAACAGGATAACGACCCCAAACACAACCTCCAAGATGACAACTGCCTTGCTGAGGAAGCTGAAGGTAAAAGTGATGGACTAAACCCAATTGAGCACCTGTGGCGCATCCTCAAGTGGAAGGTGGAGGAGTTCAAGGTGTCTAACATCCACCAGCTCCGTGATGTCATCATGGAGGAGTGGAAGAGGATTCCAGTAGCAACCTGTGCAGCTCTGGTGAATTCCATGCCCAGGAGGGTTAAGGCAGTGCTGGATAATAATGGTGGTCACACAAAATATTGACACTTTGGGCACAATTTGGACATGTTCACTGTGGGGTGTACTCACTTATGTTGCCAGCCATTTAGACATTAATGGCTGTGTGTTGAGTTATTTTCAGAAGACAGTAAATCTACACTGCTATACAAGTTGTACACTGACTACTCTAAGTTATATCCAAGTTTTAGTTCTATAGTGTTGTCCCATGAAAAGATATAATAAAATATTTGCAGAAATGTGAGGGGTGTACTCACTTTTGTGATACACTGTATATATATATATATATATATATATATATATATATATAGCATTTAGCGGACACTTTTATCCAAAGCGACTTACACAATGAGCAACTGAGGGTTAAGGGCCTTACTCAGGGACCCAACAGTGGCAACTTGGTGGTGGTGGGGCTTGAACCGGCAACCTTCTGTTTATTAGTCCAGTACCTTAACCACTGAGCTATCACTGCATAACATATAATATATATATTGATATATATTATATATAAGTAGCCTAGTAGTTGTATCAACATCTGCATGTAATCAATAACTGACTGTCAAATCAGATGTCTGTTTGTTTATTAGGATTATAACGTCATGTTTTACACTTTGGTTACATTCATGACAGGAACGGTAGTTATTCATTACACAAGACTCATCAGTTCACAAGTTTATATCCAACACAGTCATGGACAATTTAGTGTCTCCAATTCACCTCACTTGCATGTCTTTGTACTGTGGGAGGAAACCGGAGCACCGAAGTAAACCCATGCAGACACGGGGAGAACATGCAAACTCCACACAGAGAGGACCCGGACCACCCCACCTTATCAAACCTTTCTCTTATCAAATTAGGAGAAAATAAAAATAAATTGTGCTCCAGTGGGAAGTAAGAACAGAGATGAGTCTCTCCATCACGAATTAAATGCTGTATTTTCGCTGTACACGTTTCTTTTTTGGAGAGCGCCATTTGTCTCCTGTCTCACTCGTCTTTTCTCAACTTTCTCCTGCACGTTCACTATCTTTCTTTTTCTTTCCACCGTCTTTTCACATGTAACTCGCCTCTAACTCTCTCATCTGTAGAGTTGTAGTGTTTACCGACTGGAATGCACAGACTTGATTGGCTGAGTGGTGTCACGTGATCTCTGATGTCTGTGCGTTTTCTCATCCACTAAACCGCTACCGTAAATGGTACAGAAGCTGCGCCGGTTAAAATAGAAGCGCTCCGTCAGGTTTCAAATCATAACTTTCTGTTTTGGCTGGAGGTCCGGGTCCGTATGGGACAGCTTCTGGGTCCGGACCCGGACCGCGGTCCGCCTGTTAGTGACCTCTGTTCTAGACCTTCATTAGTGATCACGGGAAGCTGCCCATGGGGTGCTGTTGTCTGGATATTTTTGGTTGGTGGACTATTCTCAGTCCAGCACAACACACAATAACACGCCACCTCCATGTCAGTGTCACTGCAGGGCTGAGAATGATCCACCATCCAAATTATATCTGCTCTGTGGTGGTCCTCTGTGGGTCCTAAGCATTGAAGAACAGCATGAAGGGGGGCTAACGAAGCATACAGAGAAACATATGGACTACAGTCAGTAATTGTAGAACTACAAATTGCTTCTATATGGTAAGTGGAGCTGATAAAGTGGACAGTGAGTGTAGAAACAAGGAGGTGGTTTTAATGTTATGGCTGATCAGTGTATTTAATCTAAGGATTATAGACACTTCTTTCATGTTATCACTATTTCAAGTATCTCCTAATCCTGCTACTTCTCCCTCTATAAACATGTCATGATCTGCACAGGCAGTTTTAGAAGGAAGTCTTTTATTAGGCATTTTGTTTTACTTTCCTGCAGGCGGCAGACTAAATAAACTCGACCTGAGATTTATTTCATGTTCCTTTCTGCAGCATGGCATCCAACAATCACACACTGTTGTGGGTTCACCAGGAGAAAAGAATCTCAATCATAACAATGGGCTTAGATACAGCAGGAGAAACAATCACCCAGGAAACTACAGGCTAAATTGCTAAAGCAAGCAGTGACTGGGTTAAAAAGGAAAAGTGTAACATATTTTATCATGCCACTGAAAGAGTAAAAGAAGGTACTGTTGATTTAGTCTTTGCTTTAGTATTTTTATTCATTCTCCCAAGAGACTGGTTTAAATACTCTGTGCTCCACTCCTGAGGATTCCAAAGTAAACATAAGTCTCACAGTGAATGACCCTTGCTCCAAATCTTCAACCACGATTGAGAGAGAATAAGTAAAAATGAAGTAAATGTGATAGCAAGTAGTGGGGAGAGAAAATTGCATGGATTTAGTACATGGAACGTAAAATGTAAGAAGGAGTAATTTTTGTAGAGTTAAACATGGTAAAAAGACCTGTGGTTTTAGACACGATTCCCTCCCGCAGGTAAAGCTATCCTATTATTGTAGAATAGTCAATTATCTAACCTGTCTAATTTGTCGAACCTGTCATGCTCTTAAAATACAGTTTATTGCTGCTAACAGCGACCCTACCACGTAAATGTATCAAGCCAAAAAAACATCAGGCTGTTTATACCACATATGCCAAAAACCGATCCAGGTGTTGCATGACTTAAACCATTAGAAAATGCATTTTAACAGTTCCAGGGTCCAATGGTGATGTGCTTTATAACACTTCACTGACATTTGGCAGTGCGCATGATGGCCACAGTTTGACTGCTTGGCCATGAAAACACTAGTTCCTGACAAAGCTTCTAGAGGCAGTTTGCAATTGCTCTTTCCCAGGATGGGTCATTTTAACACACTGCTTTAACACTCAAAGGATTGAGTTTTGCTTGTGGCTCCTAGATATTTTCTAGCTTTAGGGGGACTTGTTAAAAAGGCAGTATCAAGACTGCCTAATTTCATGCACATCTTACACATTCACTACATTATAATGCTGATCAAAAGTCTTAATCGCTACGAACTTTTAAAAAAGTGATTGCCTTATGGCTAAGGTACCAAGCTATTAATCAACAGGTTGTAACTTGTATTCCAGTGCTGCCAAGCTGCTACTCTTGGGTATTTGAGTAATTTGATTGCATGTTAATTAGTTAAATTAGTTGTAAGTCAAGCATCTATTAAAGGCAAAATAACTACACTAGCCTAAGAGTCTATAAAAAGATGAAACCAAATGTAACTACCCAAAATCATTTTAGTTATAACCTTTTCATTTTAGTTATAACCTCTTCATGTGCCTTTTATTTGATTAAAATGAACTGTCTCCATAAACTTAAAACCCCAAATTCTTTCCAAGTGACATGGCTAACTCTTTAGAGCAACAGTACATTTCATGGTAAATTGAGCTATTGCCGTGTTAGTGATGAAAATGTCTTTTCAAGTTGTTGGAAGCACTTGAAAGAATCTAAAAATGAATTTTCAAGGCTAAAGCACAGTGTGTTGCCACATTATGTAATACTGGTTCTTTTCCTTGAAACATCTAGGTTAAAAACTGGTATGTTTGGGGGGGGGGGGGGGGCAGTTTAGATTCCCATAATTAATTAATCTGAATTCACCAGGCTAAAATAACAATTATTGTACAACTGCTGCTGAACAATTGCTTACTATGTTGGTTTGTTTTAAACTGGCATATTTGCCCAATGAAAATGTGCTTCACCACTTAAAATAATAATAGAATACAATGAGCAAATGTGACCAGCTAAAAAAAGCCTTAAGGGCCTTGCTCAGGGGCCTCTACAATGGCAAATTGGCTGCAGTGGGGATTGAACCGGCAACCCTCTGAATGCTACTCCAGTACCTTAATCATTGCTGAGCTACCACTGCCCTGTTCAAAAGCTGTAAAATATGAGTTTTATATAAAAGCATATTTCTTAAGCATATTTTTGATGATCCAAGACGAAACCTTTAATGATTATCTGTCACATTAGATTTATTTTATTGCTGTTAACCTGAGGAATTGTAAGTTTGTTCTCACTCACATCTGTGAACCTCTTCTCCAATAAATAAGTTATTTATTCCCACCTCAGTGTCTCTGAGCCATCTTTTAACAAGCTGTACTGTCTGTTTTCTGCTAGTGTCTGTTCCTGTACGTCTCGCTTTTTAATCTTCAAAGCAAACCCGGATTGATTTGTGCTACAAATTAACCCAAGTTCATCTTGAAGTTATTTTGGCAGTATTATAACCATCATCTCAACTCAATATAATGTAGCAGTATGATTTTAATGTTATACCATTCTGATCATCCTACTACTGGAAATAAGGATATCAGTATCCAGCGCCTATAAAACTACTGACAGCATTCACAGCTTTCGGTGTGTGTGTGTGTGTGTGTGCGCGCGTGTGGTGAGGGGCTACTGTGGTGGGGCGGAACAGACTGAACCTTGGAGAAAACGGGAGGGCGGAACAGATGGGAAGTAAAAGTTTAGTTGTACATGGTTTTACAAGAACTATTTTACACTGGTATCCATACTTTAATATGTCACTCCTATTTTCTTTGTACACCATCATGCTGTCCTCCTAGCTGCACACCATGGCCACTTGTCTCTTTTTTAAGCTAAAGGAGGCAGTCATTATAAGCATTAGTTATGGAGTTTTTATTTTTCATACATCTCTGTACATAAGGGCTCTACAAATATTTATGCAGAGTTACCTAGGTAACACAATTTTACCTGGTTAACTATAGGTTATTCAGATTGGACATATGGACATACATTGCAAATTTTCCCCTGTGGGATAGGAAAATGCTCTTATGTTAAATTGTTACATTAAACTGTAACGATAGGCTGCGGCACATGTATTTTATGACCAATAATATGATGATATGGTTCATGGTAAGACACCATGATCCATATCATCATCTTATTGCTCATAAAATGATCAATATTATTAGGGCTGGCTCGATACCACTTTTTATGTCCGATACCGATACTGCAAATTGAGTATCTGCAGATACCGATACCAATCTGATACCGTCATTTCTCCTCCTAAACAACTAAGCAGTAATAATACAGGTCTCAATGCACCATGGTTAAACTAGCTATCATAATAAAAATTCTCAGACTGTGAAACAAATATTCTAAAGGAATAAATACAGAACCTACAACATCACACTTATACAAAACCACTGTTTTTATTTTCACTTTTACACACACAACATTTAGCAGCATTTTTGGTTTCACTTACGTTCGAGCTGTTGTTCAAGAGACACATCTCGCTTTACGGCATGTCGTCCAAAGTGTCTACAATTGGAAGATGTGGATGTCAAACTCGATGAACCAATTAGAATGAACGCAGAGTTGAGATTTTCCGTTAAAGTTCTGTCACTTTTTAGATTATTAAACACTGCTGTTTTATTTCATAACACTAATGGATTAATCATTGAGGATGTGAGAGATCTCCAAGCCGGGACAAGGTTTTCTTTATCTCAGGTGATTTAATGATTTATCATTTATAAAGCAATTTTCATTGTGTTTAAACAGTGTTTTTAGTTGTGGCAGTAGTAGAAGTAGATCAGTGTGTTTTAATTTCTGAATGGCTGTTGCAGATGAGTTGTAGATCAGTGGCACATGTTAATGATGTCATCAAGATGCACCTTGTTACGGCAGTTGCCGAGTGAGCTGGCAATAAACGGCACTCTGTTGGAACGTATCTTCGTGTGTTATTTGCTTTACACACAAACAATGGCTTTATTTACATTAAGTGTGATTTACATTGTGTTATTTACATTGTGTTATTTACATTAAGCAACAGTATCGGATCGAATTACACATTTTTTTCCTTCCGATATCCGATCCAGTGATTTGAATATCGGGCAGATACAGAGTATCGGATTTGTGCCAGCCCTAAGTATTATTATTCATTTTTTGTCCAATGACCATTATTATTGGTCATATTATTGGTGTACTGGTGGAAAAACCTGACATGGGTCCTCTTGCACCCTTAGACTCTGATTAAAAGGTAGTGCATAATACTAATGTATCTACTCCTGTCATATTTCTCCTACTTCATATTTCTCCTACTGTCATATTTCTCCTGTCATATTTCTCCTACTTCTTCATCTTGGAACTGCTGACCTTATCTCTTGCCACATAACAATTTCACATGAACATCCCGAAGACTGACACTATCCAGAAACTACTGTTGTGATTATAATATGGCGCATCTTGTTTCAATTTATCCCACATTTGTTCAGTGGGGTCAGGATGTGGTGCAGGCCTCTGGAGTTCCTACATAACAAACTTGTCAAACCATGCTTTGTGCACAAAAGTGCAGTCATGCTGGAACAGAAAAGGACCAAACTTTCTTTAAATATTTGGAAGCATATAATATATGAATTATAATTGAGGCAATAAACCCATTATAATACCACCTGAAATTAACCATTAGAAAGAATGTCCACATGTTAAACTGTATAACGAAAATGACACTTTTTCATTCTAATGAGTATAAAAAAATTGTTAAACATTGATGAATTAATAAAATACAGTAAAATATGACAAAGCAAAAGTACTTTATATTTTTAGTTAGTTTTAAGTGTTTTCAGAAGTTTCTAGCTTTTCCATTTAATGTATAATCGGAAAACAGCGTTTTTAATTTGATTTAACCCCGTTTCCTTGTCACAGTATTATGACCCATTTACAGTATGATCCTTAAACTTCCAAATTTCAAACTCATCCCTATAACATTTCTATTCCTTGGCAGTATTTAGTGTTTCCTCTTTGGGCTTGTGTATTTAAAAATACATTTTTTTTTATTTTTCAACTTTGATTAGGTAAGACTGAGAGAATCTTTCAGCACTGTTTCTCCAATAGGTCTAGGTTAATTTTAATGAAGTGAAAATGATCTTCGCAGATGTGTGCGCTAAAATGGGTGTTTTTGTTCGAATATTGCAGGGGCTATACACTAGTAATTCTCAGACAAAGGGAAAGCTTCAGTTGTCTAGTATAACCAATTTTGAATCCATTCAGCATTGGTTCCCAGAGCTTGTGCTCTTTGCTATGTTGGCTTGTTTTGCCAAAGTTCACATTTGATTGAAGTAAACAAGCTATAAAACAAAGCAGGCATCACTGTTAAAGGAAAATAAAAGCAGGAGCCAAGAACAAACCAGTTAAAAAGTATGACCCTGACTCCAAACAATTAATGGATGTTTTGTGGTTTAAAAGAACATAAAGCGATTAGTGAACACACAGTAATAAATTACAAAATTGTGTGGAATTCTTTTTTTCCAAATTTTTAAAATGTATATATGCAAAATGACAATGCAAATTAAATTGCCATTGGATGAGTAGTAATCAAATTTAAGGCCACATCAGACACCTTAAACATCCACACAAACTGTACCTGCACAGCAATGCCACAACATACTTTTACATGCTTTTAGACTAATAATGAGGAGGATACAAAGCCTACAATAACAGAAATTAGTTCCTGGACCTCTGTTTATAAAAACTATACTACACATCTGTTAATATTTACTGCAATGAACACTTTACTACAGTTTAGTATATTACATATTACAGCTCATCTCATCTAACAATATTTTCTGCTAGGATACTTTTTATATTACATACTACATTTTTATTCTATTTATTTAATTACATAGTGTGTACAACATTACTTGTGTACTTTAAAACTCTGTAAATAAATAAGCAATAAACTGCACAATATTATGCATGCTTATGCAAAACGCATCTGCTGAAAAATAAATGTTGAAAAAGTTGCACACAAGCATTAAAAAGAAAAAGATAGAACTACCAAAGAAATGTAAAATTAGCTCATGTTTAAAAAAAGAAGTGTTGCCTGTACAATCCCAAAAACTTCATAATCACAGTAAGTTTAAACCCTACACTAGACTAAACCAAGAAGGCTAACGTCTAAGCTTAAACTAAGCTAATGTTTAAACAAGGGACAAGGCACTGTGAGGAGACCAGGACAAGTACAAAGTCAAAGCTATGACTAAGACAAAACAAAGACAACACTGTGACCATGACAAAGACACAGACTAAGACTATACAAATTCTACAAGGTACAATAATCTCAACTCTATCATACCTTCACCAAGCACTTCAAGCTAACCTATCCTACTTCATCTACTACATCTAATAGCCTTTAACATGAGCAAGGGACCAGGGAGAACGTATACACATAACAATCATTGAATTATAAGGAACAGGTGATGATTATGAACATGAGGTGAAACCAGGAGGCCAGGGCGGAGACAGAGGAGGCGTGGAGAATAAACAGAAAATGTATTAAAACCATGTGCTCCCAGAACCGAGGGGGCGTGGCACATAAACAAAGCACAGGAGTTCTGGGAGCCAGATAAATCTGGAACCATGCCTCATCATAAACAGCAATATACATACAAATTTATACAAATAAATGTAACTTCACTTGACTGAATTTAATTTTAAAACTAAATTTAGACACAAATGCCAAGCATACAGCCAAAATAACTCAGAACATGTTGGGAATGGCCAAAATAACTCAGATGGACATGGATTGGCATACAGAGTTTTTCTTTGGGGGATGTCCCATTTCATGTCTCTCTTATTTTTGGAAGCATGCCCATTTAATGTTTCAGCTTAAATCCAAAAAGGAAGTGTGTGGGAGAACATTATATATTAAAAGTGACATTTGTTGAATATAATGTTTTACACCTTTCCTAGTTGATTTCCATAAGCTAAAAGTACTGTATGTGATTTGTCTTCTTATTGCCTGAATATGACAATGCTATAATGTGAGAACTTGGTTTACTTAATCAGTAGTAAACTAAAATATACTGTCTATTAGCAATGTAATGGAAACATTAGATTTTATGCTTAATATAACCTGAATGTTACATATTATGCTGCTTATATATGACTTGGTGGTGGTGTGTTAGTGTGTGTTGGGCTGGTATTTTAAATACTATAGTTTAAAAATACTGTGTCCACTCACTATCCACTTTAGTAGACACTCCTACCTAGTTGGTCCACCTTGTAGATGTAAAGTCAGAGATGATCACTCATCTATTGTTGCTGTTTGAGTTAATCATCCTCTAGACATGGCTGGATTACTGACCGGGCCAGTGGGGCCAGTGCCCAGGGGCCCTTGAGGTCAGGGGGCCCCGGGGGGGCCCTGGCCCAAAACATTTTGCGATGCCTATCAACATTTATGATACAATATATTTTTATTTCCGAGGGCCCTCCATTTTAAGGATCCTCTGACTATTAGGGACTTTGACCCCATGGCCTTTTGGGGCCCCT
The DNA here is from genome assembly GCF_030014385.1 of Trichomycterus rosablanca. Lineage (NCBI taxonomy): Eukaryota > Metazoa > Chordata > Actinopteri > Siluriformes > Trichomycteridae > Trichomycterus > Trichomycterus rosablanca. Next base: position 32,178,333 of record NC_085991.1, on the reverse strand, counting down.
AGCCATGCTTTTGGGCCCCTTATGAAAATGGATGAGGCGTTGTGGCACTGCTCTGACTTCTACTTCTGGCTATTAGGGGTCCTAGGAAAGAGGGGGGCATATTTTTAGAGGGCCCTGGTTATGACAGCCCCTACCAGGGGGCCCTAGAGAAGAGCAGGGCATACCATTAGAGGGCCCTTGATCACGAGGGCCCCTGCTATGGGGCCCTTGACTTCCATAGAAGTCGTTTACCATGGCTCCTTGACTTTCTAGGGACCTACAAATTGCCAGGCAAGCTACCATATTTCATAACAGACGTTTTGTTGCAAATATGCGATTCAGGCCCTTACTTAATGTTTCTGAATTTGTATTGTTTCAAAATTATTATGTTCAATTTCTCTTAAGCGCAGAGACACAAATTAATTTAGCAATTTTGCAATTATTTAAATTTAAGACAAGCAATTTCAAGCAGTTTGAATGCATACACACACTTAACTGAGCTATTTGATGTTCTTTTCATGCCTGACAATATGTCCAACAGTGAGCTCACTTTAAAGGCTATCTCACTCGCTGCAGCATATCCTCTTTGCGCAGGGGACCAGACTATCCTTAATCCGTCCTTGCCTCTAGACCTTCATCAGTGGTCACAGGACGCTGCCCACGGGGCGCTGTTGTCTGGATATTTTTTCGGTTGGTGGATTATTCTCAGTCCAGCAGTGACAGTGAGGTGTTTAAAAACTCCATCAGCACTGATGTGTCTTATCCACATATATATATATAATGAAATACTGTATATGCAGGAATATATGCAGGGTATAACGCATTAACAGGTTTCCCATACATCCTAATGTATTTTAAACTCAGCGCCACTCCCAGAAGCAATTGACGTTGAGTTTCAAGGTATGGCTGACAGTAGTGTTGGAGTGTATTATTGTAAAAAGCAGTGCCTACATGAGCTAAAACTATTTTTTTTTAGCATAATAGCATAATGGAAAACACAGTTTTAGCTGAAGTAAGTTTTGCTGTTTAAACTAAGGGGCATGCTGAAAGGCCTCTGTTTCTCTGCCTCACGCTTCATGTTTAGTGCAAGAGGAGAAAAACCTGAAGAAATGATTGCTGCTAAAGATCACGTTCACTTCTCAGCACCACACATTGTGCAGGTTACCGTGCCGCACAGGGACCTGGATCCCACCGCCAATCATAATAATATTCTAGGAGCAGAGTGAGAGAAAAGAAAAAAGGGCAAGATGAGATATAAATACCATCAGTGTGTCACATTGTTGGAATACTTGAAAAGATGGAGGAATAGATGTGCAGTTAAAAGGGGAGGGAGAGAAAGAGAAAACTAAGCAAAGCAGGGGGCTGTTTATTTAAATTCTAGTAGTTTTCCTGGCCCCCAGAAACACTCCACCATTGTTTAATGGTGCATTTGCATGATTATAAAATTGTTTGATTATGGGATCTGACAGCTGGTGTCAAATGCACGTCCATGGCTCCTGCTCCGGCAGTATCAGATTCAAGTCCGGGACCTTGTGACTGTTGGGGGGTCTGAATTTAGTTTACTAAGGTAAATATGAAATCCACGGGCATTAATTCTTCACTTCCTTTGAGACAGATATTACAAATTGTTGAAAAAAAAATTGAACACACATCCAGACATTTCCACATACATTCAGACATTTCCACATACATTATATGGCCAAAAGTATGTGAATATCCCATCTAATTATTACGTTTAGGTATTTCAGCTAGGCCTATTGCTAACAGGTTTAGAATAATATTATACAAATCAACCTTTATGGAAACAGTTTGAGGAAGACCCCTCTTTGTTCCTGCTTGACTGTGTACACGTTGAGTTGACTATAAGTTGATTTTTTTAATTTTTTTTTAAACTTTTTTAGTGCCTGACCTAACCAATGCTCTTTGGAGTGAATGAGCACAAATTCCCACACACACAATTCAGTAAAAGGCCTAAAAGAATAAAATCTGTCATAGTTGGGAACAACTCTTTATTAATTGTATGGTTTAGCAACAGGATGTCCAGCAACAGCATGGCCAGGTGTCCACATTTAGCCATATTGTGTATGTTGACATACAGGGTGGTTATGTTTGCAAGAAAGTTTTTGTCCAGCCCAGTTCCAGTCATGTAGGTTCAATTCTCAAGTCCAGTTACTATCTGATGAATGAATAAATGTAGAAATTGTGACAGAAAAAAATTTAATTTACACGAAGTATTAAAACAATCAATTACTACTTCTTTGCCAGTAATCATATTCCAATAATACCGCTACAATAGAATGTTAACACGGTGTATGTGATAGAAAGTGCGTCAATTGCTTTGTATGACCTCCGAAACCCAGTTCTAGCTGGTTTAGACCAGTTCCTATGTTCTGGCTAAGAAATCTCTTTTAACGGTGGAATCTTTCACTGTCCTACAAGGTCACCAACAAGTATAAAAATACGTTTGTTATAATTATTGTTATCGCATACACGGAACCGCTGTCCAGTCTTTGAGGTATTTTATTAAGGATTTTTCTACCACAACATGCTGAAATAATTAAACAAATGAAAGAAAATTATTTAGTTTATTTATTAGGATTTTAACGTCATGTTTTACACTTTGATTACATTTATGACAGAAACAGTAGTTACTCGTTACACAATATTTGTCAGTTCACAAGTTTCATGTCAAACACAGTCATGGACAATTTTGTATCCCCAATTCACCACACTTGCATGTGCATGTGGGTGAAGTTGCATGTACGGGAAGAACTCCACACAGAAAGGACCCAAACTGCCCCACCTGGGGATGGAACCCAGAACCTTCTTGTTGTGAGGCGACAGTGCTACCCACTGAGCCACCGTGCCACCCCAAATTAAAAGAAAAAGAAGGCTAGACTGCATGAAGCAGTTATCAACCATGCTTTATGAAATGTCAAAAAATGCTAAGCAGGTCCATTTGACCTTGGTTTTGAGAATTTATTACTTGGACACAAATGGCAGGAGCATCAGTCATAAAGACTGCTCAACTTGTTTGTGTTTAATGAGATTTAACGAATCATATTGGACTCTTCCATAAATGACAATGCCCAATCCACAGAGCAGTAATGCTCATAGGATGGTTTGATGAATCTGGAAATGATCAATGGTGTTTATTTTTTTTCTATAGTCACACATGTGCATATCATAAACAATGATGCATGTGAAATGAACGCAACCAGCAGTAATTTAATTAGCATGTTAGTTGTAACAGTGTTATTGATCCTTACCATCAGCTCTGAACTTTTTTTTGTATTTATCTGTTCTCTTTTTCTTTGTCCTATCACCTCCGTTTATCTGCTGTGTCTCAAGACCCCAACTGCCTGCCCTCCTCACTCTCTGTAACTCAACCACTTATTTTCATTTGTGCTAAAGAAGCTGATGACCTTGAAAAACTCTGTAAAGACTGCCAGTAAAACATCGAAGGATTACCGGTATGTAACTGCACATTCATGTGGTTTGTTTGAATAACCTCGCACTACAGAGCAGGACACAATATATTACATTTTACGAGCCGTAGGAATACAGCATTGCTACCCCTACTGTCATCCACTGACAAATAGAACGGTTTCTTCTACTAGCAGTACATAATTGTAAAGTACTTTAAACTTCAAAGAAAATTATCTTCATATACACCAATAGTATGTGGATTTAAAAAGAGAAATATTTGATGTAAAAAACACATTTATGACATTTAGCAGACGCCATTATCCAAAGCGACTTACATTACAGTTACAGGATACAGTGTGAGCAACTGAGGGTTAAGGACCTTGCTCAAGGGCCCAACAGCACCAGCCTGGCAGTGGTGGGGCTTGAACCAGTGACCTCCTAAATACCAGTCCAGTACCTTAACCACTACAGCTTGCCCACATACAAATTAATGCAGAAATATTGCTTTGATTTGTTGACATTTTTCTCATCAAACACTGTAGTTTATTTTCTCTCTTTTTTTGGAGTATTCAAAATTGTGCATCAGCAAACTATGGGTTTACATTTAGGTGAAATTTTGTTTAAAATATTGCAAAGTGTTCTTTAGGCATACCATATATTGTAATAATATACTTACACAAATACACAATACAGTGCAGAATAAACAGTTAAAACTTGATTTTGACCTTAAAAATAAATAAATGACTAGTATGCAAAATTTCCTTATTCTTTAATCATTATTTGATATTATCTAAATAAAGCTAGCATGCTAGAGTAATAAAGTGTTTAAATGGAACACTTCTCTTTATTATTGCATTCATTTTCTGACAGTCACCATGCTAGTTTATCAGCTTAGATAGTAGACATACACTAAATACACAAAAGTATTGTGACACCCCTTCTAATTATTGCATTCATGTATATCAGCCACAACATTTGCCAACAGGTGTAATAAATCAAATATATAAAAATAAATCATATGTTTTAAACTTCGCAGAACCAGTTTAGGGAAGACCCTTTCTAATTTTAGCATGACTTTGCACCTCTATAAAGACATGAAACTCCAGTGGCTTGCACAGAGCCCTGACCTCAGTCTCACTGAACAGATTTGGAATGAACTGGAACATCAATCGAGTCTTTCTTTACCAACATCAGTTCCCAGTCATACAAATGATCTTTTGACAAAATGGGCACACATTCTTACAGTGAAAAGCCTTCTCAATAAAACAAACGTGTCATTTTGCATACAAAACTTCATTCCACCACCTTCTGTATTTGTGTTTCAAAAGGCCTGAGGTGTTGCAAATAATTTTACAGGACATAAAGACATTTGTGCATTTTTATTTTGTAAGCAGGTATCAGTATACTAAATCTATTGCTGCCAGTAAAGCACTGAAGTGGGCTGCAGCATTTTGCATTAGTTACAAGGGCCAAATTAGTTGCAATGCTACATGCAGAAATAGCAGCCAAAAGGAGAACAGACTGAAAAGACTTGGAAAATTGTCAAAACTAAGCATTGAGCAGTGAGAGACAATTTAAAAGTTTAAATAGAGCAGATATGAGTCTTGTCCCCATATCACCTTATAACTTTATGACAGGAGCTATAATGCATTGTATCATTTATACATTATATTTAAAATGTACACTTTCTGACTAATAGGCAAAGTATGTACAGTAGCACAGTTGGTATAGTTTAAATACCACAATACTCTCATAAATAATAATTGTGTTATACTGGTTATATGGAATGTAAAGGCAAACCTTTGAATCAGATCCAGCAATGCTATTTACATCCCTGCCTTACCCACAGGATCTGCAAATGGTCATCCTCACTGCTAAATTTACACTGTATAAGTATTACATAGATGCATTGCAGATAACTACGCCATGTCATCCTCTCTTCTCTCTGTTAGGAAACAGACACCAGTGGTCAGCATTCTGTATAGACATCCTATCCTGCTTAAATGATTACGGCATTTTTGCATTTCCTAATGTGCAGTTCTATCATATGGAACCTTCCAGACGCTGGCTAAAAGTAACAAAGCATTGCTTTACCCTCATCCTGACTATTTTCTTAACTACAAATTTTCCTTTTTTTGTAATTGGATATAAACTGTCCACATAAATTGATATATCAGGAATTATTACCTAAACCCACAGAAAACCAAAGCCACATCATAAATCAAAGAGCAGCATCTGAACCCCAGGAATCTTATTGCATCAAATTAAACAGTTCACTTCTCTGTAAAAATGAACTTGGTTCTCTTGCCTTTACTTACTTACTGAAAAACTCTTTACTGCATTTATTAAACTGAGTTTGAGTTCCAGGCATAAATACAAACAGGTTAAAATGACTCAGTAGACAGACATAGTAAATTAACCTCATGTCATGTTTACATTAAAAACAAAATCAAATCAAAAGTGCTGTTATTGTTGTTGGTGGTCAGGCACGAGGATCCCACTCTGGCATACAGGTTACAAAGGTTGCTTTAAGTGTGTAGACCAATAAAGGGACAATGAACTAGCCATTGTTGTTGTTTATCCTTTTAAAATTCAGAAATATAAATGATCCTTGCTGTATGTGAGTTTTTAAATAAGGCAACACATGTATTTAAAAAAATACATACATTAAATTGTACATAGGCAGAAATGCTTAGTTTTTTTAATTGTTTTAACTATATTATAAAATTCAAAATTTAAATGTGCTACATGTGCTATGTAGGCTATATTAAACAGCTTAAAAAGTACACCAATCAGCCATAACATTAAAACCACCTCCTTGTTTCTACACTCACTGTCCATTTTATCAGCTCCACTTACCATATAGGAGAATTTTGTAGTTTTACAATTACTGACTGTAGTCCATCTGTTTCTCTGCATGCTTTGTTAGTCCCCTTTCATGATTTGAGGAAATATTATCCCTCACATGAAGGTCTTCTGAAGATGCTTGCCAGTGGTGAAAGAATCGAAAAAAGCTATGCGAGTAATTTATTAATAAACATCTGATTCATAATTATTAAATGTATGAAACTGAGAAGGTGCAAAACTACAGTGCTGCAGTCTGATCTCAAAATGTGTCTGAAATTAACGTTTAACTTAATAACTTAAATAATAATGTTACCAGTTTCTGCACCAGTTTAGGGACCACAATGGAAATAAGTCTATGGACTTTTTGTGTTATCCCTGACTGTTTCAGTTTTTTATAGGAGGTATTGTATCTATTTATAAAATATGAAATGGTTCAATAAAATCAAATCAAATCAAATCAAACCTACTAACTTGCACTCTGCTAATTATACTATAAAATCTGATGTTAAATGGCGGAATCATCAACCACAGAGCTCCAAAAACATCAGGACTAAATGATTAATGCAGGTTTAGTAATAAAGAGAGAAATGCATCAATAATAGACAATCATTTTAAATAAAGACACTCATGTTAGCATGAACAGGGCGCTCAGGTGGTGCAGAGGTTAAGTACACTAGCCCAATTTTGCTGAGATCTGAGGATGTTAGCATGGAGGGTATAGATCTGACGTGTGTAACCATGTTTTCAGTAGAATGAATTTCTCTGTTTTCCTGTTCTTCAATGGCCAGGACTCTCCTAGGACCATTACAGTGCAGGTATTATTTAGGTGGTGGATCATTCTCAGCACTGCAGTGACAATGACATGGTGGTGGTGTGTTAGTGTGTGTTGTGCTGGTATGAGTGGATCAGACACAGCAGCATTGCTGGAGTTTTTAAAATACCGTGTCCACTCACTGTCCACTCTATTAGACACTCCTACACAGTTGGTCCACCTTGTACGTAGATGTAAAGTCAGAGACGATCACTCATCTATTGCTGCTGTTTGAGTTGATCATCTTTGAGATTTATCAGTGGCCACAGGACGCTTCCCACGGGGAGCTGTTAGCTGGATATTTTTGTTGGTGGACTTCAGTCCAGCAGTGACAGTGAGGTGTTTAAAAACTTCATCAGCATTGCTGTGTCTGATCCACTCATACCAGCACAACACACACTAACACACCACCACCATGTCAGTGTCACTGGAGTGCTGAGAATGATCCACCACCCAAATAATACCTACTCTGTGGTGGTCCTGACCATTGAAGAACAGCATGGAAGCGGGCTAACAAAGCATGCAGAGAAACAGACAGACTACAGTCAGCAATTATAGAACTACAAAGTGCTTCTATATGGTAAGTGGAGCTGATAAAATGGACAGTGAGTGTAGAAACAAGGTGGTTTTTAAGGTTATGGCTGATCAGTGTATATGTGCTACAGCTGAAATCAAATATTGATATGCCCTTGTTATTGCCCTGAAATTTATAACAGGCATGGTAAATTTTTTGATATGCTTATTGATATGCTATCATTTCCTGAACATCTCCCAAGTAAAATAAATGTGCATCAGCTTAATTATATATCAACTTAGTTACTTGGTGGTGCAGAAAATTCTATTGTATTATTTATTTTTGCAGCATGGCCATCTGATTGCTTGTTAGTGTGGCGCCCCCTTATCTTGATAAGTACCCGACGACGCCACCCCTTGGTTTAAACCTAGAGCAAAGGGGAGCTCTGATTTGAAGAAACTTACAACCACAGGTTTAAAGAATATACAATGTTTTTTTTTAAATTATTATTAAACAAGACTGGAAGGTTACATGTCGCTGTCAGTTTACTTGCTTAAAAAGCATAAGCAAAAATGTCACCTATTCAATAAAGTTGGTCAGGCACCACCAGAGTACTAATTTAGCACTACAAACCAAATAACTTACATGCGTTGCACTGCAATATTTATCACTCCAGTGAACACGGCAAACACCCCAATAACTTAGTCTCCAGCTTCTTAGTCCTGACCAAACTTTAGAGTAGATAGTGGCAAAGCACTTTTAATAATCACATATAAATATATAGAATTTGGGGAGCAGCAATGAGATAGATAACACCAATATTAAAAGAGAACAGGAGAACAGCTACTAGCACCCAGCACTGTGGTAGCAGCCAAATTCACAGACACAATCAGCATAACATGATTCCAGCATACACTTGGCAACTTCCAAGCCTAAACAGACACACACATGTAAGAAACATATGCAAACACATTGTTTTACATTGCATAGTAAAGTTACCCATGGTAGCTAGCAGCAAAAGTTAACCATAGCAATATGGCTAAATCAATGTGCAATAGCCATAACGCTAACAGTAACAGATAAAACGAGGGTAAGATGTAGCAATAGCCATAAGGCTAAAACAATCAAAGCATCAGGCAGTGGCCACAGAGCTAACAATAACCATAGCAGTGATGCTAATAAAGCTAATAAAACATTTCCCAAACTGGCCCTGCTACAAGGCTAAGAGTTACCAAAAGCCAGTATACAAGCAGACCAAGTCAGCCAATTACTAGAAGTACAGTATATAATGTGCTTAACATGCCTCCTTGTTGTATTCCCGGTAGATAAATGGGGAGATGCACTAAAGCTATAGGAGCCACACACATTTAGCTTAGCTTTTTGAACCCAACCATAGATATTATACTCTTACAAAGAGCAACATATACTGCACATACCTTCTGCCACATGGCACAAACAAATATTCTGCTACAGTGAAGGTAGCTGGTAGCTGCATCCTGGCTCACCTAGCCCAGCAGCCAAACAGGCCAAACTTCTACAAGGCCCAAAGGGGGTCTATATAAATGCCTTTCCCAGGACCCCTGGTCTGACCACACAACTGCCTGCTCCACCTTTTCCACAAGTAATTACAGGCTACAATTACACCAGCTACATTAGTCTAAACTGTCTCAACATATTATGTATTATGCAAATGATTTAATTTAAATCTCCTTACAAATGTGACCAAATGCACAGCAAGCAATTAATCTTTGGGGGTCTTGTTCAGGGACCCAACAGTGACAGCTTGGCGGTAAAGAGGCTTGAATCTTTGATCCTTTGGATCAACAGTCCCATACCATAACCACTGAGCTACTACCTACCCCCCTAATTTGACGTCCTGTGCGATTGACTGGCTTTATAAAGATGCATGAAAAAATATATGTGATGCATACTGCATGATAAATGAGATTAAATTATTGAGTGTGTGTGTTTGTGTATGTGTGTGCAGACTAAAGACAAAAGACAAAGATTTAAAATCTTTTTATATAAACTAACTTCTGATCATAGACAATTTGGGGCCATTAGACAAACTACACCTTTTAAAACCCTCTTCCAGGCTTATGCATTTAGTTAGGTGAGTTTACAAGCACTTGGGTGAGGTAAAAAATAAAAATAAAACCTAAATAAAAAACAAATAGCATAGTAAAATAACAATGGGCTCTTTGCTTTATCAAACACTGTTATTTACCAAGATAAGCACACTCCAGACACACAAGGTTTATAAAAAAATGACATAAAAAGACAATTTTGGACACAGAATGTAACATATTTTACGCGTTTGTCCAATTACTTTTCCTGGTTTCCAGTTATTTACTCTCTTGATAATTGTCTCTTGACCGTTGGCCACTCATGGGTACAAAGGCAGCCTTAACTGACTCTGGGCTTCCTGGAGATGCCAACATTTGTGGGCTCCCATTGCAAGGCCTCTCACAGGTTTAATATGTTTGCCTATTCCTGTGCTGCCTACATTCCTAAATGCTTGTGTAGGTTTAGTGTGGGCCCAACGTGAGCTCTGTATGGGTTTTCTTAAACCCACACTGCCCACAGTTAGCCTGTAGTAGGTCAATGGGATATGTTTTCTGGGTTTCCAGGTAGGCACCTTAAATATAGTGGTTATTTAAAATAAATAAATAAATAAATAAATAAACACAAGTTATGCAGGCTGGAAACTTTGGTTAAGCTGATCATCCCTGGTTTTGACAACTTGTTGAGTGTCTACTTTGGCGCCACACTGCAAAAAATCACTTTAAAAAAACAAGAAAAATAAAAGCAAATCAAGAGAAAAAGTGCTTAAATCAAGCAAAATTATCTGTCAGTATAGTGAGAAAATTTATCTTAGCAAGATTTCCTAAAACAAGAAAATTAGTCTTAATTTATAATCTTAAAATTAGTAAGAAATTACTTGATTTAAGGCATTATGGCTAGATTTGAGTAACACTCATTTGCTCTAATTTCATATTAATAATCCAAAAACTAGCATAATCAGCTAAACTAGCATATTAATCTTGTTTTAAGCATTTTCATAAAACCTTATTTGGTAAAGAATTTCTTGAAATTAGAATGCTTGGACATATTTTTTAGCTAAAATGGCTTTAGAATGTTCTTAAATTAACACTTTAAAGCTTAAAATAAGATCAACTCCAGAAAATAGTTCTCAAAATAAGAAATAAACAATTAAAAACCCTCACATTATTATAATTATTATTAGTAAAACTTCTTAAAATAAGCAATAATACATAGATTTTTGCATCACACTAAATGCCTTAAAACCTGTCAGAAAATATGAAAATTAGAGCATTTTAATCATGACAAGCATTAAAAATTCAGTTTCCATGCACAAAAGAAAGATAGAGACTCAATACTAGTCTGTTTCTCTAATTTAAGTCTGTTGGTAAGACTGCACTGCTAGTAATCTGAGACTCAAAAGAATGTACTTTATACTCAAATTAAGACATCATTCGATAATCCGTTTATCAAAAATACAACAGAAAATCTGAATTTTGCTATCAATTTTATTAACTTTAACAAGTGTGCCATCATGGCAGCTTTATATGAATACATTACAAGTGTGCAAACAAGGCAGCTTTATCCAAATACACAACAAGCATGTTCAGGCCGCTTCTGAGAATTCTATTAAAACATGTCAATCTTAGATGTCAAGGCTTTCCAATAACAATGTCCCTACGTCTACAACATTAACAACATTGCTTGGTCTTCATATACCATTTTTAAACATAAAAAAATAATAATAAAAAGGGACCTGGACCTGACTTGCAGCGCGTATACGCCATGACATATAAAACACCTTGGTGCAGCAGGCCTTCAGGGAATGTTGTCATTGGGTTCTTCCCAACACTGATCATGCAGTTATCCTGGTCAGTTAGAAGCAGGGGGTTGATAGACGGCATCTACTAAGAACAGCACCAGCATTTTCAGAGGGCTGAAAAAACAAAAACCAAAGGCACTATAAGCCACAGACATGAACAGAACAAACTTTATTCAGGATTTAAATAACAACTTAAAGTTTCTTTGCAAGCAGTTTAGTAAACTATCTAAACAACAAATAAATAACAGTTGACAATACTTACCATGAGAATATGAAAGAGCCTCACTTGGCTGTCCCAGTTTCTGTGGTGGTGCAACTCCTGATGGGAAGAGTGCTGGAAGGCCGTTCAAAAGCTCAATGGACTGTTGCACTATTTAAAGAAAAGCAATGTCTTACTGAAATTGAAATCACTTTTAAAATCAATTTTTTCCCTTCCAGAATTTTTACAAAATGTCATTTCTAATTCACTTAATTTTTGCCTGGCCACACCACAGAATTTACAATAATTACACATTTATTTTACCTTCAGTCACCGAAACCACCAGACTTTAAATCTACCCAGAATAAAACAGACACCACCAAACGTGTACAAAGTTCTAGACCAACCTGAGAGCTCACAACATTTCTCATGAACAGACATGACTTTAGACGGGGCTTCAGACTACCGCTTGTTGAGGATGATAAAAATAGCACATGGGATATTTTACTGATTACTGATAAACTGTTTTGCTTCAGGGTCGAGTGCATGGCAAATAAAGACTTAACACTCAACATCTATAAAACAATCATATACTAATAAAGCAGTATTTCATCCAGAAATTATTTTAAATCACTTTTATTTCATCAAGTTTTTACTGCAAGCATAACGCAAATTTCTATCTTTAATGAGAATAAATTGTAGCATCAAGCTAACAGTTGTCTGTTCGTGTTTAACACTCTTAAACAGAAAGTTTCTAACAAACATTTAAGTAACATTAGAGACTCTAATCTGGCCAACCTTCTAAGTACTATTCACAAACAACAATCTAATGTTTGTGTTCAGTGATTAGCCAATTTAGTGATTTTAAATTAGGCTTTTCTTTCAGCCATAAATGTTAATAATTGTTTATAATTACTGTTTGCTAGCTATTTACATCGATTAACCATAACATTAACGCCACCTCCTTGTATCTACACTCATAGTCTATTTTATCAGCTCCACTTACCATACTGGAGTACTTTTCTAGTTCTACAATTACAGACTGTAATCCATCAGTTTCTCTGCATACTTTGTTAGCCATCTTCCATCCTGTTCTTCAATGGTCAGGACCCCCACAGGACCAACACAGAGCAGGTATTAATTCACTGAAGGATTGTCTCAGCACTGCAGTGACTGACATGGTGGTGGTGTTTTAGTGTGAGTTGAACTAGTACAAGTGGATCAGACATAGCAGTGCTGCTGGAGTTTTTAAAACATTGTGTCCACTCATTGTCCACTCTACAGACACTCCTACCTTGTAGATGTAAAGTCTGAGACGTTCGCTCATGTCTTGCTGCAGTTTGTGTTGGTCATGCACTAGTCCTTCATTAGTGGTCACAGGATGCTGCCCAAAGAACATCGTTGGCTGGTGGAATCAGCAGTGGAACTGAGATGCTTAAAAACTCAATTAGCACTGCTGTCTTATCCACTCATATCAGTGCAACACACACCAACACACTACCATCACATCAGTGTCACTGCAGTGCTGAGAATAATCCACCACCCAAAGAAAACCTGCTCTGTGTTGATACTCTGGGGGTCCTGAAGAACAGGATGGAAGAGGGATAAAGCATGCAGAGAAACTGATGGACTACAGACTGTAATGGTAGAACTACAAAGTACTCCAGTATGATAAGTGGAGCTGATAAAATAGACGATGAGTGTAGATTAAGGTGGTGTTGATGTTACGACTGATGTGTGTATGATGCCCATTACAATGCATGCTGGTTACAATGCATTCTGAGCCACAATATTACAGTATTTACATATAATTGTAAGAGTTATTACAAAAACTACAATATTAAATTACATTGATGTGTTTTCATGAATGAAGTTCATTATAAGTAATAAAGTGATGCTTTAAAATATTTTAGACAGCGGTGCCTCTAGGGGTACAAACTGCTGAATACATTTTGAGTAATGACTTAAATTGAATTTACCTTCATCCAGAGTCACTGGTGGCATCATTACATTTTTCATGACTCCAAAGAACTGAACTTTTGAACAGAATGCTTTCCATCAGTTCTGTGGTGTACTTGTGATTGCCAGATTAAAGAATCATCCATCCAACTCATCCATCACCTGTAAACAAGCACAAACAGCCATGAGAACATATGTTAGAGAATTAGAACTGAAGCATCTCAATTTTTATTTAATCTCTATTTCTGATCTAAAACTGAGATCACTATTGTCACAATTTATTTGGGCCCTAAGGAGAAAAAAAAATGATTTAAGAGATATTTAAAACAAAGAGTTTACAAAAAGTATAAATATACATTTATGTACACTGCCTTCTAAACGAAACAAAGTATAATTTACATAACATTACAAATAAACAAAATACTAAGAGATGAGTTACAAGAATTACTAAAATACTTCAAACAGCAGATATTAACTGTGTATTCAAATGTATTCTTTACAATAAGTAAATGGTTTTTCAAAATACTGTTTCGTATACATCAAATGACAATTTCACAAACATAAGCTGATTAAAAATGCTCTTTATAGCAGCAAAGTAAACAATCAGAAAAACAAAACAAAACTACTTATTATTACTTGTGTTCATCACTACAGGCTCCACAATAACACAACATGAGCCATGACATGATTATACTGCAATAATATTATTGCAATAATCATTCATTTATCCTGATTTATTACTTATGGTTACAAGTTATTCCTCCAAAACGCATCTAATAAATCACCACACTTTTATAGTCTTCCTTACCCTTAAACTTTTAGCACATTGTGTTCTCCACAAAGTTATTTTCCTATCCCTAACACCACGTTTACCAGGCTGAAGTGAAGTGCGATATTGCAAAATTTGGTATGATCCGATTCCAATACCAAGTAAATACAGCGCCAGTATCGCTAATATCAATCCGATACTTATTAATAATTAAGGTAGATGCATCATCAAATTGCTTAATCTGAATTCTCATGAGTTGTATTATTGTAATAAATTTTTTTGTAAAGAGCTGTTCTCAGTAGGGTTGTAAATAAATTCAGTTGTTTATAGCTCAGATTTCTTGTTTCTTGTAAGATGTGAGAGGAGCGAGTCTGTACACACATGGTCTCTACTTTCTGATGAAACGGGAGAAACGTGCTGAATGTAGCAGAGAAAAAGTTAAACTAAAGTATCGATCCCATCACTCTAGTATCGACCCAATACCAATACCAACGTTGGTATCGATAATATTGATATTTGGATCAATCCACCCACCACTAGCGGTGGCTTGTTATCTACTTGTTAATAGTATATTTGAATTATTTAAAATGATTTGGCGTTGTGTAATCTGTATTTGTAGCTTTAACACTTAAGTCAAATAAACACTGGGTAGAGAGAACAAGGGAGGTTTGAAAGAAAGAGAAGATAAACTGTTGCCTGTTTTGTTTTTTTGACCCAGTTTTTTCATCTGTATGAACCCACAATCAGAATGGCTGTAAAGTTTAAAGTGCATGTGTATAAATAATGTACAAAAGAATATACAGTGGTGTTCTAAAAAATAGCAGTCCAACACCATTAACCTGATAAATCACTGTTTTTAGTAGAAGTGATATTTCTACATAGCAAAATGATTGACTTGAAAGTGTGGTAGAGTAATGACAACAAAACAAACCCAACAATTAGGACATGCATGCCGCTCATTCTGAGTAATCGAAGCATTGATTAAAAGTGGGTTGTTCAAAATAATAGCAGTGAGGAGTTTAATTGGTGAAGTCATTCATTCTGCAGAAGAACGGGTGTCAATTTTGGCACTTATTTAAGGTAGGAGAGTGGCAAATGTCGCACAGGTTGGTCATAGCGCATTTCCTTCTGAAATACTGGGTAAAATGGGTTGTTCCAGACATTGTTCTGATGAACAGCGTACTTTTATTAAAAAGTTGATTGTGGAGGAAAAAACATACAGAGAAGTGCAGCAAATTCTAGGCTGCTCAGCTAAAATGATCTCAAATGCCTTGAAGTGACAACCAAAACCTGAAAGACGCAGAAGGAAGCGTGGAACTACTGTTCGAAAGGATCGAAGATTAGCCAAAATAGCAAATACTCAGTCAATGATCACCTCCAGAAAGATCAAGGAACATCTGAAGTTAGCAGTGAGTACAGAAGATGATTAAGTAAAGCCAATTTACCAGCAAGAACTCCTTGCAAAGTCCCATTGTTAAGAAAAAGACGTGTCCTGAATGGGTTCAAATCTGCCAAGGAACACATTGACTGGTCCAAAGAGAAATGGCTCAACATTTTGTGGACTGGTAAAAGCAAAATTGTTCTTTTTGGGTCTAGTGGTCGTAGACAGTATGTCAGACGACCCCCAATCACTGAATTCAAGCCACAGTACACTGTGAAGGTAGTAAAGCACGGTGGTACAAAATGATGATATGGGGATGTTTATCTTACCATGGTGTTACGCCTATTTATCACATACGAGGGATTATGGATCAGTTTAAATATATCAGAATACTTGAGGAGATCATGTTGCCCTATGTCAAAGAAGCAATGTCCTTAAAATGGGTGTTTCAACATGACAATGACCCAAACCATCCTGGTTACAGACAAACAAGATTGAGGTAATAGAGTTGCCAGCCCAATCCCCTGACTTCAATCCCAGAGAGAACTTGTGTTCTGATATCTGAAACACGTTTTTTTTTAGGCAAAACCCAAAAATTGCAGAAGAACTGTGGAATGTAGTGTAATCATCCTGGACTGGATACCTGTTCAGAGGAGCCAGAAGTTGGTCGACTCCATGCAACACAGATCTCAGAAACAATTGTTATGCCACTAAATATTAGTTATTATTAGTTAAATATTAAAGTAAAGTGAAACCTCAAACATTTTTTTCAGTTTATAGATACATTTTTTGAGTTTTTAAAGAAAAATGCTGGCACTGCTATTTTTTTAAACAGCCTAATATTAATTTTTCTTAACTTTCTGTAAAGGATGAACACAAACTGGCTAAATGTTGTTAATGTTTTGAATTAGAATTGAAAGTGGAGTATTTTCAGTGCATTTGCATTTATGGAAATAAAAGTTATCATAATGATTTTGTGCTTTATTCACTTTTTTAAAACCACTGCTATTTTTTTGAACACTACTGTACAGAAATGATATGTCTTTGTTTTTTTGCACTATTGTACTTAATTTACTTGCACTTTTTGTAAAATGTGTTATAAAACAAAAAAAATGCTTCACCTTTTTTGAAATTTGTGTTTTGTGTAATGAGCATTTGGTTAAAAGAAACCCAACAGCAAATCGAAAATACCAATAGAATTCTTGTCAGTCACATAAAAATGTGTCATCAAATTAAGGGAAACATGAGTGGGGATGTTTAGCTTTATAATCTTAAAAAAGAAATATTCAGAACACATTGTATTCTTAAATTAAGTAAAATTGTCTTGAATTTCTTTTTACTTAGTGGAGAGGGTCAATACTTTTCAGTTCTCTAGAAAAAGTTTCTTGTTTCATTGTAAGAAGTCTGTATAATTAGCAAATTTTTCTAATTAAGACAATTGTAGACAAAGTTTCTTAAATCTAGATTATTAATCTTGCACATGCAAATCTAGTCGTCAGTTAATCTTAAAATAAAAAAAACAAGATCTATTGTTTATTTTTAAGATTTTTTGCCTTGTCAAGATTTCATTTTTTGCAGTGCAGAACCAACCCACATTTGAACTTAGAACTTAGTAATCAGCTGTGAACTTAACAATCAATAGCTGAACTCCATACTTAGGTAGAAAAATATGTTGGCATTTCTAAAAGCAGACATGAGACAAATTGGCCGTACTTTATTTTGGATTATCCATTTTTACTGTATGTTTTGTTGCCTGGGTGACGTGTGATGCTTTTTGATCTGCCACACTGATAGTGTTCAGCTCTACATTCTTTCCAGCTTATCAAAGCTGTTGTTAGATTTATAGGGTTATTGTTTAAACATTCATGGCTGGAGATATGTACTGCTGTTCTGATGCTCCATCAACACCTGAGTTGTCAGAAAACTCTCAAATCTCCTCCAATTCTTTGAAAGATTATTTTCATTTTCCACCCCTTTCGTGTTTTTTCATCCTTAAATGCATACAGTATGCACATTTGCAACAAAGGTCACATGAAAAATGTATGTTAAAGTAAAACACTTACTCACTTTCTTAACCGCTTATCCAATTAGGGTCACGGGGGGTGTTGGAGCCTATCCCAGTTTTTCAATGGGCGCAAGGCACACAGTAACACCCTGGACGGGGGGTCCAATGCAGGGCAGACACACATACACACACCCATTCACCTATAGGACAATTCAGTGTCTCCAATTAACCTGACTGCATGTCAGGACTGTGGCAGGAAACCGGAGCTCCCGCAAAAAACCCACGCAGACACGGGGAGAACATGCAAATTCCGCACAGAAAGGACCCGGACCGCCTCGCCTGGGGATCAAACCCAGGACCTTCTTGCTGTGAGGCAACAGTGCTGCCCACCGAGCCACCGTGTTGCAAGTAAAACAACAGCAGCAAATTTAAAATAGTAATAATAATAAAATATTCATTATGTAAAAAAACTTGACACCCTCAATTAACTCATTAGGTCTAACAAACAAATCCCTGATGCGACATGTATGTAGATGGTACTTTTGTTTTTCGACAAATCTTAATTAAACTTCTATTAAAAAAGGTGAAAAAGCTGTGAATTGTTTATTATGTAAATAAGGAGAAGAATTAAGAGAAGATTCCAAGCATTGCAATTAAATAATTAAATCCAGGTTCTTTACAGTGATGTGAAAAGGCAAAGCTTAAACATATATATGAGATAGAAACAAGTGGTAGCTGTCACAGGCCTAAGTGAAAGTAGAATCATGATAGAACAGATTTTTAAATAATCACTTATACATTTACATGTTTTAGAATCAATACAACTTTTTAATGCATTTTCTCCCCTTCTTTTCCGACTTTTAAGCGTATCTAATTACCCAATTGCATTATGCTTCCTCTCTACTGCTGCCGATCCCTGCCCTGATTGAGAAGAGCGAGACTGACACACTCTCCCTCCAACACGTGTGCATCTTTTCACCTGCATGAGGCGAGTTTACATGTGGATCAGCTTTGTGTACGGAGAGCCACACCCTGATCAACGCATTATTCCTCGACTCTGTGAGGAACCCATATCATGTGGGTTTTAGGATTGCGTCTCCTGAGCGCCCAATACAACTTTTTTTAGACTCATTATCATTCATTAGTTTTGTTTATGATGGCGACACTGGTGACTTTAAAAAGTTGAATCCTAGGTGGAAAGGTTTCAAAGTTTATTTTTGTCATTTATAATATTGTCTGGGACCCCTTGGTTAAGGATAGGGTTAAGGGCCTTGCCTAAGCGTTCTAAATAGCCCAAAGCTCTACCTACTAAGC
Organism: Trichomycterus rosablanca; assembly: GCF_030014385.1. Taxonomy (NCBI): domain Eukaryota; kingdom Metazoa; phylum Chordata; class Actinopteri; order Siluriformes; family Trichomycteridae; genus Trichomycterus; species Trichomycterus rosablanca. Next base: position 32,159,261 of record NC_085991.1, on the reverse strand, counting down.
TGTTTGGTTTTGAGAAAGGTTTACCTGTGATATTTGAGTTTCAGCTGGCACTGCACAGCATGTGACTTCATTATGGGCATGACACATGGTTAGAACCCACCACCACATCACAATTTCAGCAACAGTCTATAGTGGTCTTGAGTTTAACAGTTATGAAAAAAAGCATGCAAACGTGCAAATAAAAACTCACTTACATACAACAACATGCAGTGACAACAACGACAACAGCAGCAAAAGTATAGTCATATAGTTACAAGAATAACTATGAATGATAATAATACCAATAATAACTATTATATGACTATTTTTATTATTATTATAATATATACACACACACACCCAGTCAACAAGTTTCATTAACATAACTGTATATTACAGTAATGCATAAGCAACATGCAGTGACAACAACGACAACAGCAGCCAAAGTACGTATAGTCATTTAGTAACAAGAATATCTATAAATAATAATGATAACAACGACTATCATATAACTAATTTTAATATTATTATTGTAGAATATGTATAACAGCACACACACACACACACACACACACTCACACACATAAACCAATATGTATTTGCCTCTGTTTCAACTCTTTCTTTCTGTCTTTCGGAGAAGGCATGGTGAGTATCACCCTTAGGCTGAACTCAGTGAGTCAGGTGTCAGGTTTAGCCTCAGGTCAGCATCGCCTGCACGCAATCTACCCCTCCACTCAGGCTTTCTCCCCTGAGAACACAGATCCCCTTTTCTCATTGTGTGTATGTGTGAGAATTTGTATGTGAGCGTATGATAATTACAGAGTAACATAGATGGAAGCTGTGTGTGTATTGACATACTCTTTTTCTCCTGCTTTACAGACTACTTCTAGCCCCTGGTAACCCAGGCATGACTCAAACACAACCATCTGGAATCCAGATGCAGTCCCGAAAACTTTTCTTTTGCCCATTTTTTTCTACTCAATCACGTTTTGCCATATATGAGCAAGTGTCAGTAGTTCAATGTGTGTGTTGTGTATGTGAGATTTAATATCCATAAGTGTTAAGTGTGTCTGTATATATGTGTTGTTCATCACTTTCAGTTGTACTTCTTCCCTTGCTTTGCTATTGACAGCTGGCTGTGTAAGCAGCAGGGTCATGACCGGCACATCCCTGACTCTATCTGTTTGCCCAGCCTCTTCTGTGAAGCTGACGGGTCACATTGGTTCAAGTTCATTAATCGACATCTTCTTTTTGGCTTTAGAAGGGTATACACACATCCAAAAACTTCTCAGTTACTTTATTACTGCCCTCAAACTTAGACATGCCACAATCCTTTGATCTTAGCTTGTCCACTTTTTACAATCATCATGTTATATAACTGTTTCAGAGCATTTAAAATATCAATATCATGCCAGCACAGTTTATTATTGTTAGAAATAATTTGTTAATAAAGTATTTCAGTGATATTCTTACAAATTCATAGCAGTGATTTAAGTATTAATGTATCACTGTTTAGTATTTTCTGAATAGCCATTTTTTAATTTGTAGCTTCTCTAGTTTTGTGACCAGCCGTGCATAATATATCAGACCTGTTATTATATTACATGAATACATCTGAAGCCTGTGAGACTAGCATTTGATCACTTTCGCAACCAATTACAATCCTGCTAATAAAAAGTTTGAGAACCCTAGCTGTTATCTGTTTAAGAAAGAACAGCATCGTAAAGTGATACCAGAATGATATGACTGAAAATAATATATAATTATATCAAATCAAATAATTAAGCTAAACAAAACAGGATATGCTGTCCAAAACTAACTCGGGCAGCATACTTTATCTTTTTACTTTATCTTTTAACCTGGGCAGCTCCCCTCTGGGAGTGAAACCATGCTGGGTGCGGACTGCGCCAGTTAATGGGATGGTGGTCCTGCTCGCATTTCACCATCCCTGGGTCATTTTAGGGTTCTTTATCTTCACTTTTTGCCGAGAACTGGGTTGTCAGAGTGTGCCTGGGATATCCTGTCATATCATGAAAACCAGAGCTTAGTCCTTTGCGGGCTGCAGATGTTTTGAATTATTTATTTATTACTTTATTTGTGTTATTTTTGGCCAGCATGTTTTTCCTTATGCCCTTTTTGTTAGTGGCTTTTTAGCCACAGTATTTTTATACCTTGGTCAAGCATCTTGCAATTGGGTTCATTTTCAATATTTGCAGGTGTGAGGCCTCACCTCATGCTTCAGTAGTGAGGCGTGACCCACCCGTTAAGTTTAGTGTAGTAAGTTGTGACTAAAGAGTGCCCATTTCAGTAATTAAAAAAAATAATTTAAATCTTTTTATCTGTCTGTCTGTCTTTCTGTCTGTCTGTCTACCTACCCACCTACCTCTGCCTACCTACCTGTCTATCTGTCGGTCTATCTGCCTGCCTGTCTATTTCTCTACCTACCTACCCACCTGTCCGTCCGTCCATCCATCCATCCATCCATCCATCCATCCATCCATCCATCCATCCATCCATCCATCCATCCATCTATCTATCTATCTATCTATCTATCTATCTATCTATCTATCTATCTATCTATCTATCTATCTATCTATCTACATGTCTGTCTGTTTGTCTACCTACCTATCTGTCTGTCTATCTCTCTACCTATCTACCTGTCTGCCTGTCTGTCTCTCTACCTACCTACATGTCTGTCTGTCTACCTAGCTGTCTGTCTGTCTGTCTGTCTGTCTGTCTATCTCTCTACCTACCTACGTACCTACCAACCAACATATCTATCTATCTGTCTTTCTGTCTGTCTGTCTGTCTGTCTGATTGTCTGTCTATCTCTCTACTTACCTGCCTACCTACCTACCTAACTATCTGTCTGTCTGTCTGTCTGTCTGTCTCCCTACCTACTTATCTATCTGTCTGTCTGTCTGTCTGTCTGTCTGTCTGTCTGTCTGTCTGTCTGTCTGTCTGTCTCCCTACCTATCTATCGATCTATCTATTAAAACGTTTTTGTGGTCCAAGTGTAAAAACCTCTTAGTTTGACCCCAAAACTAAAATGAATAAAAATTTAGTAAAATTTAGTATATATATGATATTTAGTAAATATCAATAAACATAATTAATGCAAACCACAAAAACAAACAAAACACCTAATATTACAATAACAATTCTAATAAAAGCCCAGCTCTTTTAAAAAATCAAAACTATAATAACCATGCTGGATGTAATAAGCTGCAGGACCCTGGCATATAAAAGCAAAGTCTGCAATCTGAAAACGTTTCATTTTGCCTTTGAAAGCCACAATTACACTTACAATTAATACAGTGGTAATGGGTCCATTCTTCACTGGGTATATATGCATTGCAGGACTGGGTGTTCACATCACTAAAAAAATAAAATAAAAGGCAATGTCAAAAATCATTTTCAGGTCCTCTTGTCTTCTGTCTTATTATACACACTGTTCAAATATTATGATATTGATACATCATAGTGCACAACTACTCCATGCAAATGGTAATAATTAAATAGTTGTTTCAAATTTGCCAGATTTGAAGCATTTCGCCACATGATCAGGCTCAGTTCTCTCTGGTAACACTTGGTACTCATCAGAAGCACATGGTTGTTTCTGGCTCTGTTTTATTTAAAAGTTTCTTGTGAAGCCGCTGATAAAGCCTAGAAATGTGTGAGACAGATGAGCTTGTTTGTTTCCCAGCACCCTTTTGCAACTGCAAGAAACATTCTGACTCTTTGTGGTATACAGAAAAAAATCTACATCCCTTTTGCCAACAGAAAGTAGTTACTCATGTTCTTCCCATTCATAATGAGATGTTTTATTAGATTTATGAGATTTTCTACCAAATGTGTGAAATTCCAAATCTGACACTGATCAGGATGTTTTTTTACCCTTCAGCCCACATACAAGTTGAGTCATGTTTGGTCATACAATAACTTAGAAGTAATAACCATAAACATTGGGTGACTAAATAACTTTGGTGCCAGAAAGGTACACAAATCCAACTTAGTAACTGTGAAAAGTGAACAATGCAATGCTGTTTCCTGGGAATAGCAACAGGTATTTAAGATAGACAGCATAAAGAGCAATGGGATGCAATGAAAACAACAATTTATGGTTTGTTACTTTTCTTGCAGCTTTATTTAAACAACAACGGTACAAAAAATAGTCGTGATGGATATTTTTGGCTGACCATCTTGCTTGTGTTTTGTAAATGTAAGCAAATTTAGAATGTGGTGTCTGCAACACTAAAAAAAGTGTGTATAAGTGTGCATTTTATAGAATATTCAGGTTACATTGTTTTAAAAGATTCCACAATAAGCAGGTCAATTGTAACAGGTGAGGGAGTTATGATTGGGTATTGAAGGATGATCCACTAAAGCACATGTGTCAAGCTCAAGGCCCGCGGGCCAAATCCGGCCCGCCACGTCATTTTATGTGGCCCGTGAGAGCTAATATCGATATATTTGATATTACTTTTTACACGATACTGAAATGACCATATTCCTTATATCGAGTATGCCTAGGATACACAGGTTACTATTTGAGAACATTTAAAACAAAGCACAAAAGCGCTGGGCCGTACGCTCCCTTTAAGCGATAAAAAACAAGTCAGAGAACGACTCCTTTCAAACGAATTATTCATTGGAATCGAATCAGGGAGTTTTGCTCTTATCTATGGCAAAGATTCATTTGTTTTCTCACTCTATTTCATTACGGTGTCATGTGTAAATAACTTCATGAATCAGTGCATCTGTTCCAGTGAATCACTCTTGGTTTAGGCCTTGATAAACAGCTGTATAAACCAATCAGACCTTCCAAATTCAGATTTTGGGCGGAATTTGTTCCTCCAATCCAAAGCAAGATATGCTATTTTTTATTTCTCCAATGTGCGTCATTTAGGTGAGCTGGCAATGAAAAACTCTCTCTTTATTGGTTGTAGAGGTATAAATGACAGCTAAGTTTTTACTGCGAAAGCCGAGAGAATAAATTATCCATTGGATGTGGATATATATAGTCTGAAAATATTCTGTTAACATAAAGGAAAACATTTACAAAAAGTGGATTTTATCCCTAATGCAACAACACGCGGATATAGATTTGGTCTCAATTTAAAGAAGAGAAGCTCAGGTAAGCAGCGGTTATGACTTTATGCTGCTGTGTGGTTGATCTGGGTCACGGTGCTGCTGTTTACTGTGGGCTTTCATTTTGTAATGATAGCATTTATTTGAAGTAAAATGGCAGTGGGCATTTTTTACATTATATTGTATCGTATCGTATATCGCTACTTCTTAAAAGCATATTGAGATATGAGTTTTTTAGTCATATCGCCCAGTCCTACTTAAAAGACAAACGATTTTCTTAAAATACGCTGTAAAATTGTACATAAACTGCATTTAGCCTCCAAAAAATTGTCCTAGACTTAAAAGGCAGACTGCAATCACAGCAGGACACGTTACAATCGGCCCTTTGAGGGCCACCATAATACAGATGTGGCCTTCGGTGAAAATGAGTTTGACACCCCTGTACTAAAGGCTTGGACATTGCTATTAAAGCTAGCAAAATGCTAGAGAATCTTCAAACAACGGTGCAAACTGAATTTTTTACACTAATAGATTACAAATAAATTAGAATTTTGATCATACAGTGCCTTGCAAAAGTATTCAGCCCCGTTGAACTTTTCAACCTTTTGCCACATTTCAGGCTTCAAACATAACGATATGAAATTGTAATTTTTTGTGAAGAATCAACAACAAGTGGGACACAATCGTGAAGTAGAACGAAATTTATTGGATATTTTAAACTTTTTTTAGAAATAAAAAACTGAAAAGTGGGGCGTGCAATATTATTCAGCCCCCTTGCGTTAATACTTTGTAGCGCCACCTTTTGCTGCGATTACAGCTGCAAGTCGCTTGGGGTATGTCTCTATCAGTTTTGCACATCGAGAGACAGAAATTTTTGCCCATTCTTCCTTGCAAAACAGCTCGAGCTCAGTGAGGTTGGATGGAGAGCGTTTGTGAACAGCAGTTTTCAGCTCTTTCCACAGATTCTCGATGGGATTCAGGTCTGGACTTTGACTTGGCCATTCTAACACCTGGATACGTTTATTTGTGAACCATTCCATTGTAGATTTTGCTTTATGTTTTGGATCATTGTCTTGTTGGAAGATAAATCTCCGTCCCAGTCTCAGGTCTTTTGCAGACTGCAACAGGTTTTCTTCCAGAATGGTCCTGTATTTGGCTCCATCCATCTTCCCATCAATTTTAACCATCTTCCCTGTCCCTGCTGAAGAAAAGCAGGCCCAAACCATGATGCTGCCACCACCATGTTTGACAGTGGGGATGGTGTGTTCAGGGTGATGAGCTGTGTTGCTTTTACGCCAAACATAACGTTTTGCATTGTGGCCAAAAAGTTCGATTTTGGTTTCATCTGACCAGAGCACCTTCTTCCACATGTTTGGTGTGTCTCCCAGGTGACTTTTTATAGATATCTTTGAGAAATGGCTTTCTTCTTGCCACTCTTCCATAAAGGCCAGATTTGTGCAGTGTACGACTGATTGTGTCCTATGGACAGAGTCTCCCACCTCAGCTGTAGATCTCTGCAGTTCATTCAGAGTGATCATGGGCCTCTTGGCTGCATCTCTGATCAGTCTTCTCCTTGTTTGAGCTGAAAGTTTAGAGGGACGGCCGGGTCTTGGTAGATTTGCAGTGGTCTGATACTCCTTCCATTTCAATATGATCGCTTGCACAGTGCTCCTTGAGATGTTTAAAGCTTGGGAAATCTTTTTGTATCCAAATCCGGCTTTAAACTTCTCCACAACAGTATCTCGGACCTGCCTGGTGTGTTCCTTGGTCTTCATGATGCTCTCTGCGCTTTAAACAGAACTCTGAGACTGTCACAGAGCAGGTGCATTTATACGGAGACTTGATTACACACAGGTGGATTCTATTTATCACCATCAGTCATTTAGGTCAACATTGGATCATTCAGAGATCCTCACTGAACTTCTGGAGTGTGTTTGCTGCACTGAAAGTAAAGGGGCTGAATAATATTGCACGCCCCACTTTTTAGTTTTTTATTTCTAAAAAAAGATTAAAATATCCAATAAATTTCGTTCTACTTCACGATTGTGTCCCACTTGTTGTTGATTCTTCACAAAAAAATACAATTTCATATCGTTATGTTTGAAGCCTGAAATGTGGCAAAAGGTTGAAAAGTTCAAGGGGGCTGAATACTTTTGCAAGGCACTGTATACTGGCAACCACTGTTGAATGTGCATGCCCTTTAAGCCCTCAGCCTCGCTGCATAAGAAAGCATCATGCTACTGTAATAAAAATAGGCACATTGGCCAGTGAATACTTTATCACACAAACAGAAAGTCATATATCAATTATATGCAGATACGCGGCACAGTTCTCTGAACCTGATCTCATCTCAGATAGAACAGGACAGTGGAAACACGTGCTGTGGTTTGATGAGTCCATGTTTTAGCTTGTTTTTGGGAAAAAATGACAGTCAAGTTATCTGTACCAAAGATGAAAAAGAGCATTCAGATCATTATAAGCAAAAGGTGCCAAAGCCAAAATTTGCCAACCCACAGCATGGGTGACTTGTGTTTGGTAGATATACCTAAGATATACCTAATACCTAGATATACCTAAATTATTTGCATTGTTTCATTGATAAATGTGATTGACAAGTGTTTTACAAAATCTGGAACAAAGTGGTGAGCCACAACCCATATTTCCTCGAAGAGGCTGAGCCTTTGATGGATTATGCTTTCATACCCAATCATGATTCCCTCACCTGTTACCAATTCAATGGCTTATTGTGGCCTATTGTGGAATGATTCAAAATAGCTTTACTTGAATATTCTATAATTTTTTACTCTCCCTCCTGTACTGTCCCAACTTTAAGTTTGTTGCATACATTCCTTTAAAATATGTTTATATTTACAAAATACAACTTGATTGATCAGCCAACAGTGTAATGTTTTTTGTACTTTTGTCAATTGTATAAAGGTTTAACAAAAATAACAAATCACAGATTGTTGTTTTCATTGCATTTTATTAAACTTCTCAACTTTGCCGCTCATGTGGCGCAGCGTTAAAACAAGCTAGCACACCAGAGCTGGGATTTCGAACACATCACTTTGAGTCTCAGCTCTGCCATTCGACTGGGCTGGGTGGCTACATGAACAACGATTGGCTGTTGTTCATACAGGGTGGAAAAACATCATAACTGATGCAATACGACATCTGCTGGCTGATTAATGGCGCCTGCACAAAGTCGTGGAATATGCGTTGATCCGCATATGAACTCGCCTTGTGCAGGTAAAAAGATGCAGTCGGTACTGTTCACGTGTCGGAGGGGCGTGTGTCTTTTGAGGTGCTCCTCAGTCAGCAGTGGAGGGTAGGGATACCCTTAGTCAGCAGTGGAGGGTAATTGGATACGACTAGATTAGGGAGAAATATGCAAAATAAATAAATAATAATAATAAAAAAATTACTTTTGCTTAATAAAAAAATAATTTAATAATTTAGTGCAGTAATATGCCATCAGACTAAGTCCAAATTCTTGACCTTTGACTATCCGATAGTGTAGAAAAGTAGTTAGATGTTTTTTTAATGGCCTCTATCATTACATACTTGTCACAATGAATCATGTTTATAATATTTTAATACTTATTATTATTACAATACCAGATGAGTAGAAGGATGAGTCTGGTTCCTCTCAAATTTTCTTCCTGTAATTTTAGGGGAGTTTTTTTTCCTTGCCACTGTCGCCCTTTGCTTGCTTAACAGGGTCTGTCTGTTAAGTCTGTCGGTCCTGGATTATGTAAAGCAGTCCTTTGTAAAATCCTACACAAATTTTACTTGACTCGACTTAACTACACCCCTAAAGTCTTTGGAATGATGTTTATTAAGCACATACATTTAAATCTAAACTTTTTGGTCAACAACAGTGTGATTTTGTCTGGTAAAAAGCAACTGTCGACATGGCACTGGTAGTGTGACGGTGAAGAACCAGAACCTTTCTCTTAGTTAAAACATTGATGAGAAAAATGTGAGGTCATCTGTTTGTGAGCTGAAGCTAATCTGTAATAAGCTGGAAAATACATGAGCTCCGCAGTAAATGCCATTATACTGTGATTGTCTATGGTGATTAAATGACTGCAGATACACGATTTTATAGACCTGCTAACACTTAATGTGTCTGAAATACCTGAATCCATTTGTTAAAAGAGGTGTCATATGTGTTTTAAAAGTGTGGTTTTATCTGTGACAGATGTTTGAGTTGGTGTGAAGAATTTTGTCTCTGAATGTGTAAACATTTTACTTGTTTATATTAAATAACATACTGGTGAAATGTTGTAAATCTGTGCACCACTTTATTTAAGTGAGGATAATTACTAATGCAATCAAACTGTTAAACAGTGCAAAAGCATTGCTGTTTAATAACACATAAAGAGAAAAGGTTTTTAAACAAACACAAACTTACAAATGTAACCCATATGGAAATAAACGGCTGGCTGCCAAGGACATATCTGTGTTTTAACTCATCCTTCTGTGAGTTCAGCTGAAGTTTACCCCTCCCCTACACTGAATCCTGAGTCTAGCTCAGTCTCTCCTTCTCCAGTCTAGAATTATTGTTGAACTGATCATAAATCTTGTAATATCTAAAATTCTAACCCAAATTTTAAATAGTTTATTTCTTTAAAGTGACTGATTCCTATTGTATACAACCCCAAATAAAATAAAAAAAAGATTGAATAAATATGTTGTTTTTAATGTGACAATAAAAACATTCATAATAAGTTGAGAATTGGGTGTGCAATGCTAATACATGCAAAAAGCACTCACTCACTTTCTGTGCTGGAGCCTATCCCAGCTTTTCAATGGCTGCAAGGCACACAGTAACACCCTGGACGAGGCCAGTCCATCGTAGGGCAGACACACATACACGCACAGACATACACACACCCATTCGCCAATAGGGCGATTCAGTGTCTCCAATTAACCTGACTGCATGTTTTTAGACTGTGGGAGGAAACCGGAGCTCCCGGAGGAAACCCACACAGACACGGGGAGAACATGCAAACTCCGCACAGAAAGGACCCGGACCGCCCCGCCTGGGGATCGAACCCAGGACCTTCTTCATGCAAAAAGCAATTATTATTAAATTATTAAACTAAAAGTGGTACAAAACACAATATTTGATGTGTTAACATATGGCATTTTTTTGTAAATACACATTTAATGGTACAAAGAATACAATGCATACAACTATGCATACAACAACTGGTGGCTTTTTTTTACATTGTTGACATATCGTTTTTTGCTGTGCATGGTACAGTAATGCAACAATAAATCGTGCCATTTATATGTCAAACCTTTACATATTATTGCTCATGAAGGCAAAATTGTCCTAAATTGCTCCTAAGTTGTCCCTGTTTCAAATTGTGAATGTTACAAGAATCCATTTTGCAGTGGCAACCTGGCAGTGATGGGGCTTAAACCAGTGGCCTTAAGATTACTCGTCCAGTGAATCACTAGGCTACAACTGCCCATAGAATTAACATTTTGTATACAATTTTTTATACAATTTGTATGTGATTGATTAAGGTGTGTAATCCTTTTAATACTTAGATAAAAGGAAGAATGTTAGCCATGTTAACACTTGTATTTGATTTCAGTCCCAATCAGAAAACTTAAGTATGTTCTGTGCATGTGCATTTCTTGAATGACTGCCGTGTTATGCAGACATTTTGCTTCCACTCACAATCTGTGAACTCCTCCAGTCTGCTATAATTCTAAAGCAATTACCTCTTACTCTGACTGAATGCTCATTGTCTTGGTAACATGTACACTGACACTCTAGCATGCACGTCATTTTAGATTTTAGGTTAATTTGTAATTTGCCAAACATTGTGAGAGATTTGCCAATCAGTTCAAAAGGAACATTTCCCAACAAAAGTTTGCCAAAGTACAAGTACAAGTCTTTGGCTTGTGCCCTTGACCTGTTACGCACTAAAATTCCTCCAGATTCCTTTAACTGTTTAATGATTCAATGGACTGTAGAGGGAAAAATATAAAAATCCATTCCAATCATTTGTCATTGCCATTGCTCCTCTCTCTCACTCTCATTTGGGTCTGCAATTAAACTTTTTGCATTTTTTTCCAATTTTCCTCAAAATCCAGTCGTATCCAATTACCCGATTGCATTACGCTTCCTTTCTACTGATGCTCATCTCCAGTGCTGATCAACGCATTATACCTCGACTCTGTGCAGGCACCATAAATCAGCCATGAGGTCTCTATCCGGCTTCCCACCCTGTATGAACAACAGCCAATCGTTGTTCATGTAGCCACCCAGCCCAGCCGGATGGCAGAGCTGAGTTTCGAACCGATGAGTTCAAAATGTCAGCTCTGGTGTGCTAGCGTGATTTACCACTGCGCCACCTGAGCGACCTAAAAGTCTTCTTTAATTACTATTATTCTTATTCGCATATTCCATACTGTCTCATGTTAGATTAATGTATAAATGTAATTAAAAGTGCAATTAATAGGAATGATGTAACACAGCAGTAAACATGCCTCTGTCCCAACTGTTTTGTGATGCAGGCATCAAATTCAAAGTTATTATTTTTACAATTATTTTTATGTAATATAAAATACTTATTGAATAAACTATTTGTACATATTTAATAGTCTACATATTTAAATGGTTTACAATGTATGTTTAGGGGTTTAAGATTAGAGGTTAGGAGGCCCAGTGATTCCCAGAATGCTATAGACATCACAACGCATATGTTTATGACCTGTTCCTGTGTCTCATAACCAATTTAATGCCAGAGACCTGACTAACCATGCAAAAAGCCACTATCTGGTCTGTGCAGATGTTATCACAATGAAAAGAAACATCTGCAAGTTTACGAATCGGCATTACGTCAGTGTTTCGGTGGGGGATCAAAATAAACATGGTAGAAACAAAACTGTGAATTTTGAACCGCCCTGTGGGAATAGCTTTCTTTGCTGGCCTTCCAAAAATCAGTACGTAATTCAGCAATGACTTAAGTAAATGTTCTTACTCAGGGCTATATTCTCATTTCCACTGTAAATTGGATCAATTGTCCTTATTTCCTGTTTCTCGTCTTATTTAAAGCAGATTGGCCATGTATAATAAATTAAGCTGTTGTAAATCCCATTTTATCTTAATCTGCAAGGAAATTAGCTTATTAACCCCTGACTTTCAGTCCTGATGCTACTACCTGAGAAAAATGCTATAATCAGGTATATAAAAATGACATCTGGGAAATAGTTGTGTTTGTTACCAGTGATTGTAATTGTAATATTTGGTTTATCCAGGATGGAATTTTAATACTTTAACTGGAGCAAGACTGTTTGGAATACAGTATATTTATATTGTATTTCATTTTAACTGACATCATTGATAATTAAGGAGGATATAGTGGCACACCAGGTAATGTTAGTCTTACACAGCTCCATGGACATGGATCTCATCCCTCACTTTCATTACTGCCTGTGTACTGTTTGTTATGGTCTTCCATAAATGGTAGATAAATTAGTTACTCTGAATTAGTGCTTTGTTAAGAGTATCTTGGCTATAATCATAGACATAATTCCAAATATATATTTAAATGGTTGCCACAGAATAACTGTTAGAGTTAAAGTAATTGGCCTAAAAGGTTAGTTTATATGGGTTAGATATGGTATGCCAAGCAGACAATTCAATGAATAACTGAACCCTGAGGTGCCAGTGCTTTCTCTATTTAAGGGGTCTGAGACTTGTTTATACATCAATGGCATGTTTTGTTAATTTTACCTCTCCATTTGTAATTATAGTGTTAACTTTTTTTTAAATTCAAATTGTAGAGACTGAGAACGAAGCATAGACTGTTAGTTATAGTAAGTAACAGAAACTAACAGCTTAGTCAGGACTTAGTTGATCTTTGGGTGAAAGTTGGACTCCTGATGCAGCACAAATAAGACTTTTGATGGTCCTGCTGGAAAAAGGACACATTTTTACATTTGCTTCTGCATGCCTGGGTTTCTCAATAGGTAAGTGTCTCTCTTTCTGTCCTCATTTTTAAATCTGTTTTTGCCATAACATAAATCAATCTGTATTTTTTTAATTTGGGTCTATTAGACATAATGGTTGCAAGTCACCCTTGTTCATGCTTGTTTTGATGTTGCTGGGTTGCTTGTCTGACTTCCAACATCCATCTTTCACATCCAGGCTTGGGACAGGCAATTATAAAATTTGTTAGGTGAACCCAGTCATTAAAATAGTTAATGTCATTAAAGTAGATAATGTCATTAAAATAGATACATACATGTATATTTTGTTAAATACTGACTGACCATTATTGTTGCATAGTAATGCAGACACAACAATTCTTATACCCTTTTAAGAGTAATTATGCAATTTAAATACATACTTAATGTATGTATTTTAGGAACACACTTTGAATTCACTATGTTTTAGTGTGTGCCATATGTGTGACCTGTAAAATTTGGCCTATGAATGAATGGGTGAGATGAAGTCAGATCTCTCTCAATATCCTGGCCAATAAATGTAGCCCACTTATAATGCACTCAGCTGGACTCTGGGGAACTCATAACAGTCATATTTAATGACAAAGACTCTGCAGGGTCATTTAAAAACCAAGAGTCACTTGACACTGCAGACTGTAAAATCAATTCAAGCTGACTGCTGATCACACAAGCAAGATCATTTCTGTGTTATGGCATTTAAACTGATTTCACAGGAAAAGACTCAAGGAATATTATGCTTGTTTGAAGACACGTTTTAACGTTGAGATTACAGAGATCCTTATTAGGTTTTTGTGGTTTGATCTGGTCTGTGAAAGCTGTTGGACCATTAAAGCTTGTAGATCCCCCGGTCACTAAATGGAAATATATTTTAAGCAAATGTTCAAAAGATCAGTTCTTGGCTAAATAAACATGGAGGCGTCAAGTTCTTAGTGCCACAGATGATGAGAGCCATCCCTACTGTTATCAGCAAAAATTGCAAAAGCCAACCTCTGTCATGGTCTCAGTTCCCACGGCATGGGTGACTTGCTTATGTGTGAGGGTACCATCGACACAGCGGTGTATATTAGGATTTTAGAGAAACATCTTAAAAAGACATATTTTCACAAAATACGGGTCTGAGTCAAGTCATGAGTCTTTAGGCTAGAGTCCAAGTCAAGTCACGAGACTGTAGGGTAAAGTCCGAGTCAAGTCTCAAGTCTTTTGGCTAGAGTCCGAGTCAAGTCACGAGTCAATATAATATAAACAAAACATATATTGGAAATGTAGCGTAGAAATAAACAAATAATATGTTAGTTTAGGTAAAAAACAACAACAGATTAGCAACTGTATTTTGCCGTTTTACTTAGTGCCTTTACTTTCCTAGTCATTGTGCAAATGAATGTAATTTCTGTAACAAGAAGGTACCAGTTAAAAGCTTAAACAGATACTTTTTCATTGCAAAACAAAAGCGCACGATACATCACGCCACAGCAGCCAAAATCCAAAACACAACAAAAAAAAAATCATAACCACTGCTTACCTTAACTTATGTTCTTTCAGATGCTATTAAATTTATAACCGTCTGTTGTCCCATTAGGAATATAATTCGTTATTTTGTAAATGTGTGCTTATAATTAAAAACCTCCAAACTTTTCCCAGTTACGAAGTAAAACACTAACTCGTTAGAAAGCCAATCAAGCGTTTCATTGACAATCATCTGTGTGACGCAAACTGAATAAATGCAAATAACAGCATTTCTTACTAAAAATTAAAATCAGAAGGTCTTGTTTCAGAAAGCGATCTTTCAACCATTAGCGCCAATCCTGTAGGAGTGTTCCATTCACCCCAGTTGTTCCTGTGAAGTGCATTCCACCATTTTAAGTGATATTCCAATCCAAAGGTAACGAAAATGTTCAAATGAAGTGAACTTCAAACTGTGTAGGGAGTAGGGAGCAACGCTTCATCACTACGCCGGAAGCTGGTTGTAACAGTTACCCATTGCTTGCGTTGCGGGTTAAGACGGCCGGAGCGTTATTAGAGAGCAGAAAATGACACAATCAGAATGATGTTGGATCGACGTTTCCTTCATCTTTAATAAAAATTTGCAGTAATGTGAGAATAACCAGTGAACATCCAGAAACACTGCACAATCCACCAAAAACACAAATGTAGCTCGTTAACTTTTACACCGTTAATCACAAACAATAAACCACCACGTGGTGACATCACAAAGCGACGGTATGATGATAAAATCAGGTTTATTCCCAGATGACATCACAATATGATAGATGGCTAAGCTTCATTAGTTTGATAGTTAAGAAAGTAAAGAAACGCTAAAAGAAATTTCGGTAACAAGACGCTGTCATGTACGTGATGATGTCACAGGGTGTCTGAAAGATTTCGTTTAACCTGCTTAAGGTTCCATAGACAAGATCACGTGATCAGTGTGTAGGGAACACAAGGGCACTCAGTAGTAACTAATGTTAACACATGCTGACGCTAGGGACCCTTGTTGTTTACACGTCATGTTTTTGCGAGTAATGAGTCAAGTCCGAGTCGAGTCATTTGAAACAAGTCCGAAGTCCGCTGTGTGTGCGACTTACGTGCAACTCGGACTCGAGTCGCAGACTTGAGTCCCCATCTCTGCTTTACGGCACATCAAGAAGAGTAGAAAAGTGTCTGCTAAATGCCTTAAATATAGGAAAACAGCTGAAGTGTTGTATCAACCTAAAATATCCACTTGCAAAGCTGCAATATTTAGTTTCCTCAGTTTCCAAATAAATTAAAAAGTATAATCAATAATTGTGTTTTTTATTTTGTTTATTATACAGATGCTTTATCAGATAAATCATCTACGTCTAGCTAATCAAGCCAAGGTATTACTAAATCTTTAGTACAATCTTTAGCAATCTTTAGTACAACTGTGTCAGGTCAGACCCAGTTCTTGACACACTAGCACCTTTATTTGTAGAAATAAACAGCAAGGGCCAGGTTTATAACCAGACACCCATAACAGTGATAACATAAACCCCACCCACAGTAACAAGCCAATTTTATTTTACAATATTTTCTTTAAAAGCAGTCACATGGGCATGTCTGTAACATGAAAAAGAAGTGGGAAAAGCAACTAATGAGCATGGTTTGGAAGCTATTGTGGTAAAAAAAAAAAAGGGGGTGTACAGGGTGTGAAAAAGAACTCAACCTTGTACATCTGCTGACTCTTAATAGCTTGGGAATTTTGTGTGAAGTGGATCCTGTATCAGTTCTAAAAGCGCTGGTGTTTTCAGAAAGACTTGCGGACATGTATAAAAACCTTATACAAGGTGCCAGGAATGCTGACCTATGGCTTTGTTGGAATGTGGGCCTACTGGGGTCTGTGTCTGAGCACCCTGTATTCTGGTGCCCTTGTAGCCCAAGGGTATGACCTGAGCCATGTGCTTGTGTTAAAAAAGGTCCCACAAACACGCCGACAGATCATTACCCAAACCTTGGCACTCGAATACTGTACACGGCTGGAAAGTGAGAGGGGTGTTGGAATTCCCATGAGAAAGAGACCTTATTAAGTCAACTCCAGATGTGTAACCATGGTCTCGTTTAGCTCATGTCTAAGGATGAATACATTCACTAATTAAAAAAAAAAAGCTTACTTATGCACTTAATTATCTCTTTATTACATCTTCCCATGTAAGTATCCATTTCCAGCTCCCAATACCATAACAAGAATATTTAAGTAAGCAACCTGGCTACTATACACACAAAAATATTAATGTCCTAGTAAAATGTTGTAACAAGCTGCCAGAACAGCTTTAATGCACCATGACATACATTCTATTAGTTCTGAATTGTACTGGAAGCAGGGAACACCATTTTCCATACGGAATTTCTCTATTTTGATCCTTTATATGGTAATGGAAAGCACCGTCTAACATGACGGTCCAAACTTTCTGTAGGTGCTCAACTAAGTTGAAGTCTGATGACTACAAAGGCCATAAAACAATATTTATTTCTTTGCACACCAGGATTGTAGGTGGTGGTGGGGTCAATTTTTGGGCCAGAAATCCTTTACACCTAACAAAGCATGAACATTTAGTGATCAGTTATCAGATGAAGGGTTAGATTTGAAGGGAAGATAAACTGTAATGTTTGTCCACACATTTATACTTTTGACTTCCAACACCGTTGGTGCCTGGCAAAGCAGATAAATGAATCAGTGGTTCTTTGATCATGATTCAACTGTTCTTTTCAAAGGCAATGCATCTTCTTTAAATCTGTAAAATAGAAAGCAGACAGACTATACCAACTTTAAATGAATAAGAATTGCCGCAGGTACATTTTGTTCTTGATCTGTAAAGGAGGGCATGAAAATCTTTCGCCATGTTGTTATGTAATTATTTCACATTTCTATTGTTTTGCCAGGTTAACTTCAAAGTCCTGCTTTATATTGTTTTAAGAAATCAGTGTAGGTACAAAAGACAACTAAAAACATCCCATTTCCAGTCATATTTGTACAGCCATTAAACGACTTTTGTCCTTTCACTGACTCCCTGATCTGTTTTCTACGAAAACACTCCTTAAACGCTTTAAATGACCTGGCACAGCACCTTGAGGCTAGAGTCATATGCTCCTTCTCACACTCACTTACCTGCTTAGCTTTTCTTTTCCTTTCATCCAGCTCAGAGTTATTGTTATTTCATCACATGTATGAAACGGTGGCTAGACAAATGTGGCTGGCACCTTGGGGGCCTCTTTTGTCTGGAGCCACCCATGATACTGTGTTGTTTGCGCCCACTGGCTGTTGACAGAGCACGGGCAAGAGGTTGAAAGCTCAGACTGCTCAGACTCACAGCTTCGGGGCTAGGGGTGGGGGAGGTTAGGAGGAGACAGGACGGCTGGTAAATTTGATGGGTGATCGAGTGTGGTGTTTTTACTGTAACCTTTCCTTAATTTGAGCAAATGTTTTGCAAAGGGAGGAATGTTCCAGAGCTTAACAGAGGGTAATCAGTGTGTCGAACTAATTCTGGCTTAAGAATACAAGGTATCAAGACTTCTCACATTGACTTAAGTCAACAGAGCTACAGGGCCACAGAGAGGCCAAAAAGTCTATAAAAGTTTCTAGTGCAGTTTTTATCCATCCAGTCCAACCGAGTAAAACGATTGGACTTTCAGTGTCAGTATTAATCTAACTTATTAATTTAAACTTTAGCAACATACACCAATCAGGCATAACATTATGACCACCTCCTTGTTTCTACACTCACTGTCCATTTTATCAGCTCCACTTACCATATAGAAGCACTTTGTAGTTCTAGAATTACTGACTGTAGTCAATCTGCTTCTCTACATACCTTTTTAACCTGCTTTCACTCTGTTCTTCAATGGTCAGGACCCCCACAGGACCACCACAGAGCAGGTTTTATTTAGGATAAGACACAGCAATGCTGATGGAGTTTTTAAACACCTCACTGTCACTGCTGGACTGAGAATAGTCCACCAACCAAAAATATCCAGCCAACAGCGCCCAGTGGGCAGCATCCTGTGACCACTGATGAAGGTCTAGAAAGATGACCAACTCAAACAGCAGCAACAGGTGAGCGATCGTTTCCCACTTTACATCTACAAGGTGGACCAACTAGGTAGAAGTGTTTAAATAGAGTGGACAGTGAGTAAACATGGTATTTAAAAACTCCAGCAGCACTGATGTGTCTGATCCACTCATACCAGCACAACACACACTAACACACCACCACCATGTCATTGTCACTGCAGTGCTGAGAATCATCCACCACCTAAATGATACCTGCGCTGTGGTGGTCCTGACCATTGAAGAACAGGGTGAAAGCAGGCAAAAAAGTGTGTAAAGAAATGTAACAGTCAGTAACTATAGAACTACAAAGTGGATGGCAAGTGGAGCTGATAAAACGGACAGTGAGTGTAGAAACAAGGAGGTGGTTTAATGTTATGGCTGATCAGTGTATATTTAGCTATTATGGTAACATATTTACACAGTCAGAGGTTCCTAGAGAGCTGTATAGGTTGTGCTGCAGTCAAGAAGCCAGCAGGCAAGTTTCTTAGATTTATTTTATAGTATGCATGTATGTGAAATGATTTTATAGCCATTATTTTGTGTATGGAGTGTTGTTATATAGCTAAATGGCCAGCTTAATGTCCTTTTGCTTCAACAGAAAACTTCTGAGTTTAAATCTAAGAAGCGATTGCTTCATAGCTGTAGAGACTAAATTATCATTGCCCCAAAAGGTTTGCTCCACCATACTTCATAAGTTTCAGTCTTAAAGTAAGTTAGTGTATGTACTGCGCTGATTAATTTAAACAAACAACATTAAATAATCAGATTACTAGTACACGGCTGGAAAATGTGGTGTTGTGGTAATAACAATGTTGGTTAATTTTTGAAACTTCTTATTAAATGTCTAAATCGAAAATAAAGAACAAAATGATATTAAGATACACTGGGCATTTGGAAGTTTAAATATAATAATAGACTAGTTCAACTTTTTACCCTGAGCTACAAAGAGCAAGTCTTCACCAGTTCATGAGGAATCATTTGCAGTCTCTTAAGTTTTGATTGAAAAACCAAAGGATGGGCCTTTCAGGTCTTGCCAACAACTGCCGCTCTGGCTCTAGTGAAGTGATGGATTATGTGGACCATGAACCATAAATCTGGTTAGATTTGTGGACATAAATCCTCTTGCTTTGTCTTTTTCAGCTGTTTCTCTAAACTGGCTGTTTACTTTGCATCACATGTATAATATTTAACAGATTATAATAAAATCCACAAAAGTTCTCGCAGTAACAGTAATAGCGTACAATCCAAATCCATTATAACCCAGGCAAAGAACAAATGCAAAAATGTTCATAAAACGGGCTATAAAGTCTAAAGTACAATTCAAGAGACAGAAAACAGAAATAAATCACTAAGAAATTTTGTTAAGGCAGTCAAGTTTGTTATTTGTAGATCATCCTAAAGGTGGGTATGAGAAAATTCCCAATTAGAGAAGTCTGTGATTAGGATAAGCTCCAAATTGTCAGTTGCCAGGACCCAGCATTGCTCTGCAGATATCCTGTAGCCAGGAAAGGGTAAGCTAATTTCAACAATCTATCACTACATATCTGCCATGTTGCCTAGAGGGTATGTTAAGGGTGCTGGGGTATTGTGAAAAACTGGACTAATGTCCACATCCAGATCCTGTTGCACTGGGCCATGACACATGGCGGTGGAAGAATTGTGTTTCCAGGCATCTCAGCTTACTTGAATGAAGGAGCTGTGCACTTATTGTAACCTGGATGATATCTGAGTACAAAATGAAATAAAATGAGAGCAATTTGTGTGCAGTCACTTCTCATTTTCTTTCCTTTTACTTTGCTCTGACAGGTGCATACTTTAGGGTCAGCTGTACTATGGGACCCTCATTTATCTCCTTTTTCTCTTTGCTGAGTCCTACTGTGCAGGTGTGGAAATGAACTTAAAACAGCAATTCAATTATCATTCAAGCATTTATGCTAAACAGCCTCCACAAGCTCTGCCTACTCTCTTCATCTTATTCAGCTTCTCTATCAGCTGCCAAACAATTATTCAAAACAAAAAACAGATCGTTTGTCTATCTGTGGTCACACTCCTGGTATCACCATGTTTGTACCACATAATTTTATTCTGTGGGATTCTTTAGAGATTAGGATTAAAGTAAAGTCTCGTAGCTGAGTGGTTGACTGCACCACAGGGAAGAGGAGAAAGGAAAAAGTAAGTCTGGTCAGAAGGGTATTGCTGCCTTGCAGATAATCCTATTATTATCCTATCCTCTTATTATCCTATTATCCTATTATCTTTGACTGCACCCTTATCAAGACATTATTCTTAGACAACCTTACTCTCTTCCTGCCCCCCTCTTTTTTCTCCCTTATTTTCACATACATAAATACTAAAAATGTCCATAAAGGAATTGGTTAGGAATTAGGAATATTAATTTGATGGTGTATTACCTTCTACTGGCTATTCATCCTTTGTTAGTGATTATGAGGGATTACAGCCTGTAACCTATTTGTGTCTATAATTATAGGACATTATAAAACATAAAGAACAGTGAGTGTGCATGTATGTTTTCAAGTTCTGGGTTCTTTAAGTTCCATTAATCAGTTGAACTGTACATATTGGATGGAGAGTTTATTTTTCCCCCAATTTTCCTCTCAATCTATTCAGTTGCTGATGCTGATTACTCTGGTTGAGGAGAGCTGAGACTGACACACGCCCCCTCCAACACGTGTGCAGTAGCCGACTGCGTCTTTTCACCTGCACGAGGTGAGTTCATATGCGGACTGGCTTTGTGTACAGAGAAAACACGCTGATTCTCATTATCCTTCAACTCTGTGCAGACGCCATCAATTAGCCAGCAGGGTTCATAATTGCATCAGTTATGAGGTCCCATCCGGCTCCCACCCTGTATGAACAACAGGAAATTGTTGTTTGTGTAGGCGCCCAGTCTGCCAGATGGCAGAGCTGAGTTTCGAACCGAAGAGTTCAAATTGGATGGAGAGTTTAAAACAATTGGTTTGTTAAACTTAATTAAACTTCATATTACTAATTCTTTTACATACACTTATGCAAAAAAAAAAAAAACTTGCAGTCATTAAGTTGAAAGGGCAGGGTAAGTAAAGAATAAAAAAAAAAATCACCAAATATTTAAGGGAAGTGGATGCTGCTACATGCTGTAAAAAAAAACGAAATATCAAGCGGAGAGGATTTGCTCAATTCTCCATCATGTTCTTATGGCACTTGTTAAACAGTATTTCCTTTCCAAATAAGGCATGGGGGAGATGTTTGATTTTCTTCTTCACTTACATACTTCTTGGATCCAATAAAAATATTGGCAGCATGACCAATCTAATTTGATACTTGATAAGTAGACGATGGACTGATGGGAATTTGAGGTTAATACACTCTTACATTACAAAGCATATTTGCCAATGGCAAAGATTTATTGTATTTTCAACCAGCTTATACTTGTCAAATTAAGTACACACTTAGAATTGTTTAAATAGACATAACTATGGGATGAAACCTAGTTCTCATTTGCTTGCTTTAGAACATTAAGACCCCTGTAAGTCTAGCAGATTTGGCATCCACTCCGAATGCCTGGTGGATAGCTAATCAGGCCCTGTAGAGTACAGAGTACCACAGAGATCAGGTGGGAAAACAGACAGTTCCCGAAAAGCACTGGTAATGAGCTTTCAGTCCAGACAGGACTGAGTTCAACTGGATTGACGTATTATAGAGCAAACTTAGAAGAGGCAGAAATTAGTGAGTGCAAAAACATACTTTTGGATATTTTTTTACGATGAATACATGGTACATTTGCTATAGCTGTGTTGCGACACTACAACAAGCACAGCGAGGCCCAAAGAGCTAGTTTGAAAACCTGTCCTAAAGGGATGGACAGAAATATGAGGATCCCTAGAGGTGCCTGGGCATTGTTTGGGATCCCTCTCTTACATGGAAGAAAAATGCAAGAAGGACATTACTGGATGAGACTGCTTAATTCCCATGTGGTGAAGTGGGCACTCTTAAAGCCATGGGCAAACTGACAGGTGCCAAATGGACTAGAGCAACGTTCATTGCACTGAAAAGATGGCACTGATTTCCATCTGAACCTCATCTCAGGTTTCCCCAGGATTTGTGCTTTATTGTATCGCATAAGGTGCTCCATTCATTTATTTGTTATCCACACTATCTGTCTTAAGTGATGCTGTCTCACAAGTTTCCATCCTGGAGTCACGCACACTGCAGTCACCAGTGGGGATAGTGAATGTCCTTCAGGTAACCTTATTAGACAGTTGTTCTATTCATGCAGTGCATCTTGTGGCCCTTGTGAAAGAAAGAAGAGTTTACCAGTTTTACTCATGATCTGTTTTAAATAGGACCACCTCCAAACTCTAGCCATCTGTGTATTGAGTCTCTGGGGTGTATGTGTGGTGGTGGGGGCAGAATCCGGTAATGGCTGAGGGTCAGGTGGGTTGGATTGGGAATGGAATACGCGGGGTGACAGATGAGGCCTGTAGGCAGAAGTGGGGGAGAGAGGAGGAAAGCAACAGGTGAATTTGGGTGCAAAGTTAACACGGAGGGCAGACATTACCTCACCTATAATGTGATAAAGAGCCAAAAGCCTGCTTTTCTGCGTGCACAAATTGACATGGCTTCGCTTAGCATGAAAGCTTCTATTGAAACAGCCTAATGAAACAGCTACAATAATGGCTTCCAAGCAGGGTGCCCTGATGACTGGCCAAAGATGCCACAGAATCGCTTGAGTATTCATTTTATTACAAGAAACAATAATCTGTTGGATTTCGAAGGTGATCATCATGTTTTCAATAGACTATATTTAAAACATGTCAGAAACTTGTTTTGAGTTCTCATGCTGTAGCTAAATGAGCAGACTGTTCATGTTTTCTTTGGATTTGACAAGCCTGGCACTGATCATGCACTCATACATCCAAGACATTAGCATGAATTGAGTTTACAAGCAAAGCAAGCTGTCTCGCACTGAAATGTCTTGCCTACAGACAAAACAAAAGAGAAAAAGAAACATAAAAATGTCTTTTGTGTAACCTCAAATACATTCTGACTGACAGCACCCCCTTGGAAAATCATTTTTATATTAAATGCATACTTCATCTGAAATGACTGAATAATTGAAGGGACTGAGAGTGGGAAATAAAACGCACCATATCATTTGTAAGTGTTCCTGGTTAAGCGTAGAATGCAAGCTTCTTGTTGGCTACTTCAGTGGATTATAGAATACTTCTCACCCTGGTTCTTGAACCGGTTCGGTTCAGGTTTCTTCGAACCTTGGTGTTTTGAAGAGAACCGACCCGCGTTTCCACCAGTTTTTGGGAACCAAGCATGCGTCATTAGCGGTGGGCGTAAAGAGAAGTGATGTGATGGCGGAGCGTGTAGATTATGTGCGAGCATTTGTGCTGTTGTTACAGATGTTCATTTTATGCAAAAAGCATCTCTCATCTATTGGTGATAAGAAGACCTAGACGTGTTTGTCGCAGTTGTTGTTTTCTTTAGTTCATTGACGTGAGAAGCGGTTTGCGCTCCGCTCTCACCACGCCCCTCGGCACAAATA
Organism: Trichomycterus rosablanca; assembly: GCF_030014385.1. Classification (NCBI taxonomy): domain Eukaryota; kingdom Metazoa; phylum Chordata; class Actinopteri; order Siluriformes; family Trichomycteridae; genus Trichomycterus; species Trichomycterus rosablanca. The sequence continues at coordinate 32,135,079 of NC_085991.1, read as the reverse complement.
GCCGATTTGCTCAGCGCTCCACTTGAGCGATAAAACATCACTAAAGTACAATACATATATCTGTGTTTAGCCGGATTAACTTCACGTGTGGTGGTTTTGCAGCTCGGGGTTCTGAATCCGCTTCTCGGAAAGTCAAAAAAGCTTCACCTAAACAAGCGTAACGTGGCTGAATGTACTAAAAGTACGACACAGAAATACTCAATTTCTCTCCGTTATTACTGGTTATAAGTGCCCTGTATTGCCGAAATTCATCGGTCATTGTTTTAGTACAACAAGCCACGGTAGTGTTTCTCGTACAGCCTGGGTCACTTTTACCACGTCATATCACAGAGTTCATCTCTGACGTCACGGTTCGCTCTGAAAAACCAAGTATTTTGTGGTGCCAGATTAGAACGCTAGAACCTCTTTTTTTCTGTGGAAACACTCAGAACCAGTTCAAAATCAAGTTCACGAACCGTACCGGAGCCGGATCCACGTCGGTAGAAAAGGGGTAATAGATTTGTAGTTTCTATTCTTTAACATCTGCATTAATTACAGTTTTAAGTTAAGCAGATACTGAACACATCTAGAGTTGTACTTTTGTTTAGCATGTGCCTAAACATAAGAGTCTGCATGGGCAAGCTTTGGGTATTTTAGTTTTATTCCAAAGTAAATCGGTTGCACTAATTTTCCTATTTGCTGTGATTGGCTGAGTAAAAGAGTATGTGTTTGTGCTGCCCTTTAATGGACTGCTGCCCTATCCAGAAGGTATTTCCACCATATATTGGCTTGGCCATCCTGACCAATAGAGAGCAGCTTAAAAAATAAATACAAATACAAGATTGAAAATAAATTTGTGCATGTGCTTCATGTGCCTTTTTGAATCCCTGAGATGCAGAAGAGCCTGATAAGCACATGCACTTGCCACATTTTATGTTTAAAGCAATATTTTTCCCTCTTGATCCTTCTCTTTTTCTCCACCTTCTCCTGTGTTTGTCTGCTTAAGACTGGGTACATTACCTGTCTATTATTTCATAGTAATATTCATAAAATGTCTGTGTAATGTACTGTTTATTGAAATAGAGCTGCTATTTTCGAACAGAATGAAGCTTTCATGAACGTCTGAGACGGCAAGTGGCAGAGCTGTCCAGGAGCGCAGAGCCAGAAACATTCCGTTTGTTTTTCGTCCTGTTCATGTGACGCCTCTCTGCTCAGTCTGAAGCTCATCAACCCTCCACGCTGATGGATCTAGCAGATGGGCGTCCCAAGTACACAAGGACTGTACTCTCTTTCTTTTGCTCTCTCACTTTTTTCTCTGGCTCCTAATGTCTCTCTTTCTCTCTCTTTCTGTCTCTCTATCTCAGTGAAGTAAGGTATTTTTACAAGCATATTATTAACTTTTATACTATTTGTATTACAAATATTGTCTTTCTTATAATATATAGTTCAAAATAATGTTTACACCCCTTGGGTTTGGCAATTTCAGCCACACCAATAAATAAAATCAATAATTACACTTTCAGTAGAAAGAGTTGAAAAGCTTAGTAACATTTACTGTAGCACTTTTATAGGATATCTTTGACAAATTTTTTAGCATTCCCACCCAACAGGCTTTGATGGATGCCAAAAGGCCTGCCTTAATGCATAGTACCAACTGTAATGTCTGATACAATGACCTTCTGAAGCAGTGGCTCCCATGTGTCACAAAAATTAGAAAAGCACACTGACATACACCGATCAGCCATAACATTTTGACCACCTCCTCGTTTCTACACTCACTGTCCATTTTATCAGCTCCACTTACCGTATAGTAGCACTTTGTAGTTCTACAATTACTGACTGTAGTCCATCTATTTCTCTACATACTTTTTTTAGCCTGCTTTCACCCTGTTCTTCAATGGTCAGGACCCCCACAGGACCACCACAGAGCAGGTATTATTTAGGTGGTGAATCATTCTCCGCACTGCAGTGACACTGACATGGTGGTGGTGTGTTAGTGTGTGTTGTGCTGGTATGAGTGGATCAGACACAGCAGCGCTGCTGGAGTTTTTAAATACCGTGTCTATTAACTGTCCACTCTATTAGTCACTCCTACCTAGTTGGTCCAGCTTGTAGATGTAAAGTCAGAGACGATCGCTCATCTATTGCTGCTGTTTAAGTTGGTCATCTTCTGGACCTTTATCAGTGGTTACAGGACGCTGACCACGGGGCACTGTTGGCTGGATATTTTTGGTTGGTGGACTATTCTCAGTCCAGCAGTGACAGTGAGGTGTTTAAAAACTCCACTCATACCAGCACAACACACACTAACACACCACCACCATGTCAGTGTCACCGCAGTACTGAGAATGATCCAACACCCAAATAATACCTGCTTTGTGGTGGTCCTGTGGGGGTCCTGACCATTGAAGAACAGCATAAAAGGGGACTAACAAAGCATGTAGAGAAACAGATGGACTACAGTCAGTAATTGCAGAACTACAAAGTGCTTCTATATGGTAAGTGGAGCTGATAAAATAAACAGTGAGTGTAGAAACAAGGAGGTGGTTTATATATAACCACATATAGGGCATATAGGGCAGTCGTAGCCCAACCACTGCCAGGTTGCCACTGTTGGGCCCTTAAGCAAGGCCCTTAACCCTCAATTGCTTAGACGATATACTGTCATAGTACTGTAAGTCGCTTTGGATTAAGGCGTCTGCTGCATGAAAATGTAAATGTACATATAGCTAAACATTTGTGAATGCCTGGCAAAAGTTTGTTGGACATCCCTTTCAAAATTCTTAACATTAATGTGGAACGTCCCCATCTTTGCAGCTACAACAGCCTCCATTCTTCTGGGAAGGTTTTCCACAATATTTTAAACTGTGTTTATGGGAATTTTGTAATTAATTCAAGTAGGTACCCACTGTGTTTAATAGGGTTGAGATCAGGAATCTGTTCAGGCCACTACACCAAAATAGTCAAACTATGTTTTTATAAAGCTTGCTTTGTACACACTGGCACAATCACACTGGATCAGGACAGGGCCTCTCTCAAACTGTGGTCACAAATTGGGCAGCATATAATTTAGTTAATATAATTGATTTCATACATCTATTAGCAATTGGTGTGGCTGCACCACCAGCCCTTAATTATTAGGAAAAACGTTCACATACTTCTGCCCATTTAGTGCATAAATAATAGGTCTATACTATAGAAGTTCCTGTTTCAGCATTATAAACCCCCCCGCGTACAAAGCCAACTACATAAAGCATTGACAGCTGCTGAAAAAGAAAGTTGACCTTATTGCTTGACCTCACTACCACATATGTGGCTGACTGAAAGAAAATTCATTGGAATTCGATTCCAAAATGCTTGGGGGTGTTATAGTAGGAAGAGCACTGGGTCTATGTAACATACAGTAGTGTATTTAAACAGTATGTGACATCAAGTCCCCTCCTCACATCCAAACAACATAAGGAAGCATAAGAAAGCCTGTGTAGGCTCTTAAAAACACAAATTTGCTGCAAAGTAGGAAAAGGAAAGCAGCTCTGTGTTTGATTCTTGAATTGTGTCATTTCAGTCGACATCCTTTCTTGCTTTATTAATCTACGAAGGTTCTTCAAAAAGTTATTAAGAATTTCAAAAACAAATTACATCACTTTTCTATATAGTCACCCTCCAGTGAATTTTTCCCAGCATCGTACCAACTTTTTAATGCCATTAGCAAAAAATATTTTTGGTTGAGCGCATTGCCACTGATGCACTGCTGCTTTTACATCATCATCACATGAAAATCTTCTTTCCATTAAAGCTTCTTTGAGCGGTCCAAAAAGGTGGAAATCAGATGGCACTAAATCCAGACTATAAGCTCTCTCTCAGTCTCTCAGACACGACCAATTTCTATTCCTTCAGCCCTCACCGTTTCCAACCAAACTATAAAAGTGCGGAAACTTTTTGAAGATCCCTCATACATATCTTGTTTATGAGTACTTGATTTTAGTTACACCTTAGTCTCCAATGAATAAGAAGATAAGAAGTTTTAATATTTCCCAGTGTGTGTGTGTGTGCGCATGCACCACTGCATGTTATCTCTGATGCAAAAGTAGGCATTATGCCACAAGCAGTAAGTGACAGTAAGGTAGAACAGTAAGACAGATATGATATAGTATCAAACAGACACTAAGTAAGAAGCCAATAGGGAATAGGCTAGAAAATAAAGGATGGGGGCATAAGGGTCAGAGGGACAGAGAGAAAGAGAAGAGATGAATAGACAGTAGAAAGGCGTCTGGGGTCTTCATGGCCTTGAGAAACTTTCTGTCTCCACGCCCAATTAAGAGCACAAAGACAAACCCACAAAAAAGCAAGGGAGGAAAAAAGAGGAGAAGTGGAGGAAGGATCTTTTTACAGACAGGAGACAGTTTTTATCTGCTAACTACGCCACTTTCAGAAGCAGCTCCATTTGCCATTGGTCTCATGTCCCTTTCACGCTCCCTCTCTTTCTTTTCTTCTTTCTCTGTCCAGGGCGGGGTGCTTGTCTTTCCGTGCCCACTGTCTTTCGCCTGTCTCTGGTTACTCTTAAAAGGCCAATAGTGGAGAACAAGGCAGAAAGGGGCTCCCAGCATAATGCCGCCACTTAAACCCAGCATAAAGAAGGGACACGATACAGGAGACAGGCCGACCTCCACTCTACCCCTCACTTTTTTCTTTAAGTCTGGCCGTCAGTTTTCGGCCTCTGCTACTCCTCCACACTCCATCTGCTCCCAGTGTGCCTGCGCTGCTTCCCCCTGTGCTGGCCTATAATTGGCAGTAATTATGGTTAATCCTGAGGGTTATCTGCTGATAGCTGGAAGCTGTTAGTGAGGCTCAGGTCTGTTTCTCATGAGCAGGCTGAACTGCACAGGCAAGGCCAAGTAATAGTGAATGTGTAGTGTGACAAAATCATTCCACACCACCATTTAAGTACATTTAAAACACTAAAACAAAAGATACTATATACAGCAGCACAGATAATAAAACAAGAGAAATAACAGATGTACATGTAAATGAGATCAAATCTTTGTCTTGTATGTTTTTACCATCACTTTGTCCTGGTCAGGGTAGGTTTGGTTTCACTGGAATCAGTGGACGCAATGGAGTAATACACAGCGGAAAGGACACCAATCCATCACTTAGCCTCGGCTTTCCCCCTCCTCAGACATAGCTAATCATGTCTTTACGTATACACCCATCCAGACCCTGAATCCAAGCGGTAGTGGGTTAGTGCAGTTTACCACTCCATCACCCAAACACCTTGTGTGTTTATCATTTAGAAATATTTGTTAATAACTGCAAGAGGTTCTTCATAAGAAACACTTTAATCTTTGTATAAGTAAATAAGATTATCTTTAAGGCAGTGAGGGCCCACACTTAGTTATTTAGTTATGTAATACATCTAAAGTTGTAGTTTAAAGTTGTATACACCTGCAAGGGACATGTTAAAGACATGGATCATGTCTTAGAGTTCTAATGATTTCTGTGACTGTCATTTTTTTTATAACTAAATGAATAGGACATGTATATTGTTGTTCAAACAGCTTGTCAAATGTACATTCCTTCAGAATGTTCACCTTGAATAGGTGCTTTTGATCAGCCATCAACACACGTCTGGTTTAAAAATGCTTGCTGATATGTTTACATCTCTAACTGGCAGAATTAATACAGAATTCAATTAGAAGTGTATTTTTTGTACAGCTAAAAGCTAACTAGGCTTTTTTTTTTTTACATATATATATAATATTGGTTGTACATCTTATATCATCAATTCTTTCATTCACTCTCACTTGGTAAAGTTTATAATTTCATTCATTTTTAAATACATTTATTTATGTTTCACTTTTTTATTAAATTTTTATCTATTTATTTATGTTTTTATTTATTTTTTTTGCAAAGAAAGACTAAAATATTATGTTTTTGTAAATTGATCGTTGAATGTTAAAAATAAGGAAGACACCATTATCGCCATCTAGTGGAAAAGAACAGGAACAAAGGTGTACTGTACAGAGCCAGCAGTAAACAGTTTGCCTTCTAAAAATAAGTCCATTACATCAGTGGATTCAGAACCTACTTTAGGATTACTGCCATTTTTATTATTGAGTTACATTAATTGAGTGTACAGAGTGTAAAGCTGCCTATTCACATGTGTATATTTAAAATCAGAAGGATTATCGGACTTAATTTTACAAGCAGGAATTCGGTCTGAGTATATTTGTTTTATGACAGTAATTCTCTTTTAAAGAGATCATTTATTTTCGGCAGGCACAGTAAGCAAGAATACATAGCTGTTCTATTTCATTGTATTAACACTCAGTTAGTGTTTCTATCAAACAAAGATAAATAATATTGCTTATTGCTTAAAAAATTGCTTATTGTTTTTCTCTTGTAGGTTTGTAGTACCTCCATGGTGCAATCTTACTTTAGTTACTAACCCTAATGTTCTGGGACAGTGACATAATCACTGGGCAAAAACTTGTGGTAGGTTTTTAAAACAGAACAGAACCAAAATGTTTTGGCAGATGAATTTGCTAATTTAAATGTTTATAAAATGTATCATGCACTGAGATTTAATACATTCTATTTCTAACACAAGATATCTACATAGACTTAATAGAGAATTAAAACCTAAATAAAATTAAAGTATTAATATTATTATTATTATTATTATTATTATTATTATTAATAATATATTTTCTCTTTTTGCCTTTTTCCCATAAACACACCCCAGAGATGATAAATTTGCAGAGTAATCCCCTCTGGACTAAACGTACTGGCTTATTTATTTACAAGAATGATTTAGATAAAACCATATCATTGATGTTAAAAGCTGCTGTGTGCTGTGTAGTCAATTGACGTTGAATAAATCGAAAAGTTTTCACCACACAAGCATTTTTATGTGTAACTATTAAGAAAAAGTCCCATAAAACCCACTGTCGACATTTAAATGTACATGTTTACACACAGTCCCAGTGCTCTCCCCATCTGAGCTGTTTAATTCATTTGTTCCGAAGCAAGGTCTCAAAAGGAGAACTTACCATCAGGGGTTGTGATGGATCCGGCGCCACTTAAACACTCTGGACAGATTGCCAGTCCATCAGAGCATCACACACTTACACCTAGGGACAATTCAGAACAGCAAATTAATCCTTTAAATGTATTTTAATGATGTGGAACAAATCTGAGCAGCCACAGACACACATAAATGAGAAAAACATGCCAAACTTTACACAGCCAGTGACTGGAGGTGATGCTAGAATTCAGACACCAAGGTTAAGAGCAGCCGTGTGTATATCTGCCTCTGAACATGGCCAGTTTCCCCCTCGGCCGCCCGTCTAAGCTTTCTGGCTTATTAATTACAAGACAAATTTAAGTCAATTAAATAATTGACGTTTAAGACTGTTGTGTGCTCTGTAGTCACTTGCATGAAATGAACTGATCTAATGTTCCCACCACACAGACATTTTTTATGTGTACCTATTAAAGAAAAATCCCATAAAACACAATGTTTAGATTTAAACTCGCATAAGTTCACAGTCCCTTTACTATCCCCGTCTGAACTGTTTAATTTGTCTGCTCAGGGGGCACAACACACGGAAAGTCTCGATATGATAAACCTTTTGATCCCCATCAATTACCTCCTACTGAGGTGACGCCATGGTCTGAGTGCCTGTACAGTCCGCTAAAATAGCCTTCATCAGCAATTATCGTTCACTGGTAGGTGAAAGCATGGGAACGTAATGAGGTACATCAGAGGTACACAACACGTTTTAACAATGCTGCATGTGTGAGAGCACAAGTATGCGTGTGTGTTAACAAAGCAGGTAGGGAGGGATAAACACAGTCATTAATCCTCTCTGCATGCCCGTTCCTTACGTGCCTTCCTTCATTTGTTCACACATTGGTTCCAGGTGTAAGAAGGACTGTAGAATCTGGCCTTAGGTACGAGAATGTATTTAGGCAAGAATATGCATGTGTGTGTGCCCTTACATGTGCGCATGTGTATGTGGGCAAATAAATGCTGGGCGCTGCGGGAGCCGCACTTTGTGCGCAGTGGGGTATTTTTCCTCCCCGAAAAAGGCGTCTGTGTTGAGCTTAATTGGCCCCTATGCCCAGAGGGCACCCAGTCTCGAATGCTGGCATAGTTTTGGGGTCTCCAGGGGGTATACGGTGCTAACACACCAAGAGACAAACTTCTACACACCGCTGCAGCCATTTACTGTATATGTGTATGTGTCTGAGTGTTTGGTCTGCTCAGGAATCAGGCTCCTGGTTTTGGTAGGGGGGCTCATTTTTAACCTAGCCTGAAGGCCAGAGTAACACCTAGCTATTGAATAGAGACAGAATTAACTAGAAACACATTGTATCTCACCAGCATGGATACTGGCGCCTCAATGGCATGAGTACATTTTTAAAAAGAAGTCTAAGTATGCAGCAAAAACCTTAAGCATTAGCCCTGATTTATTTCTCTAATATATTGCCATCATTTAATATTGAGGCACAAATTCTAGTTGTCTTCATATGCAAGAAATAGGGGCAGTTAAGTGAATGCTGCATAGTAACACTTTTCCTCAGCACCTGAGTTCAATCATTGCTTTCAGTAATGCCTGTGAGAACTTTCACATGTTCTCTCTGTATCTGTTTGGGTTTTCTCTTGGTGTATTCCCGTCCAGCCTCCAAAAATTAGCTGTAGCCATTTATTGTGTGTGTCTGAGTGTGTCTGGTTTGGGAGGCCTGAAGGCCAAAGTAACACCTAGCTAATGAATAAAAGAAGACTTAAATAAAAACACACTGGATTTTGTAAACATAGACTTTGGTGCTAAAGTAACATATGTACGTTTCATAAGTTTAAAATTATAGCAACTTTGATTGGACTGAAGCCCTTCGGGTTTATTTTGATGAACCAAGGAAAATACAATTACATTATGTTACCTTTGTTGGCAACTGTGCCCCTTTAGTATAGCTCAAGGCCATTTGTACATAGCACAGAAGATCAAATAGTTATTAAAATACAACTTCAGACACTCCAAAATCTTCCAGTAAGTTTTTTCTGAAGGTTGGGGGCCGTTAAGCGGGAAAGTGGGTGGTGTGCTAACTAGATAATAGAATGGAATACTCTGGACAGGGCTCCAATCCGATAGACCTATCCTGGACATAGCCAGTCATGTCTGTAAAAATGCATGGCTCGATAGATTCAAAGTTTGATCGCAGTGCTGGTGGGTTTGCATCATAGAACGCTGCATCACCTGAGCACTAATATTATAATATACAACGATGAGGCATAACATTATGACCTAATTTGTGTTGGTCCCCCGTTTGCAACTGTGATGCACTGTGTATTCTGACACTCTGTATTCTATCAGAACCAGCATTAACTTCTTCAGCAATTTGAGCTACAGTAGCTCGTCTATTGGATCAGACCACACAGGCCAGCCTTCGCTCCCCACGTGCATTAACGAGCTTTGGCCGCCCATGACCCTGTTGCTGGTTTACCACCGTTCCTTCCTTAGACCACTTTTGATAGATACTGACCACTTCAGACCGGGAACACCCCACAAGAGCTGCAGTTTTGGAGATGCTCTGACCCAGTCGTCTAGCCATCACAATTTGGCCCTTGTCAAACTCACTCAAATCCTTACGCTTGCCCATTTTTCCTGCTTCTAACACATCAACTTTCAGGATAAAATGGTCATTTGCTGCCTAATATATCCCACCCACTAACAGGTGCCATGATGAAGAGAATTAGAGTTATTCACTTCACCTGTTGGTGGTCATAAGGTAATGTCTAGTCGGTGTATTATTAAATACATTTTCTAGAACCTTTACTTTTTACAGACATGCCCAAATCCATTTGATCACTAACTGGCACCAATTAACATTTTTCTCAGCTAGTATCTAGATACCAAGTGACATGGCATTTAAAGGTGTGAAGCAAGATTGTGAGATCCAACCTGGATGCATATCACGTAAGAAATATAAACTTTCAGCTCAATCAATAGCTTTAAAATCAGGCTAATACATGAATTACAAGAGCAGATTCAGAACAGCTTTCTACCTATAACGCTGTGCGTATAGCTCCCGAGACCTTTTTTCTCTCTTTATCAGACCTCTGAATATGCCAAGTTCCCCCCTAAGCCATTGCTCACTGTATTAGAAACTTTTTCCAGAGTCTGTGGCTGTAACATCCCCATCAGCCATACACACCATGGCACAGCCTCAATGTCCTCTTTGTTCTGCAGTCCCCCAATTCCATTCGCTTACTACAAAAAAAAGGCTCAGAATAGCACAATTTGAGTATAGGTTATGATTTTATGTTGAGGCCTGAGCTGGGGAGTAGGAAATTAGATATAGAAAATAAAAAAATGCACTTTTTTCAAGAATGGGTAAGAGAAATTATTTTCACTGGCTATAAGTATTGAAAGATTTTCATAGAGGAAAAGGGTCAAGGAGAATTCAGAGCCAAGCTATTTAATCGTTTACAAGAAGGAGACTGTATAACATTTATTCTCTGACCTTTTTTCAGGCAGCTTGTGAGTGTGTGTGTGTGTGTGTGTGTGTGTGTGTGTGTGTGTGTGTGGTGGTAGGCTTCTGTGTGCGTATGTCATCATGCTTAGTTTAATTACACAGAGGCCCACAGAAGAAGACAGAATAATCCATTAAACTGTTGTGGTGGCTCAGTATCTGCTCCGTCTTGTCTGCTGAGCAGTATAATCACATATCACCATTTCCAGTCTCTATACACTTGCTTAGAACTGGTTAGTGTTAGTTTTGTCACTGTTATTATGTACATTAAAATAAAATTCATATCTGGTTTTCCATTCTTCAACTGGTGAGGTACGTAATGTACATTTTAACAATCTATTAAACTTTTAATTTGGTTATTAAACATCTAACATAACCCGATAATATGGGCATAGAGAGTTTTTGAACTGAATGTGATCTCTTTGCGTGTGGATAAATATTTCTCTGTGTTTGTATTTTATTAGTACAATTATACTGTCTTCACAAGTTAACAAATGTTAGGTCCTATTAAATGTCCTATTTTTCAATTCCAACATTCCAATTAAAAAGTCACTGAGTTTAAAAGCACCACTAATGTAAGCTAGTTAAATACACTATCTGGCCAAAATATGTGGACTAATCTTTTAATCTAATGATGAGCTTGTTGGACATCCTGATTCAAATCCATGACCATTCATATGGATCCCCTTTTCCCCATGTATCCACTGAGATTTGTGCTTATTTCTTCAAAACAGCATTTAGGAGGTTAGACACTGATGCTAGACAAGGTCTGGCCTGCAACTGACATTCAAGTTAAGTCCAAAGGAATTCATTAGGGTTGAGGCCAGGGCTCTGTGCAGACTACTGGGATTCCTCTTTACCGAGCTCATTAAACAAATGAAAAAGGAAAAGAACTTTTCTCAAATGGTTGCTACAAAGTTGGAAGAACAGCATTTTATTTTTTAGTTTGTAATCAAATATTACACTTTCATATTCCAGTATGAATTATTCTAGCTAAAGGGTTGAGTCCACATGTTTGGCTCTATTTATAACAGCGTTTCCCAAGCTTTTTTGCACCACGGACGGGTTTCATATAAGATATAATTTCATGGACCGGTGGGGAGAGGAGGATTTAATAATATTGCTCACAAACAATGTAAAATGAGCTTTTTTCACTGTTACGAGATGCTGCTCCCACCTAGGGGTGACAATAAGACAATAACACCCGACATAGAAGCAGTGAAAACTACTTTTCTAGCGATCTCTAATTATTCATTTTTTCTGTGTGGCCCGGTAATAAATAGCCCACGGACCGGTACCGGTCCACGGTGCGGTGGTTGGGGACCACTGATATATACAGCAAACTCAAAAAAGGGGACATTTGTTAATTCTCCTGACAAGAGTAGTTGTGACAGAGACAGGCTAGGACTGGGAGAGTTGGGACAATATAGTGAAAAGTTAATACAATAAAGTTACAAGGTTACGAAAACTCACCACTTTGTGACAACTTCATGAGAGAATAGTCAATCACTTCAAAAAGAACATTTCTTGACACAATGTGCTATTTGACGCAATCATGCTACTGTGATAAAGATAGGCACATGGACTCCGGAGTACTTTGGAAAACTGTTGTCACCTAACACAGTCCACTGCTGCATTAAGAAATGCAATCTAAAATTTCAAAACACAACAAGAAAGCCAGACATCGATTCTAGACAGAAACACCGCCAAGTTCTCTGGGCCTGAGCTCAACTCAGATGAACCAGAAGTCATTGGGCACAGAGAGCTCTCTGTGCCAGAGATTAAAAGGACCTCCCAGTCTTTAATCAATGAAAGGTGCCAAAGATAAAATCTGTCATGGTATGGAGGTGCACCATTGCCCATTGCATGGGTTACTTGCATGTTTGAAGGTACAATTGATGCAGAGGCATATATAGGGATTTTAGAGAGATACATGCTAAAATCAAGGTGGTGTCTTTGCCCTGGGAAGTCCAGGATTATTTTAGCAAAACATGCCTCATTCTGCATGAGTTAAAACAGCATGGCTTTGTAGACACAAAATGCACATGCTTGACTGGCCTGTCTGCAGTCCAGCTTTGGCTCCTATTTGAAATATATGATGCATCACATAGAGAAGAAGTAGACAACAATGACCAAAGACTGTTGAGAAACTGAAGTCTCATATCAGGCAAGGATGGACAAAAATTGCCCTTGCAAAACTGCAACAATTAGTGTCCTCACTTCCTAACCCATTAACAAAGTCTGATTAATAAGAAAGGTGATGAAACACAATGCTAAACATGCCTCTGTCCCAACTTTTTGAGTGTATTTGAGTGTGTTGCAGGCATCAAAATCTAAATATGCTCATATTTCCTAACATAGATGTGGCTGACTGAGTAGATTCCAAACACCGCAATTGAACTAGCAGTCCACAACATCTTCAGATCTGATCCTCTGAGGAGTCTGCCAAAATCAAAGGTGGGGGTGTTTGTATTTATGTAAACAAGTCTTGGTGCATGAACTCAGTTTTTAAAACAACTCACTTTTCAGCTAGCGGTATTCTGCATTATCAAATGCAGACCGTTTTATCAGCCTCAAGAAAAAAAAACATGCATCATCATTGCAGCTGTTTATGTATCTCCAGACGCTTACGCTAAACAAGCCATGAAAGAACTCTGTGCTGCTTTTTGTAAACTTCAAATGGCATAACCGGATGCAGCATTTATTGTTGCTGGGAACTTTAACCATGAAAACCTGAGGACTGTAGTGCTCACATTTCATCAGAACGTTTCTGGATCATGTGTACACCAGCACTGCTGATTCATACAAATCAATTCCCCTTCCCCACTTCGGGCAATCTGACCACCTTTCTGTGTTATTTCACCCCATCATCTGTCCTGTGAAACCCATTGTAAGGTCTGTAAAAATATCAGCTGCAGCACACAGACTGTAAGCAGTTTTTATCTTAGGCCACTATTGACTCTCACACTGACATCAGCATGTACACCAACTCTGCTCTGGACCACATCAACAAGTGTGTGGACAGAATTACCATGTGGAAGGAAATCAAAATATTTCCCAGTCAGAAGCTTTGGATGAACAAAAGGTTTGTATCCTTCTGAAGGCACGCAACACTGTCTTTAAATCTGGAAACTGGGACACGTACTGCACATCCAGAGCTAGTCTGAGGAGAGGCATAATGAAGGCCAAATTTAAATAAAACAGAAAATTGAGCAAAGCTTCTGCAACTCTGACCCTCATCCTATGTGACAGGGCCGTTTAGCTCTTACCAACTACAAGCAAACAACCAGCACCCCATCAACAAGTGAGCCCATTCTTCCTGATAAGCTAAGCTACTTCTATGCTTGGTTTGATAGGGAGTCTTTTAGAAAATCTGAGCTTCCTCCTGAAAGCCAGCCATGATAATTTTCTATCATATTTTGGCTACATACATTTCATTCTGATCAGAGTTAATGTGTGAAAGTCCAGGATGGAGATTCCATGTCGAGCCCTGTACAAACCAGCTGATTGGAGGGTTTACTAAATTTTCAATCTTTTACTGACTTGAGTGGTAGTTCTCTTAAAAGCCTCTACTCTACTCTAATAGCCTATGACATTTGGCGTGTGGCTCTCACTCCCATCATCAGCATGTGCTTTGAGGGACTTGTCCTCTCGTACCTTAAATCAGGCCTGCTCCCATGTCTGGACCCCCTTTGGTTTGCCTATAGTCCCAAGAGGTAAATAAAGGGTCTCCTCAGCCATTTCCTCAGTGCTCCACTTCACTCTGACCCATCTGTAAAACAGAGCGTTCAACAAAGTTAGACATTCCAATCTGGTTGAAGAGAACTCAGAGAACTGGGTATCAGCTCTTTACTCTGTAACTAGACTTTGGACTTTCTCACTAACAGGCACTACCTCCTCCACCTTCATCCTGATTACAGGTGTACCCCAGGGCTGCATGCTCAGCCCTCTACTCTCTGTCCACCCATGACTGCAAATCTGTTTATGGGTCTAATTCTGTCATCAGAATTGCAGACGACACCACAGTATTTGGCCTGATCAACAACAATTATGATATTAAAGAGCCTACAATGAGGAGGTGAAGCATCATCAACCTCTCACTAAAAACCAAAAGCTCATTGTGGACTTCTGGTGGAAAAAGGGAGACAATGCACACACCTTAACCTCTATCAACGGAGTTGTGGTGAAGCGAGTGTCCAGCTTCATGTTCCAAGGCGTCCACATATCTGAGGACCTCACCAGGACCCTTAACCCCCCCAGACTGGTCAACAAAGCACATAAATGCTTCTGCTTTCTAAGGAGACTGAGGAAAGCTTACCTGTCCTCACAGATACTGATAAACTTCCACTGCTGTACCAATGAGAGCTTGCTTACAAACTGAATCTCTGGTACTGCAATTCCAGTCTAAAGCTGGTAGTGAAAACTGATCAATGCATCACTGGTGCCCAACTCTTTTCTATTGAGAACCTGCAACAAAACACCCTCTGGGGAGTCCCCACCAGAGTCATAGACTGTTAGCACTTCTACCATCAGGGAAGCACTCTGGGAACCTGCGCAGCCGTGTCAACATGCCGCAGAATAGCTTCTTTCACTCTGCTGTCAACCTCCACAGCTCCTATTAACTCCAATACTTTAGTCAACCATCATCATACTGTCTACATTATTGTTTAAATATTGGTGGATATTACAGCAAAAAGTCTCACAAGTCCAAAGACATGCAGTAAGGTTACTTGGAACTTCTAAAATTGCCCTAGGTGTGAATGTGAGTGTGTTTGTTTGCCCTGTGATGGATTGGCAACCTGTCTGGGGTTGTTTCCCACCTTTCATCCAGTTAATTTACCCACTGCAAACCTGAATATGATGGAACAATGGTAAAACAGACAATTAATGAAATGTTTTGCATCATAAAAAAAAAAAAACACTTTCTGTGTGAGGTCAGCAACAAGTTGATAACTGAAAAATAATTCGTTTTGACATTTATGGTATTTGGCATATGTCTTTCTCCAAGGAGCCTTGCTTAGAGGCCTAACAGTGGCAACTTGGTGGTGGTGGGGCTTGAACCGGCGAGCTTCTAATTACTACCCCATAACCACTGAGCTACCGCTGCTCCTTTTCTGTGGCTCCCACTTGCAAAGCCATGACTTTAAGGTTTCATACTTATGATAATTTCAATAGCACAAGAGAGCAGCATTAGTTCAGAGAGTACAAGGCCAAAATGAATCAAGGAGAGCTATTGTAATGTTCTACTGACTGGTGGTTGATATCCAGACCACAACCTTCGACTCGTCTTTCCACACACACTCCTAATGCCAGAACCTTTTATTTATGTTTTGTCAAGAAACATTAATAGCCAGTCAGTGAAATGCACATATCAAATTTAAGATCACACACACAAATATGTGGAGTATGGAGAACAAATGGATGAATCAGTATTCAGCAATTTTGCTAGCCACTGTGCAGGGAGGTCTTCAGCCTGATAGCTCCAACTAATCACATTTAATAAGGTAGCTTGACAGATTTTGTTAGTGTGCAGACTCTGTGTAGGATAAAAGCCACAGGGAAAAAATCCAAGTGGTAAAAATACTGAATCTAAGCAGAAAGGTGCCAATCTGCTGGTGTGTTTTAAAGTTCCAGTGTTTATAGCAATTGGCTATTCAGCCTGGCAAAGCATTTTAGGAGCCAGAAAGGAGGGTCGGGGAAAAACAAGACACTCTCAAGAGGGTACAAACATTGTCAGATGATAATAAACAGGTAATAAAAAATAAGATGTTTTGGAAAAAAATATATATTTACTTGGTAGTAATCAACTGCAGGCATAATTGTAATAAATGTAGCAGGTGGGGTGTGGCTGGGATGTAGGCTGTAATGCAAACAGAAGATTAGGGAAGGAACGAGAGGGTTTATAAGTGTCTCCATTTGGTGACATTATTGACTGGATCTATTTAACCTGATGAGGTGAGTTCCAGACCTGGCTAAAAAGCCTAGTTGAAAACCTCCCATTTAAACTGGGTTTGGTCTAAATGCTTTTAATTATTTGCTTAACTGCCAATGGCAAGCTTTCGTATAAATTAACTGCTGGAGAACAGCAAACTGGTACATAGGTCTCTGAGTTCTTTTTGCTACCCACACCAACAATAATCAAAGAATTAACATTTTCGGCGACTTACAGAAGTGCTTCCATAGTAAACATTACCTTACTCTAGCTTAAGAAGACAACAGTCCAAGAACACAACTCTGCTAAAACTCTGTTAGAACCAAAGTTAGTGTTTTTTGGTTTTTTTTGCAAGAAATGAATAAGAGCGTTAGTAGTACATGTCAGCTTAAGTGCTTAGTAAAGAGGTGAAGGTTTTTAATTGTTTTTTAAATACAGCAAGAGACAAGATATTTGGACAGACAAGGGAAGCTCGTTCCACCCCTTGGGTGCAAGTACAGAGAAAAGCCTTTATGCTTGTCTTCCTCGAGTCCTAAGTGGAGGATCAAGTCGGGCGAGACTAGTGGCTCGGAGGTTGCGTAATACAGAGTGGGGTTTGATTAGACCACGAAGGTAGCTTGGGGCTGTTAAATTTTTGGCTTTGTAGGCGAGCATCAGTGTTTTAAACTGAATGTGGGCAGCTACAGGAAGCCAGTGAAGAGAACGCAGCAGTGGGGTGATGTGGCAGTGTTTAGGTTGGTTAAAAACCAGCACCTGCCAGCAAGGAGTTGCAGTAGTCTAGCTGTGAGATTACAAGTGACTGCACAAGAATCTGAGTGGCTTCCATGGAGAGAAATGGCCGAATCTTCCTGATGTTGTAGAGGAGGAACCGGCACGATCTTGTCATGTTAGCTACATGAGAAGAGAAGGTCAGCTGGTTATCCAGGACAACACCAAGGCTTCTTACATTATCAGATGGTCTGATCTGGGAGTCATCAAGAGAGATGACTAGGTCCTGGGTTGGAGATTGATCTCCAGGAATAAGTAGCAGCTCTGTCTTGCTGGGATTGAGTTTTAGATGGTGAGCTGACATCCATTGTGAGATTTCTCGCAGACATGCTGAGATGCGAGCTGAGACTTGGGTGTCTGAAGAAGGAAATGACATAATGAGCTGAGTATCATCTGCATAGGAGTGGTATATAGCTCCCCTCCATGACACCTGGTAGGAGCGCCCTTCCAAGTAGGAGGCCATCCATTGCCATGTCGAACCAATTACTCCAAGGTTGGAGAAAGTAGACAAGAGAATGCTGTGATTTACTGTGTCAAAGGCTGCAGAGAGGTCAAGAATATATCCTTCTTTATCATATGATAGTTTCAAATATATTAAATATGAAAAAGCAGATCTGAGATTCAAACTGGGGTGTTAAGAATCTCAGCGCTGGTGTGCTAGCAGAATAATACATTGCGCCACCTGGGCACCCTAATTAAATCTTTTAATAATATACAAATTGAATGTATTCTTTACATCACACTATACAATATTTACATTGTAAATTACAATTTTTCCTTGTATTGTCATGGTGATGGTGTACGCTGGCGCATTTGGCTGCCGCTGCCGTTGCTGTATTTTGTCATGTTTTGCCATGTTTTATTGTATTTTTGTCATGTTTTTCTTTCGCTTTAGTCTTTTTGTGGTGGCTGCCGCTCCTGTTGCTCTGTTTCTTTTTTCGTCGGATGGTCTCGGCGTCTGTTGGGTACTGGATGGCTGGCGTGTGTTGGATAATTTTGAAAGATGCGGACGCTGATTGCAGTGTGCAGCTATGGAATTGCTTGGACTCCGCTTCCGGCTTCCCTCCCCCGGGCCACCTTCGGCTTTGAGCTTGCATCGGGATGTCGCGCTCCTCCCTCGCTGAGGGTGCATCCATCGGGGATCTCGTGGGAGTTTCGGGTTTGATGGCACTGGTGGTGGCTGGCTGGCCTGGCTGGGTTGGCTAGCATGGAACTTGACCTGAACTCTCTCTGCTTTACGTTCGCTATCCGGCAAGGGTCCTCTGGTCTATGATATCCTGAAAGATCATGGATATGACTTCCTTTGCTTGACGGAGACATGGCAACAACCTGGTGACTTCTCCCAGCTGAATCAGTGCACTCCACCTGAGTTTGTTTACATCTGTGAAGCTCGTGTCACGGGATGAGGAGGCGGAAATGTAGGGTTTCCACAGTATCTGTTCCTGCTTACTCTTCTTTTGAATCAACTATTGATTCCCCCTCCACCTAAAGACTCACTTATTCAAACTAGCCCTTCAATTAATTCACTTGATTGTTCAATGTTAATTGTAAATGTCTTGTATTGTCTGTTTTGTTGTTTAACTGCTCTGTAAGATGTAAGGTGCCCTTGAGTGCTTTGAAAGGCGCCTATAAATAAAATGCATTATTATTATTAAATGCATTATTACACCGATCAGGCATAACATTATGACCACCTTAATATTGTGTTGGTCCCCCTTTTGCAGCCCCATCTGCAACAAACTGTGATGAACTGTCTATTCTGACACCTTTCTATCAGAACCAGCATTAACTTCAGCAATTTGAGCTACAGTAGCTCGTCTGTTGGATCGGACCACACGGGCCAGTCTTCGCTCCCCACATGCATCAATGAGCCTTGGCCGCCCATGACCCTGTCGCCAGTTTACCACTGTTCCTTTCTTGGACCACTTTTGATAGATACTGACCACTGCAGACTGGGAACACCCCACAAGAGCTGCAGTTTTGGAGATTCTCTGACCCAGTTGTCTAGCAATTTGGCCCTTGTCAAAATCCTTATGCTTGTCCATTTTTCCTGCTTCTAACACATTAACTTTGAGAATAAAATATCACTTGCTGCCTAATAGACCCCACCCACTAACAGGTGCCATGATGAAAAGATAATCAGTGTTATTCACTTCACCTGTCAGTGGTCATAATGTTATGCTTGGTCGGTGTATGTCTATAGTAAAAATCACAAAATGCACTTTCAAAAGGTCGCCAGATTTTAGTCATGAACAGCTGTATATGGTATGTGGTGGTGTTTTCAAAGCCCGTAACATAACCTGTAAACCTAGCAAATCCTATTCGAAGCATTAAGCACATAAATGATGGGACAAATTAATGTCCTTGACTGGCTACAAAAGGTATTATTCTGCTGACTCTCAACTTTCTGACTTTCCTTCTTGAACATAGACATTGGTTCTGTTAGAATTTAGATGTCTGTGTTTAAACGTGAAAGCAGTAGAGGTTCAAATAAAAGGTGAGACAGAGTGCAAAGAACATATAAGAAGCACAGGAAATATTTAAGAACTGTTTATGAAGGCATGGACCACAATTTGACGACTGCCTCTTTTACTGTCGGTCTCACTCAGCCATCTCTGGATCAGCTTCTCATTTTCTTGTTTTATGTGTTTCTCGTCCTCTTTCTTTGAGTTTGCTTGCTCTCCCCATTTTCTTACTACTGGTACTTTGATAATTTCTCTTTTGAAAAAGACTAAGAAAAAAGCTGACAGCAAATTGCTCCTTTTTTTTTGCATTTTCCCCCTGACCAGAGACTATCAAGTGGCTTTCCATGACACAGACAAACACACATACACATACATGAATGCTACTACTTTACCTAAATACTTGGCTCCAGTAGAACATGTAGCAATTTCTCAGCCCGTTAATAAAACACACACATTCATTCCCGTGCCAATGCTTATAACTATGTCTGTGCAGTGTGTGTGTGGTGTCTGTCTCAGACTTCGGCCCAGGTTTCCCAATTGAGCCCTTAATATGTGTGTGTATTTGTTTGAATGTGTAATGGATAAATCTCATTTCCAGGCCCTCTCTAATGTTACAGTTTGGCACAAGTTTCTAAAGCACTATTTTCTGCTGCACGTCAAATACAGTTTGTGACACACAGATCCCACATTGTTGGTATATTGCTGTATTGGCTATTGGCAACCAGTAGAACTGTACAAAAAGGCTACTTGTGGTTGCTGTTTAAATATAATGTAAAGTTTAGGACTACAGTTTTTACTAAATGAAGTCAGTAAACTTGCTTTTAACTAAACATACGCATGGTTAAAAGACCACACTATTTATATCTTGCATTATTTATATTGGGTAATTTTGTCTTTGTGAGTTTAGGCTTTATTAATGCCATATCTATTTCCAAAAGTCCAAAACGAGCATAATTGGCCCTGTTTTCCAGTAAGAGTTAGATCTCAACACCAGCCAGTTGGTAATTATCTGTAAGACTGTGTGTATAAAAGCAGGCAGCTTTTATAAGACCCCTTCTGTAATTACTTTGATCTTCCTTGTAAAAAAAATATAAGCTGGCTGCAGTGGCATCATTTGTCACAAAAGAGGGATGAATTAGCTTTAATCCTGTACGGAACCTGTAATGTGATGTAGGGGTATCCAATTACCCTGATTGCATTAGGCTTCCTCTGTACCGGTACTACCCTCCACTGTTGACTGAGTAGCCCCGCAACTGACACACTCCCCCTCTGACACCTGTGCAGTACCGACTTCATCTATTCACCTGCAGGAGGCGAGTTCATTTGTGGATCAGCTTTGTGTACAGAGAGCCACACCCTGCTCCACATTATTCCTCAACTCTGCGCAGGCGCCATCAATCAGCAAGCAGCAAGCAGAGGTCGTAGCTGCATCAGTTGTGAGGAACCCTGCTCCGGCTTTCCCACCCTGTGTGAACAACAACCAATCGTTGTTTATGTAGCCACCCAGTCGGATGGCAGAGCTGAGATGTGTTTGAAATCCCAGCTCTGGTGTGCTAGTGTGTTTTACTGCTGCGCCACATGAGAACAACTTTTGACAAATGTTAATGGAAGTGTAGCAAGATGTGAAGTGACAGCAGTATTAGACTAAACTTATGCCTAGTTCACAATACATGATTTTTGCCCTGATTTTCACTCGGCGACTGGTCGGCGCTAGATTTGCCGGCTTGGGAGCAACTCGGCGTTCGCTCAGCGATTGAAACTCTTAGCACTTCTTGTGTTTGTTTTCGTGACAGAACGTAGTTTGGGAGACCAGAGAAGCTCACCCGCGATTCCAGTTGGTGATAGATCATGTAGCGAGAAACCCCCTATCGCCGATCAGTCATGTAGTGTAAAATACACACCGACTTGAAAGACTCCCGATTACAAGAGATCCATTCGTGTAGTGTGAACTGCACAGCGACCTGACGACTTGGAAAGTCGTGTAGTGTGAACTTGGCATTACTAAACTGTTTCTTAAATGACAAGCAATTCGACCAAGTATGTACAGAGGTATGTTTACCTCTGTGTTACATCAATTTACACATTTGATTTTAGGAATTGACAGTAGCAATAGTTGCAGTTTTCCTAGTGGAATTTTTGTCCATTCTTGCCTGATGCAAGACTTCAGCTACTCAGTAGGGAGGCAGGTAAGTCAAGCACCTGCACTCTGTGTCTACAAAGCCACATGCCTGGCATTGTCTTGCAGAAATAACCATGTATTTTCAAGGAAAGGATAGCAGCACATGTCTCTTTAAAATCCAATAAACACCTCTGAGTCAGTGTTAACTTTACACACAGCTATGCTGTGGGCACTAATGCTACTCCATACCATAACAGTAGTAATATTGGGTTGTACCCTGAAATAAGTCTGGATGGTTCTTTCATCTGTGGCAAGAACTTGATGTCCATTTTCTTCCGAAAACAATCTGAAATGTTGACTCGTCTGACTACAGCACATTTCCACAGTTTTTCGGTCCATCTGAGATGAACTCGGCCAAAAGAACTCAACAGCGTTTCTGATGTAGAATTGATGGCTTTCAGTTTGCATCATAAAGTTTCATCTTGATGCAGCAGAACACAGTGGATATGTGGCTGGTTTCTAATGCAGTGCTGTCTAAGTACCCAAAGGCCATGCACATTTAACAGTCGTTCCTAGCTTTGAGAAATGCTATCTGACAATTGTTTCACAAAGTTTGGCACAAAATCTGAGCTGGCGTGTGGTGGATCCTCCTTTTATACCCAATCATGATACCGTCACCAGCTAAATGTGGAATGTTTCAAAACAATGCAGTTTTTCTCCCCTAATCTAGTCGTGTCCAATTACCCTGATTATGTCCTCTATACTGATTCGACCCTTCACCGCTGACTGAGGACGCCTTTCAACTGACATACGCCCCCTCCGGCACGTACAGTCAGTACAGACTGAATTTTTCACCTGCACGAGTCGAGTTCATACACTGACAGGCACTGTGTACGGAGGGCCACACCTCCATCAGCATTATTCCTCAGCCATCAGTCAGCCAGCAGGGGCCGCAGTTGCACCAGTTATGAGGACCTATGATCCGACTTCTTTTACCCTCTAACCAAGTTAGAGTGGGCCAGTGATAGCTCAGTGGTTAAGGTACTGGACTAGTACACAGAGGGTTGCCGGTTCAAGCCCTGCCACCACCAAGTTGCCGCTGTTGGGTCCATGAGCAAGACCCATAACCCTCAATTGCTCATCGTGTTCCGCTCATTGTGTAAGTCGCTTTGGATAAAAGCGTCTGCTAAATGCTGAAAATGTAATGTAAATGTAACCCTGAACAACAGCCAATCGTTGTTCATGCTGCCGCCCAGCCCAGTCGGAAAGGCAGAGCTGAGATTCAATACGATGTACTCAAACCAAAATGCCCTTAGTGTTAAGCTGTATTGGAAAAAAAAACATTAATTACATGCTAGCTGAAGTTAAAAAAACAATAAAGTTAAAACATGAATTATATTAACCACCTATACAGAATCAACCAAGGCTTGCATGCTTTGACATTGCCAGGCACTTTCAGGTATTTCCCTTAAACTACCTCATAGGTCAGTCTGCTTGGATAAAGCCTAGATTAGTTACATATAAAATACATTTAAATAATAGATCTAAAAGAACCTAATCAAGCTGCTTTTAAGCCTGTCAACTTATTTTCCAGTTTAAACATGAAACGTTAACTACCTTGTTCAAGACAGGAGCTTTAGATCCAGGCCTTCAAAGTCTCTCCCCATCAGTTCAAGGTACTTCACATTAACAGATGATTCTCATTCAAATCTGGATGGAAGACTACATGGGAAATAAAGTACAGCTTTCATTTGTCAAGGTAACATCAGACAACAAACACACATTAAAGTTGATTCTTTTGGCTTGTGCTTGTTGACTGTCATGCAGACGACTTTATTTGCTTAAAAACGTGAACCTGAACACAAGCTGCTTTTGTCCAAAGAATGAACTCCAGCATTACAACATGTACTTGAGAGACTAAAAGGAAAACATTACAGGTAGTGAGGGAGTGTAAAAACTTGATTGATTTTAAAAGAGCCATCAGTTTTTGTGCTTTTAAAATTAAGACAGCTCTGAAGAAAGATGTCAGGAACAAGACATTAAGAGCTCTGTCCTTCTTGAGCATCAGTAGCCAATCCCTGGCCTTATTTATGATGTCTCATGTTATTGGCAACATTTGTCCTTTGTCAGCACCACTCAGTGCCAATATGTGGAACTGGCAACAGATTCTAGTGGTGAATGAGCATTCCCTGTATTGCTGCTCAGCCTAGACAATCAGAGCTAGAGAAGCGAAACTGAAGAAAGCAAAGCAAGGAAACATAGACTGACATTTTTATTTATTTGGGAATTTATTAATTTAATAGACTGAAACATCCAAAAGTGGCAGTTTAGAAGAGCATAATTACTGCTGTACCTAGCTATATTTTAGCAAAATAAAATGACAACTTTAATAAAATCATACCACAATAAAAAAGAGGTTGAGTTAAGTATTGTGATAATCAATCAGTACAAATACATGCAATTTTGATCAAAAGAACACTGTTTGTATTCTGTATATTGTAAAAATCTTTAATAAAAAAGACTTTGATAAAAAAAAAAACTATCTTAGTAATTATTTATTTAATTATGCATTTAAAACTGACCCCAAACACTTACTCACTCACTCACTCACTGTCTTAGCCGCTTATCCAATTAGGGAGCCTATCCCAGCTTTTCAATGGGCACAAGGCACAAAGTAACACCCTGGACGGGGCGCCCGTCCTTTGCAGGGCGGACACACACACACACACACACATACACACACCCATTCACCTATATGGCAATTCTTTGTCTCCAATTAACATGACTGCATGTTTTTGGACTGTGGGAGGAAACCAGAGCTCCCGGAGGAAACCCACGCAGACACGGAAAGAACATGCAAACTCCACACAGAAGTGACCCAGACCGCCCCACCTGGGGATCAAACCCAGGACCTTCTTGCTGTGAGGCGACAGTGCTACCCACTGAGCCACTGTGCCGCCCGACCACAAACATAAGAAATGATTTCCATTTTAAGTGACTGAAAATTTTAAAAAGCTGTTTATAGCCCAGTAGTCAATGTATAATGTGATGCATTATCATTGTTAATTGTTATGTATATTAATTGTTCATTTTGCATCATGCCACATGGTAAATTTACTTGTAAATCAAGCACGTATGAATAACACAAAACTGGCAGTGGTCACTCAGCATTCATACAAGTTTTGAGTATGAAATGAGCTTAAAGCCAAGCCAGCAGCTTAAGGTTTTTTTTTAATAAAGTGTCAAGTTAATCTTTCATTCATCAGAGGCCAACTGTTTACAGTATTGTAATATTATGCACTGCATATTTAAGACTGAGGTTAACCAAGAACCAGATGGTGCTCTGAGTGATTATATGAGCTAACCACTAAAGATTATAGTTCGGCACACAATGGTACTGTCAGTGCTCAATGTCTGAGAGAACTTCTAAACTGTAGATGTTTTGCGATGCAATAAATGTGTTCATTAGAATAGAAATGAATAGGGCAGGGTAAATTTTCTTGCAATTTTATTACAGCTTATGACTTCCAACAACATAAATAATGAAGACCCCACGCCAAGCAGGTTTTGTTAATTTAATTTCCTTTTTAAGATCATATTTTAATAATATATTTTAATCAGCCATAGTTCTACTGAAAAAAGAAATATGCACATATGCACAATATGCTGGAAAAGGCCAACAATCATGAAAGCAGCTCACATGTACAGTGCATTTAACATCACAATGTTTGTTTGTTTATTAGGATTTTAATGTCATGTTTTACACTTTTGGTTACATTCATGACAGGAATGGTAGTTACTCATTACACAAGGTTCATCACAGGTTATATCGAACACAGTCATGGACAATTTAGTGTCTCCAATTCACCTCACTTGCATGTCTTTGGACTGTGGGAGGAAATCGGAGCTACCAGAGGAAACCCACACAGACACAGGGAGAACATGCAAACTCCACACAGAAAGAACCCAGGACCTTTTTGCTGTGAGGCGACAGTGCTACCAACTTAGCCACCGTGCCGCCCTTTAACATCACAAAAAAAGATGTAAGTAAAGGATGATAATAAACTAACAGACTTTAGTCACAAAAGTCATACTTTAGTAAACAAAAGCATGCTGTTTTCCATGTTGTCACACTTTAATAAGGGTTCACAAACAGGGCACTTAACGGGTGTTAGCACTAGCATGTTTTCAGTAGTGATCTCATCCCGGCTGTCTGGGAGTATTGGGCAACATCCACTGGGCTGTAATGTTTTAGTCTGACCATGAAATATGTAAGAGTGGGAGCCCTTACGGTGCTTTCACTGCCATGGCACCTCACCACAAACCACCATGGTGGCTGTCCAGAGCACCGGAGCCAAAAGCCTGGCAGAGGCTTCCCCTCTATGTCAGTGAATCCAGACTTCGGAAGTCCCTGTGCTCTAGGGGTGTACTGAATGTTTTCTTCTGCTTGTACACTAGGGGCCTACCTAAAACCATCTTAGAATAAACATAAGAAAAATGAGAGGCTTGGCCAAGGTCAAGCCCATAACATTATATTTCTCCTTTCTTTTCTTTGAAAATTTCGCTCTTTCCATGTTTTTTTCCTTCTGTGATGCTGGAAAGATTTTCCATGGCATGTGCTCTGGAAAGAGTAGCTTCAGCCAATCCATCTAACAAATGTGGCCTAAACTGAATTTGGCTACTGGAGAGAGAAGACAGTAGATTTATTTTAGCTTTGAAGCTATGGAAACCTTATCAATGTCTGATGTAAATTTTGTGTCATCAATGAAACAGTATAAAAGCGGGAACCTTTGGAATTACCTGCATTACTGTTTTGTGGACATCTTTATAATCAAGCTATGTTGATTCTAATTTAAAATAATGCAAAACAAACAATAATGTTAAACTTGTTTTGTTAAAACATCTCTGTCTCATGTGGCCACTATTAGAAAACCTCTGTTCCAAATGTGAAACATGGTGGAGAAAGCATAATCATTTGGGGCTACTATTAATGCTCATTACCTCAATTGGTCAGGTGCCACTAGGAATTACTGGGCAAACTGTAAGGGCACCAATCCGGTCAAGGTCCTTTCTGTGTGGAGTTTGCATGTTCTCCCCGTGTCCACATGGGTTTCCTCCAGGTGCTCCGGTTTCCTCCCACAGTCCGAAGACATGCAAGTGAGGTAAATTGGACACTAAATTGTCCATGACTGTGTTCGATATAATCTTGAGAAGTGATGAACCTTGTGTAATGAGTAACTACCAGTCCTGTCATGAATGTAACCAACAGTGTAAAACATGACGTTAAAATCCTAATAAACAAACCAACATATAAAGAGGTGGAAAGGACATGTGGACATAAAAATAACATGAGAAGCCCCCCACAGACAGTGACTGGAAATAAAGATCTAATCAAATTCCTGAGGATTCATGCTTCTGTGTGGCATCTACCTGAAATATGAAAATGATAACTGTTCGTATGTGTTTTTCATGATGTCTTGCAAAAAGATCAGACAACAATAAAATTATACTTTTACTTGTATCATCATAGTGTAGGACCATATTTCTGACAGTAAATAGGATCTCTATTAGCCCTGACCTTTCTTTATCCCACTAACTTGTTTTGTGTTGCCTACATAACCCTCTCAAACATCTATTCAAAGCTTAGCAGGTCATTTTCACATGTGGTCAACACACCTCATTTACTCGCTGTATGGGGGCCAGAGAGAACATTCAGGCATACTGAAACATTTCACCCATCACACACCACCCCATCGGTCAACAGAACTTTGAAGAGATGTGACAACTTTTGAAATAATCCTGACCAGAATGTGAAAGGAAAAGGCATTCACTGTTTGATATGTTGAAACTGTGCCTGTGTGTATTTGGATCTGACTTGCAGTGTTGAAAGGTTTAAGTAGAAGAGGAGAAAGATGAATAGTGACAATCTGAAAAAGAAATATAGGGTGGAATGGGTGATGGCCAGACTTGTGCACCAACACACCAAGACAAGAGAAGAAATAGAGAGGGTTTAAAATGTGATGAAAGGATAAACTAAGAGAATCCCCATCACATTTACATGTCTTTTTTTGTAAGTGCACACTTCTGCACATATGAAAGCAATCCCTTCTTTTCAGTGGCTTAAAAACAACATACTGAGGTAGAAAGCCTTTCCTGTAATACAGTGTAATACAGAAAGTATTCAGACCCCTAGACATTTTGCACAGTTTGTTGTGGATATGAAAGAAGCTTGGCAACACCTTGAACCTTTTTAGAGTTCGCTGCCTGGTCAAATTGGTCATCCAGACTAAGATGACTCTTGGTCAGGGAGGTAAGATAGAACATCTAAGCTCTTAAGTTCCTGTGCAGAGATGCTAGAGTCTGTTCGATTTGATTTTGAATTGATATAATTGCCATTTTGCCCCATCAATCTACACTTACACACCCATAAACAAGTAAAAGCATGTTTTCAATACACAATAGTGACACAATACTGACATTTTGTATTCAGACTTGATCAGATGCATTACGTTTGCTTTAAATTTTCTTGAAATGTGTCTTGAATACAACTTGAATCCACCTGTTGCAATTTGAATTGATTGGACATAGCTTGGACGCCTGGGTTTAAAGGGCTTTTCAATTTCTACTGCATTGCCAAAACAAACCAAGCCATCACATACAAGAAACTGTTTATGGATCTTTGACACCACTTTAGCAAGTCATAAATTAGGGCAAAGATATAATACAATGTCTAAGGTTTTCAGGTGTTCCCAGGACCATAATGGCCTCAATAATTCTGATATGGAAAAAGCTTGGCACCTTATGGAGACATTGAACCTTCCTAGAATTGGCTGTCTGGCAAATTGGTCATCCTGGCAAGAAGGCTCTTGATCAGTGTGCAGAAAGAAACATTGGAACTCTAATAAAAATTTCTAAAAACATGTTCTATAAAAAGATGGTGTCACACCTTGCTTGCAGGTGATATGCTCCAGCAAGGTTGTAAGAAATTTTTTTTTTTTAATTATTAAATAAATAAATCAATGTTTAATGTGTTAATTTCATAAACAATGTTTAAAAATATATTGTATTTATGCCACCCACTTAACAGAGCCAAATGAGTCCCCAAATAGACTGCTCTACCAAACCCAGAATATACCAGTCATTTTCCTCTGCAGGGGAAGACACTACTAACCATAGATGGAGACTGACTGAATCAATACAGATTTCAAATTTGACTTGTTTAAGATTCATGGAGCATAACAAGCTAAGTCATAACAAGCTAAAAAAACACATGATGAGCAAGATGATTTTTCACACTCAAATGTATTAATCTCCAAATGGACCAATCCAATAGGGGTCTACTGAGCATGTCTGAACTTGCCCAGGCATTATTTAAGGACACCTTAAACTCCGTTTGGGCCTTTTGCCTGATCAAGAGGATGAAATAATGCTCATATTTGTATTCAAAGTAAGAAGAACAAAGTATACTGTCACTAAGTTTACTTTATTATTATTAATTATTTACCAAGTTTGCAAAGTAAGTAGCATTTCAATGAGAATACATACTGTACATAAGTAGGAGAAAGTGTATAACACTCTAGCAGGGACAACAATATAAGGGGGGTTGGTGTACCTAAAAAAACTGTTTTGTTAATTCTGTCACAGATGGTGTATCAATAACAATCAAACTTTAGTAATAATAAAATCGCTATTAAAAGTTTTGTTCTTATGAGCTTCCAGAGTCTCACGTGGTAGATAAAACAAAGGTGCACCTTTCTTATTCACTACTAATCATATTTTATTATTATTTATTTATTAGGATTTTAACATCATGTTTTACACACTTTGGTTACATTCATGACAGAACAGGAAGTTAATCGTTACACAAGATTCAAGGTGTTCGCAAGTTTAATGTCAAACACAGTCATGGACAATTTTGTATCTCCAGTTCACCTCACTTGCATGTCTTTGACTTTGAGGGGAGAACATGCAAACTCCACACAGAAAGGGCCTGGACCGCTCCACCTGGTGATCGAACCCAGGACCTTTTTGCTATGAGGCAACAGTGCTACCCACTTGAGCCACCGTGCCACCCAATCATATTTTATTAATAACTTGAGCCAAGATCAAACCAAACCAAAACTCATATACCACATTGCCATTTTGCGCTATTGGTCTACTAGATGGACTGCTAAATGTAAAGTGGTAGCTAAACAATGGGCTAGCTGGTTCAAGCACCACCACTGCCAGGTTGCCTCCTTTGGGCCCCTGGGCTTGGCACTTAACCCTCGATCGCGCAAATCACATTCAGTCACAATTGTAAGTCGCTTTCGATGAAATTGTCCCCTAAATGCCATTAAAATGCAGAGGGAATCAGAGAACCTATCAATCTAAATATGTTTCATGAATTTTCTCACTTTCTCACTGTAGTGTAATAATTACACTACAGTATTCTCACATCACATCGTAGTTTAAAAAGTTAGTAGAACAAAACAGTTAGGTAAGAGACATGTTTTACATTACCGTTCCAATTAATTACATATTTTAATCATATGGGAATTGTGGATATCAACTGTTGAAGTTTTAGTGAATTTTTCCCCCATTTCAGACACTGTCTGATTCTTGGAGACAGATCTTGACCTCATGCCTTCATAATCCTTCAAAAGCTTTATTTCCTGTTTACCCATGCTGTCTATCCTTATATTAGTTGGAAGATCTGAAAAATGCAAGTGCATACACACACAGGCCTTTTGATGACACTTTAGTTACATAGTTTAGCTTATATTATAGCTAAAGTGGTAATTTTAGGCTTTGGTGAATATTGGATTTTGTATATTAGGGCTTGGTCATAATTAGTGGTATCATTAGTATATCCCTCAGCCTATTTCTGTGTAGGCAGGCAGCAGCACTCCCTGCAGGGTGCAGCTGGATTCAGCAAAACCTTTGGAAATTTGCCTGAGGATGCTGATCTTTGTTGACAGCTCGTTGGAAACATGTAAAGAGAGCCATGGCACACATGTGCCTAAAAGTCTATGCATTCTTTCTTCTAACCTCTTTTATCCCTCTCTCACCCCCTCTCCTACTGTAACGTCACAGAGTTTGGCCAGCCTTTAATGTGGCTACCTGTGTTCGAAAGAGAAAAATGAAACAGACAGACTTTCAGAATCCTCCGGTTGGCCCTAAAGAGAACTGGACAGCTTGTGGAGCCAAAAATATATGCTGAAGATTCGAGGGGAGAAAAAGAAAAAAGAATAGCAAACATTTGTCAGACTTAAACATGGCTACGACCCAAAGGAGACGGATAGAGATGTTTTATGTTATATATGTTGGCAGCCCTAACGTCAAATCTATATGACTCATTGCACGTCATTGCAGTTCAAAGGCCTAAAATCTAGAGGTCTTACATTTAAGCCATTGCAAAGTAGTATTTTTACAAATACCAACCTATTACTTGAGGTCGAGTTTTCTATGTAACCCTTTCTATTTCTCTCTCTCTCTCATTCTCGTTCTTTCCGAAGTGCCAGGGCCCAGAGCTTAGTTATTTTGGTTAACCACTTCACCTCAAAGCAGAGGGCTCTGAAGTCCAACAATTCATTTACTGTTGAGATGCATGTCTGTATTCAAATTCTGACATTCAGCCATCTGCACAGCAAAGAAAATGCACAGGTTCTTTCCTTTAAGTTTTAGTATTTAAAAATACTTTGAATCATTATGATGAAGTATTTAAATAAGTTAACATTTAATCAAAATAATAAATCCAATCTTGTGACCACTAATGAAGGTCTAGAAGATGACCAACTCAAACAGCAGCAATAGATGAGTGATTGTCTCTGACTTTACATCTACAAGGTGGACCAACTAGGTAGGAGTGTCTAATAGAGTGGACAGTGAGTGGACACAGTATTTAAAAACTCCAGCAGCGCTGCTGTGTCTGATCCACTCATACAAGCACAACACACACTAACACACCACCACCATGTCAGTGTCACTACAGTGCTGAGAATGACCCACCACCACCCAAATAATACCTGCTCTGTAGTGGTCCTGTGGGGGTGACCATTGAAGAACAGGGTGAAAGCAGGCTAAAAAGGTATGTTGAGAAACAGATGGACTACAGTCAGTAATTGTAGAACTACAAAGTGCTTCTATATGGTAAGTGGAGCTGATAAAATGGACAGTGAGTGTAGAAAGGAGGTGGTCAAAATGTTATGCCTGATCGGTGTCAAGGGTCAATTGAGTGCCAAGTACACCTGGCTGCTTTGAGTATATCACTCTTGTATCCCTGGAGCATAACTGCTGAAGGATATTTATCACACCAGCTAAACTGGTGAGTGGTAATTGGTAAGCCTTTTAATTACTGTGCCAAGAAAGACAGAACACAAAATCAGTAGAACCCCTAGAAATCGTAGAATGGTTTACCAACAACCTCAAAACAATAGGCGAAGACACAACACAGAAGACCTCCCCAAAGCCAATGAAGAGACGCAACGCCGGGTATAACAATGATTGCAAACAGGCAGTTCATGAACACAAACATGTTGAAAGAGTCTTCAACAAACACCCGACCACAGAAAACTTGGATAACCTAAGGATTACCAGGGCCTGAGCCCATCAAACAATAAATACAGCCAAAAAACAAAGCTGGAGATACTTCGTCAGCAATATTGCATCCAACACGCCTCTGGTCAAAATCTGGAACCTCTCATGGATAATGCAAGGCAAGGGGGACCAACCACGAGTTCATTTCATCAAACTGAAGGATGATATGGCCACCAGCAAGAAATAAAAAGCCCAACAACTGGTGGAGGCCATTGAAAGAGCCTCAGCCAGCAGCAGATTTATGCCAGAATTCCAAGCCATTCCGGCACAGAGAAAAAATAACTAAATCCACTCTAATAATACTGACCCATATAACCAGAAATTAACTTAGAATGAACTTATTTTACCACAGTTACATTAAAACTAGACTATGGCAACATTATCTACGTTTTTACGCCACCTAGGCTAAGTGGGTGTTGCTTCACAGCAAGAAGGTCCTGGGTTCGATCCCCAGGTGGGGCGGTCCGGGTCCTTTCTGTGTGGAGTTTGCATGTTCTCCCCGTGTCCGTGTGGGTTTCCTCCAGGAGCTCCGGTTTCCTCCCACAGTACAAAGACATGCAAGTGAGGTGAATTGGAGATACTAAATTGTCCATGACTGTGTTTGATAACCTTGTGAATTGATGAATTTTGTGTAATGAGTGACTACCGTTTCCTGTCATTAATGTAACCAAAAGTGTAAAACATGACATTAAAATCCTAATAAACAAACAAACGCCACCTAGGCATTAGGTTGGCTTTAGGAGCATTCCAACCACCACCCCCATCCCATACAGAGCCTCTACGTTGAGGCCCAGGAACCACCCCTGGAACATAGGCAACCAAAACTTTCTCTGCAGTATGCCATCAAACTTGGAGGCAACCCACAGAACCGCACCTCTAGAGTATTCTTCACTCCAGTCAATTATTGCTGTATTTCTCTAATCCAAACTTCAGCCAAACACTTGGAATATGAGTGAAACAACACTTAAACAAAATGAACCATCACCCACGCCTACAAAAAACCCCTTTTCCCCTGGAACCTTATTAGGTCAAACATCTTGGGCCCTGCCAAAAATAAAAAATAAAAGAGTCGATCACCCATCCAAGGATCTCAAGGAGTTCCTCGGAATACAAGAGAGCTGCCAGTCACACTGGACAAAATACAAGTAATCACCAGATATAACTATAATATAAGACTTTGCTGGATCCTGGGACATGGCAGTATTCCTGGAATAGAAAAGAATTAGCAAGGCAGGCCTCAAATGTGCAACTGACAGACCAAAACACATTTTTTAACAATGTAACTGACAACTGAATAATGCTGCCCAATGACACACATTGAATACATTTTATTTTTAAGATTACAGAGTTTTCATTTCTACTTATAATTATTTGTTATCAATTATGTTTATTAATCATAACTATAATATAATTATTATATTAATTGTCAGCAGTGCAGTCGACTATATAAACAACTCAAAACAATTGCATTCCCCTGATAGCCGACTGTTGAACAGACATGATCCAGGGTTATAAAAGTGCAGACATGCATGTAATTCAAATAAAGTCAAAGCAAAATGTATTGCTTACATGTGTGGGTCATTTGCCAATATTAGCAACAACATGGCTTTTTGAACCAACTGTAGTGGTGCCACTCAGCTGTGAGGCCCCGTAGCTCTTATGACATCTAAAGCAAGTACAGCTTTTGTTATTGGTGACAGGCTGAGCCGCAGGCCCTGCAGGTTAAGAGTTCAGCTCCAGCAGTGCTGTGCCTTTCTGGGGCCCTTTACTCTTTGTACAGCACTAGGGAAAATGTGTTGTTTCCCTCTGTTTTAAATGCTCCATCACTGTGACCAGAGGGTGAAGAGTTTAGATATTATAGAAGGCCTTGATGCTGGGGCCCAGCAGATATCAGGAAGTATTTCAGCAGGTCAGTAATGAGGTGTGACTGCAAGAGTGCACTTTAGAGGAAGGGTTATCACTCATACACAACCCTCAGGTAACCCTAGGAAAAAGAAGAAAAGAGGAGATTCCCTCTTTAAACATGGTATCCACCTAAAACCCTACATGACTGTGACATTAATAGCCAGGCCACTGGACTGGATTAACCCCAGAGTGGAAAAACTGACAAATAAAGAGAAACATTATCCTAATAAAAGTCTGATTTTAATCCTTATAAATCCTGTCTAAATTGCAATTAAATATTGTGTTGTATTCTATTGTCAATACTATAACAATGAACTTTATGTACATTATTAGATGACTAATAGTTCCTAATGCCAAGTTCACACTACACGACTTTTCAAGTCATCAGGTCGCTGTACAGTTCACACTACACGACTGGATCTCTTGTAATCAGGAGTCTTTTAAGTCGGTGTGGCTTTCACACTACATAACTAATCGGCGATAGGGGGTTTCACACTACACCATCTATCACCAACTGGAACTGCAGATGAGCTTCTCTGGTCTCCCAAACTACTAAGAAGTGAGTGATCAAAGTTGTTTGTGCGCTGATGTGCAGCGTGAAATCAAAGAGAAAAATAAATGAATCCGAGTGGATTTGGCAACGCGACCAGCAGGGATTGTTGTGTTCTGTAGCGAGTTGCAGGGTAATAAATATTTTTTTGTAATGCAGTGTTGGTATTATGGTTTGGCGTGGACGATAAATTCACAAATATTGTAAAGCTTGTGTGTGTGCCGATGTATTCTGATAGAAACTATATTATCCCCCTCACCACACCCATTGCCAGTTGCAACCGACTGATCCAGATATTCAACATGCTAGATATCTCTCCTCGGCCACTCGGATCGAGTTGTTGAGTAGTTCACACATAGCGATTGAGAGCCGAGTTTAGATCACCAAGCGAACGCCGAGTTGCTCCCGAGCTGCCACATCCAGCGGCGACCAGTCGGCAAGCGAAAATCAGGGCAAAAATCGTGTAATGTGAACTAGGCATAATTGCAGGATGAAAACACTGAAATAAATTAGGTGATTGGCAGTGTATGTCAAACCTGTAAACAAGCATTATTAAAGAGAAACAGTGCTTTTTGTTTAAATTCACTAATATTATTAAATCTAATGATTGTTTGACAGGATCATAGAACATATATTGGGATACTTTGCAGGGCCAGGTGCACCCTGTGGTTTCAATACCTCTTTCCTTATTGTAATTTCCTGAAAAATGTATAAATGATGTTTCAATGTTGGTTTTATTAGCACTTAGCCAATTTCAATTGCCTTACCAAATACTAAATTTAAACATAATTACATTTTAACTGAATGCTTGAAAGCCCAGTCTGTGAAGTAAATCTGTACTTCTAAGACTTCAATTTACGATGGATTAAAACTATTCTAGAACCTAAAGCGTAACTATTAAATGGTTCATGTTAATGTACTGGATTTTATCCTTTCCTGCATATTATCAATGGTATTTAAGCTTGATAACACACAACAAATGAATGCCAACTAAAAAGTTGTATATAAATATAATTTACATTAGGGGTGGCTCAAACTTCTCACTCTGTGATCAAAGGTGAACTTGCGGACAGAGGAACTCATAAACAGATGAACTTTGTGAAGAAGGTGGCAAAGATCAATAGCGGGTCACCGCTCAGCAAGTTTCCCATGAGTAAAATGTTATGTAAGTATGTGTGTATGCATGTGTCCAGAGGGAGGAGGAAAGGAAGAAGAAAGTCTTTCCACTGCCAAACCTTTGACAAGGTCCCACTAACTCTAGCTCTAATTTATCTTTATGTTTATAGCTAGCATGAAACAAATCAACTTCCAAACAGAAGCCTTATGGAGTTTGTTGAGCAGTGAGCAGGGTTGTGAGAGTGGTGGCTAACATTAATAGCTATGCTGTTTCCTCTACAGTGAGGATGGTGAACCAGTGATCTACAAGCGGCAAGGCTAAAAAGTACTGACGAAAGAAATGTTACAAATCCCTTTTCCTGTTAATAAGACTTTAGGAACTTAGGAAGTTTAGGAACTGAGGACATTAACTGTTGCAGTTTTGCGAGTGGAATTTTTATACCTTTTTTTTAATCTGAGGGATGTTCAACAGTCTGTGGGCGATCGCATTGGCTGATTCTTCTCTTCGTGAGGCAGCATATATTTTTAATAGGGGACAAATATGGACTGCAGGCAGGTCAGTCAAGCACACATACTCTGTCTACAAAGCCACGCTATTGTAGCATGTACTGAATGGGGCTTGATATAGGATTGCCTTGATAGCATGTACACCTTGGTCACTAATGCCATGGGCACCCCTATACCATGACAGTTGTTGGCTTTTGCACCTATCGTTGATAACAGTCTGGATAGTCCTTTTGTCTTAGTCACAAAGAACTCGGTGTCCTTTTTCCGGAAAACAAGCTAAAATGTGGACTTATCTGACCACAGAACACGTTTCTATTGTCTTTTAGTCCATCTAAGATGAGCTTGGGTCCAGAGCACTCTGTGGTGCACTTATATGCATAGAATTGATCTCTGTTATTGATTAATCTTAATTCTTTTTATATAACATAGTTTCAGGTTGCATTTCTTGATGCAGTGGTAGACTGCGTTATGTGACAACAGTGTTCTGAAGTACCCTCGAGTCCATGTGACACACACAGTGGCGTGACAGTTTCTTATAGAATGTCGTCTGTTTGCTCAAAAGTGCATGTGTTTTAGCCACAACAACAGCTGTAATAAATCAATTATGCAATGGAAATAATATGCTTTCAGCTTTGCAGCAACCGTTTAGGGAAGGCCCTTTCCTGTTCCAGCATTACTGTGCTGTGTCTAACCAAAAACTTGGTTTAAAGAAACTCCAGTGGCCGGCCCAGAGCCCTGACCTTAGCCTCACTGAACAGCTTTGGAATGAACTGGAACATCAGTTGGGGCTTTCTTGACCAGCCATCAGCCATACAAATGCTTTTTTGACTAAATGGGCACAAATTCTTACAAACACTTCAAAGTGTTGTGAGAAGACTTCTCAGAAGAGTGGCTGTTGTTATAGCTATAAAGATCACATAGAGGTCACATTATTTTGATGTAATTTGTTTTGAAATAGAATGTACAAGCTCACGATCAGATGTCCAAATACTTTTGGCTGTATAGTGTATTACTTCTTGGCTGTGATGTAGTCTACATCTCCATGCGCTGGTCCAACTCCAGGCTTAATATTTTCTCTTGTTTTACCCTACAGCAGCAGCCATGTCAGCCAGGCTTTTGTCCTGCAAAAGAAAGATGGCATCAGTTTTGCTAAATACAGCTTGATATCCAAAACACACATCCAGTAGGCTTTAGCTCACCATAGACTGTGAATTTGAGTCTAACGTCCATCACCAGAGTCTCCAATGGCCGTAGTAGCTGGCGGCTGTGATCCGGGAAATCTGTGGTAAAGCAAAGAGGAAACAGAAGACAGCAGATAGGGCTCTGCAAGGCTTCAAGTCTGGCCTGCTTTCACTGAAAAAGATGCTTACTCCAGTCATTGTTAGAAAAATGGGTGGTTCATTTATGAATCAAGTTACATTAATATTGTTATGTCTAATTCTCTTAAAAAAGCAAAAAGCTCAGATTTCTCTCCCTTAATGAGATATAAGTTTAAATTTTTATAAACTATGACATTTGGAGAAGATAAATTAGACCTAAAATATGATCCTTCAGACTGTGGTTTAGCCAAATAAGTCTTTTAACTTAAAATTCCTTACTAACAGATTTTACTGAGCTTTATCCTTTGTGTGGGAAATGTCAAGGCCTGTCATTCCAGTGCAGCCCTACCTCTTATATTTAAGAAGCCTATAACAGCCATAGTTGCTATATGTGAGTCTCTCTGGGCCAGTGATGGGCCTTGACTTCTTCACCTTGTCCCCTTCTTTCCTTACCGTCATCTCTCTGATCGCTGACTCTTATTTAATGGGGACGGTAGTAAACCTTCCTTGCAAGGCAGTAGCACGGTTTACTAGGTCTCTATCTAAGGCTGGGAGTGTTTACTCACCGGTCAGTTGGAGTACAGAACTTTGGGAGTTTGAATACTGCTACTGTGGCATGTGCAGTTGGTTGATTGAAGCCTTTCATTGTGGTCAGTAAAAGGATAAAACACCAAAAGCACAACATGCATTGCTATAATATACAAATAAAGAAATAGGTAGAAATGTCTCAAACTTGTTCAATGTCTTTGTTTCTGTGATCACTATAAGAATAACAGTAATCAACTTGTGGTCATTTACATTTGCAGCATTTACCAGACACCTTTATCCAAAGCAACTTAAAATTATGACTAAACACAAGTCAAGTTAGAGTACTGGTGGTAAATTCGGTTCATTTTATGGACTCGGGTTAATCTGAGTCACTCAGTAATGCCATCTGGTTCACTTGAGTCACTTGAGTCACTTGTACAGACATCTTGATTACGAATGATTTACTGCATGAAAATGCAACCAACTATCACTTGTCTTCCGTGCCACTCATCTTCTGTAAATAAATCCTTCTTTCTTAATTCTCTTGGCACCTCACACTTCTCTTGTCAGTGACAAGTTGACACTTTTTTCTTAGTGGAATCTTGATCATGGGGGATAGGGACAAAGAGGGGGGAGAGGGGGGTGGACTCACCTACCAATCAGATGGGTATATTAATGGGTCAAGGGTTCAAGGGGGATGGTCAAATTGCCATTGTAACTGACCCAGTTAGGCAGCCACAGTGGCACCAAAACAAACAGTCAATAAATTACCATGGGGAAAAGGCTATGATACTCCTTAAGTGGTACAGTCCTAAAGTAGCCTGTAAGCATTTGCATTTTAATAATGATATAACGATTTTGTTGTTGTTTTACTTACAAGAAAATATGCTGCATTACTAATCTATACCACTACTACTGATAATAATAATAATAATAATAATAATAATAATAATAATAATAATAACATGTGCATAAAATCAGCCACATGACGAACACCAGTGTGTTTAACCGCTTGGCTGCTATTGGAATATTTAACTTACTTAGATTCACGGACTGGAATGAAGTTGGTTCAGCCAAATCATCTGTGTCCGCGGTGTTTCCAGTGAGCCTGCTCACTCGCCTTGTGTACTTAGCGGCAGCCAGTCAGAGGACTCATAGGATCCGGGTTAATTGAGACCTCGGACTCATGATTTCTGATTCAGTACGAAGATTCGAATCATTACCCCGGGTGATTCAGGAACCGCCCAGCTCTAAGTTAGAGTTAACAGCCTTGATTAGGGGCCCAACAAATTCAACTTGGCAGTAATTGGGTTTAAACCTTCTGATCATTAGTTCACAACCTTAATCACTGAGCTATCACTGCCCTCCAAAAGGAACACAGTGGCGAACACTGGCATAGCTGAAAAGATGAATAAGACAAATGTTTCATTTTCAAAAATAGAATTGCTATTTTTAAAGGGCAAAAAGTCTTGCACAACACTAAAACGTCATTCCAACTCTGCCTCTGGGTGTAACCAGTTTGCAAACAAGCTGTGAATAATCAATTCAATCAAATCAAATTAAATCATTTTAAATGTCAAGCTTAAGTTGAATGATGCAACAAGACAATGACATAAACACAGTAAATTAATAACTACACTGTTTAGATAGAAGAAAGTTTGTCTTTTGGAATAGTCAGGACAAGTACAGATTCATACATGCTGTGGTGACCTTTTTCATGCTGGAAATCCAAAAATTATTTAACATTTATTTTACCATGGTTAAATCTACACTTATAAAAATATTATTGCTGCCTAAGGAGACTCCATCAGATATTAAAGAAATATACAGTAGACTCTTGACTTACGAATTTAATTGGTTCCAAAGGGCTGTTCTTAAGTCAAAATGTTTGTTGGTTAAACCTATTTTTCCCATAAGAAATAATGTAAATACAGTTAATCAATGCCAGACCTCCCACACCACCCCCCTTACCTAACCTTTCTAATGTCGTAAATGTAAATGTAAATGTAAATCTTTTTTGTTATAAATACAAGTATATTTGCCCTTAAATCTTAAATTATAGAATAGACATTAATGTAATAAACAATAATAAACAACAATACACAGTAGTACTGTACATAAAAAACACACATCACATTTCAGTACAGTACGTGTGTGGTACCATACACCATAATAAATTTCCTTCTTTTTTATAAAATGTATCTACCAGAAACAACAATAACTCTCATATTCCTCTATTATTTCCTTCTTTATTTCAATAGTATTGTATTTTGTAGGTGTCACTGTCCCCTCTGCCTGATACACAGTGACAGCTACTGGCAGGAGTAATTATACAAATGTAATAGATTTGTTCATTTTCTCAACACTGCGCTCTCTCTGCACATTCTTTGGGGACATTTTAATATTGAATTTGACAAAATATAAAGAAAACATCGGAAAAACACCGTCCTCTGTCCGAATGTTCACTCACTGTGTGTATATACAGTATATACAGTGTATCACAAAAGTGAGTACACCCCTCACATTTCTGCAGATATTTAAGTATATCTTTTCATGGGACAACACTGACAAAATGACACTTTGACACAATGAAAAGTAGTCTGTGTGCAGCTTATATAACAGTGTAAATTTATTCCTCCCTCAAAATAACTCAATATACAGCCATTAATGTCTAAACCACCGGCAACAAAAGTGAGTACACCCCTTAGTGAAAGTTCCTGAAGTGTCAATATTTTGTGTGGCCACCATTATTTCCCAGAACTGCCTTAACTCTCCTGGGCATGGAGTTTACCAGAGCTTCACAGGTTGCCACTGGAATGCTTTTCCACTCCTCCATGACGACATCACGGAGCTGGCGGATATTCAAGACTTTGCGCTCCTCCACCTTCCGCTTAAGGATGCCCCAAAGATGTTCTATTGGGTTTAGGTCTGGAGACATGCTTGGCCAGTCCATCACCTTTACCCTCAGCCTCTTCAATAAAGCAGTGGTCGTCTTAGAGGTGTGTTTGGGGTCATTATCATGCTGGAACACTGCCCTGCGACCCAGTTTCCGGAGGGAGGGGATCATGCTCTGCTTCAGTATTTCACAGTACATATTGGAGTTCATGTGTCCCTCAATGAAATGTAACTCCCCAACACCTGCTGCACTCATGCAGCCCCAGACCATGGCATTCCCACCACCATGCTTGACTGTAGGCATGACACACTTATCTTTGTACTCCTCACCTGATTGCTGCCACACATGCTTGAGACCATCTGAACCAAACAAATTAATCTTGGTCTCATCAGACCATAGGACATGGTTCCAGTAATCCATGTCCTTTGTTGACATGTCTTCAGCAAACTGTTTGCGGGCTTTCTTGTGTAGAGACTTCAGAAGAGGCTTCCTTCTGGGGTGACAGCCATGCAGACCAATTTGATGTAGTGTGCAGCGTATGGTCTGAGCACTGACAGGCTGACCCCCCACCTTTTCAATCTCTGCAGCAATGCTGACAGCACTCCTGCGCCTATCTTTCAAAGACAGCAGTTGGCTGTGACGCTGAGCACGTGCACTCAGCTTCTTTGGACGACCAACGCAAGGTCTGTTCTGAGTGGACCCTGCTCTTTTAAAACGCTGGATGATCTTGGCCACTGTGCTGCAGCTCAGTTTCAGGGTGTTGGCAATCTTCTTGTAGCCTTGGCCATCTTCATGTAGCGCAACAATTCGTCTTTTAAGATCCTCAGAGAGTTCTTTGCCATGAGGTGCCATGTTGGAACTTTCAGTGACCAGTATGAGAGAGTGTGAGAGCTGTACTACTAATTTGAACACACCTGCTCCCTATGCACACCTGAGACCTAGTAACACTAACAAATCACATGACATTTTGGAGGGAAAATGACAAGCAGTGCTCAATTTGGACATTTAGGGGTGTAGTCTCTTAGGGGTGTACTCACTTTTGTTGCCGGTGGTTTAGACATTAATGGCTGTATATTGAGTTATTTTGAGGGAAGAATAAATTTACACTGTTATATAAGCTGCACACAGACTACTTTTCATTGTGTCAAAGTGTCATTTTGTCAGTGTTGTCCCATGAAAAGATATACTTAAATATCTGCAGAAATGTGAGGGGTGTACTCACTTTTGTGATACACTGTATATATATATATAGAGAGAGAGAGAGAGAGAGAGAGAGAGAGAGAGACGCTCTGAGTCAACTTGTTCATGACATCACGTGTTTCGCGAATTTCGGTTCGTAATCCGAAATTTGTTCGTACGTTAAGTTGAAAAAGATCGTTCGTAACCCAAAATGTTCATATGGTAAACCGTTTCTAACTCAGGGGTCTACTGTATACCATTTTTGGCTGATCCACTTCAGTGCTCAGGTGTCGTAGTGGTCTATTACACTAGCCAACCACTGCCATGATCAATTTTCAAATC
This sequence comes from Trichomycterus rosablanca, assembly GCF_030014385.1. NCBI lineage: Eukaryota > Metazoa > Chordata > Actinopteri > Siluriformes > Trichomycteridae > Trichomycterus > Trichomycterus rosablanca. The sequence continues at coordinate 32,092,360 of NC_085991.1, read as the reverse complement.
TCAGCAGTACTATGGGCCTAAGGAGCATTTACAGGCACCTACAGGCACTGTAGACACAATGGCTATATCTTGGTGGGAAGGGTGGGTGCCTGAAGCCCAGCAATGGATTGGCACCATGTCTTTGTTATTCTTGAGTATTCCTTGCCACGACCCTTGTCAGGATAAAGTGAATGATGAAAATGCAAAATAATATAAAAGATTATTCACCTCGTCGCTCAGGTGGCGCAGCGGTAAAACACGCTAGCACACTAGAGCTGGGATTTCGAATACATCTTATCAAATCTCAGCTCTGCCATCCGGCTGGGCTGGACTGGGCAGCTGCATGAACAACGATTGGCTATTGTTCATAGGGTAGGATGAGTCGGATAGGGACCTCATAACTGAGCAAATTACGACCTCTGCTGGATGGAATAATGCTGATCAGGGTGTGGCTCTCTGTGCACAAAGTTGATCAGCATATGAACTCACCTAGTGCAGGTGAAAAGATGCAGTCGGCTACTGCACACGTGTCGGAGGGGGGCGTGTGACAGTCTCGCTGTCCTCAGTCGGGGCGGGGGTCAGCTCCAGTGGAGAAAAAGCATTAAAAAAAGATTATTCACCCCAACATAGAATGAATTCTTAAAACATGGTGCATCACATTTTGCTTAACTTCTTCAAAGAGTATGGTTGTCCATATATAAAAAAAACCCTAAAATATCTGTACATCCGTACTATAAAACAGTATACTTGTCTGTTGACAGAAAGAAATATGTTATTTAGTATCCCAAAACTGGTAAAAACATCTCATTTCATGTTACTCACTCACTCACCCTACAATTGCTCTCCTTTGGTTTCCAAGGAAAGGCGATGTTTGTGGCAGCTTATGGCAGGAAGTTGACCACAACAGAACAGTGATGAATAAGAGTAGGCAGAAGACCTTATACCACATATAAATACCAGACTCACCATCACTTATGAGAAGACTCATTGACCTCAAACATGCAGCTAGTTCTGACTGTCCAAAGTGTGGTTGTAAAGTCCAAAGTGTGGTTGGACACTGTGCCCATGACTTATTTTTTTCTAGAACTGGCACTGCAAGGACAAAGACTTCAGTGGGTAATGTAACATGACAGGATGTTGTAAACATGTAAAAGAGAAACTGGCCAAAAGTATTTGGACACCAGACCACAAAGTTGTTGGACATCTTGTTTCAAAAACAAAGGATATTAAAATAGAGGGACCTCTATGTGATCCTTCTAGCTAACATAACATAACAGCCCCTTTTCTGAGAATGCTTTACAAAAGGTTTTAAAGTATGTCTGTGGGAATTTGTGCCCAAGCAGTTAAAAAAGCATTTACACCAATCAGCCATAACATTAAAACCACCTCCTTGTTTCTACACTCACTGTCCATTTTATCAGCTCCACTTACCATATAGAAGCACTTTGTAGTTCTACAATTACTGACTGTAGTCCATCTGTTTCTCTACATACTTTTTTAACCTGTCTTCACCCTGTTCTTTAATGGTCAGAACCCCCACAGAGCAGGTATTATTTGGGTGGTGGATCATTCTCAGCACTGCAGTGACACTGACATGGTGGTGGTGTGTTAGTGTGTGTTGTGCTGGTATGAGTGGATCAGACACAGCAGCGCTGCTGGAGTTTTTAAATACCGTGTCCACTCACTGTTCACTCTATTAGACACTCCTACCTAGTTGGTCCACCTTGTAGATGTAAAGTCAGAGACAATCGCTCATCCATTGCTGCTGTTTGAGTTGGTCATCTTGTAGACCTTCATCAGTGGTCACAGGACACTGCCCACGGTGCGCTGTTGGCTGAATATTTTTGGTTGGTGTACTATTCTCAATCCAGCAGTGACAGTGAGGTGTTTAAAAACTACATCAGCACTGCTGTGTCTGATCCACTCATACCAGCACAACACAGACTAACACACCACCACCATGTCAGTGTCACTGCAGTGCTGAGAATGATTCACCACCCAAATAATACCTGCTCTGTGGTGGTCCTGGGAGAGTCCTGACCATTGAAGAACAGCATGAAAGGGGGCTAACAAAGCATGCAGAGAAACAGATGGACTACAGTCAGTAATTGTAGAACTACAAAGTGCTCCTTTATGATAAGTGGAGCTGATAAAATGGACAGTGTGTGTTGAAACAAGGAGGTGGTTTTAATGTTATGGCTGATCGGTGTATATGGCTGTGCATTGATATTGGTCAGGAAAGCATCAATTAATGTTCCACTTCATTCCAAGGCTGTTCAGTGGGGCTGAGGCCACTGGAGTTTTTTTTAAATTTGGATGGATGGATGGATGGATGGATGGATGGATGGATGGAATAATGTCCTTTATATAATATGTCCTTTATATAATTGATTTATTACACCTGTTAGCAACTGTTGTGTCTAAAACTAATAAATTAAAAAAATAGAACGAGCACTTTTGTCCACATAATGTAAGACAGTAGAGAAACAGATGTGTCAAGCCAGGTTTACGGATGCATTTCAGAAGATAGGAAAGAACTTGCTTTGTGTGGTATTTGTGGCATCTCATGCCAAACCAATACTCTTTATTCAAATAAGTAAAAAACAGTCTATAAGTACAATAAAACTGTATGTCATGAAGCTACACAGTGTGTCACTTTAACCTACACTAGCCAAGCCCCTGCTGTGTCAGTGGAAGTCTAAATGCATAGTATTCCTGACTGTTACATCCATCAGGACCAGATGGTGGATGCTTGACCCGGTCAGTGGTTGAGCGGTTTTATGCAGTTTGTGGTCAGTCTCCGGTCCAGGGACCTACACTTTCAGCATGACTGTGTGTGTTTGTGTGTGTGTGTGTGTGTGTGTTGGATACCATAGCCTCTGACTAGCCAAGCACATCCTTTCTCAAATGATCTGTGAAACGCTGTTATTGTCTGTCAAAAATTATACACGTATGACAAATTTGAGGTTAAGAGCAGCTGAAAGGAAAAACTTTACTTTTCACATTGCACCCAGGTTCCTGTAAATGCAGCAGTGGTTCATTAGGGTGTGTCTCTCTTCACTCTTTACTTTAGTATCCATCAAAAAGCAATACCTGACAAAGTCAAATCCATGTTGTTATTAGTCTTAGTTTAGTTAAGTTTAGTATTCATTATTGTGATTGTTTTGTGTCTGTGATATTGTTAAAAAAACATAAAACACAGTGCATTAGGAAAAAGGGCAACATTTTTTAGAATATTGTATTTAAGTGCGAATAACCTTTAAACCCTGCAGTTTTATGGTCAGTTTAAGTCACTCTGCATTACTGTCTACAGGGTTGTACTGTGGAACTTGATCTGTAGTCACTGGACTTATCCAGCTCTCTAATACATATTGCTTTAATAAATCACACCTACACAAACGTTATTAAAAACAATGAGGTGTATATATTACTAAAATTCCTTTTTATGTTCACTGTAGAGGTGTTGGCAAAGTAATAGCTTGATTGAATTTCTCACTGTTGAACAGTTCCCATGTTTTACACTTTTTAACACCCTATGTTTGCCTATTGCATAGTCAGCAGTTATAGTAATTAATGGCAGAGAACTTCAAAAAGGTCTACAGGAAATAGCAAAGGTAAATTAGCAAAGTGTAAAAAAAAGAATGGTTGTATGAAGCCAACATGTATAACACCAATTAGGTTTTTAATCACCCACCTTAAACAAACACACCTGGAATTCACTATACTGTGTAATAAGAAACAATCTTGTATGACCTACTGTGTATACAGTATACAGTATATACAATGTATCACAAAAGTGATACACCCCTCACATTTCTGCAAATATTTCATTATATATTTTCATGGGACAACACTATAGACATGAAACTTGGATATAACTTATAGTCAGTGTACAGCTTGTATAGCAGTGTAGATTTACTGTCTTCTGAAAATAACTCAACACAGCCATTAATGTCTAAATAGCTGGCAACATAAGTGAGTACACCCCACAGTGAACATGTCCAAATTGTGCCCAAATGTGTCGTTGTCCCTCCCTGGTGTCATGTGTCAAGGTCTCAGGTGTAAATGGGGAGCAGGGCTGTTAAATTTGGTGTTTTGGGTACAATTCTCTCATACTGGCCACTGGATATTCAACATGGCACCTCATGGCAAAGAACTCTCTGAGGATGTGAGAAATAGAATTGTTGCTCTCCACAAAGATGGCCTGGGCTATAAGAAGATTGCTAACACCCTGAAACTGAGCTACAGCATGGTGGCCAAGGTCATACAGCGGTTTTCCAGGACAGGTTCCACTCGGAACAGGCTTTGCCAGGGTCGACCAAAGAAGTTGAGTCCACGTGTTCGGCGTCATATCCAGAGGTTGGCTTTAAAAAATAGACACATGAGTGCTGCCAGCATTGCTGCAGAGGTTGAAGACGTGGGAGGTCAGCCTGTCAGTGCTCAGACCATACGCCGCACACTGCATCAACTCGGTCTGCATGGTCGTCATCCCAGAAGGAAGCTGACGCACAAGAAAGCCCGCAAACAGTTTGCTGAAGACAAGCGGTCCAAGAACATGGATTACTGGAATGCCCTGTGGTCTGACGAGACCAAGATAAACTTGTTTGGCTCAGATGGTGTCCAGCATGTGTGGCGGCACATGGTGAGAAGTACCAAGACAACTGTATCTTGCCTACAGTCAAGCATGGTGGTGGTAGCATCATGGTCTTGGGCTGCATGAGTGTTGCTGGCACTGGGGAGCTGCAGTTCATTGAGGGAAACATAAATTCCAACATGTACTGTGACATTCTGAAACAGAGCATGATCCCCTCCCTTCGAAAACTGGGCCTCATGGCAGTTTTCCAACAGGATAACGACCCCAAACACAACCTCCAAGATGACAACTGCCTTGCTGAGGAAGCTGAAGGTAAAGGTGATGGACTAAACCCAATTGAGCACCTGTGGCGCATCCTCAAGTGGAAGGTGGAGGAGTTCAAGGTGTCTAACATCCACCAGCTCCGTGATGTCATCATGGAGGAGTGGAAGAGGATTCCAGTAGCAACCTGTGCAGCTCTGGTGAATTCCATGCCCAGGAGGGTTAAGGCAGTGCTGGATAATAATGGTGGTCACACAAAATATTGACACTTTGGGCACAATTTGGACATGTTCACTGTGGGGTGTACTCACTTATGTTGCCAGCTATTTAGACATTAATGGCTGTGTGTTGAGTTATTTTCAGAAGACAGTAAATCTACACTGCTATACAAGTTGTACACTGACTACTCTTAAGTTATATCCAAGTTTCATGTCTATAGTGTTGGCCCATGAAAAGATATAATGAAATATTTGCAGAAATGTGAGGGGTGTACTCACTTTTGTGATACACTGTATATATATTTTTGGGGGAGGGGGATAATTGTTAGGAAAAGTGGTATGCACATGTCGATGCTTGTTAAACTTCACTATTCATTAATTACTATGTAATAATAATACTATACAGTTAATCTTACATAGTTATTCTATTATAATGTCCCTATAATACTTTGGGATGAGTATGTAAAAATAATTATGTACTTAAATAATTGTCCTTTGTCTGATTACTGTAGTATTTCATATTTCTCACACAAAACGACTTCAGATTATTAAACCTAACACGATACACACTAACACACACACAAATCATATAATAAAAATAATTTGTTCAAGAAACTTCAAGAAACTTCATCATCACAAACACATACAGTATAATACTTGTGACTGCCTGGTCAACCAATTAACCAAATTTAAACTACAGTATAAGCCTTAATATTCTACAGGAAAAAAAATGCCACAGTCTAAAGAGGAAACTACAGAATAGCTGAGAAATAAGGTTTTTTTTTTTTCAAAATAGTTTTGTTGGTATCCCAAGCTCTTTAGAAAGACCAAGGGCAAAGAACTGTAAAAAACGATGGCGAACACCGCAAGTTAAACTGCCACTCCAACACAGGCACACTCTGCATTCAGGATTGGTTCACAGCACACTGACAAAAAGGCTGACTGCTAATTTCCCAGGAAAGAAGTTTAAAATAATGCTGGTGAAAAAGAGCTGGGCATAGGCAGACTTAGAGTCTTGGCCTTGCAGAATGTGCGGATAAAAAAAACAAACACAGCACAACAATAAGCCAGTGGCAAGGATGCCAATGAAGCCAGTATTTAAAGGCTCCTTATGGCTATAGCTATTGAGACGCAAAGAATGACAATTAAGGAACTAACACTGTCTGTGCCTCTGTACCCCCTGCCAGCCCATATTAGTTTAACTTGTATAACTTTTAAATCCAAACACTGAACTACTATTACGCCACTATGGAATTTTTGCATAAATATGAATAAATTATATTTAACCATGAACTACTACAATGTCACTATTGTACTTCAGTGTAACTATAATGAAAGCCCACACCCATACCACTTTTATGATGCCACTATATATAATAACCAAAAAACTATCTATAGAACTACTATGATGTCACGTACTATAATGTACTGTAGTTACTACTAGTGTAACTATGATTAAAGCATATTTAACTATACCACTTTTATGATGTCATAATGGTACATTAGCATTTTTATACTTATTTTATATATACTCATACAGGTGCCCAGGTGGCGCAGCAGGATATTCCATTAGCAGCGCTGAAATTCTGAATTCGCCGAGTTCAAATCTCAGCTCTGCTACCAGTCAGCTGGGTGTCATTTAGTGGGCAAAAAAGTCTTCTAGGTGGAAAAACACTCATTTTTTTCTAATAAGAAGGTGGGGTCTTTAATGCTGTGTAAGGGATTCTGGTTAGTAGCCTGAGGCCTGTACAAAAGTAGAGGAATGCAGAGATCAGTGTGTGACTCTCCATGCACAAGACTGGTCTCACAAGCATGTACACCGAAGTATGGGTGAATATGAAGGGTTGTTGGATGCGCTTGCATCGGAAGGAGCGTGTGTCAGATGAATATACTTTTTAGACACCATTAGGGCTCCCCAGCAGCAGAAGACTAATTAGCTATGCTAAACTGGGAGAAAATCCATAAATAAATAGAAAAAAATACTCATACATCTTCTAAGATGTCATGATAGTGTTTTATGTTTCAAACATATTTAACATAAATTACTATCATGTCACTATTGTACTTATGTGTAAAAATATTAAACCATGCTACTACTACGGTGTCTAAATATAATAAATGCATATTTAACTATAATTCTACTATGATTTCATTATAAAACTACAGTGTAATTTTAATCAATACATTTAAACCATTATACTATGACGACACCATTTTTAAACATGATTTTCTTTGAAGTGAAGAAAAAAAAACAAATAAATATAAAATATAGCCTTAATGTCACGAACGGGGCTAAGAGGCAAGACAGAAGGGGCGGACACACACGCAGAGATGCAAACCAACTGAGAATTTATTAGTAACGAGAGCTAAACACAAGAGCTAGTAACAGCTAGTAACATAGCTAGTAACGAGAGCTAAACACAAGAGCTAGTAATGAGAACTAAACACAAGAGTTAGTAACATAGCTAGTAACAAAAGCTAAACACAAGAGCTAGAAACATGACTTAGCATGACTTAACAAAACCTAGAAACATGACTTAGAAACATGAGTTAACCTGAAGAGAGACATACAGAGACATACAGAGACATACAGAGACATACAGAGACATACAGAGACATACAGAGACATACAGAGACATACAGAGACATACAGAGACATACTTAGCCAAAATAGTTCACCTTCAAGTCTGAAGAGAAGCTGCCTTCTTAAATGTCCCAGGCATCTCTTCCCAGACGAGGTGCAGCTGCCAGCAATTAGCAGCCAGTGACCAATCAGGGTGTGGCAGGAGACAGTGTGTGCTGGTGAGGGGCGTGGCACACAGGAGCACACAGAGCACAGAGGAGCTGTAATCGTGACACTTAAAGCATCTACAGGTGAAAGTTGAGGAATGAAAATGAAATTTCACTGTCCCAGAAAGGTTAAACTCACAGCTTTCCATTACTATAAAGTCTGTTGTGTGTCTGATCACTGTGGGAATGTGGTACCCTGGGGTTATGAGGTCAAAGTGCCCTAACCTGTTAAAGGTAACGCTACATGTTGTACACAACATATCACAATGATCCTTGCAGCATTAGGCCCCATCAACCCAGCGCATATAAAGACCATAAACGTTGGCAATTTCCATAAAAATCACTTCCTACGGTAATATAGCCATGCCCTCTAGCCTAGCACACTGGCACTGATCACAGGTCAGTCACTTTAACTGGACCAATTAACATACTTATACAATCAAACAGACTGACAGAGGGCCCCTGTGCAGCCTTGCAGACCCCAGCGCTGTCGTTAAAGCTTGGTCATTACTCCACACCAAAACCACACTTCTAGAGTTTAATAAATTCACCTTCTTCACCCCTCTAAATCTGCTCTCCCTCTTCTCCCATTGCTTTCCCTCGACTTCTTGTATTTTTTTTTCCTTGTCTAACGAGAACAGGGTGAAAAGTGCAATACATACCACAAACAGAGCTGGAATGTATTGACTGTGAGAGCATGGGTCATTATTTTAGTGTAGAAAGCCCTATGAAATTCTGCCAGGGGATGGTGGCAATATGTGTGTATTTGCATGTGTGGGAGAGAAAGTGTTTGGGAATTAGATTTACAACCATAGTGGAATGGCTTGGGCCACTCATTAGTCTTCACCCCCATAACACAGCTCAACTTTTCTGCTTAACCAGCACGCGCACACACACACACACACACACACAGAGGCCTCCTGCAATAGCTGTAGCAGAACCGATCTGTACAAGGCTCATGAGGGACAGCCACAGGTCAAAGTGCAAACAAATTTTTTGTCAGATTTACTGGTCCAGCAAGGTTGGTGGCAGTGCGGATAAAAATTCTGCATAGTTTCACAGTTTATTCTTAAAATAAACATAACAGGTCAACTTTAAATGCATATACACATACTGTATATACAGCCATATGATCAGCCATAACATTAAAACCACCTGGACAGTGAGTGTAGAAACAAGGAAATGGTTTTAATGTTATGGCTGATCATATGGCTGTATATACAGTATATGTAAGAGGAATATGTAGGTCTGCATGCCTTAAAATAAAAATGCTGATTTATTACATTAAATTACCATAAAGTGACTAATGCATGTCATCAGTGACCTAATGAATACATAAACAATTACTAACTATGAAACACACACAATTGTAATGGAGTGTCGTGTCGTGTCATGGAGGACATGCTTGTACTGTTAACCTATCACTGACCCTCACAAAAGCCTTCCCATGAGAACAGACGAAAAAAATGAACGCGCACACACACATGCATACACTCATGTTACACACACAGCCCACTGTTAATGACGTGCTGATGGGGTCAAAAAATGAGTTGTAACGTACTTTACACTCTCATTGATCTTAAGAAAGCATTGATCTTAAAAAACATTACCACTGGCATCTGTTTTCCATGCACACGGTAGAGGGTAGAATGTATATATGTGTGTAGAATGTATTTTGCCAACTTTCACCCTCAGGTTCTTCTCATGGTTTGAATTTAACAAGAGGTAACTCAGATGTAAAAGGGAAGGTGCTGCAAGGCTTTTCTGTGTCTGCAGACATGTTTTATATGTGAACTGTAAGGTTGGGGGGTTTGCTTTGAGCATTGCTTGTTCTGAGGGTCCCTATCTTTCTTCCTTTTTCCAGAACTGGGTTGTCACAGACAGTCAGAATAACCTTTAATATTGTGAAAACCAGTTCTCAGTTTGAAATTCAATGTCTATTCACTTTCTCCGTTGTGGGTTGTGGATGTTTTTGTGTCTTTAATTACTTTGTTTCCATTATTTTGGCCACCCTGCACTTAGGTTTGTTTTTAATTCTTGCAGGTGTGGGGCTTCACCTCACGCTTCAGTAGAGAGGCATGACCCACCCCATTACAGCAATGCAGAGTTTAACCCTGCATCCCAGAATGCATGAAACTGTTGCTCTCTGGCTTTTGTGTGTTGAACATGATGGCGAACAGGTTCAGACCGTCCTGTAAATCATCTTACACATATGAAGTGTGTTTTGTAAATAAATGGTTTCCGCCATTCAAGTGTTAACATAATTTTGACTCACCCGATACTTAGTTTTCTGTTCCGTCTGACTGTCATGAATTTAGTATTTAGTACATGGCCCAGAGTTAGTCAGTGATCTCAAAAGGTCGGTTTTGTTTGAGAAAAGCTGGCATATTGTGATTGTGTATGTAACCTTTTCTGTGTACTTCATTTATCCAACTAAATAAAAAAACTGGGCATTGGCTAGTTTAATTCAAAACAGCCAGTGACATTTGCTGTTTAATCACGACTAGGATAAATCAGTCATGAATAATTGTTAAAAAATACACATTGAATATAAATATAGAACAAAATCAGGCCGGCTGCAGTACCAATTTCATAGGGATAATCTGTGGTTTTGCTAGAGCTTTAGACTGTAGTTATTTCAGTTTTTCTTCTGTTTGGGTTTTGCCATTTTTCTGCTAGAAAAATGATTAGAACCAGACAAACCGCTCTCACACTGTTATAGATAATTAAAAGGACAAGTGTAAAAATTCAGACCCCTTTACTTTAAGTGTTGTGCATTTGATTTTGAAGGGATATGATTGCCATTTTACTTGTTAATCTACACTTAATCACCCAAGATAATAAAGTGAAAATGTGAACTCAATAAAAAAAAACATACACACACAAAATATTATATTTAGGTATTCAGGTGTATTGTGTTTGCTTTAATTATCCATGAGTTGTGTCTAGTACACTCTGTTCATTAGTGGCCCATGATTTATACAGGATAAAAATTACAATACAACAAAGTGTGCTTAAAAGTCATAGGGCATAAATACATTCTGAATACACCAAGAGTGTACAGCAGGCCTCAATCAATATGACAGGCCAAACTTAGGCTCTGCTGCTACCAGACCAACACCACACCACATCTACAAACATGTCCAATACGGCCATAGGAAATCATACATCATTTACTTTATTGCCTCTAAACAAACATATTAAAACACTGTATCCAGAACCCACAGATACATACTGAAATATTTGCCTAAACCTTTCTGGAAGCCACAAAAAGTAATCTGCAAAAGCAGTTTAAATTCCAATAGGTCATTGTTTCAGGCATTTTTTGAAACATGGTTAAAATGTAATAGATTGATTACAAAAATGAATCCTCTCTCTGCTTCACATTACCCTTTGAATAAGGTCTGTTACTGCAAAGAGGCATGCTTTGTTTCTAACTTAAATATTTATTTAGTTTAATAAATGGCTTTGTACTGAGGTTATACAATTATTATAGGAAACTCCTGTACGTGCAAACCCAGGGAACTGGCACTTGCAGGATCCACAAGGCCAGAGACAATTAAATACACATTTTGAGCCAATCAAGGATAGTTGTAGAGAAAAGAAGAAAGGGAAGATGGAAAGGAAAAGATTTGCAAGAATCTGTTTCCCTTTGTCTTCTCATAAACCCCATCAGCATCACACCAGCTGCCCTAGCCAAGCTAAAGACAGGAAGCACATTCCTATTGATTTAGTCCAGCAATTATAAACTCAGTTTCAACCATAAGAGTGGATAAAACATGACTAGGCAAGTCACCAGACACAGTTTTACATCATTTACATTTACAAAATAACAACTGGTTTCTTAATTTATATACCCCTATTCCTCATCTGAACTTAGATCTCAATCTTATAAATATATATACAGTATATATAAAAATTCTTAATAAATACAGTTTAAAAAGTATATATATATATATATATATATATATATATATATATATATATATACAGTATGTGTGTGTATATATGTACAGTGTATCACAAAAGTGAGTACACCCCTCACATTTCTGCAAATATTTCATTATATCTTTTCATGGGACAACACTATAGACATGAAACTTGGATATAACTTAGAGTAGTCAGTGTACAGCTTGTATAGCAGTGTAGATTTACTGTCTCCTGAAAATAACTCAACACACAGCCATTAATGTCTAAATAGCTGGCAACATAAGTGAGTACACCCCACAGTGAACATGTCCAAATTGTGCCCAAATGTGTCATTGTCCCTCCCTGGTGTCATGTGTCAAGGTCCCAGGTGTAAATGGGGAGCAGGGCTGTTAAATTTGGTGTTTTGGGTACAATTCTCTCATACTGGCCACTGGATATTCAACATGGCACCTCATGGCAAAGAACTCTCTGAGGATGTGAGAAATAGAATTGTTGCTCTCCACAAAGATGGCCTGGGCTATAAGAAGATTGCTAACACCCTGAAACTGAGCTACAGCATGGTGGCCAAGGTCATACAGCGGTTTTCCAGGACAGGTTCCACTCGGAACAGGCTTCGCCAGGGTCGACCAAAGAAGTTGAGTCCACGTGTTCGGCGTCATATCCAGAGGTTGGCTTTAAAAAATAGACACATGAGTGCTGCCAGCATTGCTGCAGAGGTTGAAGATGTGGGAGGTCAGCCTGTCAGTGCTCAGACCATACGCCGCACACTGCATCAACTCGGTCTGCATGGTCGTCATCCCAGAAGGAAGCTGACGCACAAGAAAGCCCGCAAACAGTTTGCTGAAAACAAGCAGTCCAAGAACATGGATTACTGGAATGCCCTGTGGTCTGACGAGACCAAGATAAACTTGTTTGGCTCAGATGGTGTCCAGCATGTGTGGCGGCGCCCTGGTGAGAAGTACCAAGACAACTGTATCTTTCCTACAGTCAAGCATGGTGGTGGTAGCATCATGGTCTTGGGCTGCATGAGTGTTGCTGGCACTGGGGAGCTGCAGTTCATTGAGGGAAACATGAATTCCAACATGTACTGTGACATTCTGAAACAGAGCATGATCCCCTCCCTTCGAAAACTGGGCCTCATGGCAGTTTTCCAACAGGATAACAACTCCAAACACAACCTCCAAGATGACAACTGCCTTGCTGAGGAAGCTGAAGGTAAAGGTGATGGACTAAACCCAATTGAGCACCTGTGGCGCATCCTCAAGTGGAAGGTGGAGGAGTTCAAGGTGTCTAACATCCACCAGCTCCGTGATGTCATCATGGAGGAGTGGAAGAGGATTCCAGTAGCAACCTGTGCAGCTCTGGTGAATTCCATGCCCAGGAGGGTTAAGGCAGTGCTAATAATAATGGTGGTCACACAAAATATTGACACTTTGGGCACAATTTGGACATGTTCACTGTGGGGTGTACTCACTTATGTTGCCAGCTATTTAGACATTAATGGCTGTGTGTTGAGTTATTTTCAGAAGACAGTAAATCTACACTGCTATACAAGTTGTACACTGACTACTCTAAGTTATATCCAAGTTTTATTTCTATAGTGTTGTCCCATGAAAAGATATAATAAAATATTTGCAGAAATGTGAGGGGTGTACTCACTTTTGTGATACACTGTATATATACAGTGTATCACAAAAGTGAGTACACCCCTCACATTTCTGCAAATATTTTATTATATCTTTTCATGGGACAACACTATAGACATGAAACTTGGATATAACTTAGAGTAGTCAGTGTACAACTTGTATAGCAGTGTAGATTTACTGTCTTCTTAAAATAACTCAACACACAGCCATTAATGTCTAAATGGCTGGCAACATAAGTGAGTACACCTCACAGTGAACATGTCCAAATTGTGCCCAAAGTGTCAATATTTTGTGTGACCACCATTATTATCCAGCACTGCCTTAACCCTCCTGGGCATGGAATTCACCAGAGCTGCACAGGTTGCTACTGGAATCCTCTTCCACTCCTCCATGATGACATCACGGAGCTGGTGGATGTTAGACACCTTGAACTCCTCCACCTTCCACTTGAGGATGCGCCACAGGTGCTCAATTGGGTTTAGTCCATCACCTTTACCTTCAGCTTCCTCAGCAAGGCAGTTGTCATCTTGGAGGTTGTGTTTGGGGTCGTTATCCTGTTGGAAAACTGCCATGAGGCCCAGTTTTCGAAGGGAGGGGATCATGCTCTGTTTCAGAATGTCACAGTACATGTTGGAATTCATGTTTCCCTCAATGAACTGCAGCTCCCCAGTGCCAGCAACACTCATGCAGCCCAAGACCATGATGCTACCACCACCATGCTTGACTGTAGGCAAGATACAGTTGTCTTGGTACTTCTCACCAGGGCGCCGCCACACATGCTGGACACCATCTGAGCCAAACAAGTTTATCTTGGTCTCGTCAGACCACAGGGCATTCCAGTAATCCATGTTCTTGGACTGCTTGTCTTCAGCAAACTGTTTGCGGGCTTTCTTGTGCGTCAGCTTCCTTCTGGGATGACGACCATGTAGACCGAGTTGATGCAGTGTGCGGCGTATGGTCTGAGCACTGACAGGCTGACCTCCCACGTCTTCAACCTCTGCAGCAATGCTGGCAGCACTCATGTGTCTATTTTTTAAAGCCAACCTCTGGATATGACGCCGAACACGTGGACTCAACTTCTTTGGTCGACCCTGGCGAAGCCTGTTCCGAGTGGAACCTGTCCTGGAAAACCGCTGTATGACCTTGGCCACCATGCTGTAGCTCAGTTTCAGGGTGTTAGCAATCTTCTTATAGCCCAGGCCATCTTTGTGGAGAGCAACAATTCTATTTCTCACATCCTCAGAGAGTTCTTTGCCATGAGGTGCCATGTTGAATATCCAGTGGCCAGTATGAGAGAATTGTACCCAAAACACCAAATTTAACAGCCCTGCTCCCCATTTACACCTGGGACCTTGACACATGACACCAGGGAGGGACAACGACACATTTGGGCACAATTTGGACATGTTCACTGTGGGGTGTACTCAATTATGTTGCCAGCTATTTAGACATTAATGGCTGTGTGTCGAGTTATTTTCAGAAGACAGTAAATCTACACTGCTATACAAGCTGTACACTGACTACTCTAAGTTATATCCAAGTTTCATGTCTATAGTGTTGTCCCATGAAAAGATATAATAAAATATTTGCAGAAATGTGAGGGGTGTACTCACTTTTGTGATACACTGTATATATACACATATATATACAGTATATATATATATATATTGTCATTTTGGAGGTGTATTAATTTAATTCTTAGCCTGTATACAGTACTGCATTTTTTAATGACTTTAAAGCCCTTTTTGTATTGCATGCTACCCTAAAGTAGAATACACTATGCATCTAAATTCAAAACTATCTGTACCATACATATTGTGCTATTGTGTGTTTCCAATTGCACAAAGGTACAATTGTAAACAAACATTAGAAATGACAGGACGATTTTCACTTTGCCGCTATTAAGTTGTGGTTTTCGTTTTCTGAAGCCATGTTAAAGTTTTTTTTTTTTATTACAGTTGGTTTGAAACATGGCACTTGGATGTGCGATTCTTTTTGTGCAATCAATGGTCTGCACTGTTTCTCCCCTCACCCAGATGGTTAACCAAATTTAGTATGGGACACTTAGAAATTGCAACAACCACTAAACATCAAAACACAGACCACTGGGTACTATGCAGGTAAAGCTTCAGTAGTCTAGGAAGATATACAGTTTTTAAAGTCAAATGCCAAATATCAGTGTGACCTAATTGTAATTAAAGCCTGGTAATTAAGGTAAGTCTTGATATTGAAGTTTTTAGAGAAAAAAAACAAGAATTTTAAGTAATAGAAAACAGTGGCATGTAATATGTACATAAGGGTCACTTTAAAAGCTTAATTCTTAAACAGGATACATAACTCATAAAACCATGTTAATAAAAATTAAGTTCTAAAGAGCTTACATTGTCTGTACTGTGGTGAATTAAAAGTGCCTTGTTTGCAATTCAGGTTTGTTGAGAAGAATGTATATAGCACTTTTAATTAGAGATTGTTGCAATGCTACTTTACAGATATCCGGTTCTAAACCCCAAATGAGCAAGCCACAGGCGACAGTGGCAAGGAAAAACTTCCTGTAATGCATAAGAAAGAAACCTTGAGAAGAACCAGATTTTAAAGGGAAATCCGTCCTTCTCTGAGTTAATGAGATTTTTCTCTAGGTAATGAGATTAACTTTTTAAAGGGTTATGGTGTAAGACTATATAATAGTACAACAATTTAACATCACTAACTAAATTAGTACTAATATAACATTTTAAATAAAAAAATCTAAATAAATAAAAAGGATCTTGCAGTCTCAACAGACTCTGCAGTTTACAGAATAAAATGTTTAGTTTATTTACGTTTAAGTTTGTGGCATTTAGTGGACGCTTTTATCCAAAGCGACTCACAATTATAACCGAATATTGTGCAAGCAGTTGAGGGTTAAGGATTGTGGTAGAAAATTTTATATTTTACTAATGAACATACTGTATATTCTTGATAGAATAGCATGACTAATAATCACGAGTGTAACTGCTTGATACTTCAGGTTGAGTTCAAGACATCCTGGCCTTGGTGGACACTGTATCAAGCACATATGCTCGTCTTTCCAACAATCAAGTCACTGTTGTGGAACATTTAACGATGAACATTTCTTTGTACTAGCTAACCTTGAACTAGATTACTGAGCACAGTTTGCCTGAAGGGGCAGTAAAGAGGAGTATAAGTAGGAGACAGGGGGGAGGCAGTCACCTTTCTCTTCTGTAAAGCTGTGTGAGTGTTTATATGATGAGATTGGTCCTCAGCTGAGTAATAAATTGATTATTTTGCTTTCACCATTACCCCAGTTGTCTGTGTCAATCTTTTGAGGTGTGTTGCAGGATTGAAGTGAAGTGGGGACTGAACCGGCAACTTTCTGACTACTGACACCTAACCACTAACGGGGACAGTGGTAGCCTAGTGGGTAGAGCTTTGGGCTATCAATTGAAAGATTGAGAGTTTAAATTCCAGCTCTGCCATGCAGCCACTGTTGGGCTCTTGAGCAACACCCTTAACCCTCATGGCTCCAGGGACGCTGTACAATGGCTGACCCTGCGGTCTGGGATATGCAAAGAAAGAATTTCATTGTACTGTACACCTGCATTTGTATATATAACAAATAAAGGCATTTTATTCTATTCTACTAAGCTACCACTGCTACCTTAGTTGTTGGTTCCACAATAAAGGAGAAAAAACATCTCTGAAAAGACTTTTGTCCTGTCATTACCAGAATACAAATACAAGAATTGTAAAATAATTGTAAATAAAGAGATTATACATACTGTATATACAGACATACAGAAGAAATATTTATACCAACACCTAAGATCACACCACAGGGACAATCCAAATGGCTTTTTGACCTTCTACTAATTTACCCAGTGTTCCTAATAACTTAATGGCTAATGGCTAATAACAGCTTAATGGTTATATGCATGTGTTCATTTATTTGTCAACAGCAGATAATACAATCCAAAAGTAAAATAAGTTTTTTACACTTCCTATGGTAAAGTAAATGAAGATAAATGGTGTTGACGGTTCCAAATGTTCCAAAATCAATTTACAACTTAAAAAGCTTCTTTCAACAAGTTCCTTTTGAAAAAAAAAATGACAATTTTGTACTTTTGTACTTTGGTAGAACTACTTTGTAGTTCTACCATTACTGACTGTAGTCCATCTGTTTCTCTGCATGCTTTGTTAGCCCCCTTTCACCCTGTTCTTCAATGGTCGGGACCCCCACAGGACCACTACAGAGCAGGTATTATTTAGGTGGTGGATCATTCTCAGCACTGCAGTGACACTGACATGGTGGTGGTGTGTTAGTGTGTGTTGTGCTGGTATGAGTGGATAAGACACAGCAATGCTGATGGAGTTTTTAAACACTTCACTGCCCCTGCTGGACTGAGAATAGACCAAAAATATCCAGCCAACAGCGCCCCGCAGGCAGCGTCCTGTGACCGCTGATGAAAGTCTAGAAGATGACCAACTCAAACAGCAGCAATAGATGAGCGATCACCTCTGACTTTACATCTACAAGGTGGACCAACTAGGTAGGAGTGTCTAATAGAGTGGACAGTGAGTGGACACAGTATTTAAAAACTCCATCAGCGCTGCTGTGTCTGATCCACTCATACCAGCACAACACAAACTAACACACCACCATCATGTCATTGTCACTGCAGTGCTGAGAATGATCCACCACCTAAATAATACCTGCTCTGTGGTGGTCCTTTCGGGGTTCTGACCATTGAAGAACAGGGTGAAAGCAGGCTAAAAAAGTATGTAAAGAAACAGATTGACTACAGTCAGTAATTGTAGAACTACAAAGTGCTTCTATATGGTAAATGGAGCTGATAAAATGGACAGTGAGTGTGGAAAAAAGGAGGTGGTTTTAATGTTATGGCTGATCGGTGTATATTATAGTTTAAATACAATAAATGTCATTCTTGTTAAGAAGAATCTTAATTAAAGCTTAAACCAAGTCAAACTGCATCCTAACATAACAAACTGCACAATATAGTCACAGTGGCAGCGCAAATCCAAGATAAACATTTCAGAATAAGACAGATACTGCATCAGGAACATAGTTCAACACAGTTGCACTCTGTTGGCCTCACATTAGCATTCATATTTACATACATGTGCTGAGTATAAATCTAGCCCTTGACTTGACTCCTAGCCCTTGTATGTTCTTCTCACACTGTATAAGCAATATTCATATGAGGCCTGATTAAATAAGGGCTTAAAAAGGGCCCCTCGGTGACAGATTGCAGGGACTAGGAAGAATCAGATGCAGTGATACGGTTCAATTGAGGAGGATGACCAGCCTGAGGGTCTGGATGTTCTCAGAAAGCACTCTCTAAAGCTACATAGCAAATTTGATCAGAATTTGGCCCCACTGAGAGGGAGCAGGCCAAATCCAAATAGCACAATTGGTCAGAGAACAGACCTTCTAAA
Organism: Trichomycterus rosablanca; assembly: GCF_030014385.1. NCBI lineage: Eukaryota > Metazoa > Chordata > Actinopteri > Siluriformes > Trichomycteridae > Trichomycterus > Trichomycterus rosablanca. The sequence continues at coordinate 32,073,488 of NC_085991.1, read as the reverse complement.
GGAGACTATGCCAACAGGTCAAGAGCTCTTTGTCAGAGTGAGTTCATTTTAGCTTACAACAGTGAAAAAAATCAATCTTTTTGTTAAAGTTTCTTAACTCAGTGAGAAGGTCTGGTAGTCAACAAGCCTGTTTACATTTCTCTGCTTTATTATCTTTCTCTAATAAGTAAAACATAATTTCACAAGGTTGGTATTTTGTCATGTCAGTTATTTTAGAGAAAGAAAACGTTGTACCAAGAATATCTTTTTACTTTGTACAAACACAATTTAGGAATTGGAATATGTTCATATCAGTCCTATACTATCACTGTGCAATAATGCTTAGTGCTGTTACTCTTGACTGAAAAAAGTCCCTAAAAAGTAATATAGTGTGGCTTAATCTTTTTCTAGACAGTGTTTTTTGACAGTAATATAGTAATATATTGTAGTTACTCACAGTACCCACTGACATTGGTCCAAGAGGGGGCATGCCACAAATTGTGAGCAGATTGTTGGGTGGCCATGACATTGGATGCTATCCACCAATGACCTGGGAAATTTTCAGGCTGAAGTGAGAGTTCTGGCACCATAAACATAAGGGTGCATTCACATGAGAAGCGGCAAATCGCCACTTTGCTCAGTGTTGGCTTGAGTGGTGTGGCAAAACATCATCAAAGTTTTTCTCACTGTTTCATTTTTAAACTTGTGTTATAGCTCGGAGTTCTGAGAAATTGCTTAACGTGGTTTAGGGCAGCTGTAGCCTAGTGGTTAAGGTGCTGGACTAGTAATCAGAAGGTTGCTGGTTCAAGCCCCACCTCTGCTAGGTTGCCACTGTTGGGCCCCTGAGCAAGGCCCTTAGCCCTCAATTGCTTAAATTGTATACTGTCACAAACTGTAAGTCGCTTTGGATAAAAGCGTCTGATAAATGCCGAAAATGTAAATGTATCAAAAGAACGACATAGAAACACTAAACCTCTCTTAATTATTACTGCTTATAAGTTCTCTCCATTAATGAAATTCCTCACTCGCTGTTCTAATACAATTAGTCACGTTAAGTTTTCTTCATGAGTGTTGTTCGTACTGCCTAAGTCGCTTTTACTCTGTCATATCAATCAGTTTGTCTCATTGGAGGCACTTTGAAAAGGTCAGCGGCAAACTAGGTCAAAATGGAAAACAATGGAACAGCTGGCGCAAAAACGGTTTTGCTGCTTCTGATGTGAATGCGGATCCAGCCCACAGAACACTGTGCCAACAAGATGGATATAAACAGTCATTATTTTCTCAGGTAAAAGCAATAAATAGTCAATAAATGTTAACAATTACATTACATTATTACTGCCATTTTTGGAAAACAATTTAATCAAGAGAACATAGAAATGCTTTTAGTATTATCATAAAACCATACTTAATAAGGTCAAAAGTTAGTTTCTCACAGGCCTCACATGGATCAGCACCCACACCAATAATAACTAGTATAAAGTTTCAGAGGTCAGATGCTCATAAATGAATGTTTAGGAACAGCAAAAAGATGACGTTGATGTGCTTATTTAGAAGACTACTACTATAGCAGATCTTTAAAAAAAAGGACATGAAAGGATCTGGGCAGATTGCAAAAAGAAGGGCAGACATTAGTGAAAGTACCACAACTTAAATGCAAACCAGTCCTGTGACTTCAAGGGATGAACTTTTCCTTTCCTGGATCATTTTCTCTGTCTCTTTTCCTCCTGCTCCTGCAGGGATCTGGAAATTTAAGGTTTAATGCTTCATTGGGTGCACATGTGCTGGCCACAGAGAACCCTGTACTCATCTTCCCTCTCATCGCCAACTCATCTTCATTCTTTTACTGGTTTGGTTTCTTCTCAAAGCTAAGTGGCTGATTGAACAACCCCTCAAATGGCTTTTTAGCTGGTAGGAGATGTTATTCTGGTCATGATGAAAAGGCAAATTTAATACACCACATCTTTTCCTCCCCCACCTTCCTTTGAAAAAACAGACTAGTACAAGTGATTCTGGTAAATGAGGCCACACGCTTAATTAGGTTCTTAAGCCAATATGGGATCATCTTGAAGTAATTTGTGGATAGATGAAAAAGAGAAATTTAATTCCAAAACTGTCTGCAGGACAGAAGAGAGCAGCACTAATCCCAATCTTAAGAGGGATGATCCAAGGGTCACAGTCAGGGCTTTGTTACAGAAAGAAAAAAGACATAATATAATATGAAGGGTAAAGAATATCTACACTAAGGGAGGGCTCAATAGTTATGAACTGATTTATATTGTATGAATGGCACTATGGTGGTGCACAGCTATTGGAAATGCTACACACCTCTGAGACCTGTGTTTGAACCTTGCCTCAATTTTTGTTTTTGTGCTATGTTTTTATGAAATGCACATCATTGCAGTCTTATGAAACATACTTCTTTATCCATGAATCATGAATTAGATTTTTCTCAACATATCCGCCTCCATCATAGATACGAGGGTTTTTCAAAAAGTTTTCGCACCACCAGCGCCAAGATTCTGAACTCCTCGGTTCGAAACTCGGTGTTGCCACCGGTTGGCTGGGTGCCACCTGGCGGGCATAATTGGCAGTGCCTACAGCAGATACTAATTGCCCACCGTATCTGCTAGGGCTGGATGACCGGACTATGTGTGGGTGGGATCTTCATACGTTGTGTAAGGACCCTGATTGGTGGTAGAGATGCCTGTGCAGAATGCATGGGCGAAAAGAGGAGGGCTGTGCACGTGTCGGAAGATCGATGAGCAGCGACATGCTCTCCTCTGATGCAATTGGGTATCCCTCAGTAGCGGAAGACAAATTGACTGCGCTAAATTAGGAGGAAAATGGGGAGAAAATGCATTAAAAAAAATTTCTGCACTTTTTTAACTCTATTTATTAAATATTTCAAAAACAAATTACATAACTTTTCTACATAGTCACCTTCTGATGCATTTTTCCCAGCGTTGTATCAACTTTTTAATTCCATCAGCAAAAACTTTTTTTTGCTTGAGCATGTAGCCACTGATGCCACCCTGGTGGTCCAAAAAGGTGGAAATCAGATGGCGCTAAATCCAGCCTATAAGCTCTCTCAGACACGACTAATTACTACTCCTCCTACCCTCACCGTTTCCAACCAAAATATAAAAGTGCGGAAACTTTTTATATTAATGTTAATGTTTTAACGTCATGTTTTACACACTGTGGTGACATTCATGACAGAAATGGTTGTTACTGGTTACACAAGATTCATCAGTTCACAAGTTCAATGTCAAACACAGTCATGGACAATTTTGTGTCTCCAATTCACCTCTCTTGCATGTCTTTGGACTGTGGATGGAAACCGGAGATCCCGGAGGAAACCCACGAAGACACAGGGAGAACATGCAAACACCACACAGAAAGGACCCGGACTGCTCCACCTGGGAATCGAACCCAGGACCTTCTTGCTGTAAGACGACAGAGCTACAAACTGAGTCACTGTGTCACCCCTTGTAGTAATGTTTGTGGCTGTGGATTGTAACCAAATCCATTTTTCACAAGTTTTGTCTACTTAGAGCTTTAAGTGGCCAAAAAACAAAAATCCAAGTTATTCAATAGCAACACCTTGTAATTTTTTAGATTGAACCAAGAGCACTTAAAAGACACCAAATTTTACACATAAATTAACCATATTGTTGTGAATAAAAAACATGGTTACAATAATTTTATTATTGTTATTTACATAAAGTATTTCTTTTGTCCAGTTATTATTGACACAAATAAATATGCTACCATTTACAATGGATGAAGGGTAAGGTCTAAATAGAATAACAAAATTGTAACACTATGGTTTAAGTGTAACTATTTAACATACTGCTTAGCACAGGATTGTTTGGTTTCGAATACAGGCTGGCACTTTTTTAATAGAATGATTTGACTTTTAATTTGAAAGCTTTTAAAGCTCTCAGGATGAATACATACAGGTATGCATAGTTATGCTAAAAATATATCCATATCTGTATATATTCATATCAAGTCCATTTCTATCAAGACCCTAATGGCTTGTTACTGTTATATTATGTCTGTTTATGTCCTCTTGCTTATTTATTACAGGTCCTGATTGTGTATTATACAACAAATAGAGACCATTATATATCTCTATATTCATGATATATATCATTCATATATTATATGCATGTCAACATTGTAGAGCTTTACATCATATAAAAGGTTTGATGAAATGGAATACTCCTATTGGTTTGCTGATTAAGTGTGCTTTGTTGCCTGTCTGACTCAACATAGTCCGTTTTTCATTTGTTCTCATCTGTGCTTAACAAAAGTAAACCAAATGTCCCACAAAGCTATGGATCTGCAACAGCTTTTGTTTCTTCCCTTCAAAGATTTCTCAATTCATTGATTTCTTTCACCCTGCAACGTTTATTCTCCTTTTTTTCATCGTCTGTATTTTTCCCCTGCTGGCCTCCTGGCTGTTGTTTTGAACTCTACAGGGAATGCCTCAGAAGAGTGTTTTTTACTGCAAAACTTGCCTTGAGCACATTGTTAGCTAGCAAGATTTAAAGGATCTGTCTAATCAAACCCAGATCACAGTTCATGTCAGGGTCAGCATTCCAACTCCACAGGAGTTTGCGACTGGACCACGCCTGCTTATCGCTAGCGTTTCCCCTGTCTGACCTATTGTTGGTCAGCCAGGTGTAAGAATGGGATTTAGCACCATAAAAACTGCCCCTCCTAATTTATACCGATCCAGACATTCCCACACAATTCCAACACTGCGATTATTAAAGTAAAGGCAGCATATTGGCGTTGGGTTTTATCACTTATTTATATTTGAATGATTTTAACAGGAAAAGATGATTAAAAAGGAAGAATGCAAAAAGGTCTGACTTCTAACACAACTCAAAGTACTAATAAGGGTGAGATTTGTAGCTTATTGCTTGTGATCGAGATATGTCCAAACATATGGGTACTGCTAACAAACAGATGTAGCATGTTTTAGTAATTTACCCAGCTCAAAAAGAATTAAAGAAGAATTCAAATTAAGGGCTAGTATCTTTGTCTAAAATGAAGTGAACATTGATAATGCCATTTGTTAATCGAGTTTCTGTACCTCTACTGTACATATGATTAATATATATATATATACTGTATATATATATATATATACGACACATTAAAAAGGCCTTCTTGATAACTGACATGAAATTATAAATACTGACTGAAGATTTTGTCAAGATAACAAAACTCAATAAGGTTAATCAACCAAAAATTGTCACAAATCTACAAATCTATTCCATGTATCTATTTCAATGAAGTTCACTTCAGACAGGGTTTCTCAACTTTATGCAACTCTAAGCCCACAGGACTGATTTTCATGGCAATTATGCACACAAAAATGGTTGTTGTTTATATTATTTAACACCATTATTTACTTGAAGCCCAACAATAATCTTATTTCTGCATGACGTACTGAAGGGAAAAGAGCAGCTCTATAATAGAAGACTATGGGGTCTGTTCAAAAAGCTAGTGAGCTGACTTGCTGTCTTAATGCCTACATAGGCAGCTGCCTAAGTAGAGAGTATTCTAATAAGTCATCGACTTACTAAGCTAATACAGTTAGCCTCATGCCATTCAAACCAGTGGGATAAGGTGGCACAATGCGCTAACATTTCAGTTAACATGTCTCTCCATGTACCGAAAGCTCGAATTTGCAAATAAAAACACTTGTGCAAGTTTATACAAATTAAAAATCAATGATCATTTATTTACGTTTGAAAATAACTCATTTCTCCGCACCATTAGCCATTTTTTTTTAATTTTTCTGTGAAAAAAGTTGTGCCGCACTGAATGCTGGGATTGCCTTCACGGCTTAAGGCACCATTGAATGCTCCCTCGTTATTCAGTCAAAATACCGTTCAGATTAAAGGTACCTTATTAGGCAGCATTTTAAGGCATCTAAGAATTCGAACAGTCTACCTCTCGTAAGCGTGCGTAGGATGACATAAAATGTTGTCTATGCAGAGAGCTCACTAGGTTTTCAAACACACCCTATATTTTATATATTTTTGATATACTAAGTATGTTATTGACCCAACCCTGGGAACAATTTGTTATTAGAAAAAGATTTATAAAACTACTGTTGTAATAATTTAGTCATATTAACAACCTCTCTACTTCTTTCAATTTAGCATTGTAACATGCTTAACCTTTGATCCCTCATAGAAGAAAGCATGAGGTACAAGATCCAAAGGTACAAGATCCAAAGTAAAGAGCTATAGACCTTGGTGTACCCCCACCACCCACGCCCCATCATCAGCTTTATCAGCAATCCCCTCCATAGCCCAGTGTAGTCCCTGTTTCTAGCCACAGTTTCTAAGACCTAAACCTCTAATTTATAACTAATAGCTTACCTTCATTAAGTGCGTGAAAAGTCATAATTATGAAATTATGAAAGTTTGAGATTGAGAAATGAGATTATATCTAAATTAAGTACAATATTTGAAAATAAAGTAAAACATTCGTATAATTATGACTTGATATTTTTTAAATATTAAAAATATCATCATCGTTGACTTTTATCATTTTGACCCAATATCCAACAATGATCTAATTATTTTTATAATTACGATTTAATATTTATAATTATAACTACATTGGCCAAAGTAATTTAAAACTTTCTCACAATATAAACATTTTCAAATAGAATTTATTGAAAAGCTTTCCATCATTTACCATCCTAATTACATAAAAAGCTTTTTCATAATTTTTACATTTATTTATTACATTTAAAAATAAAGAAAACAACTTAGTACAGTATCTGACCAACAGTATGTGAACCCCCCCTTCTAATTATTGAGTTTATTTATTTTAGTCACATTGCTAAATGCTAAATGCTATTGCTAACAGGTGTATAAAAAATAATATATGCGTTTAGTTTTTGTGGCAACAATTTAATGAATGCATTTCAATTTTTTATAAAATAGTGTTATTAAACACAGTAGTATTTCAGCACTATACACATAGTATCAGCATATATTTGTATTATCTTTAATTACTAAATATTAATAGATACGTGCAAACATCCTATTATGATTGAATCATTAGTGAGCATGGATGTGTATATACTATTTGTGTGCTTTTTGTTATTAAGAAAGATCACATCAGAAGAACAGTGGAGGCATTTAATGTGCATTAACAATGTAATAATAATTAAATTATTTAAATAAATTAATTTATTTGACATAATGTGATTCAAGCAGTTCAACAATGTGCAATTCTAGATGTTAACAAAAACTGGATTAGTGACTGGCTCCTAAATACCCAAAATCTTATAAATGATTGGTTTTCACATAACATTTACTTTACTATTCTAGATTCTTTAGACAAAAATCATATTTAATATACATGTTTGGTTTATCATTTTAAATAATAAAAGTAGTTTTACACCCCACATTACCTGGTAAACATAATCTCCCACCCTCATTTACTAAAAGTTGGATCACATTCCCACTTCCTGGATTTTGTCTTGTCCTATCATTTTTGTGTGTTTGATCACTGACCTGAGTGCGTGTCATCCTTGGTCTCAATGGACTTAGTCGAGGATGGGTCATTTTGCACTTGGACATGGTGCTTGACTTTTTAGGGTTGTAGCCATGGTCACAATGCCACAAACGTATCCTCTTTCAGCACAGCTATGATCTCTTGCAGATGGCATTACTTGAGAAGAGAAAAATGAGAGGCAAATAGCAGTGGTGGGGGAAGAATGTCAGAGAAAACACACAGAAAAAGACTTTCATTTCTAAAGTCTTAAATTGGGACCGGCTCCGGCGTCTCAGGTCTCTGGAACTGTGGTGGAAACTGTATACCTTGCCATACTGTAGATCTGTTTAAGTTATTCTGGACCTGAGAAGGGGATGCATGTTTGAGAGGCTTGAGTATGCAGGAGTGATGACAGGTGGAATAGAGCAGAGGTATGTGGCTCCACATGGAACCCCTCAGACCTCTCAACAGATGGAGAAAATCCGGGATGGAGATCACCTTGACCTTATCAGAAAATGTGATTTCTTTCTACAAGTTAGCTAGAAATTCCCTTCAAAACATCCAAAACAGTTAGGAAAATTATTAATCTAGTGGGCCTTTATGTATGCTGTATGTCCAAACTGATAAGAACATTACTCATAATTTTGGAGTCCAGGTGTTTCAGCCACACCTATTGGTAACAATTAAATTATAAAAAAATAGATGACATACTTCTAACTTTGTGGCAACAGTTTGGGGATGACCCTTTCTTGTTCCAGCATCACTGTGATGCAGTACACAAAGTGACCTCCATAAAGACATGGTTTGATAAATCCCAGTGAGCCCTGACACCAGCTATGTTAGGCAACTTTAATTGGCATGCCAATTGTGAGCCAGGCCTACACAGTCAATATCAGCTCCTTACCTCACAAATACTCTTTTATCAAATGCTCTTTTTCACAGACATACACATAAAAAGTCTATAAAGGCTGCAACTGTGGCCAACTTCATATTAATGCCTGTAGTTTTTGTCCAACAAGGGTTGTCCAACAAGCTCATTGTCTGGTGTTCATGTACTTTGGGGCACTTAGTATATCTAGGTAAACAGTCAGAGGGCATATTCAAAAAAAATCTTAATCTCATATGTTGCTCTAAATGTTTCTTTTATATTTTTAGAAACATGGACTCTATGGAATCATATTACTTAATTATTTAATAGTCATTGCTTTGTTTTATAAATAAATTTTAAAAGTGAAATAATATTCTTTGCAATATATAAGAGGCCCAACTGTTGTAAAGATTGGTAAAGGGTAAGGTTTACAGAATTATGCCCACCTGCCACCTGTTTTGTTTTCTTTAATCAGTCTCCATTCCTTTGGGCTTATAGATGCCCATATGGGCCGCCTGAGTTTAAGCCACTAATACGTTTGTCTATGTGTTCCATTGCTTCTCCTTTTTGGGCTACCTCAGTTAAGTGTCCTCAGAAGCATCTTGGGCAGACTATCTCACAGTGTAAATGTGTATTCAGTATTCCAGATCTTTTGGGAAAATAAGAACACTGTGTGCAATGGACCAAAAGATAAAAAGGACCATCTAAAAGTCCAAAAGCCAGGATATGTCATGTTATAGGGTTGTATCAGTGCCCTTGGCAAAGGTAATTTAGACTTATGTGATAGCAGCATTAATACAGACATCTTTTTAGAGACAAGTTGCACACCAATTTGGCACAGAGAATACCAAGTGATAAAGTGTTTCAGGTGTTATTTTAAGTGTCATGAGAAAGTATGACAACATTACAAAGCGGAAGGAATGGATGTTTATTAACAAATGAAATGAAGTTGACCAGACGATACATGAAATATTGTTTGTGAATTGATTCAATACTGTAACAGGGCACGTCAAGTTGTACCTCAACCCTAAATAAGAAAAAGTTGGGACACTATGGAAAATGCTAATTAACTTTTATTTTATTGCAGATAGTATTAACCCAAGATTTTTCATGTGTTCATCATGTTAGTATTTTTGCTTTATCCTCATCAGCATGGCAGTGGATCTGTAGCCTATCCTGGGACCACAGGGAGCAGTTGGAAACACAATATGGACAAAGCTCTACTTTAACACAGGATATGATACACATTAACATTTCTCAACACCTAGAGGCTATTCTAAATAGCTAATTCAAAAACTACCTTTTTCTTTTTTTTTTGGAAAGTGGGAGCAAAAACATGACAATAAATGTTACTGAGAACAATGCTTGGTAGCATTTTAGTACTCATTAAACTGGTTTAAAGCAGATTAAGCTTAACATTTACATTGTTTTACTAGTCAGTAAAAGAACAAAACAACAAAACTAACAAAAGTTAATCTTACTTTATGACTAAAACTAAGGATCACCTTATTCTGTTTTGTAAATATAATCACAATAAATAATCACAAATAAAAATTACCACTTTAATTGGATTAAAAATGTCCACATACTTTTGACCATATAGCGTACTGTTAATCATTTGCTGTATTGTGCTTTAAAAAAAATAAGCTGGACTTTTTAACCTGCTACATTTCTCTTTACCTTTCACTTTGACAACTGTAAAATCTCCCCATCAGTGGTCCAAGCACTTCCAGCACACATAGCTCAGGATCATCCAACTGACTCAGCCCTATTAATCCTTGTTTAACTTTTGACCCAGTCTGCTTCAGTTTTATTTCATGTAAGCTAAAAGTTGTGTAAATCAGTTTGCTATTGTAGCTTTCTGCCTGCTTAATAGTGAAAGTGAATTCATCCATATAAATGAGTTTTGATTGGTTGCTTCTTCAAAGGTAAGGTTTGAAATATTTGGTTACAGTATGACAGCACCAGCATCAGGTCATAAGTCATAAGCAGCCTAAACGAGGCAGCAGGAAGCATTCAGAAATAACAAAGACTACCCAACATAAACAGCTTTTTACTGTAGCTGTTCATATTTCCCCTGTTTGTTTATTACCGCACAATATTTAAAAGACAACAAAGAGTATGTGTGTGTGTGTGTGTGTGTGGTTCATTTACTGATTACTTTATAAGCTATACCTAGCACTCAAATTGACTTTGTTATTATTTGTTAAATTGTTATTAATTACTGACTGTAGCCCATCTGTTGTTCTGTATTCTTAATCAAAATAGACCCCCATAGGACATCCACTGACACAATGCTGTTTGTGTAGTGAATCATTTTCAGCACTGCAATGACACTAACATGGTGATGATGTGGTAGTGTATGAGTTTATCAGGTGCAGCAATATTGTTGGGATTTTAAATCCTATTCAAACTTACTGGCCTCTTTATTAGAAACACATTTCCTGTTAGTTCTTGTTCTAGTTATACTAGAGCTGTTTTCTTTTTCATGCACAAGGATGGCTAATCTTCTCTAGTCCTTTATCTGTAATGCTGTTGGCTTTGTATTTTTGGTTGGAGCATTATTCTTCCTCCAGCATTAACAACCAACACTGTTGGACCTGATAAACTCTTACCAGTACAACACATACTACCACATCATAAATATGTGTCATTGCAGTGCTGGCAGTGGTCCACCACCCAAATGACATCTGGCCTGTTAAAGTTCTGTGAGGTCCTTTTTACTGATAAATGTGGTACGGGTGGTGACAAAATTAAAAAAGCAACACAACTGGCCACAATCAGTAAGTATTTGCAAGAAAATCTGTAAATTAGGTGAAAATAAAATAATCAATACATGTATGTTCAATTAATTAACATACCAGCCAGATTTACCTAATAAAGTGCTTGGTGATCCAATGCTAATCTCTTAATGCCAAAGTGAGAACATTTTTACAAAGATTAATTAAAAATGTAATTGAACAACCACTTCAGCAGCACTCATAAATAAGGCCTGGAGTTGGAGGCGAAGTGCAGAAGCCAAAACCACTGTTAAAGTAAAGGCATATGACCACCCACTTGAAGTTTTACAGCATGTAAAGGATTCTCTGATATGATTAGATAGAAATGAACATTTTTGGGAACACCAGCAAAGACTATATCTGGCAAAAAAAAAGGAGGCAACACACATCACCTGTCTAATACCATCTCTACTATGAAACATGGTGGTCAAAACATCATGCTATGTCCTTTAACCTCATCAAACATCTGTGAAGAGACCTGAAGTTGGCACTTTATAGACACTTTACAGACGAACTGTGTTTACTTTGTCATTATGGTTAATTAAGTGTAGATTCATGGTTAAACATGGTATTTATATCCATTCTAAAATTCAATCCCCAACACAATGAGGTGCACAAAAATCAAGGTGTCCAAATACGTATAAAATCCACAATGTATATAAAGTAACTGGTCGCGTCAGCTTCAACAACAATGACTGCAACTAAATAATTGTATTATTTAACATATTTTACATTCATATGTAGAAGCTTTAGCCCCCTATCCTGTCTAAAGCTGCATTAAACCAGACATGCCGTACCACTCCAAGACTTTGAGAATTAGACTTACTTTGTCTCAACTGATACAGAGTAAAATACACAACAATACTCAATTTTAATTACTCATTAATAATAAACTAAAGCAGAAAGCACCCTCACACGATTAAACTTCTGTTGTCATTTTTGACTGTTGGTATAATGTTATTATTATGTATTTTTCACCCCTGCAAACATTATGATGTGTTTGTTTAAAACCAAAATTCTTTTTCTCAGTTTTTTTAGAAATATTCTCAAATAGTTTTAAGTCAGCACTATACATTTCCCCACTTATTTTCATAAGTATAAGCCAAACCCCATGATCTCCTAAACAGGCAGATATCTATGGCATTTTCCTTTAAAGGCCCATTAAATCAGACCACATATAAGTCTACTTGCAGTGGATGTAGCCACAGTTTTAGAACGCACATTGAAGTGAAGATGGGGACAAAGTTAAAATCACCAGACCAAAGGGCTGCAGGAGCACTCAACGTCACAGAACATTTAAAGAGGCCACAAGGAATCAAAACCACATCAGAGCCTTGTGCAGGGGCTTCTGGAAGATTCTGGCCCCACAGAACTGCATGGTCTGGAAGACTGACCGAGTAAACCAGAGATCATCAGCAGTAGAGGAAGCTGAGACAGAGGGACAGACAAAGGAATAAAAGGAAAAGCAATAAATCGCCCCTGCCGGGATAGGGTCTGTGGTTCAGATGTGACGGGACGCAGTAATTTATCAGACGTTTTATGGAAAGATGATGGACTGGAGGCAAGTGAATGTTTTAATGGAGAACTTTACTGTGGATACATTCTGGATGCAGTTTCAACCTGTGCACAAAATGAAGCCACACAGATATATTTAAAAATATTTGGTATCGGCTTGAAAAAACTAATTTACTAAACCTCTAATGATGGTTTTGACTTACAGCACTGACCCAGCATTTACATTCAGAAAAAAACAAGATTCTGTTATGTAATTTTATTTAAAATAAGATAAAATGTTTGTTTACATTAAGCCACTATGCAGATGCAGGCAGCATGGTGACGCAGCTAGTAAAGTACAGTAAGTGCCTTATAGAAACTTGGGTTCTTGGGATCTGGGTTAGATTCTCACCTGTACTTACTGTTTGTGAGACGTGCATGTTGTTCTTGTGTATGCATTGGTTTCCTTTGAGTAGACACCCAGAAAACACACACATCATGTATACACTATGTCCAAGTCCTGCCTTGTGTCTAGTGTTTCTGGGTAAACCATTTCTCCCATGACCCTGTTAATATTACCATGACACTCTTACACTCTTGTTAATATTTACTGCAAAGAACACCTTACAACAGTTTAGTATATTACATATTACGTATCTCATCCGATAATATTGACTGCAATGACACTTTTTAATAGTTTTTTGTATTACATACTACATTTCTTATTAATTTAATTACACGGTGTTGTTTCCCTTTGGATTAATAAAGTGATCTATCTATCTATGACCCAAACCAGGATGCAATAGTTAATAAAATGAATAAAAACAAGAGATGCTTTGTCTTAAATGACTTACAATTCAATTTTAATACAATTAAAGTAACAAGGTATTTGCTGAAGGGCTGAACAGTGTTTGGTGAGGCTTAAACACAAAATTCTGGTTAATAGTCTAGTAGCATTCTAATGAAATGTAGGTCTTTAATGCATTATTATAAGTATGAAAGGTGGCAAATTGCAAAAACATAGAAAATGACAAATGGAAGCAATAAAGGCAACAAAAAAGGTATCTGGAACTATTTAAATTTTTTCCTTAGGCTACCTAGGCTAGGTGGTCAGTCACTGTAGAGACAATAAGACTTATTAAATTCTATTTTTACTAGACTGACAGCTAATTCGCCTTAAGTAAAAGCTTATGTACACACAAACACAAAACTACAAATACAAACCTGCTTATCAGTAACAGTTATTTATGCATACTCATGGTGTGGTCCTACTTCTTACTGCTCCTTACTTTTTTCACTGCAAAAATCACTCTCAATTTAAACTAACTATAACTTGTCATCTCACTTTTTTTCTTTCCCTTGCAGTCTTTGTAATTTCCTTTTTCTATCCAGCTGTTGTGGTTCCTGTCTGGCCACCACCCTTTCTTTGACCCAAGGTTTATAGCCAAACCTAATCTGCTAAAAGGTGGTCACCTTTTGGTAGTCATATATGCTTAGCAGTGGTGGGTGGTAATATATAATTATACATTAATAGGTTTATTTTAAAATAAAATAAAATATAATATTCTTCATGACTCGTGTACCTTGAGTATATTATACTTCAGTAATCTTTAAAGCAATGCCACTGGGAGCTTAATGGTTTTAGATAGGCCACCCCTGGTGAAAAGGTTTAAGAGAAAAGGTCTGACAAAACCTAATGAATGGTACAATTAAAATTGCATGTACCCTGCTCATATCAGGGTTGCCACTACTGGAGCTAGACCTGTAAAGGTTCATATACGATCATGTGATAAATGAGCCCCTCAGTCTTGAACGGTGATGTGAAGACGCCTTGTGGGCTTACCATTGCAAGGTGAAAGGTTAAGGTCAGGTACAATTCAAGTTAAAGGAGAGGCATGTGTTGGCTAGTTTTAGATGGACTACAACTTGGAATTGGAGACTAGCTCTGGGATTGTGTATAAGATTAAAGATCTACAAAGAAACTGATGGTACAGCACTGCTTGACTCTTTCACTCTGGAGTTTCTATAGTAAAAGGGAAACAGGTGGGTGTGGGGATAGTTCCAAATCCTGAGAGCAAAAGAGAAGTTACATTACACTTATGGCATTCAGCAGACACTTTTTTCAAAGTGACTTACAATTATAAATAAATAAACATTTTTAAGCAACTGAGGGTTACTAGAGCTTTGCTTAGGGTCCAAACAGAATCAACTTGGCAGTGATGGTGCTTAAACCAGCAATCTTCTGATTACTAGTCCAGTACTCTAACCACTGAGCAACCACTGTTCATTTGTTTCCTTGGACAACCAGTTGTTGAAGAAGGCAGAACAGGTGCTTGAAAGTGTGCCTACTACTACTGACTCCATGGTCATGGTTGTAATGTAGGACCTCTCATACTAGGAATACCTCAAGGATTGTAATTTAAAACAAAATATTAAGTGTTAACATGAGCAGTGAAAAGTTTTCAGACTTTTTTTGGTGTTGTCTTTAACTAAGGCCCTGCCTAATTCACAGCCGTGAAAATTGCACCACAGACTGTGAAATGAGCCATCTCCCGTGAAATATGCAATTTGCTGTGAAATTCGAAATTTTAGGTTTGTGTTTAGCGATTTAACATTTTTCACTGAGGCGGCATCATAAGACATTATAATTAAGTTAGTGTAACAGACTTTTCTGTGGTGTAGTGTGCTGACAATGTTTTGAGGTATGTGTTTACGTATTTAGTGCATTTTGTCCCTTTGGAGATTCCACAATCAATGAAAAAGTGTGCTTCTCTACACACATGATCATCTCTCTGTAGTCTGTGCTCAAAAGAACAAGCCAGTAAAGTGCTCCCGATAATTATTTCTTTCTTTATAAACTCAGCAAACTCTAAAGACGCTCAGTTATATTAGCAATCGGTTAGGGTTTGGAAAACTCCCAACCGATTTTGTGGACGCAAAGGGGGGTGTGCCAAAACACGGACAAGTATTTATGTATCCAATAAGGTAAGCTGTGCTGTGTATTGTAACTTCCATTGATTCTATCATTTAATTTATAAGTGTAATTTAATACTGTTTGTATTACTGACTGTAATTTAATAAATCTTTTTTTTTTTTTTTTTTGATAAACACGGTCTGTGAAATTAAGCACATTTTTCTGTGAATTTAGTAGGGCCCTACCTATAACAAACCCTCTATTCCAATACATGACCACTTACAACAGCACTGCAATTAGGGGAATGCTTAATCATCACAGTATAATACCAGGTCAATTAAACTTCAGGGATATCAGTCTGTCCAAGTTAGGAGGCATAAACAATTGTACATCAGTTTCGACTGTTGCAAATGAAAGTGACATTAGGTCCACTGAGGAAACAGCCATTTGCCGATAGTGGCCGCAGTCGATAACTTTCTTAAACCCATGAACTAATGTTGTTTATGCCAATTTATAACAACACTATCTGCATGTTGCAGCAAAAAGTGAGATTTTTCAAGCCAGGCAGCATTTGGTGAGTTTGTGTGCACTGTAGTTGTAAATTGTGGTCCTTTGCTGACAGGATTGATACTTCTAGTGCAATAAGAGGCTTATGAGTACAGACACTTTATTCAAAGTCTTAACACTGTTTGACAGGGAAGGATTGGCACCTAAAATTGGGTGGATTCCGTTTGCTCTTGTTTGTGAGCGAAATAAAACAGAGACAAATGCAACACACTTAATGGAAACAATAAATCAGGGTACATTTTGGGCCAAAGACAGAGTGGCTGATACTCACCCTGCAGTCAGTGATGTGGTCAGGCGTGTCTGCAGAACATACAGTAAAGGCTGAGTTAATAATGATGTAAGACTGTTGACCTATCAAGATCATGACTTGTGTGGGTGATAATGTCGTTCAGAAATTCGTCACTAACCACACTGGAGGGTGGGAAAAGAACTGTGTGTACTACAGTATTTATGTTTGTGTATGTATAAGTGTAAGTGAAAAAAAGAGAACAAAACGTTAAGTATTCTAATGCCCAGGCGTGAAATGACAGACCTTTAAATAGAGGTAATGGTGGCAGTCAAGTCAGTGAGCAACGATGAGGGAGGAAAAAATAATACTGATTACAATCCATTCTTCACAAGTCAGTTCATTGAGCTTACAGGAACAACCACAGTACTAAAAGCGATAACATTTTTACAAGTTACACAGTAGTAAAAAAGCATTGGTCATATTTTTGCCCTTTGGGTAGCCTATCCACACAGTCAGTATGTACGAGCGTGATTACACAACCTATTGGCATGAAAAAAAAATATTACTAAGTCACCACATCCTGGAAAATGATTGTGGAAAACCCAGTTTTCCCTTAAATGTAATTTTTTTATTCTGATGCCTACCATCCACATTAGGTCTTTGAGTAAAGCTGTATTTATTTATAGAACATGTTTCTGAAGCCAAAACAGAAAAAGACTACACCCAACCCACAGTTTTTGGTTGTAAAATGTGTGCAGCAGCCAGATATTATAAGATTGTATTAAATTAGAAATTATAATATGCCAAATAATTATGCCACAATATTGCCAGAACTATGTGGACACCTGACTGTAAGCTTGGTGGACGTCTCATTTCAAAACTATGGAAATGAGCCTCTTTAAAAGGAAAGCTCTTTAAAGGGGGAGTCAGATTTTAGGGTTTTAGGGCTGTAAAAAAATGTGCCCATTCACTTAAAAAAGGACCCCTGTTCTTCTTTTTCTTCCTTTTTTTATTTTCTCTAGTAAAACAAAATGCACACACCAGTCCCCTTGCTATTTGCTTTAGATTAGCACAAGATTAGATTGGTCGGAATAATTGTGGGTGAGCTCAGCACTACCTAAAAACACTGGGTGTAAGGCAGAAATACACCCTGATCACTGAGTGTAGAGCAGAAATACTCCCTGAACATCATTTTTATTTTCTTGTTGGTTGGTTTAAGGTGTGACTTTTAAATCAATATAATGCCTTTTATTTATAGTAAAGATAGTGTTTATGGACTGTATATATTTATAGCATTTAGCAGATGCTTTTATGTGCAAAGAAATTGAGGGATAAGGGCTACAGCTGAAAGCTGCTTATGACTCTCACCCTACGTAAGAACTGAGCCTTAACTCAAATACAAATGAAAAATCTGTGGTAATGACTGGGAATTTACCTCAAGACAAACACTCTCACACAGTTGTTTAATGCTTCATGACAGATTGAGTTGACACCAGCCTCAAGCTTGACCCTTATATTGCTTCACTCCTGACCAGCAGTTGGTAAAATTTGGCTGCTCATACTCATCTTTAGTGACACGAGGCGAGTTCATATGCGAATCAGCTTTGTGTATGGAGAGCCACACCCTGATCACATTACCCCTCTTCTCTGTGCAGGCACCATCAATCAGCCAGCAGAGGTGGTAATTGCATCAGTTATGAGGTCCTGTCCGGCACCCCCCTAAAACAACAGCCAATCGTTGTTCGTGTAGGCGCCCTGCCCACATGTCATCTATATGAACGGTAGGGTGAAACAGACATTAGTGGTAAACTGCCATAGAGCTTATGTTACTAATCTTTTATGTTTACATTGTAAAAACAAAAAATATAATCTATATCTATGGATTGAAAATATGAATTATGGGCTGAAGATTTTGTGATTAGGGTAAGTAATGTCTTGCACTTGTTGTAACCTTAGAAGTACATGCAATACAGGGCCAAGCACTCTGTAAGGAAAATAGTACTTCATTACCCAGACATCCTTAGAGTCGCATCATTCATAGCAAGTCGAATCAATCTTCTGATTTTTTTTGGTAGGAGCTTCCTCCTTAGTACATGCCTCACACTTATGAAACACCCACCAGTAACAAGTGTGTATGTGCACACAGTGACACATACTACCTTCATGGACATTATTACTGATCTGTTGCCAACAAATCCTTGTCTTTTGCTCAGGCACAAACACACACACAGAAAGAGAGAGGGGTAATTAATTTCTCTCCTGGGAGGTGACCTTTTTAAGTGGAATAGAAAACAAAGACAGTGCTTATGTGCACTCTCCTGTCCAAGTTTAATATCTGATTTATTGTGATAACAAAAACGGCCCACTTGGCAGACACTGCTAACATTTTTACAAAGATGATTTTTGCTTCTGCTCTTTGTTTTGGTCATGAGCTAATGGCAGGGCCTCTGACCAGGAATTTCTAGCTACTAGGAGCATTTACACCAATCAGCCATAACATTAAAACCACCTCCTTGTTTCTACACTCACTTTCCATTTTATCAGCTCCACTTACCATATAGAAGCACTTTGTACTTCTACAATTACTGACTGTAGTCCATCTGTTTCTCTACATACTTTTTTAGCCTGCTTTCACACTGTTCTTTAATGGTCAGGACCCCCACAGGACCACCACACAGCAGGTATTATTTAGGTGGTGGATCATTCTCAGCACTGCAGTGACAGTGACATGGTGCTGGTATGAGCGCTGCTGGAGTTTTTAAAGACCATGTCCACTCACTGTCCAATCTATTAGACACTTCTACCTAGTTGAACCACCTTGTAGATGTAAAGTAAGAGATGATCACCCATCTATTGCTGCTGTTTGAGTTGGTCATCTTCTAGACCTTCATCAGTGGTCACAGGACGCTGCCCACAGGGTGCTGTTGGCTGGATATTTTTGGTTGGTGGACTATTCTCAGTCCAGCAGTGACAGTGAGGTGTTTAAAAACTCCAGCAGCGCTGCTGTCTTATCCACTCATACCAGCACAACACTACCATGTCATTGTCACTGCAGTGCTGAGAATGACCCACCACCCAAATAATACCTGCTCTGTAGAGATCCTGGGAGAGTCCTGACCATTGAAGAACAGTATAAAAGGGGGCTAACAAAGCATGTAGAGAAACAGATAAATTACAGTCAGTAATTGTAGAACTACAAAGTGCTTCTATATGGTAAATGGAGCTGATAAAATGGACAGTGAGTGTAGAAACAAGGAGGTGGTTTTAATGTTATGGCTGATCGGTGTACATACCTAAGCATTATGTTTCAAGCTTCACATTCTCTCATTAATGTATATATTGTGGCATCAGTATAACGTAAGGACACATTTATGCTCTTTTACTGTAGGATGCAGCTCTTTTATTTAGAATGGCTCTTATGTGAAGGGCATGGCAAGGGCATAGAAAAAAGAAAGCAGATCTCATATACAGCAGATCCCTCCCACTATGCTATACAAGTGAACACAACACACTTAACGAACATTGTAACTTACAAACACAACTATTGACATAAACATTTCTCACTCTATTCCAACCATTAAACCCTTTTCGGCCAATGACATAAGCAGACAAGATGTCCCGGGGGAACCCGAGATAACCGCCTGCCAACTTCTCTATGACAGCAAGCCGGTTGCCCGCTACAATATAAATTACCTTTTTTTTTATGACTATTGTTATAATTTATTTAAATGTTTACTTTGTTTGGCCTAAATTTTATGCTCAGTGAATAGCCTTTCATCAAAAATTAAAACCTATTAAAGCTGAAAGATCAAAAAAGCCATGTGTTTTCTTTTGGCATACTAGTTCAATTTGAGGTTAAAAACAGTTTAATGATCTACGTTGATATTTTTATAAAAGCTGCAGAATGCTCTGAAATGTTAGTGCTATAAAATTTGGCATTATAAAAATTATGACATAAAAGTTTCAGATATAATTTTTAAGCATTCCAGGAATGCAAAAAAGAGAAGGGAAACAACTAAAAGAATGTTTGTGAGGCCCTAAACACTTTTTATTTGTGCAGATAAAAACAAATGGTAGGAAGGGACATGAGAGCAGGAAAATATTTGAAATAATAGAAATACGTGGGATAGAAAAATAAGGAAAATACACTGCAACACAAGTTGGCTTTAAACTGAACTTAAGGATTAAGTATATTGCACTTGTAATAGCAATTAAAAGAAAATTGCAAAGAAAGCCAAGGTGTCAGTGAGGATTTTTAGTTCATTTAGTTCATTTTATTTATATAGCACTTTTGCAGACAATAATGTCTGCCCAAAGTGCTTCACAAAAAGTACAAATTTACATGTACACACATACATATACACACATACATATACACACATACACAAACACAACGACATAAACCTACCAATCTCAACTATTATCATAGGCCATAGCATAAAAATAAGCTTTTAATTTAGTTTTAAAACAGGTCAATGATGATGCAGCCCTAATAGGATAGTTTCCTACACCCTCAAAAAGATCAGTCTCAATAGCACCATAAATAAGTTGCCACCAGCTTGTGTGATAGGGAGCTCCTGTCAACAAATACAAGCACAGATTTACAATGGTCACAAAAAGCAAGTCTCATATTCATACACTGATCAGCCATAACATTAAAACCACCTCCTTGTTTCTACACACACTGTCCATTTTATCGGCTTCACTTACCATATAGAAGCACTTTGTAGTTCTACCATTACTGACTGTAGTCCATCTGTTCCTCTGCATGCTTTGTTAGCCCCCTTTTATGCTGTTCTTCAATGATCAGGACTCTCCCAGGACCACTACAGAGCAGGTATTATTTGGGTGATCATTCTCAGCACTGCAGTGACAATGACATGGTGGTGGTGTGTTAGTGTGTGTTGTGCTGGTATGAGTGGATCAGACACAGCAATGCTGATGGAACTTTTAAACACCTCACTGTCACTGCTGGACTTAGAATAGTCCACCAACCAAAAATATCCAGCCAACAGCGCCCCGTGGACAGCATCCTGTGACCACTGATGACGGTCTAGAAGATGACCAACTCAAACAGCAGCAATAGATGAGCGATCGTCTCTGACTTTACATCTACAAGGTGGACCAACTAGGTAGGAGTGTCTAACAGAGTGGACAGTGAGTGGACACAGTATTTAAAAACTCCTGTCTGACTGATCCTCTCATACCAGCACAACACACACTAACACACCACTATGTCACTGCAGTGCTGAGAATCATCCACCACCTAAATAATACCTGCTCTGTGGGGGTCCTGAGCATTGAAGAACAGGGTGACAGCAGGCTGAAAAAAAGTATTCAGAGAAACAGATGGACTACAGTCAGTAATTGTAGAACTATAAAGTGCTTCTATATGGTAAGTGGAGCTGATAAAATGGATATTGAGTGTAGAAACAAGGAGGTGGTTTTAATGTTATGGCTGATCAGTGTAAATGGACCTCTTCCAATTTGCTGGCTATTAAGTGGCTTTCTAGATTTAGGCATAATTTGTTCATTTTAACCAAAACCTTTTCAGAATCAGGAAATATTTTTGTTGCATTGCTCTCAACTCATACATGAAGTAGAATTAAGGAAGTAATCATTGTAAATCATTAGAAATCCA
Organism: Trichomycterus rosablanca; assembly: GCF_030014385.1. Taxonomy (NCBI): domain Eukaryota; kingdom Metazoa; phylum Chordata; class Actinopteri; order Siluriformes; family Trichomycteridae; genus Trichomycterus; species Trichomycterus rosablanca. The sequence continues at coordinate 32,051,480 of NC_085991.1, read as the reverse complement.
CCACTACCACTCATGGAGAGGGCAAAAGGTAGGATTTCCAGTCACTGGAGGAACCTTTTCCTGACACAATATTTCATCTCCTTCTATATAGAAATGATGAGAAACCTACAATGAAAACAGAGCTTAAGTAGTTATTAGACCCACTTTTCAACTGGGTGGTGTCTCAATCACAGCCTTGCAAAGACTGCTTCAAACAAAGAAAATTTGAGAAAGCAGTGGAATAATTTTACTGGTGTTATTGTGAGGTATTTTCCACCCCTAAGGGGACTACCATTATTTCTTTACCTCTTTTACTGAAGTGGTACAAATTTCTGTTTACCACTTACTCACTGGCGCTAAAGGCTAGTCTCGGCCCCCTTCTTTCCCAGTCCTCATGTTTTAAATTGCAGTGTAAGAGTACAAGAGGGGTTTTGCCATGAAAGATTCCTGGATTGCACCATTTTAAAACCCCATGGCATCATTGTAACCACACAGATACATGAGGGTAAAAATGTATGCTGTAATCATTTTGGATTTGTAGGGTCAGTGACATTCTGGAAGATTCTGGAAGACTTAGCCTTCAAATGATGATAAGTTTAAAATGGACACTTTTCCGACTTAAATTTCCTCATGTATGTTTTATTGTAAAAGTTGAAGGAATATATACAATATCCTTTGAATGTTAGTGTTTTTAGATAGACAGAAAGACAGATTGACAGACAGAACTTTATATCTACTTATCTAAACCCCCTAACATATTCCTTCAACTTTTACAAAACATGGTAAATTTAAATCTGAACAGAGTGCATTTTAACTTGTAATGAACAAACTGAACTGAACTAAGTTGTAGGTACTAACATATTAAATTGGTAACGTAGTAAGTTGTAAGAGACTAGTATAAAATGATTTAGGGGGGCTGAATACTTTTTGAAGGTGCTGGAATCTAATGCATCTGGGATGAGTTAGCTAATACGAATAACAGGATCAGTCAGGCAAAAATTATACTGTAATGTAACAAATTAACTTTTTATTGCAACTCTGCTTTTATTGTTTTTACATTTCATTTGGGAAGAAAACAGGCAAAGCATAAGCAAGGCTACCACTAATAGGTGGTCTCTAGTGCAAATAGCTTGGTTTGGTACAATTGGCACTAAAACAGTTATTTCCAAGCCTTTTACAGTGGTATTTGATGAGGGCAATTACATGGGACTAAATTAGGCTATGATGATATGTGGCTCAGTGTACAATAATGTAGTTTTATTTAATAATTCGAACATGGAAACACTCACAATAAAAGTTAATTATTGTTTGACAATTTTGGCAATAAAACCTTCTGGAACATATGGAGGTTCTGGTGTAGTGTAGTAGTGCTGTATACACTAATTCCATCTGTTTCACTGATTTACAGTATAATGAGGCTGTCAAGACTCAGGACAGGACCATTACCCAAACAGCTAAGTACAGATTCTTAGAGCCACTACAATTTTATATTTGCTCATGTTTACCTGATATAAGGACTTAAATAGTTTAGACCATTTCAATTATCAATGTAAAGTAGCCCCATACCAGCAAGACTAGGGAGGATAAAATATAAATCCACAATGTGTAACAAAGGCAGAACAATACTGCAGTTGAAGAGCAACAGTATATTAAACTATTATTATAAAATATTTGTTTAATAATATTGTTTAATAAAATGTCCCAACTTTCTGGAAATAGGGTTTGTAACTTAAATAAATAAATGAATGAATATTCTGTTTAGTGTGGCTGTAATCTCTCTGAAATAAACTTAAACAAATCAGTATGCCTTTCAGATGGTTTTGTTGTCAATGAATTGTACTGCAAATGTAGTGTAGTGGCAGATCAATAACAAAGTGGAACTTATCTAGTTATTATTACACAACATTTTCTACCTGATCGCATTTTAATCATTTTATCATATAACTTTCAGATTATACAATTAAAAATATACATATCTTATTTATCCGCTACAGATTACACATTTTCCTTGATTCACACAGGAATATTGACAATTCGTTATAGAAATATGGAACTCCTCTTTACTCATTCTCACTACACAACAGTATTGTAATGCACTACACGGCCGTCTTTTCTTAATTTTTTTCTTGGAAAAAAACTGGGTTCTGGTTTACTTACTTTCCTGAAAGACAGTTCCTGGGAACATGATGTACTGGCTGTGTTAAAGTAACAGTGACCAAACTGATTCAGGCCAAGGGTCATGAGCCAAGGTTTTCTTATAACAGTAAAAACATTCATAAATTCACAGTTAAACACATCTTCCACATCTTAGAGAGAACTCTACTTGGACTCTAAACATTGCTAAACTCTATTTAAGTAACAAAAATCATACTCTATGAAGAACAAATTATTCTGGTGATATCACTTAAAAAGTTGCCATTAATAGCATACTTTTTATAATTAACTATCAATATGCAAAGTGTATAAACTATTTATATAAAATCCCCAGAGTGAAAAAAGTTATGCTTAATGTAAGTTCTTGCCTTTTTTGCCCCTATCTGAGTACTAGTCAAGTCAAGTTTAATTATATTGCTGTTTACAATGGGCATTGTCTCAAAGCATCTTTAAAGACTCCAGGAACAAACACCCTTGATGAGCAAACCGAGGGCAACAGTGGCAAGGAAAAATCTCCTTAACCTTGAACTAGGGATAAACCTTAAACAGACACACATGATCCTGGAGGACAATTTGAATGAATTAGAATTAAAGAGTAAAAATAAAATTTTAACAAAATGTATAATAAGTAAAAAGCATAATTTATTGGACATATTCCCATCATATCTAGCAGTCCAGCAGATATGACATTCTTGGTCAGCCTCCAATCTACAGGCTTCAGCCTCAGGTTGATAAAAAAGGTTCACATCAGAGCCAAATTTATTAACAATAAGATGTCAACTTTGCAGACTAAAGCATGAGACTCTAATATAGTATAGACTGTAGTATAGCTAAAAGGGAGAATTCTCCAGATTTGTCAAGACTAATCAAAAAGACTAAATAAGCATATTTTTTAAGCATAAGAGTAAATAAGCATATTTTTATTTTAAAATTGAAGATTAAGTTTAAGTTTGAAACAAAAAAAACATTTTAGTAGTAAAAAATAGTCCCGCAGGGTTGTAGTGCTCAACAAGTTTACTTAAATATTGTAGAGGCAGGTCACGCTTTATAGCTTAGTAAGAGAGACAATAAAATATGACTAATCTGCTCAGACATTCTAGTGCTGGATTTTAAACTAATGGGAGCTTGCTTATTAAACTACCAGAGCATTCAGTAATTAAAGCATTGCAATAATCTAATCTTGAAGTTATAAACACATTCAGTGTCATTAATAGAAAGTATTTTTGTATTTAGTATGCATGTAGATCAAAGAAAGCAGCTTTAGTGATATTACTGGTCTGATTTCACACATAAACCATTAAGGTAAAGAACATTAAGGGCAGCACAGAGGTCAAGCCACCATGGCAAGTTGCCACCATTGGGACCCTGAGCGGGGCCCTTAACCATCAATTGCTTTTATTGTATTCAGTCACAATTGCTAGTTGCTTTGAATAAGTCAAATCAAATCAAGGTTTATTTGTCACATACATAGTCATACACAGTACAACTGGCAGTGAAATGCTTTAGTGACTGCTCAGCCACATTAGCCACATTAGTGTCTATGTAAATGTAAATAAAAGGTTTACCACCAGGTAAAACAACACTACACAGAATGTGTGTGCTTGACTTGTCTGCCTGCAGTCCAGATCTGTCTCCTATTGAAAATGCACAGTGCAGCATAAAGAGGAGAATCAGACAACATCAACCACAGATTTTTGAGCAACCAAAGTCCACTTGCAAAACTGCAACAATTAGTGTCCTCAGTTCCAAAACATTTAAAATTCTCATTACATTTACATTTTCAGAAGACTCTTTTATCCAAAGTGACTTACAGTACTGTGACAGTTTATAGTCTAAGCAACTGAGGGTTAAGGGCCTTGCTCAGGGGCCCAACAGTGACAACCCGGCAGTATTTAATTACTAGTCCAGTACCATAACCACTAGGCTACTAGGCACCTTTTTTAGCAGGAAAAGTGATTGAGCACAGGAGTAAATGGCCTATGTCCCAATTTCTTAGGAGACACTTCTTTTTATTGTAATTGGCTATGTAAATGTTAATGACCCATTGCTAATTCAGGGCATATTTAAACATGCTATTTGGCTGGGGCACTTGGGTAAAAAAAGGAGCTGTGAGCACATTTGAGAAGGCTAACAGATTGAAGTGATCAAACTGAATACCATGAAGATCACAGTTTAACTGCCCACTACAAAAAGACATATTGTGCAAAATCAATTCCTGAGTGTAAGGTCACATATAAAAACATAATTTTATATTTATTTTTTAACATTTGGTTTTAAATCCAGGTAAACCACTAAATATGTTTTACCATGTCAAGTGTTGTCTTATTGTTCTTCATACCCTACCCTGTTATAAATTGTTAGTACCAAGATAAATTGTTTTACCTTTTACTACATTATTTATTCTTACATTCTTGTTACTCTTCATGTGTGTTGTCTCCCAGGCTCTGTGGTAGGGAGAATGCCAGACAGGATAACAGTAGAAGCAACTTACTCTCAGGGTGGCAAACTCAAGGATCTGGTTTGGACGAGACCGCAAAAACTTAACCACATTCTTAAATGTATGCTCAGGGTTTTGTGTGAAGGGTTTTTATGTGGTGTGTGTTTCTGTGTAAATGCCACCCATTGCCTGCAAAATGTATAAAACTGGTGAACAATTACATTCATGGTGCTATTAAACCACCTCCTTGGGTAGCATTGTAATAATGGAGTTTGAAGAACATTGAACAGGACAGAATAAGGTTCAGAGATCAACACAGGGTCACCTGACCTACTAAGTACTAAATAATCCCGAATCTCATCCAAGGTATGACCTTTTCTTTGTACTGGGATGTAAATTTTAACATTTAAAGACATCTAAATAATCTATTACAGCCAAACCATCTTAAAAACAGTAGTCATGCAGATGTAAATCAAGTTAAATATATTTGATGGTTAGGTGCACCCAGATCAAACCAAACAAAGGCATTATTAAAACAAGGCACGTTAAGAACACACAAAATGCAGGAAATAGCTTCATTCATCTCTTATTTCATGAGTGATTAATAATTGATTCCTACATGTAATACATGAATGAATTCATTATGAATATGCACAAGTTCATTTTGTCTAATGTAAGTGGTGGACAAGGTACACAAACCATGTAGTTGAGTTAAAGTAGAGATATCCAAGGTAACATATTACTCCAGTAAAGTACTAGTAAAAGTAAAAATACTCTTTACCTCCACTAAAGTACTAAACTAAATTCAGTGGTGTATAAAGTACCTGAAGGCCGTACTTGAGTAAAAGTACAAGTATCTTACCAGAAATTTACTTAGACAGAAGTAAAAGTCACCTCATGGAATATTACTTGAGTAAAAGTCTAAAAGTATCTGATGTTTAATGTACTTAAGTATTAAAAGTAATTTGATATAAAATGTACTTAAGTATTAAAAGTACTTTTAATTAAATAATTTTGTATTAAAAGTATCTTAATTATTCTTGATGTTGATGTACTATTTTGATTTTGTACTATGATTTGTATGGTGTATGTACGTATTTGTTTTGATTATTTGTCTTATGTAAAGCGTCTTTGAGTATCTTGAAAAGCGCTATATAAATAAAATGTATTATTATTATTATTACAAATGACTCAACATATAAAAATCCACTGCTTTTGTGGCTCATAAATTTATATAGTTTTTCCACTTCACAGTGCAAATTCCTGCTTGTTTATTCTGTTGGTAATTATGTGTAAAAAGTGATAATACCTATGTGTATGATTGCTAAATTTGCTTTAAAAGGCCCCTTATTGAAGCTATTAAACACTTAACTACAATACCAGAGATGGCTTAATGAGAAAGCCTCTAAATCCAAAATTACTCCCCTCTGACGTATCTATTGTTTGAGAGCTATTAATCTATTAATTCAATGTGCACGATAACTTTTGAACTTTGGTCCAAAGTGACTGGGGGCAGATTTCCAAAGGGCTGGCAATGCCAAGTTAGCAGTCAATGCAGATGTTGCTTAATAGTTGAATCTTTTTGATGTTGACTTTCCTGGATTTTTCCATGATCTCATTGTAGAGACAATAAAACATTTTCTTAGGTAAGGTGAATCACATTCTCAGAACTGTTATAGTTTATATAGTGAATGATGTGCAACAAAACAGATTTAACCTTAAGCTCACTTGACTAAGCTGCAAGGATGTATTTATACATAACATCTGGTGAACTATAGGTCACAGACTGATTTAATTCACTATTTAAATACTTTAGTAAAAGGATCATGTAATTAAAGTCATTCAATGAATATAAATTTATTTCAGAAGGGGAAGGGGCAAAAATGTAAACTGCCTGGCCAAAAAAAGATCACACACTCTAATATTTGGTTGGACTGCCTTTAGCTTTGATTACGGCACGCATTCACTGTGGCATCGTTTCCACAAGCTTCTGTAATGTCACAACATTTATTTCTGTCCAGAGTTGCATTAATTTTTCCCCAAGATCTTGTATTGATGATGGGAGATTTGGACCACTGCACAAAGTCTTCTCCAGCACATCCCAAAGATTCTCAATGGGGTTCAGGTCTGGACTCAGTGGTGGCCAATCCATGTGTGAAAATAATGTCTCATGCTCCCTGAACCGCTCTTTCACAATTTGAGCCCGATGAATCCTGGCATTGTCATCTTGGAATATGCCCGTGCCATCAGGGAAGAAAAACTCCACTGATGGAATAACCTGGTCGTTCAGTATATTCAGGTAGTCAGCTGACCTCATTCTTTGGCACATAACGCTGCTGAACCTAGACCTGAACAAATGCAGCAACCCCAGATCATAGCACTGCCCCCACAGGCTTGTAGGCACTAGGCATGATGGGTGCATCACTTCTGCCGCCTCTCTTCTTACCCTGATGCACCCATCACTCTGGAACTGGGTAAATCTGGACTCATCAGACCACATGACCTTCTTCCATTGCTCCAGAGTCCAATCTTTATGCTCCCTAGCAAATTGAAGCTGTTTTTGCCGGTAAGCCTCACTGACAAGTGGTTTTCTTAAGGCTACACAGCTGTTTAGTCCCAATCCCTTGAGTTCCCTTCACATTGTGCGTGTGGAAATGCTCTTACTTTCACTATTAAACATATCCCTGAGTTCTACTGTAGTTTTTCTACCATTTGATTTCACCAAACGTTTAAGTGATCGGCGATCACGATCATTCAAGATTTTATTCCCCAGATGATGTTTCCCCACTGTCCTTCCACTTTTTAATAATGCGTTGGACAGTTCTTAACCCGATTTTAGTAGTTTCAGCAATCTCCTTAGATGTTTTCTCTGCTTGATGCATGCCAATAATTTGACCCCTCTGAAACAGATTAACATCTTTTCCACGACCACAGGATGTGTCTTTCGACATGGTTGTTTAACAAATGAGAAGCTACTCACTGCATCAGTTAGGGTTAAATAACTTGTTGCCAGCTGAAACATAATCACCCATGCAGTTATTATCCAATGGGAGGTTCTTACCTATTTGCTTAGTTAAATCCAGGTGGTGACCTTTTTTTTTGGCCAGGCAGTGTAGTATAATAGTATAAAAATGTATTTATGTCCCTTTTGAAATTGAATCGAATTAAATCGAAATAGTTTGATACCAAAGAAAATTTTGCTCTGCTTTTCTCGCATCATTAAGTAAACATTTTAAAATTGCATCAAAGTATCTGGTTTTATGTCTGCAGCTTATTTACTGTAACCTCATTCATATCTACATTTAATATGAAGGCTAACATTAAATATTATTAGCTACTAGCTAGCCAGGCAGATGCTGCACGTTTTAAAATAACATTTTCCTGAATCTAAACTAGAAATTTTTACTAATATTATTATTAATAATACTAATACATTGTATTCATTTTTATATATTCTTACATTTATGTAATGACTTTTTAACATTTCATTAACTCAGGCTATACTGACTTCAACAGCAGTCAGTATTAACCAACTGCCCACATAGATTACAGGGTAACCTGGATTTGCTAAAATACATTTAGATCTATTTCTGTTCTTTTTTTTATGTAGTGTTCTCAAACTATGCTAAAATTTATGCATTTTCCCCTAATTACATATCAATACCTAACAATAGACAGCCTTTGGAAACAAAATGACATGTCATGACACTTATACTAACATACCCTTTTTATTAGGCTCAAGCCTAGTCTTTTCCACTGTATATATGAAACCATCCAAACTGGGTCTCATTTCACGCGCAGTATACCCACAATTATGACTTCTCAGCTTTTATCGTTTGTACTTGCTGTTGTACGTGCTGTTGGAGAGCAGTAAGTATCAAAATGTCTGCCAAGGCGTGGTGGAGTCTAAGCAAAGACTAGTAGGCACCGATTATATGACTGGGCGCAGTGGGTGCTGTATTTAAAGTTTCCATCCATTGTAACCAGGTTACAGTGAGTCAGAGGGAAAGTGTTGTGACCCATTCGTTTTATGTCACATTCAGAGTCATGATTATGTCACAGTCAGAGTCATGATTTATTATGTATTAATATTTTCGTTACATATTACTAAGACACATATACCACTGAGTAACCCCATTACACATTAGTTACTATGTAACAACAAGGTAATTAATGATTTAGAAGTTTTGTTTTACTTGGATTTTAATGGGGTAGAGTAATATAAAAACTTTCTGAATTGATTAGGTCTTGGTAAGATGAATTAGGATAACGAGTTGTTCCGATTCTGAAATATTGTAGGTTTTGGAAATTATTTCACATATGGCTCATGTATGTGGACCCATAGTATCACACCTTGTTTTCTATCAGTGGTTATGTGGTTGACAGCTAATACTCAAAGCTTTTTTTAAGCTACTTTGAAATCAATTAAACTTTAATATGGATAAGCTTTCACCTAGGTTTTTTCCACCTCACCTCTTCATCAATTCTACATGGATGTGGTTCATAAATGTTTAAATTCCTGTTTTATTTCAAAGCATGCCAGCTCATTTAATGTGTCAGCAAGGTCAAGTCACTGATATTGGGTCTATTGAAGGTCAATTTGGGAGAACAACCAGAACACTATGCTTATGGCTCAGACAGACTTCAAAGTTTTGTGAGAAGCCTTCTCAGAAGAGCGGCTGCTGTTATAGCTGAAAAGATTACAAAGAGGGCACTCTAATTTAATACCATTTTGGTTTGACTTAGAATGCCTAACAAGTTCATGGTCAGGTATAGAAATACTTTTGGCTATATAGTGTATCCTAATGCAATCAAGAAAACACAATAATGTATTAGGATCATATAATTTTTAATGGAATTCTGCTACATTGTACACATGTATGCCTGAAAATTCACGCACTTATGTTGATATAAGCACAGCGAATGCATCACTATGAAAAGGCACAAAGCAGTAAGGCATTAGGGCCAATACATTAATCACTGGATATGAAATAGTTTAGTGTTTAGAATAATAGACGTTATAATGTATGTAATCCTGTGCAACAACATTGACATAATTTTCATTGCCTGGCTTAATTAACTAGCAGCACATATAGGACAAAGGCAAAGCATTTTTTGTAAAGCAACACAACATTCCTAACAATTTGCTACAGTAATTATTACTTTAATGTTCTAAAGGGAAAAAAAAACATTATGAACTGTAATTGTTTCTTAGTCTTTAAATACATTTGTGTTAAAGCTGGATTATATAACATTAATTGTGTAGCATTGCCTAATCTTTAAAGAAACAATATTCTGTTATTTTTTCATGCTAAAATATTGAACCTGTTTGAATGGATTGGGTGCAACCTTTTTTATATATTTTGTTTATGCATTTCCTCCCCTTTAAGTGCTTCCAATTGCCCGATTGCGTCATGCTTCCTCTCCACCAATGCCAATCCCTGCTCTGATTGAGAACAATGCTAACCCACACCCCCTCCGACACATGGGCAGCATGCCGTATGCATCTTGTCACCTACACTTTGATGAGTGCAATGCAGCTCAGCACTGTGTGCGGAGAGACACACCCTGACAGCACTCTTTTCTCATCTCTGTGCATGCACCATCAATCAGCCAGCAGAGGTCGTAATTGCATTAGTTATGAGAGAGAGAGACCCCATCTGGCTTAATCCCACCCATATCTGAACAACAGGCCAATCGTTGTTCATGTGGCCGCTCAGCCCAGCCGTCAGGCAGAGCTGAGACTCGATACGATGTATTCGAGATCCCAGCTCTGGTTTCAGCGTGTGTTTTTACCGCTGCGCCACCTGAGCGACCGGGTGCAATCAATTTGCAAATATCAAAGTAATCATCACATGAACAATATTTCTAAATGTTCCCCTGCAATCTGGTAGTAATAACAAATGTATACTATATTTTATACTATAGAGGTCTCTATATCTCAAAATCCATAACCCACAACCCCCCAAAGGTTATATACTGCAGCTTTAACAGTAAGGTATATTTAATCTAGTCTGAACCATCTTATGTCACTGTTATTATATGTCACTAATGGGTCACAGACAGGGATATGACATGCCTTGATTTATTTGTGCCATATATCTTATAGGAACAGTTAACAAAATTACTAATTGAATTTCAGTGTATTCATTTAATTGGTGATTTAGACAATTTTGTACTTTACAATTTTATTGCTTAGAGTGTATTTTTATGTACATATGTGAGAATGGCTTTAATACATAAAACACGACATATCTTCAACCCATTTAACCCTACTTCAACCCTAAAAATGAGCCAATTCAAGTATTTAGACAAATGATTTAATGAATTCACACAATTTAAGTCAAAACATGAAATCATTTAGATATTTTTTCTACTATTTTTCCCTCAGTCTTTTAAAGTCTTTAATCAGCTTGGTTCTCACAAAGTGTCCGGTTTAGAAGAACACTGTATGGCACTAGATCTTAGATAAACATGCCACTAAACACTCAGAGCATGCAAAGGTCAGTCCTACGTAATAGTTGCAGCACTGTGAAACCCTGCAATGGGATCTATTTGACCCGTCCGGTACCCTAGCTTTGACTTCTGAGCTTGTGTTTCACTTAGCACAGTAGGGAGCATAGCACATAACCTATTTATGCCAACAGAGCAGGCAGTGTGTTTCATCATTTCCATTGCCTTTTTAAGAGGCTCTTTAATCCTCTCAGGCCGGGCAGAAGTTTGAAGCTTTCTAACCATCTTCACTTCTAAGATGACTTTGTAAATCCTAAAAGCAGCCTGACAAACCACATGTTGCTTTTAGGACATCCTATACTACACAAATGCTATTAATTTTATGTTTATACTAATATAGTTTATAGAAAAATATTGTGTGAATTTTAACATTTGTAAATAAAATACTAAAATAACGTTTATTATAATAAACGTATATAATGTATATAAAATATTTTCATTTTTCTAGAGATCAGTTCAGAAATATCAAATCTCATAATGCCAAAATCTTTACAAATTGGACAGACTATTGTTTAGTAGTGACGAAGAATAAATGTTACTCATTATTATTTTTCCTAAACATTTTTTAGCTACCAAACCAAATTTTGTATATTTACCAATGTTGTGTGTATAGCTGCTAGTCACCTCTTTTTTTTTCATTTCCATTTACTCCATTGTAGCCAATTCTTATGTCTTAAAAACATGAATTATTCATTTATAGTCCAGGTTGGAAAGAACAAACATCTAGCTAAAAAATTTGTTAATATAAGTAATAGTTATGTAAGTGAATTGACCTAATTCCAATAGAGATTCTTGGTTTATGACACTATGTCATATGAGGCCATTTCATTATATGTTTATTATATATCAGGGGTGTCAAACTCATTTTCAAAGAGGGCCACTTCTGGATTATGGTGGCCCTCAAATGGCCGATTGTAACGTATTCTGCTGTGATTGCAGTCTGCCTTTTAAGTCTTGGACAGATTGTTGTTTTTCTTGGAGGCTAAATTCTGTGTTTGATGTCAAAATGCCAAATTTATTCTGCATATTTATAATATATATCTACATTTATACTGTACTCCTTTACCACAGACACGGCCTCATAACACAAGAGACGTACTGGTTTTTCTTCTTGAAGCACAAACGGATGCGGGATGCGGTCACTTTGCGGGTCATAAAATCGGCATGCATTGTGGGAAATGCAGTTTATGTACGATTTTACAGTGTATTTTAAGACAATCATATGGCTTGTAAGCTCTCGCGGGCCACATAAAATGACGTGGCGGGCTGGATTTGGCCCACGGGCCTTGAGTTTGACACGTGTATTATATCATATATTGGCCTTCTTTATGCAAAACTAATTCATAATTAATTCATAATCCGTAATTCATGATCAAGAACATGCATGAAAGCTTATATATATACAGTGTATCACAAAAGTGAGTACACCCCTCACATTTCTGCAGATATTTAAGTATATCTTTTCATGGGACAACACTGACAAAATGACACTTTGACACAATGAAAAGTAGTCTGTGTGCAGCTTATATAACAGTGTAAATTTATTCTTCCCTCAAAATAACCCAATATACAGCCATTAATGTCTAAACCACCGGCAACAAAAGTGAGTACACCCCTAAGAGACTACACCCCTAAATGTCCAAATTGAGCACTGCTTGTCATTTTCCCTCCAAAATGTCACGTGATTTGTTAGTGTTACTAGGTCTCAGGTGTGCATAGGGAGCAGGTGTGTTCAATTTAGTAGTACAGCTCTCACACTCTCTTATACTGGTCACTGAAAGTTCCAACATGGCACCTCATGGCAAAGAACTCTCTGAGGATCTTAAAAGACGAATTGTTGCGCTACATGAAGATGGCCAAGGCTACAAGAAGATTGCCAACACCCTGAAACTGAGCTGCAGCACAGTGGCCAAGATCATCCAGCGTTTTAAAAGAGCAGGGTCCACTCAGAACAGACCTCACGTTGGTCGTCCAAAGAAGCTGAGTGCACGTGCTCAGCGTCACATCCAACTGCTGTCTTTGAAAGATAGGCGCAGGAGTGCTGTCAGCATTGCTGCAGAGATTGAAAAGGTGGGGGGTCAGCCTGTCAGTGCTCAGACCATACGCCGCACACTACATCAGATTGGTCTGCATGGCCGTCACCCCAGAAGGAAGCCTCTTCTGAAGTCTCTACACAAGAAAGCCCACAAACAGTTTGCTGAAGACATGTCAACAAAGGACATGGATTACTGGAACCATGTCCTATGGTCTGATGAGACCAAGATTAATTTGTTTGGTTCAGATGGTCTCAAGCATGTGTGGTGGCAATCAGGTGAGGAGTACAAAGATAAGTGTGTCATGCCTACAGTCAAGCATGGTGGTGGGAATGCCATGGTCTGGGGCTGCATGAGTGCAGCAGGTGTTGGGGAGTTACATTTCATTGAGGGACACATGAACTCCAATATGTACTGTGAAATACTGAAGCAGAGCATGATCCCCTCCCTCCGGAAACTGGGTCGCAGGGCAGTGTTCCAGCATGATAATGACCCCAAACACACCTCTAAGACGACCACTGCTTTATTGAAGAGGCTGAGGGTAAAGGTGATGGACTGGCCAAGCATGTCTCCAGACCTAAACCCAATAGAACATCTTTGGGGCATCCTCAAGCGGAAGGTGGAGGAGTGCAAAGTCTCGAATATCCGCCAGCTCCGTGATGTCGTCATGGAGGAGTGGAAAAGCATTCCAGTGGCAACCTGTGAAGCTCTGGTAAACTCCATGCCCAGGAGAGTTAAGGCAGTTCTGGGAAATAATGGTGGCCACACAAAATATTGACACTTCAGGAACTTTCACTAAGGGGTGTACTCACTTTTGTTGCCGGTGGTTTAGACATTAATGGCTGTATATTGAGTTATTTTGAGGGAAGAATAAATTTACACTGTTATATAAGCTGCACACAGACTACTTTTCATTGTGTCAAAGTGTCATTTTGTCAGTGTTGTCCCATGAAAAGATATACTTAAATATCTGCAGAAATGTGAGGGGTGTACTCACTTTTGTGATACACTGTATATACTACATAAACCACAGCTGACCACAACAAGGACTCCCAAAAAAAAAAAAATAGAATTCAACCAACTTAACATCACACAGGTTATGTAGTGTTTTTATAAGGATAAAACTAAATAAACCGATGTTTAATAATAGACCTCTCCCTAGGAGTTGCTGTCCTGAAATGATCACACAAAACACTATTAATGCTATAAAGACTATTAATGCTGAATAAATGTATGTAAAACTACAATTGTACTTGTTAATAATTAGACTGGATTTGTAGCTGATATTTAATTTATTAAGTGCATTTACTATAAGTCAGATATCATTAGTGTAAAAACATATCCAGATAAAAGGGAAAAAAGCTCAATTATTTGATGAAAACAGAGACATATCAGTGAAGGACAGTATATGTTCAGTGTGCAATTGCAATGCAATTTAATGTATTAATTCAGAGTCTCGCACATCCCACCTCCAGTTACTACACACATATTCACAAACGCTCAACCACACCCTGGCAAACACCTACCTTATATTAAACATAAGACCTATTTACTAAAGCAGTGCTGTGGAGAAAACACCAGGCTTTGAAAGTCATCACAGATATAGTGCTGATGACAGTGGGAGCTTGGCTAACAAGCAGGTCATCTCAGACATTACAAACTAGCAGGACAAATTCAGGCTTTAAATCTAAGCCACAGTGCATCTTAAAAGTAAACAGTCAGAGCACAGATAAAGGCACGGGGGGAGGGAAAAGGCAGCACCGCTTCTTTCTCTCTGTGTGAAGGCGGAAGAAATCTGTGGCTAGCTGTGAAAAGGCCAGACTTTTACAGACAGCATGAAAAAGGGTTTAAATCAAGAAAAGAGATAAAAGTATACGCCAGAGTCAAAGGGAATTCAGAGCGAGTTCAACGCCAGTTCACAAGGGCCAGGGAGCTTAGAGTGAGCATGCATAAACATGAGCACATGTCGGCACACGTCACAATACATTTCTACATGCATGGATGGGTTGGACAAAGGCACATACGTACAATATATCATTTTAAACACTTCACACAGTGTAACAAGATTTTACACACTTCCAGTTTGCTTTTTAGCTTGAAAGTCACAGCTGAGGATGCTATAAATATGAGCAGGGTAAGGATTTCTGTATTTTCATGGATATATTATATTTTAGGCAGGATGGCTTGATTATCCCACAGTAGAAAAGCAGCAGTATGAATACTGATATGAATCGTTTATTGATACTGATATGAATTTTGTTCATGTATTTTAAGGTCAGCACATTTCCCACAGCCCTACATTTACAGTGTTGTCAGTTACCCTTCTTGGATTTTCTTCCATTTAACTTTTGGGCCCCACAATCTTCATAGCCATGTAATTCTGTAAGGGAAAACAATGAATAAACAGTTTAGTCTTATTTAAACTTAAGACTTGGAAGGATGATAAATTCATAAAAAAAGGAATGGCAATGCATATTTCATAACAGTTCATGTTGTGGTCAGTGATATATTAAATGCTGAGCTACTGAAAGTAACTCATAGGATGTGTCAAATAAGGCAGACATGGGCAGACATAAAGACTTAATTTACTTATTTTTGCATCCACCCAATTTTCTTCCCAATATAGTCGTATCCAATTACCTGATTTCATTACACTTCCTCTTTACTGTTGCTGACTTCCACTCCTGACCGAGGAGAGCCGTGACCAACATACACCCCCTCTGACAAGTGTGCAGTAGCCTACTACATCTTTTCACCTGCACTAGGCGAGTTCATATATGGATCAGATTAGCGCACGGAGAGTCTCGCACTGATCCCATTATCCCTCTTCTCTGTAAAGGCATCATCCAACAACCAGCAGTGGTCGTAATTGCATCAGTTATGAGGAATTCCCTCCGGGACCCTCCTTATGAACCAGCCAGCTGGTAGCAAAGCTGAGATTCTAACTCACAATTTTGCTAGCATATTTCACCTCTGCGCCACCTGAGCGCCCAACCTTAATGACTTTAAAAAGGGCCAAAAGATTAAAGTTTGCACACTTTTTGGTCAATTTAAATGAGCTAAATTGGGATATTGTATATAATTAAAATCACAAACACAGTAAAGTGTGCAAAAAGTCTAGGGGTCTAAATATTTTCGGAATCCACTGTACATGACTAATAGCAATTAAAATGTATAGACATTATACTAACTGAAAAATCAGTTCTGAAACTTGGGTTTTCTTAACAAAACATGTTTCCACAATGCAGTTCCAATTATTGGACTTTTCCTAAGAATATGTGTGTAAGACAGATAAGAGAGATATCTGACTCAGTTGCAAAGTAAAATACTGTGCCCAGCATTCCTGAAATATGATCAGACATGCAAGCTATTCACACTTTAAGTGTATGCTTTCATCTTCAAATCATCCACAAACACACACGTGTCTTACCGGGAAAGAGTAGAGGAAGACTCCAAAGAACAGCAGGATGAAGAAGAGAAGAATCAGAGCCAAGATGAGCCATTTAAACCTTCTCCACACTATAAACCTTAGTGTCTTAAAAGGAGATGAGAACCACAGGAAGGACGTCTCAGGACGTCTGTGAAGAGATAACAGTATTATCTGTTAATTAACTGATTTTATTTGCATTAATATTCATTTAGTCATTTTTTGTGTCAATGAAATGCTAACATGTACTAATAAATGTATATATAGCTATAATACTTTTCAGCTGCAGAGACTTAATGGATTATTCAAACATGTCGTCTTATCACAGAAGCAGAGTTGAAGCTCAACCTGTTCATACATCTTTGCTAGACACGTCCTTGCCAACCTCTGCAGAATGGGTTGAAAAGTTTGCATGCTTCTGATTTAGATACTTCTCAAAAATGCCTGATCCAAAATACTTTCCACCATGTAAAGGCTTTAAAGTGTGTTCAGATGAAACCATAAACCAGGTACACAGAGACTGAAACCGTGTGTATCAAAAATTGAGTTAAGGATTCACTTACTGTGGCTCTTCCAAACGAGGGTTCATATTGGGCTCATCTCTTCCCAGACCTGCAGGCCTCTCATCTTGTTCCTGCTCTGAAACTATCTCCAGAGTAATCTCGACCTTCCCCTGTAAGAGAGTAATAGAGAAATTAGAAAATCAGACACATATTCGCTACGGTAACAAGAATGCCTATTTAGTTTTACTTAAAATGTGTATAGGAACTATCACTATGATTGGCTGTTTTGCTTTGGTCCATGTATATATATATATATTATACACCTATCAGCCATAACATTAAAACCACCTTCTCGTTTCTACACACATTGCCCATTTTATCAGCTCCACTTACCATATAGGAGCACTTTGTAGTTCTACAATTACTGACTGAAGTCCATCTATTTTCTGCATGCTTTGTTAGCCCCCTTTCATGCTGTTCTTCAATGGTCAGCACTCTCCCAGGACCACTACAGAGTAGGTATTATTTGGGTGGTGGATCATTCTCAGCACTGCAGTGACACTGAAATGGTGGTGGTGTGTTAGTGTGTGTTGTGCTGGTATGAGTGGATAAGACACAGCAATGCCGATGGAGTTTTTAAACACCTCACTGTCAGTGCTGGACTGAGAGTAGTTCACCAACCAAAAATATATCCAGCCAACATCGCTCTGTGGGCAGCGTCCTGTGACCACTGATGAAGGTCTAGAAGATGACCAACTCAAACAGCAGCAATAGATGAGCGATCGTCTCTGACTTTACATCTACAAGGTGGACCAAGTAGGTAGGAGTGTCTAATAGAGTGGACAGTGAGTGGACACTATATTTTAAAACTCCACCACCTAAATAATATCTGCTCTGTGGGGGTCCTGATCATTGAAGAACAGGGTGAAAGCGGGTTAAAAAAGTATTCAGAGAAACAGATGGACTACAGTCAGTAATTGTAGAACTTCAAAGTGCTTCTATATGGTAAGTGGAGCTGATGAAATGGACAGGACAGTGAGCATAGAAACAAGGAGGTGGTTTTAATGTTATATGCTTGCCTTTACTGGTGTTAACAATTTGCACGTTTTTTCATAAATAAACATCTACGTAAGTCATATAGGCCAGGAATTGTCCCTCATGCATCTCCCCTGAATTTCTATTTTAACTTTCTTTGTCATTACATTTCCAGCGCAATTTAGGCAAAGGTATCTGTGCAAATAAGGTCACTTACTGCTATGGTCTTCTCTCCCTGTCTGACAAAGACACACGGCCACCAGCCCCTAACAGTCTTCTGCTCAAACAGAGAAACTAGTTTGTCTGGGGGCTGAGTGAGCAGTTCTAGACCACATTTCTCAGGTGACTTCGATGGCCTGAGCATGCGGTTCAAATCCATTTCCAAACAACCTGAGAGAGAAAAAAGAAATTATCGTGTTTATTTTTCCTTTTCTAATTCCCTTTGACTTTTTGACAGGAATATATGATGCCACCCTGAAGCTGACGCAGTCTGTGAATGTCTTACGCTGTGGCTATATAATATATTGTTTAAAAACAAACAGACATAATTCAGTGCACAGCATTCTTTTGGGAGTCGTGATCCTAAGGTCATAACTCTTCTCCTGAATGTGCTGATATGCTATAATTAGGTTTAATAAATGCAATAACAAATTTTGGCAGTAAAGCTAAGTGATGGATTTGTGTAGAGGGCCCGCTGTGTGTGGTGTAACCTAATGAATAAAATCTTTAAAGTCAAAACCTACGCATTAAGTTAAATATAAAAACATGTACATACACACAAAGCGAGACATGCACATTCAGTAAGTTTAAACATCAGGAGTCTATCAGCGTGGTCCTATTTCACACAGTTTTACTTCTTGTTCTCCTGTCATGTCAAGGCTAAGAAGTGGTGCAAATAAATAGTTCTGTGGTTTTGGAAAGGTTACATTACTGAATTTGCTGACTAGGAGGTCTGACTAAGGATTTGGAATATTCTGTGCTTGGTGTGTGCTTACCAAGGTAATCGTCAAAAGAGAACTTGTCGTTGTCCCAAATCTGAATGGTGAGTTTAGGAGGAATCTTGGTCTCAGCTTTATCCAAACTCCAGAAGTGCTCCTGTAATAACACAGTTTAAGACAGTAAAAGAGAAAGAGTAAGTGTGTAAAAATAGTGCAATAAATTATATTATAAACATGTTAAATACTAATATTATAGATAGCCCAAAGCTCTACCCACTAGAATACCACTGGAACAGTGGGCTATCTTATAATTGTCGGTTCAAATCCAGCCTCTGCTAGTCAGCCACTGTTGGGCCCTTGAGCAAGGCCCTTAACCCTGTCTGCTCTAGGGGTGCCATACAATGGCTGACCCAGCACACTGACCCCAGCTTCCAAACAAGCTTCACAAGCCATCAGACTCCTCAACTCAAGCCTGAACTGATAGACGACCACACACAAACACACCCATGTTTGTTCTGTGGACTCTGACAACTCTGAAATATATACAGTGTATCACAAAAGTGAGTACACCCCTCACATTTCTGCAGATATTTAAGTATATCTTTTCATGGGACAACACTGACAAAATGACACTTTGACACAATGAAAAGTAGTCTGTGTGCAGCTTATATAACAGTGTAAATTTATTCTTCCCTCAAAATAACTCAATATACAGCCATTCATGTCTAAACCACTGGCAACAAAAGTGAGTACACCCCTAAGAGACTACACCCCTAAATGTCCAAATTGAGCACTGCTTGTCATTTTCCCTCCAAAATGTCATGTGATTTGTTAGTGTTACTAGGTCTCAGGTGTGCATAGGGAGCAGGTGTGTTCAATTTAGTAGTACAGCTCTCACACTCTCTCATACTGGTCACTGAAAGTTCCAACATGGCACCTCATGGCAAAGAACTCTCTGAGGATCTTAAAAGACGAATTGTTGCACTACATGAAGATGGCCAAGGCTACAAGAAGATGGCCAACACCCTGAAACTGAGCTGCAGCACAGTGGCCAAGATCATCCAGCGTTTTAAAAGAGCAGGGTCCACTCAGAACAGACCTCGCGTTGGTCGTCCAAAGAAGCTGAGTGCACGTGCTCAGCGTCACATCCAACTGCTGTCTTTGAAAGATAGGCGCAGGAGTGCTGTCAGCATTGCTGCAGAGATTGAAAAGGTGGGGGGTCAGCCTGTCAGTGCTCAGACCATACGCCGCACACTACATCAAATTGGTCTGCATGGCTGTCACCCCAGAAGGAAGCCTCTTCTGAAGTCTCTACACAAGAAAGCCCGCAAACAGTTTGCTGAAGACATGTCAACAAAGGACTTGGATTACTGGAACCATGTCCTATGGTCTGATGAGACCAAGATTAATTTGTTTGGTTCAGATGGTCTCAAGCATGTGTGGCGGCAATCAGGTGAGGAGTACAAAGATAAGTGTGTCATGCCTACAGTCAAGCATGGTGGTGGGAATGCCATGGTCTGGGGCTGCATGAGTGCAACAGGTGTTGGGGAGTTACATTTCATTGAGGGACACATGAACTCCAATATGTACTGTGAAATACTGAAGCAGAGCATGATCCCCTCCCTCCGGAAACTGGGTCGCAGGGCAGTGTTCCAGCATGATAATGACCCCAAACACACCTCTAAGACGACCACTGCTTTATTGAAGAGGCTGAGGGTAAAGGTGATGGTCTGGCCAAGCATGTCTCCAGACCTAAACCCAATAGAATATCTTTGGGGCATCCTCAAGCGGAAGGTGGAGGAGCGCAAAGTCTCGAATATCCGCCAGCTCCGTGATGTCGTCATGGAGGAGTGGAAAAGCATTCCAGTGGCAACCTGTGAAGCTCTGGTAAACTCCATGCCCAGGAGAGTTAAGGCAGTTCTGGGAAATAATGGTGGCCACACAAAATATTGACACTTCAGGAACTTTCACTAAGGGGTGTACTCACTTTTGTTGCCGGTGGTTTAGACATTAATGGCTGTATATTGAGTTATTTTGAGGGAAGAATAAATTTACACTGTTATATAAGCTGGACACAGACTACTTTTCATTGTGTCAAAGTGTCATTTTGTCAGTGTTGTCCCATGAAAAGATATACTTAAATATCTGCAGAAATGTGAGGGGTGTACTCACTTTTGTGATACACTGTACATCTACTCAGTGACTATATCACTTGCATCTGTGCACAATATTTCATCTTTGCACATAATTCTTAATATCTCTGCTGCTATATAAACCTTATACTGCTAATGTGTTTCTTTCCTTATTTATCATTTAGTCAGTACCATGTACTGACCCAACTCTACACTTGTATTTGGTCCTGCTCCCCTCAATTTTCTTTAGATTAGACAATGTCTCTTGTATTTTTTGTAGGTTCTTATATCCATTGTACTTTATCTGCACTGCGTATATTGTGTTGTGTTGCACCCTGGTCCTGGAGGAAAGTGCTTGTATTAGGGCTGCACGATATATCATATATATCATTTCAGCATCGTCATCGCAATGTAAAATTCACACTGTTCTCAGATTTCTCTGATTTTATCTGCCAAATATCATATTTTACTCCAATAGTGAACACACACAACATTGGTGTGTTGCGAGTTGTTGCGAGTGACATGCAGTTTCTGTGTGCACAGAGAACCATCCAATCATTCTTGATTAACATTCACCACAGTCTGGAAATGAGCAATTTGGTTGTGAAAAGAAAATCTATTTCAGATGTACGGATTTATTTCAGCTACAGAAAGGATGATCTTGACCGAAACAGGTAATTTATCGACAGTACCCTTGTTGTTGCCATAACATGATACAACATGACTAATTTGTTCAACTATTTAAATTGGCACCACAAAGTTTTATGACGAGTGCAAAGCCAGATTTGGATGATATCCAAAGCAAAAAATATATTTAATGTCTTTGCCAGTGTTTCACCATATGAAAAAGGATATTGCTATTCATTATAAGTTTAATAATACGTATTACAAGTTATTAGTTTTATAGCAAATTACATTTAAGTTGTATTTCTGTATACCACTCAGGGAACTGGTATATAGCACCACAGTCATGGACAATGGACTGTGGAAGAAAACCAGATCTGGAGAAAACCCACACAGACATGTGAAGAACATGCAAACTCCACACAGAAAGGCCCCGGACCACTCCACCTGGGAATCAAACCCAGGACCCTCTAGCTGTGAGGCGACAGTGCTACCCACTGAGCCACCATGCCACTGAGCCCCTTATTTAGGCTAAGAAACATGCATTATTAATATCATCACATGTTGTATGAGTGACTTCCGATGAAATCCCAGCATTTATAAAATATCGCAATGTATATATTGCAGAAAAAAAAAAGATGTCGCGATGACAATTTTTTTTCCAATATCATGCAGCCCTAACTTGTATATAGCTGAAATGACAATAAAGGCTCTTGAAACTTGTTAAACTTGAACTAAACTGTGATACACCATTACTTTAAAACATGACTAAAATACTTAGCAGGGAACAGGCCGCTCTCTGATTTCTATGAGTCTATTGCATGTAAACTTACTTAGGCAGGAGAGAAAAACAAATAGATCTCAAGAGGAAATGAAAAGACCTAGTGAGAAAATGATGGAGAGAATTAGAGTGTAAGTGGGAGACAGAACCATAGTGAGAGCAGCAAAAGGCCTGGTAGGCCACTTCTACACTCGGTTGCCAGACAGGATGCCTTCAGCCTGACAGCACAGCAAGCATACAGTAGCCGTGATTGAGCACCACAGGAATAATGAAGTCACGCTTCGCAGCAGCACGCCACTACCCCACATCGGTAAACAAACCCTGTCTCTCTGTCTCTCTGCCACGCAACGGCCAATCAAAACAAACCCTCTCACCTAATCTATCACTCACCCTTTAATGCTCATAAATGACTATAGTAATATATTGCTTCAATTGGAGTGTGCTCCAGAAAACTCTTAGCCAAAAGTGAATCTATCTCCTAACAGTGAATATAAAAGCCCACCCTGGGTGTACCGGGTGCAACCGCTATCTCAGATCTTACTATAACTGATCTTGTTCCTGCCAAAACCTCATTCTTAGTGCCCTGTCCATCACTTTTCCCAGAAACAGATTTGGCTGGGAATATGCATGCATGGTCAAACAAGCCTTCTTTTTCTACCTGGTTACGGTATGAGGAAGGTATTAAGCCAAAGTCTAAGCTCAAGTGTTCTGGTTTACCCTGAAGCTTTTTAAAACATGCATAGTCCTCTTTATTGAGTCTCAGAAAAGCTGTACATTTAAAACAAAATTCAAAATAAGGATAGTTCAGTGGTTATAGTACTGAACCAGTAATTAGATGGTCACTGGTTCAAGCACCACCATTTAATCCTCGGCTGCATGGATTGTATTTGGTCACAATTGTAAGCTGCTTTGGATAAAAGCTAAATACTATAAATGTAAACAATAATACATTTTATATTTTCAGCATTTATCAGACGCTTTTATCCAAAGCGACTTACACAATGAGCGGAACACGATGAGCAATTGAGGGTTAAGGGCCTTGCTCAGGGACCCAACAGTGGCAACTTGGTGGTGGCGGGGCTTGAACCGGCAACCTTCTGTTTACTAGTCCAGTACCTTAACCACTGAGCTATCACTGGCCTGTATAATAATAAATAATAAAAAGACACAAAACAGCCAGTAGAAATTAGGCCCAAAACACATAACACCAGTATTTATAATTGCTAGTATTTATATTATAATTTTTTAATAACAACCGTTAGGCCCACTGTTTGATGATAATAAATTAACACCATTAATTAACTCTTACAAATTAGACAATGCCAAATACTGGTATAAATTAATGATTTAATTAACTGTAAAGTATTCGTTATGAAGAAATGTCCTACTTTAGCAGTTGAACCTCAAATCTAAGAGTTGGGACAGCATGGAAATGCAAATAAAAAAAGCAGTGTTTCTTATAAACTGCCTGGCCAAACTGGATTTAACTAAGCAAATAGGTAAGAGCCTCCCATTGGATAATAACTGCATGGGTGATTATGTTTCAGCTGGCAACAAGTTATTTAACCCTTACTGATGCAGTGAGTAGCTTCTCATTTGTTAAACAACCATGTCGAAAGACACATCCTGTGGTCGTGGAAAAGATGTTAATCTGTTTCAGAAGGGTCAAATTATTGGCATGCATCAAGCAGAGAAAACATCTAAGGAGATTGCTGAAACTACTAAAATCAGGTTAAGAACTGTCCAACGCATTATTAAAAAGTGGAAGGACAGTGGGGAAACATCATCTTCGAGGAAGGAATGTGGACGGAAAAAAATCTTGAATGTTCGTGATCGCCGATCACTTAAACGTTTGGTGAAATCAAATGGTAGAAAAACTACAGTAGAACTCAGGGATATGTTTAATAGTGCAGGTAAGAGCATTTCCACATGCACAATGTGAAGGGAACTCAGGGGGTTGGGACTAAACAGCTGTGTAGCCTGAAGAAAACCACTTTTCAGTGCGGCTAACTGGCAAAAACGGCTTCAATTTGCTAGGAAGCATAAAGATTGGACTCTGGAGCAATGGAAGAAGGTCATGTGGTCTGATGAGTCCAGATTTACCCTGTTCCAGAGTGATGGGCGCATCAGGGTAAGAAGAGAGGCAGCTGAAGTGAGGCACCCATCATGCCTAATGCCTACCGTACAAGCCTGTGGGGGCAGTGCTATGATCTGGGGTTGCTGCAGTTGGTCAGGTCTAGGTTCAGCAACGTTATGTTCATCAATGGATTTTTTCTTCTCTGATGGCACGGGCATATTCCAAGATGACAATGCCAGGATTCATCGGGCTCAAATTGTGAAAGAGCGGTTCAGGGAGCATGAGACATCATTTTCACACATGGATTGGCCACCACAGAGTCCAGACCTGAACCCCATTGAGAATCTTTGGGATGTGCTGGAGAAGACTTTGTGCAGTGGTCCAAATCTCCCATCATCAATCCAAGATCTTGGGGGAAAATTAATGCGACTCTGGACAGAAATAAATGTTGTGACATTACAGAAGCTTGTGGAAACGATGCCACAGCGAATGCGTGCCGTAATCAAAGCTAAAGGCGGTCCAACGAAATAGTGTGTGACCTTTTTTTTGGCCAGGCAGTGTATTTACGCTGACTTTTATTTCATTCCCTGCATGTGGTTTTATCAGCTATTGATGAATGATGGTTTTTGATGCAGTGACCTCAGGACAAGAGGGGCTTTAGTCAGAATCATTCAGGACACGTGCACCTACTTTACACTGATGATGGTTTTCAATCCAAGTCTCACCTTTTTATCAATGGTACAGAGCTGTTCAGCAGGTAAGTAATGGAAGGGAAAGAGGAACCTCCAGTTAAAGTTACCCTCGCCGCCTAGCGAGCGATAGTGCACATCTGTCTTCTGCTTGTTCCCCTCGTGTCCGTGCATCCAGCTGTAAGAAAAATTAAAAAACAAAACCCACAATTATGCAATTCTCAACTTTCACTAAAACAATACCACTAGATTTGACAAGTAGTCCTCGTTGCCATGCAACTGTGTTTGTTGCTACTGTTACATATATTTAGCATCATACTGCTACTATTAGTCATGCAGGCAACAGACAAACAACAAATGTGTGACATGGGAAACAATAGCAAGCAGCGGTAATCTACAGGCCATTAACAAGCTCATTAGGAGATCTAAGTGAACGTACCCTTTTACATAAATGTCACTCATCCGCTCACCAGTAACACTGACATCATCCAGTATTACATCACTGGTGTTCCATATAATACAGCGCAAAAAGAACCTGTGAAAGATAAATAGGACAAACATCTGACTTATTTACACTGGATGTATTTAAAAGGTAATAATGCTGGACAGAAGATATAAGGCTACAGATTACTGACTTAACCTTATGTAATGTGTTTATATATATATATATATATATATATATATATATATATATATATCAACTTTGTATGCTGTGGGTAATGTTTTTATTGTTCGTGCATTTTGTTATCCAATCTGTGTATTTATGCTCTATCTTTTAGCTGGATACAAACATCAGCCAGATATATTGCATATAGGTGTATAATATATATATAAACTTTGTATGCTGTGGAGACAGTAGTAGCCTAGTAGTAGAGTAGAGCTTTGGGCTATCAGTCAAAAGGTTGAGAGTTTCGAATCCTAGCTCTGCCATAAATGACATCGCTTTCTACAGTCACCTTCCGATGCATTTTTCCCAGCGTCGTACCAACTCTTTAATGCCATCAGCACAAAAAATTTCGGTTGAGTGCATAGCCACTGATGCACCGCTACTTTAATCATCACATGAAAATCTTCTTTCTTTTAAAGCTTCTAGTGTCCAAAAATGTGGAAATCGGATGCCGCTAAATTTAGACTGCAAGCTTTTCAACCAAAATACACAATTGCAAAAACTTTGAAGATCCCTCGTATAACTAAAGACATTCAATTTTATTTAGTCATATAGCTAAAAATCTAAAACCGTGTACAGAAATCAGTAAATCATGTATAGAAACAGTGCTTGATTACACTTTGTTCTTAAGAAAATCAAGCAAGGCAATATAATTAATATTATAGATGAAACAGACTTTATGATGCTGTAAAATGTATACATTTTCACAATAAGTACTATAATTACAAAAATATGAGGGATCTTCAAAAAGTTTCAGCACTTTTATATTTTGGTTGGAAATAGTGAGGGTGGGAGGAGTAGTAATTGGTTGCGTCTAAGAGACAGAGAGAGCGCTTATAGTCTGGATTTAGCGCCATCTGATTTTCACCTTTGTGGACCCTTTAAAGAAGCTTTAAGCGGAAGATGATGTTCATGTGATGATGATGATGTGAAAGCAGCGGTGCAGTGGCTACGCAAACATTTTATGCTGATGGCATTAAAAAGTTGGTACGATGCTGGAAAAATGCATCGGAAGGTGACTATGTAAAAAAGTGATGTCATGTGTTTTGGAAATTCTAAATAAATCGAGTTAAAAAAGTGCAGAAACCCTCGTATTTACCAATTTATTCTTAGTTCACTAAACATCAATTCACAGTCACACTGATTTTATTAATAAAGCAGAATAATCTTAGTATATGGGACTGTAAGTCATTTTTCTTCAGCTTTACATCAAGTACTGAACAAAAACTGAATAAGATCTTTATAAATACCCCATCACTTATAAATTGGTTATGAAGGCCCAATAAGGCCAAATAATTTAAAGCTGTATAACTGATCTATGTATCTTACTTCTTTGCTTTGCGTGGAGTGATATTGAAAGGCGATCCTGGTAGGCCCAGAGATTTCGGGAAAATGTCCACCCACATTTGTAATCTTCCCTAAAACATAATGACAAAAAGAGCCAGTCAGATGAACATTCATTTATACAAGCATACCCAAGTAAAATCCTTCTGCATATACAGTTTATAGACCCGTATACAGTATGCTAGCACTCAGATTGATTTTGCATTCTCAGTACTTTGAAATTCTACAAAAGCAAACAAAGCGTGTGGCACCTGCTCTATGTCAGGCTGCAGGGGGCTGTACAAAGGCCTAGTCTCCACGTGTTCGGGCACGAGGCCTTGCCTTCTCAGCACCAGCAGAGCCAGCCGCTCCTCCAGCGGGCCAAGTTGAGGGTTGGCCGGCTTTGCCTCATCTACAAAAGAAATGGAGTGACAGAAAGATCCATCACCATCGCAGTAATATCATGGTGTGTACGTATAACGAACTCGTGAATGTAAGTGATTTCCGGAATGTACAGTATGTGTATTTATTCAGTTTGCCAGGAAATAGGTTCAGCCAAATTTCTTGACGCTGAAACATAACAATCTTTTGTAACCCAAGATCATAAAAGTGATGTGCAGTGAGCACAATACTCACCACAATATTATTTTCTGTAAAGAAATCCTCAGATTTGACCCTCACATTGGAACTAAAGTGGATTATTGAAACACATCTTTATAAAGTCATCATTGAGAGTTTGGAAATAGCGAAAGAGGGCCTATAAAGTAAATTTACAAAGCATTCCATTTCCATGGTCTGAGGAGTTTATCCTGCTCAGTTCTCTGGATGACCCAGTGATTTCTTTGTTTATCTAAGAGGAGGTTTTTCCTCTTTCAGGACAGAATGTTAAAGAGAGAAAAAAAACATTCCCCGTCTGTTGAGTTTATGGTCTCAAACCCTGTGTCACATCCCTGAGGGAAACATGGTCAAGTTGCGGAAAGGATAGAAAGATGAGAGAAGTGGAGGCACACGGTCTCCCGTTGGAAAACTGGAAGCCAAAAATGGCCACCTGACAATCATTTTAATGCATGGGTTGTCATAGATACGTGGTGAAGACAGAACTGGGTCGTATTCTTCGGTGGTGAGACTCAGAAGTCGAAGGATGAAGGGAGCTGAAGGAGCCCACCGCATTGTTGACCTTGGCTGGGTTAGCCTAGCGCACAAGAGCATTATAAATCTGCAGTTGACCTAGGAAAGATGGCTGGCTTAGCCCTGGAGTTTGGTTTATGTATTGTCAGAGGTGCTTCTGAGAAATGGACTTCTGAATGTTTTTGGTGTTTATAGTTTCAGAGAGTTGGAAGAGTTCTTAGCTGTTCTTCAAAAAAGGGGGTAGGGCAAATAAAAAGTAGTAAGAAGTAAAAGTGCATGTTTCATCAAGGCTGTTCCAATACACTACACCACTGTATATACTACAGTCTTCTATTAAGGCAATATGTTACATTAAAAAAAGCATACAACATACCATGTGCTAAATTCATTCATTCGTTCATTCATTCTGGGTTGTATTTCAGATGCTGCCACCTGAAAGCAGTAGGGTCTTAGGAGTCCCCCCTGGATATCATACCATTATTAATTATACCAATCAGCCATAACATTAAAACCACCTCCTTGTTTCTACACTCACCGTCCATTTTATCAGCTCCACTTAGAAGCACTTTGTAGTTCTACAATTACTGACTGTAGTCCATCTATTTCTCTACATACTTTTTTAGCCTGCTTTTACCCTGTTCTTCAATGGTCAGGACCTCCACAGGACCACCACAGAGCAGGTATTATTTTGGTGGTGGATCATTCTCAGCAATGCAGTTACAATAACATGGTGGTGGTGTGTTAGTGTGTGTTGTGCTGGTATGAGTGGATCAGACACATCAGCGCTGCTGGAGTTTTTAAATACCGTGTCCACTCACTGTCAACTTTATTAGACACTCTTACCTAGTTGGTCCACCTTGTAGACGTAAAGTCAGAGACGATCACTCAGCTATTGCTGCTGTTTGAATTGGTCATCTTGTAGACCTTAATCAGTGGTCACATGACGCTGCCCACAGGGTACTGTTGGCTGGATATTTTTGGTTGGTGGACTATTCTCAGTCCAGCAGTGACAGTGAGGTGTTTTAAAACTCCATCAGTGCTGCTGTGTCTGATCCACTCATACCAGCACAACACACACCATGTCAGTGTCACTGCAGTGCTGAGAATGATCCACCACCCAAATAATACCTACTCTGTAGTGGTCCTGGGAGAGTCCTGACCATTGAAGAACAGCATGAAAGGGGGTTAACAAAGCATGCAGAGAAGCAGATGGACTACAGTGAGTAATTGTAGAACTACAAAGTGCTCCTATATGGTAAGTGGAGCTGACAATATGGACAGTGTAGAAACAAGGAGGTGGTTTTAATGTTATGGCTGATCGGTGTGTAGCAGGGAATAGCACATTCACCTATTGACATACTTAGTCACAGGGGTGGTCAGCCACTATTGCTTCCACCAGCAGAATAAAGCACAGGTGGATGCGCAGTAGTTCTAAGTGAAGTAAATGTCCCAGACAGCCTTTACTTCCTTCAGCTGGTGGAAGTGGTAGTCGCAGGCCAACCTATTACAAGTATGCAGTATAGGACACAGCCCACTTGTTGATAAGAAGCTATCTAAGACATTTGTGGAAAAGCACAGCTGTTGTAAATGCTGAACTACATTTTATGGTACTAGGAGAAGTACTTTGTAGTAGTATTGTGAGAGCATTGGTAGCTTAGTGACTAAGGTATTTGACTAGTCAAGTCAAGTCAAATGTATTTGTACAGTGCTTTTTCAAACAGACATTGTCTCAAAGCAACTTTACAGAGACCAGGACTGGCAGACCAAAAACCTCTACTGAGCAAGCCAAGGGTGACAGCGGCAAGGAAAAACTCCCTTAAAATTACAGGAAGAAACCTTGAGAGGAACCAGAGTCTGCAGGGACCTAAATCCTCCTTGGGTGGCCTGGAGAATAATTTGAATGAATAGGATTTACACAAATCATACACACACAAAATGAATTCAAACTAAAAGTTATAACTAGCAAAACAAATAAACAAGCAATTGGAGTTCTTCTATTATTCAGTCCAGTCTGTGATAAAGGACAGCACGGTGGCTAAGTGGGTAGCACTGTCGCCTCACAGCAAGAAGGTCCTGAGTTTGATCCCCAGGTGGGGCAGTCCGGGTCCTTTCTGTGCGGAGTTTGCATGTTCTTTCCGTGTCTGCGTGGGTTTCCTCCCACAGTCCAACGACATGCAGTCAGGTTAATTGGAGACACTGAATTGCCCTATAGGTGAATGGGTGTGTGTATGTGTGTCTGCCCTGCGATAGACTGGCGCCCCGTCCAGGGTGTTACTGTGTGCCTTGCGCCCATTGAAAAGCTGGGATAGGCTCCAGCACCGCCCCACGGCCCTGATTGGATAAGCAGTTAAGAAAGTGAGTCTGTGATAAAGTCTATAGTGAGTTCTGGACATGTTCTAAACACGCCAGGTTCTGGTGATCAGAAGGTTGCTGATTCAGGCCTCGCCACTACCAAGCTGCCACTAATGGGCTCATGAGTAAGGCCTTTAGTCCACAACTGTGTGCATTATATTCAGTCACAACTGGAAGTTGCTTTGGATAAAGGTGTCTGCTAAAATGTCTCCTAATATGAATAAAGGCTTAAACAGATTTACTAATGAAATGGATAGCTAGCTCCAGCTGATAACTTTTCAAGCATGATTTATCAATGAGCAAAGTAGGATCACTATAGTGAGGAATGATCTGTCTTCTGTGTATAAATGTCCATGTCACCAATGTTTATTTTTACACACGCACTGGCTTCCGCTAAACTATTTAATATTTTCTTACTCTGAGAAAAAAACTACCATATCTTTTCACTGATACCTAAGCAAGAGCCGTCCTAACAACCTCCCTATCTCTTTTGTTATCCCACACACACATACAGATATGATGCATAGCATAGTCCAAGCACAAGACGTATGCACATTTTTTCATCAATGTTTTCACAGAACCACAGCCGATCTTACACTCATTCCAGTGATGGAGCTGGACCGATGCTTTGATTAGCTTTGATTTACCCAAGACTAATGCACCCAGCAGCTCCAAAGAAAAGACTTCCACCTTTATTTTTCACCCTTCTGTCTAAGCCTCAAACAAATAACGTCTGCTTCACACACACACATGTACAGATGCATTGGGCTTGAACATTTTACAGCTTGACTTCAAGCTTAGTTAAATGTGTATGTATGGACTGACCCAGGTCTGCAGCGGTGTACTCATGGCCCCTGAAGAACAGTCTGTCATGCTTGTAAACTGGTAGCTTGTAGTTTCTGCTTTGACAAAGCCGATGGAGCAGCTGTGTTGGTTTTAACTGGTCTCTCCACTGGTTTACTCCAGACCTGTATAAAGTGCCAGGAAAAGCCATAATACAATGATCAAACTTTACAATTATATTTAATTTACCCAGTATGCAAGGTCAAGTGAGTCTAATGGGATGTTAAAATGAGAATACACATCTACACAACCTTTTAAGAAAGTTAGTTAGTTGTACAGTACAACAAAATTCTTTCTTCGCATATCAGAGCACAGGGTCAGACATATTATGGCGCCCCTGAAGCTGAGATGGTTAAGGGCCTTGCTCAAGAGCTCAACAGTGGCTGCATGGCAGGGCTGGGTTTGAACTGTCAACTTTCCAATTGATAGTCCAAAGCTCTACCCACAATGCTACCACTGTCCCTAATGCCAATGCAACACTATAAATGTAGAGCTTCTAAAATGAGACAGTGTCTCAAACTGTATACTGTGGAACATAAACCAAAGTAGTAATGTTACTCAGACATGAAGTTTAGTATGGAACATGTGGTTTGAACCACAGACAGAAACTCCCTCATGTGCACTTTTCAGCATTGTTGGATTAACAGCATGCCTGTTGTTAATATAGATTTCATATAGCATGGCTGATGTCACTCAACATGCAAAGAATGCAAAATCTGGTGCACTATAGCATTAGAAATAATTCATTACTGGCTTTCAGCAGAGGCCTGACCTCCCCTCCACCCAGCTCTACAGTTATACTTTCCTTAAGGTTTTGGTTTTGTGGTACTCGTGTGGAAACACAATCATACATTTATACTTTTACTTTGAATTACCTATGAATAGAGAATTCACAAAAGCCTATATATACTGATTAGCCATAACATTAAAACCATCTCCTGGTTTCTTCACACACTGTCCATTTTATCAGCTCCACGTACCATATAGAAGCACTTTGTACTTCTACAATTACTGACTGTAGTCCATCTATTTCTCTACATACTTTTTTAGCCTGCTTTCACCCTGTTCTTCAATGGTCAGGACCCCCACAGGACCACGACAGAGCAGGTATTATTTAGGTGATGGATGATTCTCAGCACTGCAGTGACAATTACATGGTAGTGGTGTGTTAGTGTGTGTTGTGCTGGTATGAGTGGATCAGACACAGCAGTGCTGCTGGAGTTTTTAAATACCGTGTCCACTTACTGTCGACTCTATTAGACACTCCTACCTAGTTGGTCCACCTTGTAGATGTAAAGTCAGAGACGATCGCTCATCTATTGCTGCTGTTTGAGTTGGTAATCTTCTAGACCTTCATCAGCGGTCACAGGACGCTGCCCACGGGGCGCTGTTGGCTGAATAGTTTTGGTTGTCCAGCAGTGACAGTAAGGTGTTTAAAAACTCCAGCAGCATTGCAGTGTCTGATCCACTCATACCAGCGCAACACACACTAACACACCACCACCATGTCAGTGTCAATGCAGTGCTGAGAATGACCCACCACCCAAATAATACCTGCTCTGTGGTGGTCCTGTGGGGGTCCTGACCATTGAAGAACAGGGTGAAAGCAGGCTAACAGGTATGTAGAGAAACAGATAGACTACAGTCAGTAACTGTAGAACTACAAAGTGCTTTTATATGGTAAGTGGGGCTGATAAAATGGACAGTGAGTGTAGAAACAAGGAGGTGGTCATTTTGCCTGATCAGTGTATGAACTGATTCAGGGCTCTAGAGTGCGACCAATTTGGTCGCACATGCGACCTAATTTTTCAATGGTGCGACTAAAAAAAATCTGAGGTCGCACCGGTGCGACCAGCCGTTCGAAGGGAAAAAAGTCTCCGCAACTCCAAAAGTCTCCCTGTTACGGAGCCCCTTAGGGGTCACTAAGGAAAAAAATATATATGAAGAGCGTAATCCGTACCCTCGGTTTAGTAAACCGTACCCTCGGTTTAGTAATCCGTACCCTCGGTTTAGTAATCCGTACCCTCGGTTTAGTAAACCGTACCCTCGGTTTAGTAATCCGTACCCTCGGTTTAGTAATCCGTACCCTCGGTTTAGTAAACCGTACCCTCGGTTTAGTAATCTGTACCCTCGGTTTAGTAAACCGTACGCACGGATTGTCTGCGCTACAAGTTTTACTGTGCGCCCACACCCCGTTTTACGGTAATACAGTTGCGAAGCATTGAAGAGAATAAAGCATCTTTTTACAGCTGGGGTGATGGGATAGCAAACTTATTAAAAAGTCAAATCAAAATCTTATCAAATGCCACCCCACAATCATAAATAACACGAGTACTTAGCTTTTGATTTGAGAGTGTTTTACCTTAGGAATTTTGAATAATAGGATTGCAAACTAACGTAAAGTGAAATGTACAGTATAAATGTCTGAGACTCATAAAGTCAGTAAGTAGAAGTATTCTTTAAGAGTCTGATGGGGTGATTTGATAATAATTTGATTTGCATTTTACTTTACGTTGGTTTGCAATCCTATTATTCTAAATTCCTAGGGTAAAATAGTCTCAAAATCACAAGATGAGTACTAGTGTTATTTATTTATTTATTTATTTATTGTTTATTTAGTGTTATTGATTTGACTTTTTAATAAGCTTGCTATCCCATCACCCCAGCTGTAAAAAGATGCTTTATTCTCTTCAATGCTTCGCAACTGTATTACCGTAAAACGGGGTGTGGGCACACAATAAAACTTGTAGCGCAGACAATCCGTGCGTACGGTTTACTAAACCGAGGGTACGGATTACTAAACCGAGGGTACGGATTACTAAACCGAGGGTACGGATTACTAAACTGAGGGTACGGATTTTGTCTTCACATATTTTTTTTCCTTAGTGACCCCTAAGGGGCTCCGTACCCTGTGGTACAACAACAGACACACATCAGGCCAATATAATGGTCTAAACCAATCAGAGACAGTGAAGGGCGGTACAGTATTGTAGCGGCGATATTTGAGCGACATTCAGCTCAGCCAATCAGAATGCAGCACCCGGTTTATGCACGTGCATTCGGACGTTCAGCAGTTAGTTTAGTTTAGTCTTGTATATGAGACTCGTCGGATGGCACCAGAAGTGAGGTTCGGGTTCTGGAGCTAGGCAGTTTAAAGTGTTGTAACGCTCACTGAATTCCTGACTAAATAGTTAAAGTGACTCTACCCTGTCGCGTGCCTTTATTCCCACACCACCACCACTGCACGCAGCAAAAGACCCGTAACATCCCGGACAGCGGCTAGGTGAGCCGAGCCTCTACAGTAGCATGTGGCTAATGCTAGCGGTAAAGTGCGACGATAGCGAAAGTAAAAACACGACAATATTTTTGTTAAGTAAAATATAAAAATAACTAAAAGACCATGAAATATTAGAATACATGTAATCAAAACATACAGTGAGTGCACCGCAAGCGATTCTGTGTAAAAGATACAGTAAAGCCGATAATATAATGCACTGCATTTAAGATTACACTCTAGAGCCCCCCACCCACCCACAAATACATACATATAATTTTAAATATATACACACACAAATAAATATACACACATACACATTTACTCTATTATTATTTTTATAGTTTTTATAAGTGTACTATAATTAGACTATAATTAACTGTAAAGAGTGGGAAGACCATGGCCGGCAATAGTGTATTTGTGACTGGTTCTAATACATTTTGAATTGAAAGGCTGAAAAGCACAATGCATCTATAAATCACATTACATGCCACGATAAATGCACTGCCCGAGTGTCCCCCTCTCCCCACTGCCTTTCAGCGGCAGGCAGCAGCAAACAGATCATCAGATGAGGCCATGTTGACCAGATTGTTAGTTAATCATTTACAAGTCAATATTGCCTACATGGACAGTGATTTAAAAAAAAAAGTGAACCTGTAAAACTGATGCGTTTGAAAATTTGGGTGCACCTAACTTTTGTGCTGGTGCACCTAAGAAAAAAAGTTGGGCGCACCAGTGCAACCAGTACAAAAAGTTAGTCTAGAGCCCTGTGATTTTATTTTTTTTATACCAACATTAGATTAACAAATATTGGCCAATTTAATATTGATCTTATAATTGCTTCTACAATAGCTCTTATACTTTCCAATAATATCGTGAACTAATAAGCTTTATCCAACAAATTCATAGCAACCTATTAATATAATAAATACATCACTGCATTTTAAATTAAGAAAACTGGTTTAAGATAATGAATGCAGTAGTATTGTAGATGGTATTGTAGACAGTAGTAACAGAAGCATGAGTGCTGTTGTGCATTGCTATTAAATGTATAAAAATTAGACGGATCATTACAGAATGTGAAATGGTATCTAATGGGATGATGAACCTGCTGTGGTAGACTGGTGTATGAGCACTGAGGGTCTGTTCGAAAACTAAGTGAGCTCTCTACATAGGGAGCATTTTACGTCACCCTACGTACTCTCCCAAAAAGAATTCTTAAATATTTTTAAATGCTGCCTTATGAAGTGCCTTAATTCTAAGTGATAAACTGACTGAATAACGAGGGAGCATCTGACGCTTCCTTAGTGGTGAAGGCAATCCCAGCATTCTGTGCGGCACAGCTTTTCTCACAAAAAATTACAAATATGGCAGGCGAATGCCTTCATAAAGGTGCACAAGTGTCATTCATTTGCAAATTTGGGGTCGTCAGTGACAATTAAACCATTTTCGGTAGACGGTGGGAGACGTTAGCTGGCATGCTAGGGTTGCGCCGCCTCAGCCCATTGGTTAGCTTAGTAAGAGAAGACTGCGGTGACGTAATCGCAGTAATCACTGTCTAAATAACCTGTCTCATAAGTTTGATGTCTTATTGGACTCATCTCTACTTAGGCAGCACCCTAGGTAGGCAGTGACAGTAAGGCAGCTCACTAGGTGTTCGAACAGACCCTGAGTATGTAGAATTTCTGTTAAGTCAGGTTTAAGGAAAGCGCCTCTTTCTAAATAATGCTGAAGTGTTGAATTGTGACCAACATTGTTGATTTAACAATGACACATTTGTCAGTGATGTTTGTTAATCTTCACTTTCTTTCCAAGTAAATGCTTTAAATGATACGCTTCAAGCTTTACGTACTAAATCTACGCAGTATACAGATGCCTAAAGTGTGTAGGTGTGTGTCTGGGCATACTTACACACAGTAGGACTGGGGAAGGCCACACCGGCCTCCAAAGCGTGACAGAAAGCGATTTTCTAGGTCGATGACAGTCTCACCAATCTTCTCATCTTTAGAGAGCATGTCATAGTCATACAGCATGATCTTGAGGTCTTTCTCCAGCGGTAGAGAACATTTCAGCTCATACACCCTGATCAAAAAGATACTCAATTAGTCAGTCTGCTGTACTGTCTGACTCATGATGCACTGTTTCTCTGACTCACCCCTCTTCCTGTTAATTAAAGTTTTAGTCATTCCCTCATTTAGGCTTTAAATAAACAATATTTATTTTCTGCCTAAATACATTAGTATGCGGAGCTATTATATACTTGGCATCACTTGTAACACTGACTTATCATATACAAAAGATTGAAGTATGTGTGAATAGCGACACCTGCTGGTGCTCTAACATTTCCTCAATCAATTAAGTACACCCAAAATCTAAGTACCTTAAAAACTACAACAATACAGTACACAAATATTACCAAATATTAACATATAGGCATAACATATATAATACACAATACTGTTATTTTTAATTTGAGCATTTAAATTATTTGTAGGTTTAGAACTTTTGATAATAAATACATTATAGTACTAATCAACTCTAGAAACTCTGTTAGTCTACTGGAATTGAGTCTTTTATTAATCCAAAGTAAATGCATTACCTCTACATGTCCTGCATTATATGACCCCATTTAATATGTAGTGGTAAATAAAGTCAGAAGTAATCAGGAGATTGCCAGTTCAACTTGCCACTGTTGGCCCTTAACTCTCAATTGCTCAAAATTGATTTATTTATTTATTTATTTATTTATTAGGATTTTAACGTCATGTTTTACACACTTTGGTTACATTCATGACATGACAAGCAGTTACTCGTTACCCAAGATTCATCAGTTCAAATCTTTAATGTCAATCACAGTCATGGACAATTTTGTATCTCCAATTCACCTCACTTGCATGTCTCTGGACTTTAGGAGGAAACTGGAGCTCCAGGAGGAAACCCACGCAGACACAGGGAGAACGATTAACCCCCTTGAACAATTACCTGAATTTATTCGCAAAATTGAGTGGTGCTGGAGCTACTGTGGAACTGTAAGCTCCTGGGGGTCTGCATTTTAAACAGTGTGTCCACCATGGTTTCATTTAACCTCCTAAAACACTCATACAAAAGACCAGTGTCATGCATGCTTAAGTACACTAAGTGGGTAATTTGGTGAGTGTGTGGTGCCTTGCAATTGCCACCCAGCCCAATAAGTATTCTTGTCCCACAGACAGTAAAATGCCACCTTCTACCATGCTGTGACACAATACCATGATGCTCCAATTAGGCTGTATATGATACAAGGGTTCTTCAAAAAGTTTCCGCACTTTTTAACTCATGTAGAAAAAGTGATGATTTGTTTTTGAAATTGTTAATAAATAGTCACCTTCCGATGCATTTTTCCAGCATCTTACCAACTTTTTAAGGTTTAATGTTAATGTTTATGTTAATGTTTAATGTTTTAGGCTGAGAGTGTAGCCACTGATGCACCGCTGCTTTCATATCACCACATGAAAATCTTCTTCCCCTTAAAGCTTCTTTGAGCGTCCAAAAATCAGATAGCACTAAATCCAAACTATAAGCTCTCTCCCAGTCTCTCAGGCACGACCAATTACTACTCCTCCCACCCTCACTGTTTCCAATGTAAATATAAAAGTGCCGACATTTTTTGAAGATCCCTCGTAATAGTAATAATAATAATAATAATAATAATGTTAAATGTTAGTTATACTTATGTCCATATACATATAGTATTCAGCCTAGTCTTTCTCCATGCACAGCTTAAGAGCTCAGCATGCAGTTTTGCACATTAATTTGGCTAGTTTTGTTCTTGTTTATTAAAACTCTTCTTCTCTCTGAAACTGTCTCTCTCTCTCTCTCTCTCTCTCTCTCTCTCTCTCTCCCACACACACACTTTTTTTGTGTTTCAATAAACTAAGACATTCATACATTTATTTGGTGACTTTTCTGGGTGTTTTTCTTGTGCACCCTAACTAAGAATTATAATAATAATAATTCAAAGGTTTAGCTGCAAATCATTTACATTTACAGCATTTAGCAGACGCCTTTATCCAAAGCGATTTACAGTACAGTTACAGTATACAATTTGAGCAATTAAGGATTAAGGGCCTTACTCAAGGGCCCAACAGCAGCAACCTGGCAGTGGTGAGGCTTGAACCAGCAACCTTTTGATTACTAGTCCAGCAGCCTAACCACTAGGCTATGGCTTCTTCAGTTCTGCTTTTAACTCTTGCTCCACATCTGGAATACCAAACCACAACTGTACATGAACACTATTAAAACAGCTTGGATGCATCATTAATGACAGGAGGGCTGGGGAAAAGTATGAGGAAAATGTGTCACTT
Source organism: Trichomycterus rosablanca (assembly GCF_030014385.1). NCBI lineage: Eukaryota > Metazoa > Chordata > Actinopteri > Siluriformes > Trichomycteridae > Trichomycterus > Trichomycterus rosablanca. Next base: position 32,012,228 of record NC_085991.1, on the reverse strand, counting down.
ACTTTCCAAACACAGGGTCCAAGGTGCAGGGTATGTAGTTATCATGGTCATTTATGGATTTCTTTCCTAGTGTGATCTTGACGTATGGGTCACACTGCAAAGAACAAGATCTGTTAAAGTTCATGTACTATATAAAACACACACACACACACACACACACACACACACACACACACACACACACACAAACCCACAGCAGCATATCCATCAGAACTCAGCACATATAGTAACACAAACCCTTCACTCAGACCCACTCTGTCTCACTCTATGGAAAAATCATCCAGCCTGTAATATCAAGTTCAACAGAGGCTAGTGCATGTGTGAAATGTTCCATATTATAACTCCTGACCTGAGTAGGTAATGACAGAACATCATCAGAGTGTGTTCAAAACTAATGACTCACAGGAGAGACCATCTGTGGCCAGGTCATTGGATTGAACACACAGTTCTTGACTACTGCTGTTAGCAGCTTTATAGTGTTTTTTCTTTTCTTTTTTTCAGTAACCTCATTCTCTCAAACCTTTTTTTAAATACATGACTAGAAACACGGCTTGAACATAGGATGTCATATTTCCAACAGGTCTATCAAACATCTGTCCAGCTATTGTACTAGGGATGTATAGTGGAAATGACCCAGTGGACCTCTACAATGAGACCCAGTGTTTTTTTCTACAATGAGACCCAGAATAGCTGAAGTGCATACTATGTGTCCCTACTACTGTGTTCCAAACTGCATCTGGAGGCAACGTTTATATCCCTCTTTACCATTGTGCAATTTCAAGCATTACTTACCTAATTTAATTTTACAGTAGCCAATACACATTTTGCATGCTTTTTTGGATATGGAGTATGGGAAACCAGAATATCTGAAGGGAACCTACATTGAATCAGTGACCAAAGACATGATTCAACTAAAAGTTCCCAAGACACACACACACACACAGACATTAGTACATGTGTGTCACCTACCTTGCCATTGGTGTCCTTGGGCTGCAGGCCATAAGCCTGAATAATATAGACCCGTATCAGGCATTCCTCAGTGCCGTTAGGGGGAAGCTGGCTAAACTGGCGAGGTGGGGAAGGTGCAGATGGGTCATCTGGTAATGTGTAGATCTTGAACATACCCTGTCAAACAAAAAAGCAAACCAGACAAATATTATATTTGCTCATAAGTGTCATTGGACAAATAAAGGCAGCAACAAGTCTGCAATTTTAGCCTTATTTCCAAAAAATTTTAATTCAATAAATATGTACAATTAAAACACAGACAAACATTTAGCAGATGCTTTAATCCAAAGCAGAGATGTTCACAAGTCACAAAATACGAGTCCGAGTCAAGTCACAAGTCTTTAGGCTAGAGTCCGAGTCAATATAATATACACAAAACATATATTGGAAATGTAGCGTAGAAATAAACAAATAATATGTAAGTTCAGATAAAAAACAACAACAGAACTGTGGTTGAACAACAACTGTATTTTGCCATTTTACTTAGTGCCTTTACTTTCCTAGGTACCAGTTAAAAGCTTAAACTGATACGTTTTCTTTTCATTGCAAAACAAAAGTTACCAATAAATTACGGCACAGCGGCCAAAATAAAAAACACAGCAAAAAAAATCCTTAACCACTGCTTACCTTAGCTTATGTTCTTCCAGATGCTATTAGATTTACAAGCGTGTGTTGTCCCATTAGGAATATAATCCATTATTTTGTAAATGTGTTCTTATAATTAAAAACCTCCAAACTTTTCCCAGTTGTGAAGTAAAACACTAACTCGTTACAAAGCCAATCAAGCATTTCACACATCATCCATGTGATGCTGCAAAGTAAATAAATGCAAATGAAAGCATTTCTTACTAAAAATTTAAACCAGAAGGTCTGATTGGTTCAGAAAGCGGTTCTTACAATCATTAGCGGCAATTCTGTAGGAGTGTTTCATTCACACCAGTTGTTCCTCTGAAGTGCACTACATAGGGTATTCCACCATGTTAAGTGAGATTCCAATCCAAAGAAGAGAGTACAGAGCGACGCTTTATCACTACACCAGAAGCTGGCTGGAAAATTTACCCATTGCATGTGTTGCGGGTTAAGACAGCCGGAGCGTTATTAGAGAGCAGAAACGACACGATCAGAATGATGTTGAATCATATATATATATATACATATACACACATTAAGGAAAATAAGTATTTGATCCCCTGCTGATTTTGTAAGTTTACCCCCTTACAAAGACTTGAACAGGCTATAATTTTTATGGAAGGTTTATTTTAACAGAGAGAGACAGAATATCAACAAAAAATCCAGAAAAAAAACGTTAAATAAAGGTTATAAATTAATTTGTATTTAATTAAGGGAAATAAGTATTTGATCCCCTACAAACCAGCAAGAATTCTGACCCCCACAGACCAGTTATGTGCCCATGAGGCACACAAATTAGTCCTGTCCCTGTATAAAAGACACCTGTCACAGAATCAGTTTCTTCCGTTCAAATCTCTCGACCACCATGGGCAAGACCAAAGAGCTATCAAAGGACGTCAGGGACAAGATTGTAGACCTGCACAGGCTGGAATGGGCTACAAGACCATCAGCAAGAAGCTTGGTGAGAAAGAGACCACTGTTGGTGCGATCATTCGAAAATGGAAGAAATACAAGATCACAGTCAATCGCCCTCGCCCTGGAGCTCCATGCAAGATCTCACCTGGTGGGGTAAGAATGATTCTGAGAAAGGTGAGGTCAGCCCAGAATTACACGGGAGGAGCTTGTCAATGATCTCAAGGGAGCTGGGAGCACAGTCACCAAGAAAACCATTAGTAACACACTTCGCCGTAATGGATTGAGATCCTGCAGTGCCTGCAAAGTCCCTCTGCTCAAGAAGGCTCATGTACAGGCCCGTCTGAAGTTTGCCAATGAACACCTGAATGATTCAGAGAAAGCTTGGGAGAATGTGATATGGTCAGATGAGACCAAAATTGAGCTCTTTGGCATCAACTCCACTCTCCGTGTTTGGAGGCAGGGAAATGCCCGGTGGGGATGGTGTTCTTGGGGTCATATCCAGCATTTCTCTGCTCCCAGCTCCCTTGAGATCATTGACAAGCTCCTCCCGTGTAATTCTGGACTGACCTCACCTTTCTCAGAATCATTCTTACCCCACCAGGTGAGATCTTGCATGGAGCTCCAGAGTGAGGGTGATTGACTGTGATCTTGTATTTCTTCCATTTTCGAATTATCGCACCAACAGTGGTCTCTTTCTCACAAAGCTTCTTGCTGATGGTCTTGTAGCCCATTCCAGCCTTGTGCAGGTCTACAATCTTGTCCCTGACGTCCTTTGATAGCTCTTTGGTCTTGCCCATGGTGGTCGAGAGATTTGAACGGAAGAAACTGATTCTGTGACAGGAGTCTTTTATACAGGGACAGGACTAATTTGTGTGCCTCATGGGCACATAACTGGTCTGTGGGGGTCAGAATTCTTGCTGGTTGGTAGGGGATCAAATACTTATTTCCCTTAATTAAATACAAATTAATTTATAACCTTTATTTAACGTTTTTTTTTCTGGATTTTTTGTTGATATTGTGTCTCTCTGTTAAAATAAACCTTCCATAAAAATTATAGACTGTTCAAGTCTTTGTAAGGGGGTAAACTTACAAAATCAGCATGGGATCAAATACTTATTTTCCCCACTGTAATAGAACACATGCTGACTTTTGCTGTCATTTTCTGCGAGTCACGAGTCGAGTCCGAGTCATTTGAAACGAGTCCAAGTCCCCATCTCTGATCCAAAGCAACTTACAGTTGAAATATATACTATTCAAGCAATTTAGGGTTATTTAACTAATTCTTGGGACAAAAAAACTAAAGAAATTTAATATAAAAGCAAAAGCGGTCTGGAAAACATAGTAGGTAATACATTGTAACGTCTATAATGAAGCAGTCAAGTATCGCAAAAACTACTGCAACATGACCTTTTTCTTCTCTGCACTTTTGGTGGCCTATTTCACCGTATGACTGTTCAATCTCAAACAATGCAGCAAAACCACCACAGTTAACATTTTTTACACTTCGGCCAGACTGCTCAGTAAATTTAATTGAAGAGAAATTGTATTTTTATTCATGAACACATGAAACCATGAACTTTGGAAAGCACTTGTATCTCTTTTTTAAAGGAAATGGTATGTTACTGGGTTTCAATAATAAAACATGATGTGAATTAAATAATTGTTCTAAGACAAGCTCTGACAAAAAACAGACTGAGAGTTTTAGTTCAACGAGGAGAAAATTGGGCCAGCACCAGACTCAAATGACTTTTCTTCTTAGCAACTGTAAGGATTTGGTTAATATGTCCGGACACCTCTCTCTTTTTTAATATAGCGCTGTATGTGGTCCTGTTTTTAACCTCAAACACAGACATGGATACAATAACAATTACAGCTTATAATTAAGTGTAATGGTGTTTTGTGACGGATTCAGGGTCACATTTGGGATTTTGGAAAACTTACCTTGAACTCTCCAACAATGGAGGGATCTTCACTCTCATTCTCCTGAGTGCGTCCACGGTAAAGCTTGAATGTCTGACAGAAATCTGCTAGCCGCTGAAAGCCCTCAACTTTTTCTAGCTCAGTGTCAAAAACCTGCACAAAGGAAAATACAATTGTGTAAGAGACAGCGTGTGCAATAAAAAGTCCAGACTTTTAGACTTTAAATGTCCAACTTGTTAGGACTAAAACAATAACATTATAGTATAGTCCAATCAATGTGAATTACTACTGTAAGTCATTTAAAATAACATAAATGAATAAAAACCTTAAGACATGAAGATAGGAGGTACAACATCTCACTACATAGTGAGAAGGTAATACAGAAAACACAAATTAATATTCACACTGCAGACTTATTTCTGGACTAGTGTGGGACACATTGCACGCACACACACAGTTGAACACTTGTCATTTGGGTCCTTGGATCCTAATAAACAAACAAACAAACATTTGTGTTTGTATATATCAATAATCATTTTATTTTATTACTGCTTTATCCTGGTCAGAGGTAATAACATTTGAAATACCTGTAAATAACTGACGAACTAAAAAAAATGCATTGAGATAAAATGTGCCACGTAATTCAGCTTCCTAAAACGGAATAAGAAAGGCCACCCGGGAGACAATTTATTGATGAGAGTAGGAGTGAATCCATAAACAGTCTATGTTGATCTAAATGACTCACTCTGTTTTGGACTCATCCCCACAGCCAATGTGCAAAACTGCACGCATCATCCTAAATCTCTCGTCCTCTTTGTCTCTCTGAGGCATCATTTGCTAAAAATACATGCTGATCTCAGCAGTTTTAAGTGAGAGATCATCATTGGGGCTCCTCCCTGGTGGGGATCAAGCCCAGCCTTTCTTGTTTTCAGTGATTTCCTACAAGGTAGAAGGGTAAATCCTGAGAAATAAGTGGTTGCTGAGGACTCTGGAGACTTGCTGGAAAGATTTGCTAAGAGACAGAGAGCGAGAGATCCACTAAAGGGATGAGTAAAGCTGGTGTAGAATCTGGGAGAATGAATGATGACATCAGTAGCGGAGCCCTGGTCTGCTCTTGGTTATCCCCCTGCGGCATTCCCAATGAATTCATCGGAAAAGTTGGCAGCCGTGGGCTAATTTCTAGACAGACAGACTTGTGGGAAGTGGGCTAGAGTAGTCTACAGTGAAGTGTACACTTGAAAGGCAGCAAGTGCAATCTTTACTTGCACACCACGACTTTCAAGTCACAATGCACAGCCATGTTTCTGTGCCATAGACAATGTTCTGACAGTGCTTCTTTGGTTTTGCTTGGCATTGCTATTATATCCACAACTATTATAAACTGATGCTATCTCTGTACAGTAAACCAGTGTAGCGATTTAATGTCCTTTGAGTTATTCACACTGATGTTTATGTCTTAACTTACTCTATTCAAGGCCACAGACAATAGGACTGAACTACCCAAGCCCACTATTCGTTAGCAACATGTAATTTAAAATACTGCATGTTTCTGTGTACATAGGCACAATTCCAACGCAGGAGCTTTTTAAAAAACCATAGGTACATTTAACTTCAGGAACCAAAGCCAGTTTTAGTTCCATATTACTTGTTATATAAAGAAGGAACATATTTAGTCATAACTTATAAGTATTTTTGAAACCAGGAATGATATGGTGAGAGCCTAAGCTTTTTTAACATTAAAACCACCTTGTTTCTACACTCACTGTCCATTTTATCAGCTCCACTTACCATATAGAAGCACTCTGTAGTTCTACAATTACTGACTGTAGTCCATCTGTTTCTCTGCATACTTTGTTAACCCCCTTTCATGCTGTTCTTCAGTGGTCAAGACTCTCACTGGACCACTAGAGAGTAGGTATTATTTAGGTGGTGGATCATTCTCAGCACTGCAGTGACACTGACATGGTGGTGGTGTGTTAGTGTGTGTTGTGCTGGTATGAGTGGATAAGACACAGCAATGCTGATGGAGTTTTTAAACACCTCACTGTCACTGCTGGACTGAGAATAGTCCACTAACCAAAAATATCCAGCCAACAGCGCCCCGTCGGCAGCATCCTGTGACCACTGATGAAGGTCTAGAAGATGACCAACTCAAACAGCAGCAATAGACGAGCGATCGTCTCTGACTTTACATCTACAAGGTGGACCAACTATGTAGGAGTGTCTAATAGAGTGGACAGTAAGTGGACACAGTATTTAAAAACTCCAGCAGCGCTGCTGTGTCTGATCCACTCATACCAGCACAACACACACTAACACACCACCACCATGTCAGTGTCACTGCAGTGCTGAGAATGATCCACCACCTAAATAATACCTGCTCTGTAGTGGTCCTGAGAGAGTCCTGACCATTGAAGAACAGGGTGAAAGGGGGCTAACAAAGCATGCAGAGAAACATATAGACTACAGTCAGTAATTGTAGAACTACAAAGTGCTTCTATATGGTAAGTGGAGCTGATAAAATGGACAGTGAGTGTAGAAACAAAGAGGTGGTTTTAATGTTATGGCTGATCGGTGTATGTGTGTGCCTTTTCTGACTATATCCAATTAACATTGCAACAAGTGGACTCCATTTGAGTTCTAAACACATTTCAAGGATAATCAAAGCAAACAGGATGCATGTGGCAAATTTCTTGGAGCACACAGCAATTGTTTGAATACTTTTAAGAGATTACAGAATAAGAGATGACAATTATATACATTTAAAAACTCAAGGGCTCTAAATAATTTCTGTATTTACTCTATACATTACATAACTATAGTTACATACAGTGTATCACAAAAGTGAGTACACCTCTCACATTTCTGCAAATATTTTATTATATCTTTTCATGGGACAACACTATAGAAATAAAACTTGGATATAACTTAGAGTAGTCAGTGTACAACTTGTATAGCAGTGTAGATTTACTGTCTTCTGAAAATAACTCAACACACAGCCATTAATGTCTAAATGGCTGGCAACATAAGTGAGTACACCCCACAGTGAACATGTCCAAATTGTGCCCAAAGTGTCAATATTTTGTGTGACCACCATTATTATCACTGCCTTAACCCTCCTGGGCATGGAATTCACCAGAGCTGCACAGGTTGCTACTGGAATCCTCTTCCACTCCTCCATGATGACATTACGGAGCTGGTGGATGTTAGACACCTTGAACTCCACCACCTTCCACTTGAGGATGCGCCACAGGTGCTCAATTGGGTTTAGTCCATCACCTTTACCTTCAGCTTCCTCAGCAAGGCAGTTGTCATCTTGGAGGTTGTGTTTGGGGTCGTTATCCTGTTGGAAAACTGCCATGAGGCCCGGTTTTCGAAGGGAGGGGATCATGCTCTGTTTCAGAATGTCACAGTACATGTTGGAATTCATGTTTCCCTCAATGAACTGCAGCTCCCCAGTGCCAGCAACACTCATGCAGCCCAAGACCATGATGCTACCACCACCATGCTTGACTGTAGGCAAGATACAGTTGTCTTGGTACTTCTCACCAGGGCGCCGCCACACATGCTGGACACTATCTGAACCAAACAAGTTTATCTTGGTCTCGTCAGACCACAGGGCATTCCAGTAATCCATGTTCTTGGACTACTTGTCTTCAGCAAACTGTTTGCTGGCTTTCTTGTGCGTCAGCTTCCTTCTGGGATGACGACCATGCAGACCGAGTTGATGTAGTGTGCGGCGTATGGTCTGAGCACTGACAGGCTGACCTCCCACGTCTTCAACCTCTGCAGCAATGCTGGCAGCACTCATGTGTCTATTTTTTAAAGCCAACCTCTGGATATGACGGCGAACACGTGGACTCAACTTCTTTTGTCGACCCTGGCGAAGCCTGTTCCGAGTGGAACCTGTCCTGGAAAACCGCTGTATGACCTTGGCCACCATGCTGTAGCTCAGTTTCAGGGTGTTAGCAATCTTCTTATAGCCCAGGCCATCTTTGTGGAGAGCAACAATTCTATTTCTCACATCCTCAGAGAGTTCTTTGCCATGAGGTGCCATGTTGAATATCCAGTGGCCAGTATGAGAGAATTGTACCCAAAACACCAAATTTAACAGCCCTGCTCCCCATTTACACCTGGGACCTTGACACATGACACCAGGGAGGGACAACGACACATTTTGGCACAATTTGGACATGTTCACTGTGGGGTGTACTCACTTATGTTGCCAGCTATTTAGACATTAATGGCTGTGTGTTGAGTTATTTTCAGTAGACAGTAAATCTACACTGCTATACAAGTTGTACACTGACTACTCTAAGTTATATCCAAGTTTCATGTCTATAGTGTTGTCCCATGAAAAGATATAATGAAATATTTGCAGAAATGTGAGGGGTGTACTCACTTTTGTGATACACTGTACAACTATAGTAACTTTATAATTTGTGACATTGTTTGAAATCCATTGAGAAATTGTTTTGATTGTGTGTCTTAATCTACCTGTAGAGTGTCCAAGCCTTTGTCCATGTAGGTCCCACACTTTTTAGTTTCACCCGTTGATGCGTAGAACTTGCTCCACCAATCCATGAATTCCTCCTCCTGTAAGGAGAAAACGCAGGTACAACATATAAGTCACATTTATGGTAACTGTAGGATAGTGGGTGACTTGTTTGACTGCAGTTGACTGTATAATGAATCACACTTACCCATTGGATCATCTATGCCAGGCAAGACAAGTAAATTATAAAACAAAAAAAGTTCAGTTAAAACTATAAAGCAAGAGACATATACAACAAAAAATATACAACTTTATGAATTAACTACTTAAGAGCAGCTTTGGTAGGACCTTGTCCCATATCTCGGTCACAGTTGTAAAAATGTAATTTAAATATATTAATAAATTTAAATGATTTATACAATGAGGTTTTCTCTGCTTGTTTCATAGTAATCATGTATGTGCCATAGATGCGGTAGAACTTCTCTATATCACTTTAAACAAGTGAACAGTTCATGCACATGCAGGAGTGACTGGTGCAACATCCCCAATAAGACCAAAAGGGTGGAAAGGTGACCAGTGGAAAGAACATTATCCAAAAGCTTGCAGTTTTTTCCACAGTTAATTATTAGTGCCAATGACAAATCCCTCACAGGTGATGAAGCTAGACACTTTAGAAATTCAAGCTTGTGGAGAAGAAAACAGTAAAAAGCTTCTGACCCGTACAGTCTGCAGCAGCAGTTACACCACTGATGTGTGCCAATGTAAAATGTGTTGATTCCCATTAATAAACATGGTCAATCTTCAGCTTCATTTGTGATGTCACGGATGTGGAAAGTGTTTGGTGGGAAACTTTAAAAGATGGCAAGAAACAGGGCTGTGCCGGGTGAAAAGAATCTTTATTTCCCCACCGGAAAAAAGACAAAGAAGGGCCTTTACCATTAGACTGCACCCTCTGCCAGGGTTGCTGCCACTAAACATGAAATAAAAGTATATTTCAGCTTTAAAAGGAGCCAGGGGAGCCATCATCCAGAGCTAAAGTTAACTCAGCACATTATCCAATTGCTTCTGACCTTCAACAGACACAGAACTAAATGAAAAAATGTGTGTGCATGAAACACTGATCTAAAGGCAGGGTGATACAGTAAATGGTGTGTGTGTGTGTGTGTGTGTATATATATATATGTACACATGCACATACACACTGATCAGCCATAACATTAAAACCACCTCCTTATTTCTACACTCAATTTCTCAGCTCCACTTACCATATAGAAGCACTTTGTAGTTCTACAATTACTGACTGTAGTCCATCTGTTTCTCTACATGCTTTGTTAACCCCCTTTCATGCTGTTCTTCAATGGTCAGGACTCTCACAGGACCACTACAGAGCAGGTATTATTGGCTGATGGAGTTTTTAAACACCTCACTGTCACTGCTGGACTGAGAATACTTCAACAACCAAAAATATATGAAGGTCTCGAAGATGATCAACTCAAACAGCAGCAATAGATGAGCGATCGTCTCTGACTTTACATCTACAATATGGACCAACTAGGTAGAAGTGTCTAATAGAGTGGATAGTGAGTGTACACAGTATTTAAACTCCAGCAGCGCTGCTGTGTCTGATCCACTCATACCAGCACAACACACACTAACACACCACCACCATGTCATTGCAGTGCTGAGAATCATCCACCACCTAAATAATACCTGCTCTGTGGGGGTCCTGACCATTGAAGAACAGGATGAGAGCAGGCTAAAAAAGTATGTAGAGAAACAGATGGACTACAGTCAGTAATTGTAGAACTACAAAGTGCTTCTATATGGTAAGTGGAGCTGATAAAATGGACAATAAGTGTAGAAACAAGGAGGTGGTTTTAATGTTAAGGCTGATCAGTATATATATGTGTGTATGTATATATATTTTAGAATTTTGTAGTTACTAGGCTGCCTGCTTTACTATGGCTAAGGCAAAGTTTGATAAGATTAAAGATTAAAAAGGGATTGCTAACACTTTTAGATCAATCAGACTGTCTTTTTTATTTCATTTATAATATACGTACATTAGCAAAGTATGTTCTTTAAACATTAGACTGTTAATTATCATAGGAATTTTTATTAGAGTTAAAGTAAATAAATGTATGCATTTGAAGACTCATGAATCCCTTATTGTGAATTAAGCCAGTATCATTAGCTCTGCTGTCATCATTTAACACAGGCCCTGAATACTGTTCTGGCTTATAAAATATGATAATAAGCCAGAATAAGCCCCCCCCCCCCCCCCAGCCAAAGCAGTCTAGAATCAGGGCTGGTTAAAACCCTGTTTAGTGTGGATTAGGCCCAACATTTCTGGGTAGGCTCTAGACCCACTCACAATCCTGATCATATTAAAGCAATTAAGATGAATAAATGAAAACTACACCAAGTATGCTCAATTATTGCACCCTGCCATTTATCCCGAGTTGAAAGCAGCTCTGAAATGGTGACTCATGATTAAAAAGGGAATAAAATAAAGGATTTATTAATGTGATGTTATTAGATATCCCAATTTGATGTTTGTTCAAAATTTTGCTTGAACTGTGTGCCTGTAGCCCAAATACTTGAAGGCCTGTGTATTTATCAGAGTAAGTTGATGTAGCTATACTGTTATTCTACAGCGGTGTAAGTCCACAACATTGTTATTAAAATCTTGTGTTTCTGAACTGATTAACAATTCTTTTAAAGTTTGGCCCAAAAGGTAATCCACAATCCATCATCTTAATACCCTGACCTGTTACCAATTCACCTGTTTATTGTGAAATGTAACTTAAATATTCAATAAAATTTTCCCTTTTGATCCATACCAACTTTTTAAAACAACAGAACAGGTCTGGCAAGTTGCATTTCTGGTAATGAATACATTTGTTTGAAACTTCATGGCAAAATGTAGAAAGACTCCAGAATTAGGTACTAATAATAAACTAAACATTTACTTAATAAAGACATATAACTAGTACAAGGTTAATCTTAAGTAAGTATTTTAAGTAAGAGTCTAGGCATAATTACTGAAAAAAAGAGAGAGGAGAGCCTTGGCTGAGATGTTTTTGGGCATCCCCCTACCAGACAGTACATGGCAACACACTGAACAGAACATTGTAGAAAAAAAAACTGCTGTCTGTGCCAGTTAGTCTATGAAGAATACGCTTGAGGTACCGGCTGGTGCTTTTTAAGCTTTTTATGGTTTGTACAGATCTCCTTTCAAACCTTACAATTAAATATTAGCTCACTTCTATCACTTATAATGTCTTTGTGTATGTGTGTGTGTGTACAGTAAACAATACAGTAAGTACTGTATTATTTAATAGATGTAGATGTGTATAATGAAGGGCCATGTGCCTGGACTTACTGCTGCTATTATGTTTCACTGTAGTAATGGCAGCTTGCCATAATCATTGTCAGAACTTGTAAAGAAATAACTCAGGACACGACAGGACAGCCAGGCTTTGGGTGCCAACTGCACGCTGGCATGACCGTGGTCTCTCATAAGCAGGAACGCTGCCTAATGTTGATACAAGGTGGTCGAAACAGTCAGAGGGAAAACAGGGCAATCGGTTACCCTTCCAAAAATTCATTCAAGTAAAACTTAAGAGGCCAGGGTCATTCTTTATTTCTGAGGTAAAGGTTACAGTATATTACAAAGAAAAAAGCTGCCCTGTCATTGAGTAGCAAATGGATTCATGTTAAATCTGTGGACATTAAAAGTAAGGAATATTGGATATGACTAGATTGGAAGGAAAATTTGGAAAAAAATGCAAAAAAGCAAAAGAAGAAAGAAGAAGAGGAAGAAGATTAATGAGTGGTGGATGAAAGCAGTCATACAGAAGCATACTAGAATAAAACTTAATTCAGAGCATTAACTTTTGAGCTTTTTTATGCATTTTCTTCCCATTTTCCTCCTGATTTAGCGCACTCAATTTGTCTTCCGCTGCTGAGGGATACCAGATTAAATCTGAGGAGAGCACGTCGCTACACACACCTCTTCCGACATGTGCACAGCCCTCCGCTTCTCACCCATGAATTCTGTACATGCATCTCTTCCGCCAATCAGGGTCCTTACACAGTGTATGAAGACCCAATAGTCCGGCCACAACCCTGCAGGTATGGTGGCCAATTAGTATCTGCTGCAGGCACTGCCAATTATGCCCGCTAGATGCCGCCCAGCCCACCGGAAGCAAAGCCGAGTTTCGAACCGAGGAGTTTAGAATCTCGACGGAATATCCCGATGCACCACCTGGGCGCTGGTTTGCCAAAATTTTAATTTTGAAGTTTATTTTTCATATATTTCTGTGTATTTTCTGCATGGCACCGTTGTCATAAAGTTCCAACAGTTTGGGGAGGACCCATACCTGTGCCCCTTCAGTGGCCAGATTGATTGCAAGCCAGGTTTTTGTGTCTATCATCAGTGCCTGAATTCATGAATGCTCTTTTGACTAAATATGCACAAATTCCCACAGACAAACTCTAGTTAAGGGAATGGGGTGAAGGTAAGTGCTACTTTTTGCTGGTTTGATTACATCTGACCATCTGACCAGACTATGGTTCCATGTACAGTTCCAATTACAGATGATTATGGGACCTAAAGCTGCTAAGAAACGGCTGTAAGTTACATTATTGATTTGTGAAAATCTTCTTGTGACGTAGTTTATTGGGTGCATTCAACCTAGCTTTATTTTCCTGGGCACAAAGAAGTCACTATAGCCAATTCTGATTACTGCCAAAAAATTGATGGTCATGGACAAATCCATGGTTCAAGATGTATGTAAAGGTTTGACCCTTACTGTGTGTACTATTTGAATATCTCTATAGAAAACTATGGGCTTAAACTATTGGTCAGGTTTCTACATACTTTTAGACATGTAGTGTAGTTTAAAAAACAATACAAAAAAGAATAAAGTACAAAGAATAAAAAGGAAAAAGAAGATAAATGCTTTTATGTATTGTATCAGACTTTTGTGGAAAATGAGAGACACTAGTGGCTAGTTGCATTCCATCACTAAGGAACCAGGACACTAAAACAGTGACATTTCCAAATACGAGCACACGTAGGTCTTAGAGAAGGACAAGCCAGAAGCCCCAAAGCTGAAGATCGGAGTTGGCATGGACCATGTACTTCTGAATTATAGAGCGTAAATAATCTGGAGCAGAACTCTTTGAGGCCTGGAAAGCAGGGACAAGATTTGTATGCTTAATCCTGGCTGAAACAGGAAGCCGTTGTAGTTATTTCAGTAAAGAACTTTTTAAAAGAAGCAGATCAGTGTGTAAAACATTGCAGTTATCAAGAATTATTATGGTAAAAGTCAGTATGGAAATGTGAGTGGTGTCTGTGGCCAGAGGAGACCGTTTCCCTGATAATGTACAGGAGGAATTTGAAGGATCTGATGGTTGGATGAATGTGGTTAGTAAAGTTAAGGTTAATGTCATCCACAAGCCACCAAGATTCTAAGTTGAACAGAAGGACAGTGAGGCTGTCTGTAGGCAGGTCCTATGTAGGGGAATTCTGTACAGAAAGGTAGTGAGGTTTACACCGATCAGCCATAACATTAAAACCACCACCTTGTTTCAACACACACTTTCCATTTTATCGACTTCACTTACCATATAGAAGCACTTTGTAGTTCTATAATTACTGACTGTAGCCCATCTGTTACTTTGCATGCTTTGTTAACCCCCTTTCATGCTGTTCTTCAATGGTCAGGACCCTCCCAGGACCACTACAGAGTAGGCGTTATTTGGGTGGTGGGTCATTCTCAGAACTGCAGTGACACTCACATAGTGTGTGTTGTGCTGGTATGAGTGGATAAGACACAGCAATGCTGATGGAGTTTTTAAACAACTTACTGTCAGTGCTGGACTGAAAATAGTCCACCAACCAAAAATATATCCAGCCAACAGTGCCCCATGGGCAGCAACCTGTGACCACTGATGAAGGTCTAGAAGATGACCAACTCAAACAGCAGCAATAGATGAGCGATCATCTCTGACTTTACATCTACAAGGTGGACCAACTAAGTAGGAGTGTCTAATAGAGTGAACAGTGAGTGGACACGGTATTTAAGCAGCGCTGCTGTGTCTGATTCACTCATACCAGCACAACACACACTAACACACCACCACCATGTCAGTGTCACTGCAGTGCTGAGAATGATCCACCACCTAAATAATACCTGCTCTGTGGTGGTCCTGTGGGGTCCTGACCATTAAAGAACAGCATGAAAGGGGGCTAACAAAGCATGCAGAGAAACAGATGGACTACAGTAAGTAATTGTAGAACTACAAAGTGCTCCTATATGGTAAGTGGAGCTGATAAAATGGACAGTGAGTGTAGAAACAAGGAGGTGGTTGTAATGTTATGGCTGATCGGTGTATAACATGCTCCAAAAACATCAGTGAGAAATACAGAAAACCCACACTGATCATTCGTTTATACAGCAGATGAATAGTCAGATGTTGTGCTAGTCTAATTAATTGTAACCTCTGGTATTTAAAAGTGCAGATAGACAAGACATGTAATGGTAATACATTTCAACAATGATTGTCACTTTTTTTGCACTGTCCAATTACTTTTGGCCATGTAGTGCACAGTCAAGATAAGCCAATTTAGCAAGTATAGCAGAGGAAAATTTGAAGAAACATGTAAAACGAACACCCAGTCCTGGGTTTCACACTAAGTCAACACTACAAGCACTATTCATTAGAAGCAATGATCCTTGAAATAACCTTGAGCGTATTTGCACAGTCTGAAGAAAATTCAGCAATGAAACAACATTCCGTTATATGAGTGACCACAATTTTGGCTTCTATGCCCTCCAACTTAAGTCGTTTTGGATGTCAAATATAAAGAAGAAAAATGGAAAAATCATTGAAATACTTTCTGCCCTTTGCAATGTCTGCAGGCCCAGCGTGTTACGGGTCAGCGGTGGTCCACGTTTCACAATGGTTTCATCTAGCTCAGACAAGCCTCTGTTCAACTGTCAAGACTAAGCAGTAACAAGTCATTTTGATGCCTCAAGTAATGTGAGAGGTTTAAAGTTCAATCAGTTATGATGATTTTAAAAATGGTGGATTTAATAAATAATATTGTGCTGGTTGCACCCCAGCCATAAATAAATGAACAATTGATAAACTCACTGTCTTGGGGCTAGAAAATTAAGTTCAATTTCTCCAGATGTTACAGTAAGACATAAATGTGTAAAATATCATGTCAAAAGTAAAAAAAAAATTAATGTTTAAATACTTAAATAATGAAAGTAAAAAATGTTACGCAACAAAGAACCTTAGCTTAATCTTGGGGAAACGATTGGTTTACATACGGTTATTTATTTCCTAGGATTTTAACGTTGGTTCCATTAATGACAGGACAGATAGATACTCATTACAGAAGATTCATCATATCAAGTCTTTTCATATGAAACACAGTCATGGACAATTTTGTATCTTCAATTGACCTCACTTGCATGTCTCTGGACTGTGGGAAAAAACCGGAGCTCCCAGAGGAAACCCACACAGACAGGGTAAGAACATGCAAACTCCACACAGAAAGTACAAAGATCACTGCACCTGGGAATCAAACCCAGGACCTTCTTGCTGTGAGGTGACAGTGCTACCCACTATAATTATTAAGGTTAGGTGCCAGACTGCTAACAGCTATATAAAATCAATGACATAAAATAGATTATATTGCTGACTTGTGTTAACAGTTTGTGGAAGGTCCTTTTCCATTCCAGCATTACTGTGCCTCATGCTTAAAGCAACAAGTTTGGTGTGGCCTGCATAAAGCTCTAAACTCAACCAGCATGTGTTACAGCAGCCTAGCTTTGTATTAATAGTACAGGTGCTATACTGGCCTGTCTGCAGTTCACACCTGTATTTAATTAAAAATAATATTGGCCTATTGTTTAGTGCAATACACGGCTCCACAATGTTAAGCAGCTAAATATTAGTGGATTTTCCCCATTCTTGCTTTATCTGTCACAACTACAAAAATGGGTGTCTCCAAAAATTACAGAATATTGTTAAACTCAAGGTGATTGGGTGCTTAGAAGTCAAATAGGCTCATGACAGTTTACCCAACCAAATTAACCCAGCACTGTTTAGTGTTTTATAAATAAATAATTAAATAAGACAGAAAAAATGTGCCAGTTTGCCAATCTACTATTAAAATGTGCCAATATTTATTTAGTTACAGTGGACAAGGGAACAAGAGCTTTGCCACAAAATACCAGTGTTACCAATCTGTGGTATCTGATCGTGAACACATCATTTTTGTTTGCTGTTCATGATTTAATATAATTCCAGTGTGTTTGTTTTCTTTGCATTTCCCAGTTTGTTTTAGAAGCCGGGGTCAGAGTGCAGGGTCAGCCATCGCACAGCGCCCCTGGAGCAGACAGGGTTAACGGCCTTGCTCAAGGGCCCATCAGTGGCTACATGGCAGAGCTGGGATTCGAACTCTCAACCTTTCAGTTGATAGCCCAAAACTCTACCCACTAGGCTACCACTACCCCAGTGGTAAAGTGACAGGTTTGGCAAATACATATTTATGCCACATTAATATTTGACACTGTTTAGCATGACCAATGATTTTTATAAGACAAACTGATGATAATGCTGGCCTAAATAATGAGCTGCTAGATTGTGCTCTTTGAACAACATAGCAATGCAGAAATGGCGTCTTTGGGCTCGTGTGGAGTCAACATGCAAATTTAATTAGTGGAAAAGTGACTGAGAAGCACCCCCTGCCCCTTGATCTGCTTCTGGCTTTGGCTATAGGGGAATCTTTTAACAGCTCTATTTACTTTGGCCTTAGCAAGAGAGAAAATGTGGGATTTTGATCATCTGGTTTGAATATTTTCTAATAAAATAAAAAGAAGAGAAACCTCCAACTCTTGGCTTGCACAGACAGTGAGTGCTACATTTGGTGCGTGATATAAACATGCATCTGTATTGAAGGAGCCTGCATAGTGTACGGCCACTGGCTCAGTCATGAAAACTAACTAAAACTCCTGATCTTATGGAGACAGGGTCTGCACTGCAGCCTGTTATGCACATGACACAATTAGACACACAGACACACTAATAAGCCAAAGCATTTACCACGTCCCAAAATGATTTTGGGCTTTGGGCTAAATCGTTATGGCCAGACTACAGTTTTGAAGTATCTCCGGAACAGTGATGCAGTGGTGAGTACACACTAAAAGTGGTCAGAGGAAGGTCAAGCCACAAACTGCCGACTGATTACTGGGTGGCCATGATAGACTGAACGCTATGACGTCTGGTACAGGCCAACAGAGGGGCAACTAAACTGCAAATACGAGGGATATTCAAAAAGTTTTCGCACTTTTACATTTACGTTGGAAACGGTGAGGGTGGGAGGAGTAGTAATTGGTTGTGTCAGAGACTAAGAGAGAGCTTATAGTCCGGATTTAGCACCATCTGATTTCCACCCTTTTGGATGCTCAAAGAAGCTTTAAGGGGAAGAAGATTTTCATGTGATGATGTGAAAGCAGCGGTGCATTAGTGGCTACGTGCTCAACCAAAAACATTTTTTGCTGATGGCATTAAAAAGATGGGACAAAATGCATTAGAAGGTGACTATGTAGAAAAGTGATGTCATTTGTTTTTGAAATTCTTAATAAATAGAGTGAAAAGTGCAGAAACCTTTTGAAGAACCCTTATAATTTTAATACTGGTGATGATGGGGTCAATGTAGTGTCATGTTTGAAAGCTAACTAACATGTCAAACTGATTACTATCAAAATGATTCATGATTATTAATTAATTAATTAATTTATTTATTTTAACAGTAAGCATTTTATAATTAACCACATTGGACTGCAGCAAAAACAGCACTGATTAGCTGATTGCTGATCTCTGGCATTTCCTCTCTGGCCTTTCAAAAGAACTCAGCTAAGTCTCACATGTCGTTTTTTCTTGGTGGAAATCATCATTTGTTGTGTTTTAAATAGGGATGTCCCGATCACGTTTTTTGTTCCCAATCCCGATCCCGATCATTAATTTTGATCCCGATCCGATACTGAGTCTCAAACCGATACTTGTATTTTCTAGATATTGTCTAGATAAGAACTAGATAATACTGTTCACACAGTGCACAGTACATTACAGTTATTCAAATTAATCCAGTGTATATGTGTAACAACTGAATAGCTCTACAGTGCTGTAGGAAAAAAATTGCCTGCATCCAAGCTATTGTTTAATGTTCTTTTCTTTTTACAAAATAAAAGTAAACAAACTTAGTGCAGCATTGTAGTAGTAAAACTAGAACACTCAAAATGAAGTGTGTTTTGACCCTTTGGGGCTTCCATAGTGCATGGAATAGCGTGCTTGACTAACGCGATGACTCTAGCTGTCCGCTATTCGGTACCATAACAGAAGAAGTTAATAAAGTGTTATGCTCCGGACAATTTGTGAATATACCGTGTATTTATTTCTTTATTAAGCGAGTGCATCACTACGACGCTCGGTTACATAACTACGCCAATCAGAGTGCTTGATACTGAGATGTCGTTCAGTCTTGTAACACGTAAACTAGTAAAAGCTGTATGTTATGGTCCTGAAGTTTTCATACTCGGATTAAAAGTTATTGTTTTGTAAACCGGAGTGATCCTCGACTCACACACCATATAAACAGTAAAATTCTACAGTAATGAACGCAGCTCTGCTCCTTCCGCCTCATGAAACGCTCGCATTGCAGACATTACACTTCGCTTTTGGACTTGTTTCACTTTCCAATTGAAAGTATTTCCACACAGCGGACATGCTGACGTAAAACGAAAAATCGGGATTAGGATCGGCTTTAGTAAAGCCGATACCGATCAGTTAAAAAATGTCTTGATCGGCCCCGATTCCAATCTTTGAGATCGGATCGGGACAGCCCTAGTTTTAAACACTGATATATTGCTGCTGTTACATTTAGCAAAAACAGCAGTAATATTTTTAAATCAGCAATGAGCCAGTATATTGCAGCAGAAATCAGAATGTCATATCTATAGAATGTAACATCTATTTCGGTTTATCAATAAAGGGTAATACTACTATTACTGATTTATTAGTTGTAACTAATAATGGCATAATAAAATCAACTAAGGCACCCAGGTGGTGCAGTGGGATATTCCGCTAGCACACCAACGCAGAGATTCTGAACTCCTCGGTTCGAAACTCGGCGTTGCTACCGGTCGGCTGGGCGCCATCTAGCGAGCATAATTGGCAGTGCCTGCAGTGAGGGACAACCGGAATATGTAGGTGGGGTCTTCAAATGCTGTGTAAGGACCCTAATTGGTGGATAGAGGCGCCTGTGCAGAGTGCATGGGTGAGCAGCAATATACCCAGCTCGACTGCAAAAATCAGGAATCCCCAGCAATGAAAGACAAACTGACTATGCTAAATTGGGAGAACAATGTACATACAATCAACTAAAATTTAGGGGCAAACTAGCATTGTTAATTAAAAGGTGATAAACTGTTACTAAAGATGTCAAACACAGAGATACTATTTTAATTTAATTTAACATGAAGTGTTAAAACTTAAATCAATGCATTTAATAAACTGTCCACAATAAAAGTTGAAGTTTTAAAAAATAATAAAAATCAGGGCCTAAGGGTAGGGTTAGATAAGTTTTGACATTGTACAAATAATTCTTTTAGTTCAAATAATTCATATACTTCTTTTTACTTCAATTTTGAGGGGGTTAGTTGCTGTATTTTTGATGATGTAATTAGATGTAGCTAATTCTATTCAGAGCGGCACGGTGGCTCGGTGGGTAGCACTGTCGCCTCACAGCAAGAAGGTCCTGGGTTCGATCCCCAGGCAGGGCGGTTCGGGTCCTGGCGGAGGTTGCATGTTCTCCCTGTGTTTGCGTGGGTTTCCTCCGAGAGCTCCGGTTTCCTCCCACAGTCCAAAGACATGCAGTCAGGTTAATTGGAGACACTGAATTGCCCTATAGGTGAATGGGTGTGTGTATGTGTGTCTGGAGTGTTACTGTGTGCCTTGTGCCCATTGAAAAGCTGGGATAGGCTCCAGCAATGCCAACCCTAATTGAATAAGCGGTTAAAAAGTGAGTGAATAATTCTATTCAGACTTCAACACATTATTAAATAACAAACAGTGAAACCAATTTTTTTTTTTTTTTAATTGTCAGTGGATAAAAAATAAATAATAAAGTAGGGATGGGCTAAATTCTGTTGCACTATTATCATGCATTTATCAAACTTGCATGCACTTCCCACAGCAGACGAAAACACAGGTATCAAACACTACCAGGATAAAAAAGCATTAAAAAGAAGTGAGTGGGGAATGTGAAAAACAAGGTGGGAATGTGAGGAAACAGGTGTGGCCACATAATTTAGATCATACATACGTACATGGAGGCTGGAGCGAGAAGGCGAAATGTTAATAATAGCAGAACTGGTGCCATCTGCCAGCTACAAATTAGAGTCATGGTGGTTAGTACATCAAAATTAGTGCACACCAGAGAAACTTCCTGGGAATCACTGTTTCATAACAGAAACAAAACAAGTCAGGTGTTAAACATACAAGATTCACAGCATGATTTGGCTACTTTGGCTACTGCTGACTCACCAAGCACTTTATTAGGAACACCAGTTTTGTACGTACATTAATAGGCTTGTTTATGAGCTATACCTACCATATAGCTGCACTTTGTGGGTATACAATTACTCACTGTATATTTAAAATTACATGAATGGCATTTAGCAGAAACTTTTATCCAAAGCTACTTACAATTGTGACTGAATACAATTAGAGCAGTTGAGGGTTAAGGGTCTGAGAGAGAATGGTAGGGCTTAAACCAGCAGCTTTCTAATTATCAGTACCTTAACTGATGAGCTACCACTGTAGTTTGTAAACAACCGCTCTCTACCCCATTGAATAATGGATAGGAACCCCACAGGACCTCTACTGACCAGATATTACTATGAATTATTCTCTGCACTGCACTGACACTAACATGGTAATGGCATGGTAGTGTGTGTGTGTGTGTGTGTGTTGTACTGGGTGCAAGCGTGTATCCGGTGCAGCAATGTTACTGCAACTGTTAAACACCTCAGTGCCAATATTAGAAGAAAACAGTGCTCCAACCAATAATATAAAGCCAATACTGAACAGAAAATGTCACAGCTACACAATTAACATTACATTTTCTGCATTTAGAAGATGCTTTTTATCCAAAGCAACTTACAGTACTATGACAGTATATTGTCGAAGCAACTGAGAGTTAAGGGCCTTTCTCAAGGGTCCAGCAATGGCAACCTTTAGATTACTAGTTTAGTACCTTAAAAAAATAGCTACACTCTCAATCTGTACACATTCAACGAGTGTCAACAGGATATGTGTTACTCAAAGAGGCCAGTAAGTGTACACAGTATTTAAAAATCCCAACACTGCTGCACCTAGACACTTAGACTAGAACACTCACTATATTATCCACACCATGTATTTGTCAATGCAGTTCTAAGAATAGTCAATTAACTAAAAAGCATTAGGCCAGTTGGTGTATTATTGGGGTTTTCTTTATATATGTATGAGGTTGACAAAGAGTACATAACAATAAACTGACTACAATTAGTAACTGTATACCCACAAAATGCATCTATATTGTAGGTGTAGCTCAAAAAATGCCCAACGCATATATGAGGGATCTTCAAAAAGTTTCTGCACTTTTATATTTTCGCTGGGAATGGTGAGGGCGGGAGGAGTAGTAATTGGTCGTGTCTGAGAGACCGGGAGAGCTTATAGTCAGGATTTAGCAGCATCTGATTTCCACCTTTTTGGACCACTCAAAGAAGCTTTAAGGGGAAGAAGATTTTCATGTGATGATAAAGTGAAAGCAGCGGTGCATCAGTGGCTACACGCTCAAACAAAAACATTTTTTGCTGATGGCATTAAAAAGTTGGTACGATGCAGGGAAAAATGCATCAGAAGTTGACTATGTAGAAAAGTGATGTTACTTGTTTTTGAAATTCCTAATAAATAGATTTTAAAAGTGCGGAAACTTTTTGAAGAACCCTCATACTGTATATACAATAAATATCTGATCGTTAAACCAAAATCCAGTAAATGCCTTCTTGCAATACATTGAACTTCTTGTTTTTATGTATGTTGTTCTAGGAGTGTATAAACCTTTAAATGTATACATTTAACTGTATGTCAGTATTTAAAGACACATACTGTTACTTATTCTTATGCATTTAATTAATATAAGAGGCAAGGTAATGCACCCTATTGTAAGACAATTTTATCAGAATTTTATTTAATTTTATTTAATTGAATTGAATTTTTAATTGAATTGAATTCTTCAACCAAAGATTAGTGTTAGAATGTTAGAAAAGTCAGAAATTAATTATTCAAAAATGTTAGAATAATCAAATGAGAAATATGAGAGAAATGTATAAAATATAATAATTAGGGCGCCCAGGTGGCGCAGCGGGATATTCTGCTAGCACACCAAATCCTCTTTCACCTCTAAACAATAGACAAATGATGTTAGTCAATTATATTATTAATTGTTGAATTATTTGATTGTCCTTTATATTACCATTACCTGTGGATTTTAACTATTTTCTTAGATGAACAACCTACACCGATCAGCCATAACATTAAAACCACCTCCTTGTGTCTACACTCACTGTCCATTTTATCAGCTCTACTTACCATATAGGAGCACTTTCTAGTTCTACAATTACTGACTGTAGTCCATCTGTTTCTCTGCATGCTTTGTTAGCTTCCTTTCATGCTGTTCTTCAATGGTCAGGACTCTCCCAGGACCACTACAGAGTAGGTATTATTTGGGTGGTGGATCATTCTCAGCACTGCAGTGACACTGACATGGTGGTGGTGTGTTAGTGTGTGTTGTGCTGGTATGAGTGGATCAGACACAGCAATGCTGATGGAGTTTTTAAACACCTCACTGTCACTGCTGGACTGAGAATAGTTCACCAACCAAAACTATTCAGCCAACAGCGCCCCGTGGGCAGCGTCCTGTGACCACTGATGAAGGTCTAGAAGATGACCAACTCAAACAGCAGCAATAGATGAGCGATCGTCTCTGACTTTACATCTACAAAATGGACCAACTAGGTAGGAGTGTCTAATAGAGTGGGCAGTGAGTGGACACGGTATTTAAAAACTCCAGCAGCACTGCTGTGTCTGATCCACTCATACCAGCACAACACACACTAACACACCACCACCATGTCAGTGTCACAGCAGTGCTGAGAATGATCCACCACCTAAATAATACCTACTCTGTGGTGGTCCTGTGGGAGTCCTGACCATTGAAGAAAAGGGTGAAAGCAGGCTAAAAAGACATGTAGAGAAACAGATGGACTACAGTCAGTAATTGCAGAACTACAAAGTGTTTCTATATGGTAAGTGGAGCTGGTAAAATGGACAGTGAGTGTAGAAACAAGGTTATGGCTAATCAGTGTATATATGAATGTATAACTAAAATAGCACATGTACTTAATTATGTACTCTCATGTAAACTTCAATAATATTAAAGGAATTTATTAGTCATTGAGTTAAATAATGATAGAATAATACCTTATAGAGAAGAGACTGGGTAGCTTACAAAATTAGAAGAAATGAATGTGGCATGGAATCAACAAATAAACACATTTGTATAAGCTATCGTAAATTATGATGAATTATGATGAATTAATAATAATAAACTTTGTCTTCTTAATAAATGATAGAGCTGTTTTACCATTATATGGTTTAATAATGTGGCTTCTGTGATTAGTCCAAGAGATGAAAAATAAAACGTTATTATTCACATCAGCTCAGAAATATGTCATTTTTGACTCTTACTTCATTTAAACAAATAAAAACTCCACACTGCAGCTTTAAATGTCAAAGGTTGGGACTGGGGTAAAAAGCTATTTATTTTTACAGTTAGATCATGTGAATGAGATAGCTCTGAATCATCCTCAGAGATTCATACAAGCCAAGTTGCTAAAAAACACAAACTACAACACAACCAGTAACACACCAATGCATTGTATGCCTTTCACGCTAAACTGCCTGACAGATATACAGATATATTTGCATACACACCCATCCAACAATGCCTTATTTTTCTATGTGCTAACTTTGTGAGATGACCATGATGTAGTATGGTACAACAAGAAGCACCTAAAGAGATTAGACTGTGACCATGTAAAGATTTCACATCAATATATAGAGTCCCAAAGTCAAAACAGTCTTGGGTCATCATCCAGTGTGTCCTGTTATGGTGGATTTCTTCAGAAAAGGACCTGGTTAGAAAGGTCCATCAGCAAGTGTTCCTTCTTGCCTGATATTAACCCAATGCAGAAGGCGCTGGGAGAAGGGCGAAAGAGGGAATAGGAGGGTTTCTGTGGCGCCTGTGGTGAGCAGGCAGGAGCGGGGGGAACACAGTCGCCTACGACAACGACTAACCACATCAGAGGCAGGACTGAACCCTAACAGCGCCTTTTGCAGCCTAGTGCCAGGACATTATTTATACAATAACAGAGGCAGCTTTACAAGGCCCTGAAAGGAACAGCTAATTAGGAACAGGGCCATTCATGTGATGCTGTCCTTTAATGTTGGGCAGTTGCATTAGTGCACATCTCAAAAGTACACTTGGAATCAGTGTGGCTGAGTGGATTGGATTACCTCGCCATGGTTGACAGCATGTGCATCCCCTCCAGCTGAAACCCTCTCAGCAAATCCACCAAGGTATAACATGTGGTGAAAGCAAAAACCAGTAAAATGTCCTGGAGCTCTTTTCCAAGTCCTGTCTCAGAGACCTTCTCAAAGCAAGACTTCATTGGTACCGACTTTTAGCACCCTGTTGCTAAGATTGTTCCATAACTTAATAAGGATCATGCAGGAGTCTTATACCATCCATAAAGCCACCAAGGGTGTTTTAATTTTCCCCACAAGATTTTGGCTTTGGCCCTCATCAAAATTGCAATGATTTTTTTTACATAGACCCTGGTTTGGAGTTCAAACCTAAGCCAAGTTTGAGTCTTTAGTAGAATGATGAGGCTCAGGTTTCACACTGGGGAGTAAAGCCAAGTTTTCTGCCCACACAACATAAAGTACAAGAAATTCAAATATGTGGAAATTATTCTGAGAGTGTTTTGGCCTTTTGTAGTGATGTATGTCTGGTAACTTTGCACATCCAAATTGGTTGTATACACAAAGCTGGGCATGACCTTCATCGTAGGCTCTACAAAAGCTCTACTCTTTTATATGATGTGACAGGCCAGAAAGACCAGCCCTTTTTATGAACTGTCAATCCAAAAGTATGGGTCACATAAAATCAAGCTCAAAATAAGGACTTCTTACAAGGACACAAGGCCAATACTAGCAATGCATTGCTGTACAAAAGTGTTTGCCCATTTCTGTTTTATTATTTATATTTTTTGTATATTTTCACACTTCACTGATTCAGATCTTGAAACAAAATCCAATACAAGACAACCTAAGTAAACATAAATAGACGAAGTTTAAATGTTTATTGCACTGATGGAAGAAAACAAGTTATCCAAATCCCAACTGGTCCTGTGTTAAGCAGTAATTATCCCCCTAACCACAGAACCAAATTCAATCAATAAATGAATTATATTTACATTTTAAACCTGCAACATAGTGGTTAAGGTACAAGACTAGAAATCACAAAGTTAACAATGCTGAGCTACCACTGGATTAGGCTGGGTGCACCCAGGCTCAATTACAGTCAGTGCTTATAACTTAATCAACACAACAATGTAAAACGGGTCTCAACAATCAGCACCAATGCTGTCAACAAATTAAGAGTACATTAAAACAAGTGGTTATTTACCGCTTAATCTGCCAATTCAAACCAACATTTAATATACACTGATCAGCCATAACATTAAAATCACCTCCTTGTTTTTACACTCACTGTCCATTTTATCAGCTCCACATATAGAAGCACTTTGTAGTTCTACAATTACTGACTGTGGTCCATCTGTTTCTCTACATACTTTTTTAGCCTGTTTTTACCCTGTTCTTCAATGGTCAGGACCCCCACAGGGCCACCACAGAGCAGGTATTATTTAGGTAGTGGATCATTCTCAGCACTGCAGTGACACTAACATGGTGGTGGTGTGTTAGTGTGTGTTGTGCTGGTATGTATCTGGTATGTATCTATTAGACACTCCTACCTAGCTGGTCCACCTTGTAGATGTAAAGTCAGAGACGATCGCTCATCTATTGCTGCTGTTTGAGTTGGTCATCTTCTAGACCTTCCTCAGTGGTCACAGGACGCTGCCCACATGGTGCTGTTGGCTGGATAAATTTTTGGACTATTTTTGGGCTTTTTTCAGTCCAGCAGTGACAGCGAGGTGTCAGCATTTCTATGTCTTATCCACTCATACCAGCACAACACACACTAACACACCACCACCATGTCAGTGTCACTGCAGTGCTGAGAATGACCCACCACCCAAATAATACCTACTGGAAAAGTCCTGGAAGAGTCCTGACTATTGAAGAACAGCATGAAAGGGGGCTAACAAAGCATGCAGAGAAACAGATGGACTACAGTCAGTAATTGTTGAACTACAAAGTGCTTCTATATGGTGAGTGGAGCTGATAAAATAAACAGTGAGTGTAGAAACAAGGAGGTGGGGTTTTAATATTATGGCTGATCAGTGTACATCTCAAAACAAAATTGCAGAACACATGCTGAAGAACATACAATTCCCAGCCCTGCTACTGCCAATTAACTGCTTTTAAAATAATTTTGTTTGACAGATATGCCAATCATAAGAATAGTTTCACATGTATTGCTGTTGTTGCACCACCCTTTTAATCTATTCTGACCAAAACAGAAGACAAATGACAGAAAAATTTCACACACAAATGTAAGAATCTACAAAATACATTGTGCTGCCATTGCAACATAACTGAAATCAGAAGAAGAATTGGGGGAGCTATATATTGTGTATTTAATAAAATACTTGTTTAGTCAAAAATACAGCATACCTTCATTTAGATTATTCTAGATCAACTGCAACTGGTGTATCAAATGATTGTGATAATCTACAAGAACATAAAGCAGGGCTGCAAGAACAATAATAAGGTAAATAAACTTCTTAATTCATTTATAAGTCATTTATTTAATCCAATTTTTGTTTGTTTTATTTGTCATTAAAAGAAACTAATAAAAAGGTTAAAAAGTCAGAGAAGGAAATGGAAACAATTTTCCAATTTTCATAACCTCTCTTGATCATGTTTTATGATACTATTATTATTTTAGAAGGAGGGAATACTTGTGCTCTGTAGTCATGACTTGGAATGGATACATACTATATGAGGCTTTATAGGACCTAAAGCATTTCCTAATGGTTAGTAAGAATTTTATTATGAGCTCCTAGCAATTCCTTGAAAAAAATACCTCACTACTTGACTTTATGAATAATGACAGGTCATTCCATTCAACCCTCTTCCTGAAACTCCAAAGCAAATGTAAATTATGTAGATTTAAATCAAAACTTTATGGCAGCTAATCCATCAATGAACAAATTTTATCCTGGTTATATGAACAATTCGATTTTTAGTAAAACTATCATTATCCTTAGTGTCACTGCACACTAAGACATTGCTTTCACTTTCTTTGCCATAGCAGAGCAAATGAATGGCCTGTGATCAGAACACATTTCTTTTTATGTGCAGGGTGCGGTCAGTGACAGCAATGAGGCATAGGTTCCATCATTAAAACTATAAAGTACAATTACCACTACACTCTTAAGTGTTTAGGGAGTTTTGGTGTACTGTGTACACAAGTTCTCATAAGAACATACCTCATTTTCTGTATTTGTCCAATGGAAAGCCAGAGAAACTCAAGCTGTGTGACCCCAAAGCTTCCAACTAGCAGCCAAAAGCACTACAAAACTAACCAGCATAAAACAACTATAAATAAGTTTGTCGTATTGCTGTAAGCCCTTAGACCAATGCCTATTTCAGATCAATGTTAGATCAGACTAGATTTTTAGTCATATACCTATGGGTTGCAAGCAATGAACACTTGGAGCGTTCCATTTTTTATTTCACCAAAGGCTATTTTTTTTTGACTAATTTGTGTTTTCGTCAAACCTAAAGTTGCAGATTCTACCAATCACAGTCACAAGTGAAATGCCTACCTGCCCAGAAATGAGAGGTTCCTTGTCATCTATGTCAATCAGAACATCATCTCTTGGTGTGTGAGGAATGCGTTCTGTGAATGAAAATAAATAAATATTAAAAATCATATCCCAAACACTTTGACATTTCTTTGTAATTTCCTAGAGATTTTCCACCTTTCAGCTAATGCCTCATGCACACATGTACAATTGTTGGGCTGATTTAATGAGTAAACATGTCATAAACAGGTAGAAAAGGATCAAGTAAGAGCTTCTCACTGACTGGTTGGACTCTCCACAATGATCAGCATAGTCCAACAACTCTCATACAATGAGAAAAATATCGAGAATAATATCATATGGCAAAATGCTTTATTATGACTGTGAAACCTCATCCCTGCTCTCAGCAAGTCACCATCAAATCATTCTAAAATATTTTATATTAATAATTACACACGTGTTTTCTGCACTATATTGGTAGTCACATATAGTTCTCGTACAAACTTTTGTAAAAGTGACCTATTAACATGAGGTGCTGTGTCTGTGAGTGAACGTGTCATGAAAGACCCTCACAGACAATAGTTCACATATATTGAAGAAATAAAAGGTTTCTATTTTTGTTTGTAAATATAAATTTTAAATGTAATGCCTGCAAAACAAAAAGTGTATTTATGATATATACATATATTACATATTGTATATACAGTACATATTATTACATATAATATACAGGGGTTGGACAAAATAACTGAAACACCTGTCATTTTAGTGTGGGAGGTTTCATGGCTAAATTGGACCAGTCTGGTGGCCAATCTTCATTAATTGCACATTGCACCAGTAAGAGCAGAGTGTGAAGGTTCAATTAGCAGGGTAAGAGCACAGTTTTGCTCAAAATATTGCAATGCACACAACATTATGGGTGACATACCAGAGTTCAAAAGAGGACAAATTGTTGGTGCACGTCTTGCTGGCACATCTGTGACCAAGACAGCAAGTCTTTGTGATGTATCAAGAGCCACGGTATCCAGGGTAATGTCAGCATACCACCAAGAAGGACAAACCACATCCAACAGGATTAACTGTGGACGCAAGAGGAAGCTGTCTGAAAGGGATGTTCGGGTGCTAACCCGGATTGTATCCAAAAAACATAAAACCATGGCTGCCCAAATCACGGCAGAATTAAATGTGCACCTCAACTCTCCTGTTTCCACCAGAACTGTCCGTCGGGAGCTCCACAGGGTCAATATACACGGCCGGGCTGCTATAGCCAAACCTTTGGTCACTCGTGCCAATGCCAAACGTCGGTTTCAATGGTGCAAGGAGCGCAAATCTTGGGCTGTGGACAATGTGAAACATGTATTGTTCTCTGATGAGTCCACCTTTACTGTTTTCCCCACATCCGGGAGAGTTACGGTGTGGACAAGCCCCAAAGAAGCGTACCACCCAGACTGTTGCATGCCCAGAGTGAAGCATGGGGGTGGATCAGTGATGGTTTGGGCTGCCATATCATGGCATTCCCTTGGCCCAATACTTGTGCTAGATGGGCGCGTCACTGCCAAGGACTACCGAACCATTCTGGAGGACCATGTGCATCCAATGGTTCAAACATTGTATCCTGAAGGCGGTGCCGTGTATCAGGATGACAATGCACCAATACACACAGCAAGACTGGTGAAAGATTGGTTTGATGAACATGAAAGTGAAGTTGAACATCTCCCATGGCCTGCACAGTCACCAGATCTAAATATTATTGAGCCACTTTGGGGTGTTTTGGAGAAGCGAGTCAGGAAACATTTTCCTCCACCAGCATCACGTAGTGACCTGGCCACTATCCTGCAAGAAGAATGGCTTAAAATCCCTCTGACCACTGTGCAGGACTTGTATATGTCATTTCCAAGACGAATTGACGCTGTATTGGCCGCAAAAGGAGGCCCTACACCATACTAATACATTATTGTGGTCTAAAACCAGGTGTTTCAGTTATTTTGTCCAACCCCTGTATGTATGTTACATATACAGTACATACAGTGTATCACAAAAGTGAGTACACCTCTCACATTTCTGCAAATATTTTATTATATCTTTTCATGGGACAACACTATAGAACTAAAACTTGGATATAACTTAGAGTAGTCATTGTACAACTTGTATAGCAGTGTAGATTTACTGTCTTCTGAAAATAACTCAACACACAGCCATTAATGTCTAAATGGCTGGCAACATAAGTGAGTACACCCCACAGTGAACATGTCCAAATTGTGCCCAAAGTGTCAATATTTTGTGTGACCACCATTATTATCCAGCACTGCCTTAACCCTCCTGGGCATGGAATTCACCAGAGCTGCACAGGTTGCTACTGGAATCCTCTTCCACTCCTCCATGATGACATCACGGAGCTGGTGGATGTTAGACACCTTGAACTCCTCCACCTTCCACTTGAGGATGCGCCACAGGTGCTCAATTGGGTTTAGTCCATCACCTTTACTTTCAGCTTCCTCAGCAAGGCAGTTGTCATCTTAGAGGTTGTGTTTGGGGTCGTTATCCTGTTGGAAAACTGCCATGAGGCCCAGTTTTCGAAGGGAGGGGATCATGCTCCGTTTCAGAATGTCACAGTACATTGGAATTCATGTTTCCCTCAATGAACTGCAGCTCCCCAGTGCCAGCAACACTCATGCAGCCCAAGACCATGATGCTACCACCACCATGCTTGACTGTAGGCAAGATACAGTTGTCTTGGTACTTCTCACCAGGGCGCCGCCACACATGCTGGACACCATCTGAGCCAAACAAGTTTATCTTGGTCTCGTCAGACCACAGGGCAGTCCAGTAATCCATGTTCTTGGACTGCTTGTCTTCAGCAAACTGTTTGCGGGCTTTCTTGTGCGTCAGCTTCCTTCTGGGATGACGACCATGCAGACCGAGTTGATGCAGTGTGCGGCGTATGGTCTGAGCACTGACAGGCTGACCTCCCACGTCTTCAACCTCTGCAGCAATGCTGGCAGCACTCATGTGTCTATTTTTTAAAGCCAACCTCTGGATATGACGCCGAACACGTGGACTCAACTTCTTTGGTCGACCCTGGCGAAGCCTGTTCCGAGTGGAACCTGTCCTGGAAAACCGCTGTATGACCTTGGCCACCATGCTGTAGCTCAGTTTCAGGGTGTTAGCAATCTTCTTATAGCCCAGGCCATCTTTGTGGAGAGCAACAATTCTATTTCTCACATCCTCAGAGAGTTCTTTGCCATGAGGTGCCATGTTGAATATCCAGTGGCCAGTATGAGAGAATTGTACCCAAAACACCAAATTTAACAGCCCTGCTCCCCATTTACACCTGGGACCTTGACACATGACACCAGGGAGGGACAACGACACATTTGGGCACAATTTGGACATGTTCACTGTGGGGTGTACTCACTTATGTTGCCAGCTATTTAGACATTAATGGCTGTGTGTTGAGTTATTTTCAGAAGACAGTAAATCTACACTGCTATACAAGCTGTACACTGACTACTCTAAGTTATATCCAAGTTTCATGTCTATAGTGTTGTCCCATGAAAAGATATAATGAAATATTTGCAGAAATGTGAGGGGTGTACTCACTTTTGTGATACACTGTATATTTAAAAAATGAAAGGTTTCTACTTTTGTCAGTTACTGATTTGGTTTGTGAATAAACAAACAAATTTAGAATTTAATGCCTGCAAAGTAGAGTTCAGAGGCAGTAAAAGGTTTATGTAATATACAAATTATACACCAAAGTCCACCAACAATGGGTCATGGGTCACAACTTTAACCATTCTTTCACATGAAGTTTGGTACAATCTGTTCAAAAAGAACATTTACCTATATAAAAAGCTGAAAATTTTGTTTTTTTTGGGGATTCAGGGAATCTGGAGAAATCTCAGTCTGTGTTGGGGAAGGCCTGAAATTCAGCAAGATGATGCCAGGCCTCACCTTTAATGTCTCACAACAGTGTGGCTTGTAGACACAAAGCCAGTGTTAATTTAGTTGACTAATGTTTTTCGTCATAGTTTTTGGTCAACGAACCTTTCTTTCATGACAAAAACGAGACGATGACTAAATAAAAACTACAAAAAAAGATAAAAACTATGACGAAATGAATCGACACTTTCGTCAACGAATAAAAACGAGACGAAAATGTTTGGCAGGGACGACATCCAATCAGAACTGATTTAGTTTTGTGGAAGGTAGGGACAAGTTAGAAAGTGATCCAATCATAACTACTTTAGCGTATGTGGAGGGGCGGGACAAGCCGGGTAGCCATCCAATCAGTACTAATCTTTTGCAGTACCGCGGCAGAGCCGTAGATAGAGATAGCTCTGTACCGCGGTAAGAGCACACTCGCACAAGTTTGATCTAAACCCGGGAAGACCAGACTAGCCTGTGAACTTTCTCTACTCATGGAACCAGGTTAACTCCACAATGTCAACAGGGAGAAAGATGAGAGCCGATATATGGACACATTTCTCATTTGACGTCGTGAGAAACAAGACGATGTGTAAACCATGTGGGGCAATCTAGGGTAAAAACACAACAAATCTGAAACATCTGGCACTGCTGGCAGTCTAATGGAAACATAATGTCACAGCTGCTTTTATGGTACCCAGTTTTATAAAGAATGTAAAATGCAATGTGTTATGAACAATGCATATATTTTTTCAGGCAGAGCAGGCCTACTGGTCATTAATATTTTGTTATTGTTATGCTCAATAAGCAAGGTCAGTTAAATAAAGATGTTTGAAATAAGTTAAATCTGTTTTTGTGTGTATTGCACATTCAAACATTAATAATATTCCATAACTGGTTAAAAATTTTTCATTTTGTGTAAGTGTATATAATGACTTAAATAATTCCAGGGAAGTGATAAAAAAGCATTTACATTTTACACCCTTTATATGTATTTTAGGGCAGCACGGTGGCTAAGTGGGTAGCACTGTCGCCTCACAGCAAGAATGTCCTGGGTTCAAACCCCAGGTGGGGCGGTCTGGGTCCTTTCTGTGTGGAGTTCGCATGTTCTCCCCGTGTCTGCGTGAGTTTCCTCCGGGTGCTCCGGTTTCCTCCCACAGTCCAAAGACATGCAAGTGAGGTGAATTGAAGATACTAAATTTGTCCATGACTGTGTTCGATATAATCTTGTGTCATGAGTAACTACCGTTCCTGTCATAAATGTAACCAATGTGTAAAAACATGACGTTAAAATCCTAATAAACAAACAAATATGTATTTTAGTCGACTGAATCGACTGTAGATTTAGTCGACTATATTCTTATGATAATTAGTCGACTAAAACTAGACTAAAACTAAAACAATTCAGATGACTAAATTATGACTAAAACTAAATTACATTTTAGTCAAAAGACTATGACTAAAACAAAATCAAAATTTGCTGTCAAAATTAACACTGCACAAAGCGCATGTGGCCTAATCTTATTGAAAATACTAAAAATGTTTTTATTAAAATGTACACCCATACACACTGTATCATTGTGATTTACAGAAAATACAAGACTCATTACATTTTCAGCATTTAGCAGACGCTTTTATCCAAAGCAACTTACAGTTGTGACAGTTTATAATCTAAGCAATTGAGGGTTAAGGGCCTTGCTCAAGGGCAACCTGGCAGTGGTGGGGCTTGAAACAGCAACCTTCTGATTACTAGTCCAGTACCTTAACCACTAAGCTACAATTGACCCGCAGTGACTCCCCCAAAAAATCCCAATGATATCTAAACAATTTCTCAGCCTTGGGACTGAAAGGGCTAAAGTTTTATTGCTGTCCATACTAGAATTCTAGAATGTTCTTTGTTCTTTTACCAAGTTCTTCATTCACTGGCTCCTCCTCTGGTTCCTCAGGCTGGCAGCGGTACTCCTCCAGGGATTGGATGGTACACTGGCCCACCACTGGCTTCCTGCCAAACTGCCGGTTGTCAATTACCTTGATCACTAATGGTGGCATGTAGAGCTCCTCCCTGGGCAGTCTCTAGGGTACACACAAAGACACAAAAACTAAGAAATAACAGAGAATTAGCATTTTTGGCAGTCCTTCAGACATACAAGTGATTTTACCATGTTGCCACTTTTTAAGGGCACAGACGAAATACCACAGGGAAAAGAAAAGTATGGTACAAGGGCAAAGAGAGTCATTAAGCTTATGACACAAAATGAGGGAAAAAGTAAGACCTTTGGCAGTTTTGCCTCTGCTGTGGTCTCTTGAGTACAGTATTGTTGTTTTCTCGATTTCACATGTGATTAGAGCAAGGTTCGTCTTACCACCACAACACTCGGTACGACTAACCAAAGGAATGATGACATGGTGAGTGTCTGTCTCATGCTTGGCAAAAAACTGCTTCAAACTGACAGTGAAACGTCAGCATTTCCAGCCAGCATTCTTTCCACGCTGAAGCCTTTCACCATAAGATGAGACTCTGTTCATCATTCAGGCCATTTAGAGTTCAGTAATTACAGGTTGCACTTGCTTGGTGCGGTGGATCATCGCTGTGGCAGCTTCTTAAGACCTGAGGTCCACATAACACCGCCAGCAGAGTGACAATCTAACGTGAGGTGGATTACTAAGGAAGCTGCAGTTATTTGCTTATACTATATGAAGTAATCAGCATTCAGAAACTCAGGTGAGGGTAAAAACCGGCAAATAAGGAACAAGAAGCAAGGTTCCACATACAGTAAGAACATTTTGCTAGATGATACGAAGTACCATGGTGAACACAGAGTTAGGATTACACAGCCAAATCAAGGTGAGTACAATAAACAAGAAAACAATTCACATGTGTATATATACCACTTTTTCTTCCCCATTTTTAAGCTTGTCCATAAATACTAACAAACATTAATAAAACGGGGCCTTGGAGGTGCAGCGGCCTATTATATTTGAGTTTAAATCTCAGAGGTGCTAATGGCTGCTTTTTTTGTGTTTTCTACCCAATCTAGTTTACCCAATTACATTACACCTCCTCTCCACTGATGTTGACCTCCACACTCTGACTGAGAAGAGCCATGTCTAACACCCCCCCCCCCCCTTTGACACATGTGTAGTAGCCAACTGCATCTTTTCACCTGCACGTGGTGACTTCATTTGCTGATCAGTTTTGTGTACGGAGAGCCACACCTTGATCCTCATTATCCCAAGTGTCTGTGCAGGTGCCATCAATCAGCCAGCAGAGGTCGTAATGGCATTATTTGTGAGAAATCCTCTCCAGCACCCCCCACTGAACAACAAGCCAATCATTGCTCATGTAGGCACCCAGCCTGCCGGGTGGCAGAGCTGAGATTAGAACCAACGAGTTCGAGATGTCAGCTCTGGTGTGCTAGTGCGTTTTACCGCCGTGCCACCTAAGCTGCCATATGTCATACATATACATGTGTAAGGCACAATGAAATTCTTTTTCCGCATATCCCAGATTGTTTGGAAGCTGGGGTCAGAGCGCAGGGTCAGCCGTTGTACGGCGCCCCTGGAGCCCACAGGGTTAAGGGCCTTGCTCAAGGTCCCAACAGTGGCTACATAGCATAGCAGAGATTGATGATTTGGTGCAAAGAAAAATTATCACTGGAAATGTTACCATTTTCTAAAAAGATAAAGAACATAAGACAAGAAGTACCACATCGATAAAAAGAGTGTTGATATCAAAGTTGGGATTCTTCTTGGTGTTGCGAATGACGCAGGATTGCACCATACAACCACCGCACTCCACCTGCAAGCTGGGAGACGTCACACTGGCCATCTGGAAGCTCTTCAGGTTGCGCACACCCCATGCCAGTATCTGTATGATTATAAAGTAGGAGTAATGAGTAGTTGTTTTAGCATCGAATGACTAAAAAGATATTTCTATGTGCATTAACTTGGCTAACCTCGATAGCAGTGCGCTGGAGGACAGGTTTGATTCCCTGTGGCACTACGTAGACATTTGGTTCCCTCTGGGGAGGAGGGTATGGCAAGTCCTCTGGCTACCAATCAGAAAACAGAACATAGCTTTATGTTAGATTAAACCAAGTGTAATATGTAAAAAATGAACTTTTTCTTTACTACACTGAAGTGGAGCTGTAATGTGCTGTATTGGCATGTGTGTATATCATCTATTATTGCTATGATTCAAATTTTAGTATGTGTGAAAGATAATGATCGTCTCACTGCATTATGCCTACGCATTTGGATGAATGGGTGTGCGGAAAAAAGTGCACTCTTTATTTTCAAATTGAAGGGCAAGACTTTTGTAACTTTGTTATGTTTAAAATCAATCTCAGTTGGGCAACATGACAGAAAATAAGACTGATTGTTAGAAGCATTACATTGCTGCCTCTGAGAAACAGGCACAATGTAATACTGTGTGAACACACACACCTTTAATAGAAAAACGTC
Source organism: Trichomycterus rosablanca (assembly GCF_030014385.1). NCBI lineage: Eukaryota > Metazoa > Chordata > Actinopteri > Siluriformes > Trichomycteridae > Trichomycterus > Trichomycterus rosablanca. Next base: position 31,974,683 of record NC_085991.1, on the reverse strand, counting down.
TTACCCTCATTTTAAAGCCACATATTAAAAAAACTGGCATGTAAAGAAACACAGTTAAAAAATCTGCACATCAAAAGCATATAAGGGTGTGTTTTGTAAGACAATATGCAAATGTGTCTTCTTTGTAAGCATGTCCAACTTTTCTGTAACGTCATGAGAGTTTTTGGTCTGTCAATAAAGCTCTGTGAAGGTAATGCCAAAATATGAGAGAACAAAAATTGAAATTGAAGCAGATCAGAGACAATTCTTGATGATTTATATGCTTTATGATATGATTTATTTTTTGGCCCCTCCCTACTGAACTTTCCTCACATTGTGCTTTAACACTTCAAAGAACTCTAAATGTTAGGGTTACTCAACACACCCAAGACCAAATATTGTCTGTAATATTTCACGTTTACTGGACAGAACTGATTAACTAATATGTTAGACAAATTTAAATAAGAAACGGCATTTGTTACATTGTCACATTATTATTTTATCCCTGATTTATTAGCATGTTAGAGTGGCTAATGGTAAGCAATTTTAGTAATCAAGTAATCATGTAATCAAGCTGTGAAATGTCTAGACTAATTAAACGCAGTTATACACCGACTAGGCATAACATTATGACCACTGACAGGTGAAGTGAATAGCACTGATTATCTCTTCATCACGGCACCTGTTAGTGGGTGGGATATATTAGGCAGCAAGTGATATTTTATCCTCAAAGTTGATGTGTTAGAAGCAGAAGAAATGGAAAGTGTAAGGATTTGAGTGAGTTTGACAAGGGCCAAATTGTGATGGCTAGACGACTGGGTCAGAGCATCTCCAAAACTGCAGCTCTTGTGGGGTGTTCCCGGTCTGCAGTGGTCAGTATCTATCAAAAGTGGTCCAAGGAAGGAACAGTGGTAAACCAGCGACAGGGTCATGGGCAGCCAAGGCTCATTGATGAACGTGGGGAGCGAAGGCTGGCCCGTGTGGTCCGATCCAACAGACGGGCTACTGTAGCTCAAATTGCTGAAGAAGTTAATGTTGGTTCTGATAGAAAGGTGTCAGAATACACAGTGCATCGCAGTTTATTGCGTATGGGGGCAGCAAAAGGGGGACCAACACAATTTTAGGGAGGTGGTCATAATGTTATGCCTCATCAGTGTATGTTACAGTTGGTTAAGTAACTGCAAAGACTTTTTTAGACAGTAAGTTGGTGTTGAATATTTTTTCCTTTAATATTTTTTAGTTTGATCTGAAACTATTAGAGTAACAAATACATAAAGATAAAAGACATTTGAATAGTGGCAAATACTTTTTTAATCCCAGTGTATGCTGACAACTAGGCTGTTTTTCCTCCACTCAACCAGAGAACAATTGATTCAATTATGCCAAGTTCACACTACATGACTTTGAGCTGTCAGATTGCTGTACAGTTCACACTACACAACTAGATCTCTTGCAATCAGGAGTCTTTTAAGTCGTTGTGTACTTCACACTACACGACTGATCGGCGATAGGGGGTGCATCACACACTACACCATCTACCATCAGGAGGAATCGCAGATGAGTCTGTCTGGTCTCCCAAACTACGTTTTGTCACAAATACACACGCGAATAGTGACGAGGGGTTTAATGATACCGTGTCCAAAAATGCACATCAGCAAGAAGCGAGCTATCAAAGCTGTTTATGTGCTGATATGCAGCATAAAAGCAAGCAGATAAATGAATCCGAGTGGATTTGGCTACACGACCAGCAGGGATTGTCTGTTCTGTACTTAGTTGGAGGTTAATAAATAGTTTTTGCAATACAGCGTGGGTAATATAGTTTGGGGTGGACGATAAGATCACAAAATACTGTAAAGCTTGTATGTGCCAATGTATTCTGATAGAAATTATATTATGCCCCTGTCCCACGTTTTTACACTCCTCCCCCGGGTTTCCCCTCACCCCGTATCTTGCGTTCTCATTGGCTGTAATTCGACATAGCACTCGCTGCCACTTGCAACCTGCTCACAATGCCTTTCACAATACATGATTTTTACAGGTCCAGATATTTAACATGCTAGATATTTTTAAGTCGAGCTGTTAAACAGTTCACACTTAGCGATCTAGAACCGAGTTTCGATCCCCGAGCGAACGCCGAGTTGCTTCTGAGCTGCCACATCTAGCGGCGACCTGTAGGCGAGCGAAAATCAGGGCAAAAATCATGTAGTGTGAACTAGGCATAAGTTGTTCAGACTTTGTAATGATGGTACAGTATATAATTGTAGGGCTTGTTATCAGTTTGCGCCATACAATAAGTAAATTTGCTTGAGGTTTGTGGTGGTTGATAATGTCTCCAAAATATTCTGTGTATGTATGCGTAGGTTCTATACCCATTGCTGCAGACTCTCAGAGACGAGCACTGGAAATACAAGCTTGCAGACAAAGGAAAAAAAAGAGAAAAATCACATACAGACGAACAGGAAGACAATAAATCAATAAATACAAAGCAGTAATTGTTTTCAGAATGATTTATCAAGCAAGCAAGCAATTTTATTAAAGAACGATGGGCTTTACATATTGTACAGTATTCCTTACCTCATCCATGATGTGAGAATGTGGGAGTGTGTCTCCCTGGAAATAAAAAAAAAAAAGATACATTTTCTAGTAAAACAAATACAAATGAAATAGTGCTGTGCCAGCAATTAGTTTTCATGTAGGTGGGTTAGTGGGTGTGAATGGGCTCACATGGGTGGCCTAGCCTTGCTCTAAGCATGCACTCTAATTTAATTTCCCTCTGTACTAACTAGTGCCAGGTGGGCACGTCCAAGATGGGTAGGGCTTCTAGCACTTGCATTAATATGCTGGTATCATTTATTCAGTCATTCTAGTGCAATTCCACTGCTTTACACCAAACCAGCCCTGTTAAAAAGGTCCAGGATTAATACAGGGCCAGGTAAACTGCTCCAGATATGATGATGTTCTTACCACTTAATGACAACCCTATTGAATTACCTTGTCTTGCTTGCTTTGTAGAATAATTGATTGATTAGTTTTAGCGCCGTACCGACACACTGGGGTCATTTATACAGCGATACTCAAGTTGCTTCTTCACTTTGTGTCATTTAAAATGAATTATAAAAGATGTTTTAGATTTAAATATGTTAAAAAGTTAATTATTTTCCCTGGTGCTGTAGATTTAAGCACATTTCGTGTCTCGTTTTCATTAAAAAACCTTAGTCTTTCTGAGTTTAGTGTTTTGCAGTCTATCAGTATCTGTTTGATTGTTAGTCTCTCCTTACATCGATGGCAGGTTGGAGCATCTTCCCGGGTGAGGAGATGCTTGTGTGTTAGCTTAGAGTGTCCGATTCGGCATCTTGTGAGGATAGTTTGGTTTAGTCGACTGTCCATTCTAGTATAGGTTTGTCCTACTTTTGGCTCTATTTCGTACAGTTTGTTTTGTGGTTTAGTGTCCCATTCATTCTGCTTTGTAGAACACTAAGGGGTCTGTGTTTGGGTTTGGAGGGAGAGACTACTGTGTGTGTGTGTGTGTGTGTGTGTGTGTGTGTGTGTGTGTGTGTGTGTGTGTGTGTGTGGGCAGAAGTGAGAACTATTACTAACCTCTTCGCCAGGCATGTGATGTACCACAGGCTGTAAAAGATAGATCGAGAAAAAGATAGACAGATAAGCAGACAGTCAGACAAATAGAAAGCAGGACACAGACAGACCACACACTCTATAAGTCTCAGCTGAACACAATGACTTCATGGGACTATATTAAAATAGCCTGCGGCCACCGGGACTGGAGCCTGTTCACATGTGAACAAGTACAAAAGGCACGCAGCGTTCTCCCGGGACCCAGTCACCCTCCATACAGGCTAAAACATACGCTCAGATTTGCACACAATTCCCTAACGTAGCAGATGAGCACAAGGCAACTATTCAGTGCAAAACCACAGCCTTTTTTAAGATGAAGTATAAAGTTGTCCAGAACAAAAATAAAATACAAAACAATGTACACTTGAACATGTGCAGTATTTATGTTGTTAAAACATGATATTAGGCATGATTAACCAACTGTACTGATTATGGGCACATCATAGTCAATAATAATCAATTATAAGCCAACTCTTAAACAAGTAATTAAGCATTACTGTGTGTCAATACATGATCATTGCATAGTGGCTGCCTGTTGAGAGCTCTCAGCCTACTTAACACTACCGAAAAAGATCTGTTTAAGTTAGATTTACATTTAACAGATGGCAGTAATCAAACCTCGGATGACCTAGTCTAATTAAATCAAATTAAATTGTTTATTTACGTTAGCTAGTTTCTTGCGCAGAGTAAGCTCGTTTTAAATACATAAATTAATTAAATGATGTATTTATTTGGGTTGACTGTCTTATATTAAATTTTCTATAAAGATCTACAACAGTTTCACAAACACTTGTAATAGCAGTGTAAGCTTTTGTTCATTTTATTATTTTCTCAAGGAAAATCTGATACAAGACATTTAGAAATTTTCAGACTTTTAAATGTTAGTGTACATTCTATAGACATTTGGCAGATGTTTTTATTTAAAATAACTTGCAATTTATATTGGATACAATCCAAGCAACCTAGAGGTAAATCATTGTTTAAGGGCCCAATCAGTAGCATCTAAGCAGTGGCAGGACTTTCTGATCAACGGTCTAGTAAGACTAGATTAAGTCATTCTTAACCACTAAGCCATTTTGAGCCAATCACTGCCCTGTTATTATTTTTTGCCACTATAGACATGTACACTTTCAGAATTTCACTAAAACATCGAGCAGGTTTTGTCAACTGAAGGCACAAATGGGGTGCTAAAATGGTTCAAATAAACTGATAACAAATAACATAAAATTAAAATGAAATATGCATAGCCTAGCCTTTACCTTATCTCTGTGGATTAGCTCAAAGGCAGCAAGTAGTTCACCAGCTGGTTTTCCATTTTTCAGGATGGGGTACCAGGCGAGGCGAGGAGAGGAGATCACGGAGGGCTGGCATATGCTGCGCCCCATAAACTCATCTGCTCCCTACGAGATAAAAGTGAAAGTACACAGTCTTTAATGATGTTTTTTTTATATTTAACTGGACAGTGTAAAATGTGTTGTTAATGGAATTATCAATAAGCAGATTGTAAATATTTCATATTCTTCACCGAATTCTACACAAAATTGCTCCTATACCCAAACTGATATTCTGACACAACCATATGCATGCAAAAATCTAAACACACAAAAAACTCACATAAGTGTCCTGATCATACAGCTCCACCACAATGTTCGGAGGGTTCTTCTCTGTCACTTTGGGATCTCCAAATATTTCGATTTCAAAGAAGATTAGAGTTTGATCCCAGGTAGGATTAAGAGTGTTCCTTACTGTCACCGTCTTTTGGCTCTGGTGCAGGATAGATACAATAGCATAGGGATCTGCAAAAAAAACAAAAAACATAGCGGTCAAAAGGCACCAACCATCATATGGACCAGCACAATCCATTAAAGATAAGCTGTATCTTTATATCATGAAGTTAAATAAATTGCTTAAATTGTAATAAAACAAAGACTAAAAATTATAATCTTTACAAATGAACATTACATATTACTATAGACTATTAAAATGTGTGTACAACCTTTTCATTATTTAGTAATGTTTAAAACCTTTACACCAAATGTTAGAAATATATTTGTATGTAAGTAGTAACTGATACACAGATGTTTCACAAAAATAATATATATATAACAAATTTATGATTTCTTTGATTTGGCTTTAAGAAACATTTTTTTTCTATTTTATTTTTGCATTTTCTCCCATTTTCTCCCCAATTCAGCGTAGTCAATTTGTCTTCCACTGCTGGGGGATCCCTGATTGCAGTCTAGGTGGGTATATTGCTGCTCATGCCTTCTCCGACCCGCGCACAGCCCTTAGCGGAACCTTTTTTTACCTATGCACTCTGCACAGGCGCCTCTCTATCTGCCAATCAGGACCCCTAGATATGTGTAGTTGCTAACACACCACCGCTGAGATCCAGGTTCAAACCTTAGCCAATCATGTCTGTCTAGATGCCTGGCCACCGCTATGTCTGAGGAGGGAAGGAGGAATGGCCAAAGTCATGCTTTGAATCGGTGCTCTTTCCAGGGTATTCTTGCTTTGTGCCCAGTATTTCCCATTATAACAATGTGACCTGAATAAAAGCGGTTTATAGAAATGAAATGAAAATATCTAGTTAGTTCATGATGTTCTAAAATAAAATCTAATACTAAAGACTACAATTAATTAAAACAAAACGTTCTAAAAAAGCTTTGGCAAGGATAGCAAATTATATGGAATAAACAGTAAATTGAGTTTACAGTAGACTATTTTTGCAGTCACATAAAGACAGTTTTCAATTCACTTTTATAATTGTACGCCAGCTAACACTTTGGGTGTTAATTTAATAATAGTGATTTTGTTATGTGCTACACTAAAAGACAAATAAAATGGGAAGAAACAGTTGCCAGTGTAGCAGCGGTCTGCTTGCCATTAAATCTGAGAGTGATTTAGTAGTTAATGAAAGTCTTTTTTCCAAGCCCTCTAATCCATCTGAGAGCATAATAACTGTGGTGTTTTGGTCTTTGATAATATAATGAGGGAGATGATGTTTTAAATATCAAGCCAACTGCACTACTGATATTAACCAGAGATGTGCTGCAAGGAAACGGTGTCAACTTGTGTCAGTGTATAAAAACAAGTGCATGTATGTATATTAGTTTGCATTTAAACCTTTGGCACATTCTGCCTGTGAGACCCAAAAAAAACTGTATTAAAATGCCGATCAGCTTACTATTACAGTGCACATTAACCAGCCTTAATGGGACAGTTTTGCTTGGGAGGTCTACTTTTTCCCCAGCTTATGTCCCTCCATCACCCTAAAGTCAGTAAAGAATAAATACTTCTTACAGTGGATTTATGGAACTGAACTTTGTTGTGACAATGGCCACCTACGCATATGAGTCAACCCTGTATAACTGCACTGGCATGCACGGACAGCAAAGGAAGCACGGATGTTATGTATTTTACCATGTTTCGACACTAAAGTGTTTGGTTGTCCAAGTGTATAATTTAGGGAAAAATTGTGGCCACAGGCAGATCATAAATAAATGCACATTAGAGCTTGCCACAAAAAAGTATAATAGGGTATTAGGGACGGGCTTGCACAAAGGCCCTGATTTACCAAAATCTTAAATAATGAGGGCGGATTTACGTGAAATAAATGACTTTTTTTGGGGGAAAAAAACCCTGGCAAACACTACACTCGACTATTTGCTCTGAAGACAAACCTGGCGTCTCCAAGGCATCCAACTCTGTGGACAGAAAATTGCTAGAGAGTGATCAGCAATAAAAATGACTAGAGCAGATCTGATGAAAATCTATTTCTGCATGACACTTGACAGGAATCTACATTGCTCGGAAAACATCATAATTTAAGTTTCTAAAATGGTAATTACCATGTTTGGTGGTCTTGCTCTTGATGCATTAACTACAGCAATTGTGCAAATAGCACGTCAGATTAGAGTTGGTCCAGTCCTATTAATCTATACAAGCAAACAACTTTAACTGACACCCAGGCGTAATATCACTCTCAATATTACACTATATTTTGCACCCTTAATGCCTAGTTCACACTACACGATTTTTGCCCTGATTTTTGCTCGTCGACTGGTCGGTGCTAGATTTGCTGGCTCGGGAGCAACTCGCTATGTGTGAACTACTCAACAACAGTTTTACAGTATTTCTGACCTTTTCGTTCTCTACAAAACATAACACCAACATTGCAAAAATATTTATTAACCTCCAACTCACTTTAGAACAATCCCTGCTGTTCGTGTAGCCAAATCCACTCAGATTCATTTATTTTTCCTACTTGATCATACGCTGCACATCAGCACACAAACTTTGATTGCTCGCTACTTGTTGACGTGATTTTTGGACGTGGTATCATTAAACCTATCATAATTACTCTGCTGTATACTCCCAAGTGGAAAAAGGAAACCAACTGTCAATATACATAGAATAAATGTCTGTCCTAAAATCTAGTGTTTAATTTTCTAATCCTTTTTTTTTTTAAATAAATAAAATATATTAATTTAAAGCTAGAAGCGACTGGATCCAATTTGCGACAGAATTTAACTCATGTAATCATAACTGAATGTAATGCACTAGCAAATGTCACGGTCACGGCATCTAGCTTTGTCCACCCAGTTAATATAATCATTTTCCAGTAAGACCTCTGTAATGCAAGTAATAGTTTTGGCTGCTTCATATATTTTGTGCCACATCCTTCATTTTCTTTCATTCAACTCGTTTTTCAATCACTTAGAACAAGTGATTGCAGTCTGGCTCCAATTGATGCTTTTTTTCTCCCTAAACCCTTAAAGGAACTGTGGTGGGTCTGTCAAAGTCCGGTGTCTGACCCTAAAACTCTCTTGAAGATTCGTAGTCAAAGCATGGAGGCATTTGATTTATACTGGCTATATATTTTTAAAAGGATCTAACATGTTTTTTTTATCTAGGTCTGTGAACTTAAAATTAAGTTTTAACACAAGGCCTTTTCCATTATCTAATCAAAAATGAAGGAAAAACATATATGTTTAAAACCCACACCACTCTTTTGCACCCATTTTTCTCTCTGTTTTTAGCTACTGTGGTTTTTCCATGCAAAGAAGATTAATGCTGCACATCTGTATCGGGTGATAACCACGGACCATGAATAATGATTACAGTGCTTTAATTGCACAGCTCTCCTAGTGCTACATAGGTTATGTAACTTTTTTATTTTTATTTATAGATTTATGTATTTTTGTGGTAAATTTCTACCTTGAACACTGTAAGAAAGTTTTATGTAGGTCTAATGTAGAATTGCTTCCATTTACAACAGTACTTTATGTGCAACTAAAAAAGTTTACATACACATACACACCGATCAGCCATAACATTAAAACCACCTCCTTGTTTCTACAGTCACTGTCCATTTCATCAGCTCCACTTACCATATAGAAGCACTCTGTAGTTCTACAATTACTGACTGTAGTCCATCTGATTCTCTGCATACCTTTTTAGCCTGCTTTCACCCTGTTCTTCAATGGACAGGACCCCACAGGACCACTAGAGAGCAGGTATTATTTAGGTGTTGGATCATTCTCAGCACTGCAGTGACACTGACATGGTGGTGGTGTGTTAGTGTGTGTTGTGCTGGTATGAGTGGATCAGACACAGCAGTGCTGATGGAGTTTTTTAACACTTTACTGTCACTGCTGGACTGAGAATAGTCCACCAACCAAAAATATCCAGCCAACAGCGCCCTGTGGGCAGTGTCCTGTGACCACTGATGAAGGTCTAGAAGATGACCAACTCAAGCAGCAGCAATAGATGAGCGATCGTCTCTGACTTTACATCTACAAGGTGGACCAACTAGGTAGGAGCATCTAATAGAGTGGAGAGTGACTGAACATGGTATTTTAAAACTCCAGCAGCGCTGCTGAGTCTGATCCACTCATACCAGTACAACACCCACTAACACACCACCACCATGTCATTGTCACTGCAGTTCTGAGAATGATCCACCACCTAAATAATACCTGCTCTGTGGTGGTCCTGTGGGGGTTCTGACCATTGAAGAACAGGGTGAAAGCAGGCTAAAAAAAGGTATGTAGAGAAACAGATGTAGATGTAGAACTACAAAGTGCTTCGATATGGTAAGTGGAGCTGATAAAATGGACAGTGAGTGTAGAAACAAGGAGGTGGTTTTAATGTTATGGCTGAACAGTGTACACTGTTATTTTATTTATTTATGTAAAATGCAATAAAAACCTATGATTTGTTCATTCCCATTACACTTTTCCTAACAAAAGTATGAATAAATTACTTTTAAAAGTCATTGTTTGTATTTTGTAAATATAAAACCATTTTGAGTTAGTTTTCATTAGTATATAGGATAAGTCAGGAGAAATCTGTCTTTTTCTAGTGCGTTTAGTAACCACCGGTCTGTTAGAAACCACAGAGAAAAAGAAAAAAATATATACAAGTGCCATTAAATACAAAGACATTGTTCAGCACACAGGCTAAATAATTACAATGAAACAGTAGCCTGTATGCTTAACCACAACATCTGGATGCTTATTCATGCTTAGCAGACCAGAACTTTCCACCTGATCAATGTGGCCAGTATTTATATCAACGTCCGTATCTAGTGATCCAACCGCAATCATAATGCCAAACCCCCAATACCCCCCACCAGTGCTCTGGAATATATGTCACTATGGTATGAGGATAATCCTGATGTGGGTGCATTCACTGGCATGCAAGTAAAGACACACAAAGCCATACATGTTAGCTGTACTTTCTTTGGTTCTTATTTCCCAGAATACGAGGTATGGTATGACAAACTGCAACCCTAAAGAGATGTTTGATTCCCACTCTGCTAATAGTAATCTTATTTAACTCATAACTACGTGACCTCATAGAAGATTGTATCTATCTAATAAGAAACAAATTGTGAATGCTTTATTAAAAGTCATTATTAAGTCAAAGGGCGATTCAGCACAGATGTCAAACTGAAGCAAAAGGAAAACATTTAAGGGAAAAACATTTCTTCTATTAAGCAATACAATTCAAATGCTTCCAAATGTACCTGGGTAAATTAAAGTAACATTTGCCTTACTAATACAATGTCTTCTTCTGTTTCCACAGCTGTAAATCCACTAACTATCCATTAACTCTCCAGTATGGGCTTAGTTTGACCAAAACTGCTTTATTCCGGTCTTTGCCAAGCACCATATTTTACCCTCTCTGACGTAAACTCAGCCATAGTTACGCTACTATTAAAACTAAAAAGACTTTTCTTTTATGATTTCATTATTTATAAAAAAACTTCTATTACACCGAGCAATGCTGGCCTATTTTTTTATACACAGCGGATATATAAAACGTTATTCTGCCTCTATTACATACCACTCTCAATGTGCATCGTATTAGCCTTACCGGTGGTCCCCAAACTAGCCTGCATGAACATGTTTGGTAAGGAAATACGGTCCTTAGCATGCATTAACCTGGCATGAAATCCTGGCACGAGAATGTGTACAGCGGCAAATGTCTCAGGTCACATTCAGCTAAAGCCTGGATGCCTGGTGTGTACCTTGGAGTCACTGCAGGAGTGGCTTATATTTAAAAAATTAGCGTTAAGCCACTCTGGAGACCAGAAAAGAACTAGGATTTTTTTTGAAAGGTCAGGGTAAGAGTGAGGCACAACACAGTGTTCAGCAAACTAACACATGCTTATAATGAGTTAGAATTTGCAAAAGAATAGGCTTTCAAAAATCATTATGATTTAAATACAATTTTATCTGAAGTATTCTTTGTGTGAATGTAAATTTTTTAAAGCCTTTTATAGACAAGCTAATTGGCTTATTTATAGACACGTTTATTGGTTTTATTATAAAAAAAAGTTGTGCAATAAAAATGTTAAAAATAAAAAAAGTATTGTTGCTCAGTATGTTCACATTCAGGTACAAGTAAGACACTAGGAACTACACTTTTTGTAGTTAGCTTGCCCAGTATTTCAAGCTACTAACAGTGACAATGTACCACAAACAAGTTAAAGATTTTAAGGTTCAGTTAAACGTTCTAGCTAATAATTCAAAGTCTTGAAACACCACCAAGTTACTTTGATTACCTACCTGAGAAACTGTCTTTATCCATAGCCAGCAAGTCTCTAGCCTGGTACAGATAGCAGCGCAAATGGTAGCGTGTCCCACCTAAAATACACAAACGTAAGAATCAGTACTTTTCACATAAAGTGTATATTACATTTGATGACAATTGTAATAATTGCATACTTACTATCAAAGAAGCAGGAGATAGTAGGACGATTAACACCAAAGCTTGTTGTTACTGACTTGTCATCATTTTTGTCATCAGGAATGCTGCTCTGTTGATGTAGAAATAAGAAAAACATAAAACTAAAACACAAAGCTAAGAGCAGTGTGTTCTCTAAAAAGACATCAACAAAACATGATATTTTAAATTCTAAAGCAAGATGAAGCAGATATCTAACTATTCCAACCAACACTGCACTGGAGTATGTGTTAATAATCTGAATGGTGCCAGTGAGTAATAGGGCAGCACTTTATTTACCACAAACCAATGGAACTAAACGTTTGCCCATCACCAGCACGTGCTGGAATATCACATCATGTAGCCAAGAAATGTATTAAATAATATCTATTTATGTGTTTAATTCAAATGAAATTGGCCTCTATTGGTTTATATAAGAAAAAATGTAAGCTGTTTATTACCTGGATCAGTTTCTAAAATATGACATGACACAAAATATACAAAATACATTAAAGCAAACTGCATAAAACCAAAATAATTGTGAAGTTGGCTTGCACATCATAGTGGTCAAAAAAGTGTAGTCTATAGCATAAGGACACTATACAGTAGGCGTTTAATGTAACTTATACATCAGATACTAAACCAAGCTTCTGTACCACCCATGGCTTGTCAGAAACAGCCCTTATATGCCCTTGGTATATGGAGCCTTCATGTTACAAGAATCACAGTACTGGTGTAAAATAATACAGATGACTAAAGTGGGTAAAATGCAAACATGCAATAAAGAAAACAAGGCAGCGGTAACGTGAGGAATCAGCACACCCAATTCTAAACCACCAGTTAACCACCAGCGTGTGCCCAACCTCAGCTCATGCCAATCCAACAGAGCATGCCTGCTGGCTTAGAAGACTAAAACTCCAGTGTAATGCTGGCTGCAGATGCACTGTTATTATAACAATGATTATAATTTAAAGTCCAGCCTGAATGCACATAAAAATCCAATTTAAAATCCATTAAAAAGAGGAATTTAAATAAAGTAAGTAAACATACACTACAAAAAGTTGGCATATCTGTAGAATTCTCGAAATGTCTGCAACACACACATCACAAATAAATAAGGTGGCCAAAATAACACACAGAAAATAACAAATGAAATACAAAAACATCTGCAGACTGCAATGAAGAAAGTGACTAGAACAGGGATAGGGCAGCACTGACAGGCTGCTCTGGCTGTCTGAGACAACTCATTTTTAGGAAAAAAAGGACAGATAGGGAACTCTCAGATCCTTTCAGTTCTGGCAATCCCTGACCCCACAAACTGGTGCACCTCATGCATGGATTAAAAGACGGGGTCCAGGCGCCCAAATGGCGCAGCGGGACATTCGGCTAGCACACCTGCGCCGAGATTCTGAACTCCTCGTTCGAAACTCGGCATTGCAAAATGGCAAAGCTGGAGGACACATTCTGTCAAAATCATTTATCAGATGAGTCAAGACCCAAGTTACTTTAGATTGCATAAAGAAATGCTCGTTTTGAACTGATTGGCCATTCTCTTTTGAATTTTGGCACAAAGTGGTGAGCTTGCAAAAACTAAGCCCTTGGTGGATCCTCTTTTAATACCTAATCATGATTTTCTTGATTACTAATTCACCTGCTTATTGAGGAATGTTTCAAAATTGTATATCTTGAGTATTCTATAATCTTTCCACTTTTATTTTACCCTGTCCCAACTTTTTTTTACAGGCATAAATATTTGCTTGTTTTTAAATTTTTCTTTGCACTACTGTCACTAATACAATAGTTTGAGTAAATTAACAAACCACAGATTTCTATGGGTACAAACATGATTCCTGAACAAAATCTAATAATTAGTTCCCAATTTATACTGCATTTCTTACTGCTGGACCTTGGAAGCAGCCAGATGATCCCCCAACCCACAGCTGGTAGCACTAACAAAGCATTTCAGTAAGCAACCTGACTCCATCCAGCATGATGTCGAGCTCTGATCCAGCCAAGCCCACATCATAGCTCACGCCAAATCTGTCTGGAATAGATGTGACACAATAACCCCGGCAGACCAGGGGTATGAGAAACCAGTGAACACAATGTACTGTGCAGACTTTTTCCGTTACACACATGCACACATCCGTCTTTATTTTGTGGTAATTGGGCTCCCACAATGCCCTTATTTTACCAGGTTGATGTCCTTTTACTTTTCCCAAATCAAGTCTTGCCACTCACCCTGTTTAATTACAGTTAAGGTGGCACAACACTGTTTCTGCTCTCATACACACAGACATGTATGATATTTTTATAGTTGTCTATCTTCACAAGTGCCTATTTTTATGGTTACATTGGTAACATGTCCCCAACACTTATTTAAACACACCATTTTGTATGTCTAAACTAGTACATAGTCTGTTAAAATTTATTTATTTTAGACAGTGTTGGTGATTAATTTAGCATTTTTTTTCTGTAACCATATAGGTTTCCTCAAGGTACCAAGAAAAGCATGCTGTTGAATTAGTTAATCATGTTTTTTTCTCAAGGTTCAGGTGACTCTGTGATGTTTCGGTATGAACAAGTGCTCTGTAGATGCTATTGCTTTGTCAAATACACCTTAACATTGATTGGAATAAACCTTTAATAATAAACAGATAAATAACAGTAAGCCTGCCATAGCAATACCCCATTAAAATCACCCTCAGTCTTGGATTTGCCCCATTTCTCTGTTCATTCTGGCGATCTTCGCCTGACACATGAAGCCCTCACTGGCCAAGGAGGGCTGCAACCTAACCCGTACCATGTCTGACACATGTGGCAGCTGCATCTTTGCCCAACTCCTTACAGGCAGTAACTAGAGAAATAGTTCAAACAACTGTCCAATATGTGTGGTTTTCCTCTAACCTCCCAAAAATGTCCAGAAGTCGATTTGGATGTTCTTGAGAATAATTCATTGATGTTAAAAGTAGAAAAATAAACATTAATTAATATTTAATTTAAGGGTAATAAGTGTACATATACAGAGGGGCCAGTGGTGCAAGCTCACATTGTGCTAGATTTCACACTAGAGGACAGTATAACATGGAAGAGTCCAACTAAAAACTAGGGAGGAAGTTTGGAGAGCAAGCCTGGCCCACACCTACTTGGACCTCGGCTCTCAATCGCTATGTGTGAACTACTCAAAAGCTTGCCGAATGCTCGGCAACTGAGGAGAGATATCTAGCATGTTGAATATCTGGATCAGTCAGTTGCGACTGGCAATGGGTGTGGTGAGGGGGATAATATAGTTTCTATCAGAATACATCGGCACACACACAAGCTTTACAATATTTGTGAACTTATCATCCACGCCAAAGCATAATACCAACACTGCATTACAAAAAAATATTTATTAACCTGCAACTCGCTACAGAACAAAACAATCCCTGCTGGTCGTGTTGCCAAATCCACTCGGATTCATTTATTTTTCTCTTTGATTTTACACTGCACATCGTGACAAAATGTAGTTTGGGAGACCAGAGAAGCTCGCCTGCGATTCCAATTGGTGATAGATCGTGTAGTGTGAAACCCCCTATCGTCGATCAGTCGTGTAGTGTGAAAGCCACACCCACTTGAAAGACAATTACAAGATTACAAGAGATCCAGTCGTGTAGTGTGAACTGTACAGCAAGCTGACCACTTGGAAAGTCGTGTAGTGTGAACTTGGCATTATGCTTTGCTGGGGTAGCCTTAGTTTGTGAGAGGGGTAGACTAGTTGGGCTAGGTTGAATTTTTTTTTTTGCTTTTGTTCTGTCCAATATCTCCTCAGTAAAATGAAATTAAATCTTGACTACATTCTTCTGATCAGGCACTATGTTACACTATTGACATGGTCAGTCTCAGTAGTGGAAAATACTAGGACATTCTGACAGTTGTGTCTTTAAAGATTCAACTTTTTACTCTAATTGTTGTTGATTATCTGATTTATAAAGAAAAACATTGTATTAAATTCGAGGAAAATGCAAAATATGTGCATGTTTACTAGTGGTTTCTGACTTTTGGCCTTCATTGTTGGACTACTGCAACTCCCTCCTGGCAGGAGCTCCCATGTCCACTATTAAACCCTTGCAGCTCATTAAAAATGCAGCTGCCTGTCTGGTTTTTAACCAGCCCAAACACTGCCACATCACCCCACTGCTGCATTCTCTTCACTGGCTTCCTGTAGCTGCCCACATTCAGTTTAAAACACTGATGCTCACCTACAAAGCCAAAAATGGACTAGCCCCAAGCTACCTTCGAGGCGTAATCAAACCCCGCTCTGTACCACGCAACCTCCGAGCCACCAGTCTCACTCGACTTGATCCTCCACCCAGGACTAAAGGAAGACAAGCATCAAGGCTCTTCTCTGTTCTAGCACCCAAGTGGTGGAATGAACTTCCTCTGTCTGTCCGAACATCTGAGTCTCTTGCTGTCTTTAAAAAACTATTAAAAACCCACCTTTTTACTAAACACTTAAGCTGACTTGTACCTATTTACTAAAAAAAATTTTCCATTTCCAAAAAAAAATAAAATAAAATAAAAAAAACACTTAACAGGTTTCAGCAGGTTTGTGTTCTTTTACTGTTGTTTACTAAAACTTGAGAAATGAAATGTTTACTATGGAAGCACTTCTGTAAGTCGCTCTGGATAAGAGCGTCCGCTAAATGCAGAAAATGTAAAATGTAAATGTAAATTGTAAATGGAGAATACAACCGCAAATTACAAATATTACCAGCTAATTAATGTTCTGTTACCTTTACCTTTTAATGAAGTTATTACTGTTTTTATCAGAAATACTTTTAGAAAATTGTTTGCTAATTAATTAATAATAAAATGATGACATGCTTCATTGTGTCAGTAGTTTGAATGCTGTATCACTTACAGTGGGGGAAATAAGTATTTGATCCCCTGCTGATTTTGTAAGTTTACCCCCTTACAAAGACTTGAACAGTCTATAATTTTTATGGAAGGTTTATTTTAACAGAGAGAGACAGAATATCAACAAAAAATCCAGAAAAAAAACATTAAATAAAAGTTATAAATTAATTTGTATTTAATTAAGGGAAATAAGTATTTGATCCCCTACCAACCAGCAAGAATTCTGACCCCCACAGACCGGTTATGTGCCCATGAGGCACACAAATTAGTCCTGTCCCTGTATAAAAGACTCCTGTCACAGAATCAGTTTCTTCCGTTCAAATCTCTCGACCACCATGGGCAAGACCAAAGAGCTATCAAAGGACGTCAGGGACAAGATTGTAGACATGCACAAGGCTGGAATGGGCTACAAGACCATCAGCAAGAAGCTTGGTGAGAAAGAGACCACTGTTGGTGCGATCATTCGAAAATCGAAGAAATACAAGATCACAGTCAATCCCCCACTGTATATACAATTTATAAAGCACTTTATTTTTTGGCTATTTTAAATTTACTTGTGTTTAAAGCCATTCTGGTACATCCTATACTAAGGGTGGCAGGGTGGGTAGCACTGTCACCTCACAGCAAGAAGGTCCTGGGTTCAATTTCCAGGTGGAGCGGTCAAAGTCCTTTTTGTGTGGAGTTTGCATGTTCTCCTGTGTCTGTGTGGGTTTCCTCCAGGATCTCCGGTTTTCTCCCACAGTCCAAAGACACGCAAGTGAGGTGAGTTGGAGATACAAAATAGTCCATGACTGTGTTTGACATTAAAAGACTTGCTTCCACTAGCACACCACCGGTCGGCTGGACGCCATCTAGCGGGCATAATTGGCAGTGCCTGGAGCAGACACGGTTCTGCTAGGGCGGGATGACCGGACTATGCGGGTGGGGTCTTCAAACGCTTTGTAAGGACCCTGATTGGCAGATAGAGAGGCGCCTGTGTAGAATGCATGGGTGAAAAAGGGTTCCGCTAAGGGCTGCATGTGGGTCGGAGGAGGCGTGAGCAGCAATATACCCACCTCGACTGTAATCAGGGATCCCCCAGCAGCGGAAGACAAATTGACTATGCTAAATTGGGAGAAAATGGTAGAAAATAGGATAGAGGCCATCACACAGGTCATCTCCAGAATAAATTAAGTCTGGATAGTAGGTGATTACATCCTCTGCATATACATGTGTCCCTGCTATTCACCTATCAAACAAGTGTAATATTTTACAGCTCTACCTCATCCATGTGGACACTTTTTAGGGAACACATCATTATCTTTGACTGTACTTATTCAGTTTAATATCTTTCAGACTATACCATGCCTGTTGGCCCTTCTATTACAACCTTGTAAACTGTAAATTACCAGTGAGCACTCCAGGGCAAAGATGGCAGCAGGTCCAGTCTTTTCCAGAGGCTCCATGCGGCAACGCCAACGTCGACGCCTGAATGAATCGGTCTTCTTCTGCTTAAGGTGGAACTTCCATCCGAACAGAGAGGCATACTCCCAACCCTCCCTCTCAGACTCATCTGGACGCTGCTGTTGGAGGTCAAAAACACACACAGTCAGGAGTGTTAAATCAAACGAGCTAGGAAAAAGAAATTATGTAGATGTGTGTTCTCAGAGCACCACCATGAGGAGAAATTTAGTATGAGGGGTAATCTATTCTACACCATTTACATTTTCTTTCCTTCGTTCACTTTCTTTTACTGTCTTAAAGTGGTTTGCACTGTACTTCTTATATCTATTAGCTTTTTTGTCTCACTGAAAATTAAAAACACTGAGTTATCTATGGGTCTTTATCAAATAGAGTCATTTTCTTTGTCCTTCCCATGCACACATCACACACGATCCTGCACAGATGATGAACATTAGAAATATTTGTGGTAAGACGCTAAATTTGGATGAGCCATGGATTTCTTGCCAAAAAGGAATAAGACTCATAGATTAGAGACATGGGATCAATTTCAGATTAGTGTCAGATGCAGTGATTGATTAGGTCTCCTCTCAACCCCCATTCACAACCCAGATGAACCCTACTTTCATCTGCCAAATACTCTGCAGAGCTCCACTCACTGTCTCACCACACAGACATTTCCCAGGATCCCCCCCTTCAAACTCAAGACAGCAATATGGAGCATCAAGCAGACTATAAAGTGTAGCATAGATATATTTATCTGGTTTCCAATACAAAGAAAAAAAGATTAAAACCATATGACCAGGATTGATGGAGTTAGAGAAGTTATACCTTTCTTAGAGCCTCCATTTTCTGCAGGTCTCTCCGGCGAAGGCGGATCCAGCGACGCCTGCAATTGGTGTGGTACATTTTCTCAGATGGCACCCAAGACTTGGGCCGACGGTCAGGAGGGATGGTAATGCCATACTCCCACCCTAAAGGTTATAGTAATAAAGAATTTGGTTTATTGAGCCTCATCACCTATAACCATCACTGTTTATGTTTGCACACTGTACACATATTTCATAGGATTATAGAGTACAGAGGTGTCTTGACAAAGCTGCAAGGAAAACCCAAACTGTCACCTCATGCCAAGGTTTGTAATGAATAAGAAGTTACTGAAACATGGGTTAAACTGCCCAGTCAAGCAAGCTAACATGGACAGTGTTTGCAGGCTGCCATGCAGGGGGCTTAAAGCTAAACCTCAAATAAAAAAGCAGGGGCAGGACTTCTTCCTTACATGGCACTGTAAGTCAAACAGTGCCACACATTCTCCAGCAGATTCCAGATAATGTGAGTTTCCCTACCTACACCACTGTTCTGTGTATTTTTTAATGGTTAGCTAGCTAATAGTCACAAAACTCACCAGCTTTTGTTAATCATAAACACTAACTAGGAATTAAAGGGACGGTTTACAAGAGAAAACAATATTATATTATTTTTACACAACAAATTATTAATAAAATCACATTTTAAAAGACAGTAGGTCAGACACAAATAAAAAGAGAAAACAGTGATTTGTTCAATGTATTTTCCAGAACTTTTACTTCTGGGAAAGTTGGTAATAAACATATGATACTACATACTTATATGTTAAAAAATTATATATTAGGCCCCACAATGGATCAGCATCTGGGGTGTGTTTCTGCATTGCACCCACATATGTATATATATATATATACAGTATATATACAGTGTATCACAAAAGTAAGTACACCCCTCACATTTCTGCAAATATTTCATTATATCTTTTCATGAGACAACACTATAGACATGAAACTTGGATATGACTTAGAGTAGTCAGTGTACAGCTTGTATAGCAGTGTAGATTTCCTGTCTTCTGAAAATAACTCAACACACAGCCATTAATGTCTAAATAGCTGGCAACATAAGTGAGTACACCCCACAGTGAACATGTCCAAATTGTGCCCAAATGTGTCGTTGTCCCTCCCTGGTGTCATGTGTCAAGGTCCCAGGTGTAAATGGGGAGCAGGGCTGTTAAATTTGGTGTTTTGGGTACAATTCTCTCATACTGGCCACTGGATATTCAACATGGCACCTCATGGCAAAGAACTCTCTGAGGATGTGAGAAATAGAATTGTTGCTCTCCACAAAGATGGCCTGGGCTATAAGAAGATTGCTAACACCCTGAAACTGAGCTACAGCATGGTGGCCAAGGTCATACAGCGGTTTTCCAGGACAGGTTCCACTCGGAACAGGCTTCGCCAGGGTCGACCAAAGAAGTTGAGTCCACGTGTTCGGCGTCATATCCAGAGGTTGGCTTTAAAAAATAGACACATGAGTGCTGCCAGCATTGCTGCAGAGGTTGAAGACATGGGAGGTCAGCCTGTCAGTGCTCAGACCATACGCCGCACACTGCATCAACTCGGTCTGCATGGTCGTCATCCCAGAAGGAAGCTGACGCACAAGAAAGCCCGCAAACAGTTTGCTGAAAACAAGCAGTCCAAGAACATGGATTACTGGAATGCCCTGTGGTCTGACGAGACCAAGATAAACTTGTTTGGCTCAGATGGTGTCCAGCATGTGTGGCGGCGCCCAGGTGAGAAGTACCAAGACAACTGTATCTTGCCTACAGTCAAGCATGGTGGTGGTAGCATCATGGTCTTGGGCTGCATGAGTGTTGCTGGCACTGGGGAGCTGCAGTTCATTGAGGGAAACATGAATTCCAACATGTACTGTGACATTCTGAAACAGAGCATGATCCCCTCCCTTCGAAAACTGGGCCTCATGGCAGTTTTCCAACAGGATAACGACCCCAAACACAACCTCCAAGATGACAACTGCCTTGCTGAGGAAGCTGAAAGTAAAGGTGATGGACTAAACCCAATTGAGCACCTGTGGCGCATCCTCAAGTGGAAGGTGGAGGAGTTCAAGGTGTCTAACATCCACCAGCTCCGTGATGTCATCATGGAGGAGTGGAAGAGGATTCCAGTAGCAACCTGTGCAGCTCTGGTGAATTCCATGCCCAGGAGAGTTAAGGCAGTGCTGGATAATAATGGTGGGGTTACAAAATATTGACACTTTGGGCACAATTTGGACATGTTCACTGTGGGGTGTACTCACTTATGTTGCCAGCCATTTAGACATTAATGGCTGTGTGTTGAGTTATTTTCAGAAGACAGTAAATCTACACTGCTATACAAGCTGTACACTGACTACTCTAAGTTATATCCAAGTTTCATGTCTATAGTGTTGTCCCATGAAAAGATATAATGAAATATTTGCAGAAATGTGAGGGGTGTACTCACTTTTGTGATACACTGTATATGTAGATGAGTGTGTGTGTGTGTGTGTGTGTGTGTGTGTGTGTGTAACTTGAAAGTTACTGATAACCATTTTATTAAAATTTAAATAACTGGTTATATTAAAGAAATGCAATCAAGCTTGTCTGGCAAAACATTAAAAGTCATTTCTTTGTACTTTTGTCATTTAAATAAAGATTTGAAAGAATTAACAAACAAATTCTTGTTTTATTGCATTTCACCAAATGTAAAATAATGACACAAATAGACATGTGCCTTTGTTATAATTGGGTATACATATAGCATTAGTGAAAGTCTCAGTTGTTTAAAAGAATAGGTCTAGGTGCATTACTTTAAATAAAAAGCAGTAGGGACTAGATGAACAGTTTAAAAACAGTATATTTTCTCAGAGATGTGCAAGATTGGCTGCATGTCACACACAGACTTGATTGGTTGGGGGAAGGTGTTCTTTCCATGCAACCAGTGTTGTACCCTAAAAACAGACCCACTGTGACTGATCAGAATACAGCAATTGATGAAAATGAAAAAAAAATAATTGCAGGGAATTACTACAGATAATTAGATTTTTAAAAGATCTCTGGTGGCATTGCATTAAAAACAACATGATTTTGTGATGACTATAATAACATTGTCTCAGGATTATAGTAAAAAACCACAAATCCCAATAAAAAAATACTCTGACATCCAGAAATGCTCTACTAATATCAAGTGGAAATATTCAAGGTGTCATTTTCCTGGCTAGAGATAAGGATTTTATTTTATCTACTGTTCCAATACTCAAGCTATACAATACTCAATCTGTAAACCCTTCACTTAACATACCTTGATCGTCCACAGCCCGTTTAAGATCTTTACTCCATTC
The DNA here is from genome assembly GCF_030014385.1 of Trichomycterus rosablanca. Taxonomy (NCBI): domain Eukaryota; kingdom Metazoa; phylum Chordata; class Actinopteri; order Siluriformes; family Trichomycteridae; genus Trichomycterus; species Trichomycterus rosablanca. The sequence continues at coordinate 31,952,312 of NC_085991.1, read as the reverse complement.
CTCATCTTTCCAAACCCATCCTGGAGGACACTCGATATCATCCTTAGGCACTGCTTTTTCTCCATTCTGCTCCACGGTGGACAAACAGAGAACAGCAAGTCAATCTCCTTTACTGGCTGACATACTACACAAACAATAACAAAACATAAAATATAACATCAGTCACATCACATGCTCACCACATCTGTGTAGCCTTCTGGCATACCAATCCATTGTCCACCCGGCAGCCGCATCTGATTTTCAAACACTTCCTCCATGAAAGTCATATGGCCAGCATCCGCATCGTACAGCAGGCTGGGTAACATGAAAACATTGGGATGAACAGAATCTGCACAGTAAACTGTAGCTGAGATTTATAAAATTAAGGTGTTTTTAATTTACAATAAAAAAATGATGCATGTCAAAAGGCAAGTCTGGGAGAACAAATATACAGAACTGGCTAGTAACTTAAAGTAATCCACTACAAAAATGTACTACACTATCCATTAACCTCATACACATTTGCATTTAATGAACTGTTTTAGTTTTTTACAGTCCTTTAGTACTTTTAGTGCAAATATACAATATATTTAGAACAAATATACAGAAATGGGTAGTACCTTAAAGTAATCCAATACAAAAATTCACTGCACTATCAATTACCTTCTCTTACTCTTACTACATATTATTTGATGATAAAAAGGCAGGTCGATGATGTGTTGAATAACCAGTATATACACAAAAAGTAATCTTAAGATTCTATATAGCAGTCATTTCATATAGTATATTGTAGACTGCTGTTTGCTTGAAAATATAAATTGAGCTCGAGAAAATAACTTGTCATTAAGTCAGTAATGTGATTACAAAAGCTGGATTTGTAATATGTTACTTAATCAAGTTAAAACAAAAGGTAATGAGACCATGTGTTTTTGTCAGTAGGATCATTATTATATTAAAACAGAAGCAAACATATTGTAAAACTTACGTTTTCTCTGGGTTGATATACCAGTCACCAGCCCAGGTCCAGCCTGGAGATGGTTTAAAGCTGTCTTTGGGCAATTTTACTCTACCAGTGATGTCACTGAACTTGGGGTAGCTTAGTCCAGTTGTGCCCCAGTTTCCCACCAGTGCAAGTTTAGTTTGGTTTTCATACTGCAAGAAACACATCAAATTACAGTATTATGAAAATATGAACCAGTAAACATAAACATATATATCTGGTCAGGTCAGAAGAACCCTGAAAAATCATGCAGATACTGGAGGAACTTTACAAACCTTATATTAAATGGTTAAATCCAGGTCCATAAGGTTCCCTCACTACCTATTTATTAGGATTTAAAGGTAATCACTGCTTACACAAGATTCATCAGTTCAAGTCTAATGTCAAACACAGTCATGGACAATTTTGTATCTCCAATTTACTTCACTTGGACTGTGGGAGGAAATCTGAGCTTCCGGAAAAAAGCCACGCTGACACGAAAAGAACATGCAAACTACACACAGAAAGTACCCAGACCGCTCTATCTGGGAATCAAACCCAGGGGTCTGTGAGGTGACAGTGCTACCCACTGAGCCATTGTGCCACCCTTAGAGAAATTTACCCAAGCTCTAGATATATTTTAGTAGTTACTTACTTTCACTATTTTGCAATAAGTTGGCTAAAATTCATTTTTAAATGTACAATTGTAGGTACCAGTAGAAAACCCACATAGACATGTCAGTCTACACACTACCCAAAGCTGAAAATCTGGGTTCTTGGAGCTGCACAGCACCAACAATGTAGGGTTTACATTTTTTATCATCTTTTCATTAATCACTTTGTCCTGGTAAAAGCTGTGACAGGTCCAGTTTTACCAGGAAACACAGTGCACAAAGCAGAAACACCCAGGACAGGGTGCTCCATCAAAGGGCTTCATCTATCCTAGACATAGCCAATCATGCCTGTGTAGACGCCCGGTCAGCAGATACCACCTCCGAGATTTGAACCCAGATCTCAGCAGTGGTGGTTTAGCACAATAGACAGCTGTTAAATATAACACAAAACTGCTTACTGTTTCTGCAAAAACTGAGAGTTTGCCCTCTGAAAACTGGTTGAAGTGCTTGACATCTGCAGTCAGACCGAACCATACTTTAACTCTAAGCTGTGCTGGGATTTTGGAGTCGTTTCTGCCACCCTGAGGACACTACACACAAACACACAATAACATTACCAATGTGATCAGTTATTATTACACACCAACACGTTAACCGTAATTACCGCATTCAATTAAGTGTATTTCATTGGTTTTACTGGTAATTCTGAAGTGTACATACCTTCATTAAGATGGTCTGAAGCTGACCACAGTGTTTGCCACAGTAGCCCTGAGAGAAGAGAATCTCATGGGCTGGAATTCTGTGGTAAGCCACTCGTTTGTCTCCCTGAAGCATCCAGATTACAATGTCTGGCAGGCAATTTTGGGGCTTAGAAAGAAAGAAACAAACATGTCAAAAACATAGAAGTAATGACAGGTGTTGTTGATAAAACAAATATTATTTTTCTATGATTGTGGTTTTGCACCAAAATAAGGAAAGAAAGTCGAAAATAATAGTATAGCCAAAATAGTAGTTCTAATGGCAAATCATGGCCCCAATCGACCTACATGTTCTCCATGATTTTTACCACAACCCAGGCAACACATCAAATTTATCAAAACTAAATATACTTAATAAATTAAAATAATGACAATCTGGTCCCACTGTGGATTACAGGTGTAACATAAAGCCTGTGTTTCTTTTTTTTTGTTTGTGTTTCTTTTTTTATATGCCTGTTAACATTTAATTTAATAATTTTTTTTTTTTGGCTTTGAAAAACCCTGTAGTAAATGACTTGTTCATGTGAATTCTTACCTCCTCAGCGAGTGACTGCAGTCTCATGGCCCAGTCCTCAGCCTGTTCCATCACTGTGCTCAGCTCTGTCTCTGGGCCATGTTTAAGCGACAGGGCAGCCTGCTCAATCTGCTTTAAGTTTACCTTACGCAAACGTCGCAAGGATTTATCTAGTGAAGTTGCACACAACCAGCTATCCAGCTCAGGCAGGTCTTCACTGAAACACAACATTTCAGTTACGCACCACTAACACACATCTGAAATTCAGAGGTTAACTGCTTTAAGAAATTAGTATAGACGAATAACGTTTTCCATGTAATCCATATAAAACCAGAAAAATTTTAAGAGAATTAAAAAAAAACAATTGGTACTCAAGAATGTATAGGCACCAAATGCAGCATGAAATTCCCTCCATATCTCTGTGGACTGTTACTAGTGAGACATCATTGGCATAAGTATCACATTAAGACGTACCACTTGCTTTTTTTAATGCTTAATTTATCTCTATCTGGTTTGTGAGATCTTTTGTGTACACTTTAATGCATTCACCTTAGTAATCTCTCAAATGAGCTAGCACATGGGGCATGTTGCCAACGTTACCATGATGCATTCTAGAAGATAAGGTCCTGACTCCACTGCTATACTACTGAAACCACTGCTACAGTGTAACTGGCTCAGTATTGCAACAAATAAAGATGTTTTTCATGTCATGTCACTATGCCATGATCGCTTTACAACGGTTGGCTGCACAGATGGGTCTGCTATTCTCAAAGCCCTCTCGTGTTGCTTGTAGCAGACTAGCCTCAGTTATAGAAATCCACACCCTAACGTCAATCCATCTTATTCTTGGTCTCTCCTTTAGTGCCTTTAGTGTTGTCCGTAGTTACAGATTTTTTTTGAACAGTTAAACTGGGCTGTATGTAATAATATTAAATGAAAACATTTAACTTAATTCGAAAAAAAGACATCAGTATAGCAAGAATGCTATACCAACATCTGTAGCTCAGCATCTCCAACAACCAACAAATCAAGCACTGTATTAGGAGCTTTACATTTGTAACTTGTGCACATGGTTCTCTTTAGGTCTGTGTGTCATGTATGTCTAGTCTTTTATTCTTCAACCTTGCTCACATTCTGTTTTTGGTTTTTTGCTTATTGTTCATACCTGTCCCTCATCATGGCCTGATAAATTTTGTATTATTATTATAATAGTGCTTAAAAAGACTAATTTATTGTTCCTTTTTCATGCTGCTTTAAGTTTCCAATTGTAAACTTGCTTAAACATTGTGCTCTGACTATAGGTTTGTCTGTAATAAACCTGTCTGCTTGTTTTGACTAATTCCTGCCACTGTCAACAAATGATGAATGAACAACAAGTACTGGTTTCACCTAAAAAGAAGTTCTTGATGGTTTGCCCCTTTTTGATGTTGACATTTTTATCCTGCTGTATGTGACAAAAATATCTGAGTTTTACCTGCAGTCTGCAATTATATCGTCAAGCAGCTGTACCACCCTTTCCTCCAGCTCATCTTGGTCACCTCCTGCTTGGAGTGACTGCTGCACCCGTTTCAGGTTTGTGTCCTAAAACAAATGTGAGAGTATATGATTTTAACCTAGGGCCATTTGACATATTTCATGTATCAAATATTTGATTGGTTTGAGTCTTACTAGGCGCTCCTTGATGCTGACCAGCATGTTAAGGGCCTCTATACGGGGGCTGATGTCCTCCCACTCTGACGAAAGCACCACCACAGGCTTTACATTCCCCCAAGGCAGGTAATAGTATTGACAACCTATTAAAACCATTTAAAGAAAGACTTAGGGTTTAAGCAATAAATAGTTACCAGTCACCACTTTGTGTTGTTGCTAAGACTTTGTGACTTCGTTTCTCACCATCAAAAACAGCACAGCTGTACTGTGTGGTAGAGGCAAGGGGCAGACAAGAGTAGTCAAACTTGTTGCCATAGTTTCCGATGCTGACCTCAAACTGGATGGCATCATCCACATCCTGAAGGAGGGTGGCAGAGTAAAAAGCAGCAAACAGCGAATACTTTCTCTTTCGCATGAATTTCTGCAAAGAAGCAAAACAGAAACATATAAGATACACCACAAAAAGGTGTGGATGCTCTGACAAATTGCTGATGTTGTTCCAAAATTTGTTAAGCTTAGAAGTAGGGCTTGTTTAAAAGATGTATATATCCTATTTGAAGATATACAATTCCCAAACAATTAGTGGTATTAGTGAGAGGAGCACAGTTTTTATATATTTATTTATTAGGATTTTAACATCATGTTTTACACACTTTGTAACATTCAGGACAGGACAGGTAGTCACTAGTTACACAAGATTCATCAGTTTAAGTTTAATGTCAAACACAGTCATGGACAATTTTGTATCTCCAGTTCACATGTCTTGCATGTCTTTGGACTGTGGGAGGGAACCAGAGCTCCCGGAGGAAATCCACACAGATGGGGAGAACATGCAAACTCCACACAGAAAGGACCTGGACTGCTCCTCTTGGGAATCGAACCCAGGATCTTTTTGTTGTAAGGCGACACAGATGCACAAAGCTCAATGCACTCTTTACTATGCACTATACATCTTTTCTATCACTTCAATAAAGTGAAAATATCTGTTTGTAGATGTTTAAACAGGGTTGAAGTCTTTCCTATGGCAATTAAGTTTTAAATTTTTAATTATTTAATAATTTGTTTGTTTCTTTATTAGGATTTTAATGTCCTGTTTTACACACTTTGGTTACATTCATGACAGAAAAGGTAGTTACTCAATACACAAGATTCATTAGTTCACAAGGTTATATCGAACACAGTCATGGACAATTTTGTATCTCCAATTAACCTCACTTGCACGTCTTTGGACTGTGGGAGGAAACCGAAGCTTCCAGAGGAAACCCACACAGATGGGAAGAAACATGCAGACTCCACACAGAAGGGACCCGGAGTGCTCCACCTGGGAATCAAATCCAGGACCCTTCTTGCTGTGAGATGACAGTGCTACCCACCAAGCCACCGTGGCACAGAGAGGGGTCACAAACACACAAAGCTCAATGTGCTCCTACACATCATCTTGAAGATGTTTATTCAGAGGGTTCAAGTCTTTCCTAAGGCAATTATTTTCCAATTTTTTATTATTTAATAATACTTTATTTTGATGAGGGTCATGGTGGGTCCAAATTAACTGGGAAAACACTGGACGCAAGGCAGGACCACCCTCGACAGGGCCCCAATACATGGCAGGGCTTTAATCACAGTAGACCAATCTGGAGGTGATACAGTAGCATGTGGGGAAAACTTTGTTTAATTCTTAATGCCATGTCAGCTGCAATGGCTATTATCATGGCTGAATAATACTGTAGTAGATTTAAACAAAGTAGGGGGTTGATTTGCTTTCTTTACTTGTGTGTATAGTGGTTTGAGTGTTTGTGTGACTATGACAGTGTAGAGTTTAATAGTTTTTTTCATAATGTATTTTTTTATATATATGGCATTTGTAAGTGCTAGTGCTTCTAAGAATTTAAGCAGTTCTTTTTTTTTGGGGGGGGGGGGGTTTACTGAGGTGAAGATTTAATAGTTAGTAACTGTAGCCTTTTACTTCTTTTAAAAATATCTTACTTGCTTAAAGAAAATGTAATATATTTGAGTAACAGCTGTAGTTTTACAATACAGTAAACATCTCACCTCTACCACTAACAGGTCATCTGGGTAGATGTCTTCAATTTTCTGCTCCACTTTTTCACACAGCTTAGTGGTAAGCTCCAAGAGCAAACGGCCACGATATGCTACACCCTCACCCTACAGCACACACAATCACCAAAACTGCACACCAGACAAAAACTGACATTCATGTTATTTAATGTAAGTAGAAATGTATCCACTTTACCTTGCCAAGGTTCAGAACCTCATGGGGGTCAGAGAAGGTTGTGAATTCTCTAGGACTTCCATACATGTTAACATAACATGGACCAAATGTTGGCAGGAAGCCCAGGCTGTCATCAACTAAGACAGATGTTAGGAGGTACAGTGTAAGATTTGTTTCATACCACCAGACATTAAACTTCTTTTCAGGCAGTAGTGCGGCACAGAAAACATGCTACAGTGTTCTGTAGTTTTGTAAACAGCTATGACCTATGTATACATGTATTATATGTATATGTACTCTTCTGAAATGGCCATCTTGAGGATTTAAAGGGAAAGATAGTACCTAAGTGGAAGGTATGTAAAGTAGCGCACACATACAGTAGGAAAGAAAGACATACTGGTCGTTTGGAAGGTCCTGGAAGTCAACTCATCTGAATGCGTAGAAAAATAAAGGATAGTTTAAACAAAGCTGAAAAGTATGGCTGCATGCTCAGCCTTGCTAATAACTCACAAAACATGTACTAAAGGGGTTAGTTTAAATTATCTTAGTCAACCACAGCAACACTAATAACACCAAAGCAACACAGCAGAAGTACTACAGCTAAGTTAGTCTTATTAACCAATTGACCAATTAGAGATAAACAGCACTATCTTTTTATTACCAGCTGACTGCTAACAATGTGAGAATTAAGATTTAGTCACAATTCTGCCAAGCAAAGATCCAACACAGCTACATGTGTGCCTGCATGCACATTTCTTACACTTATCCAAATTACATAACAGGCCTAAAAACCTAAAAAAAACTTAAAAAAAACTACTACCAACAGAATTAAGCAATAATGTTCCAGCACATTGAGCATTATACTTCAGAGTATATCTATAATACACTTTACTGGTACACCAACATCTGTATTATAAGTTACCTTATTGTCCCCAATATATACGTATTACTCTCATTATTATTACTATTATTCTTACTGAGCATTTACAGCTGCAGACAAAGCTATTGGGCATATCTAAAGCCAGACAATACAATATTGACACAAATATGAGCACTGCATTTAGATGTTGCACTATTTCATAATACCTTAGTAATAAACCCACCTGCTGTAAAGAAAGACTGGGACACAGATTACAGTATTATGCCCACCTGCCAAACCATTTATGGTCTGACAGGAACATGGAACTAAAGATGTCTGTACCTTTAATTATTTGTGCCTTATTAACTGCTAATTTAATAATAATGCTGAAGCCAGAGAAAGATCTTTAATAATGGCATTTGTTGACAAGTTTACCGCTGGCCTTACTTCCTTATTTTCTACAAGATGCTGGCCAATATTACAGATGCAAGACTTCAGCATGCATCCATGCCATATTACAACTTCAGTCTGTTTTGTTTTTTCCTCAAAATTAAAGTCAAATGTCTTGAGATGGTCTGTGCTTTGTGAAATGGCACATTATGATGATGAATATAGCATTACAAGATTGTTAAAACGATGACCATGGTGAGCAACAATGCTTAGACAGGCACATCAATAGTTAATTAAGTATTAAGAGGCACAACAGGTTTTTACAACACCCCCACCAGCCCAAAATCTTCATGTCTCAGCAGAATTTAAGATTGACTAGACCAGGCAATATTTTCAATACATTTAACTATCTAGTTTTGCTAAGCCTGTGCCCACTGTAGCTTTACATTTTTAGCTGACAAACATTAAACCAGGTTTGGTTATCTGTTGTAACCCATGTGCCTTTGATGTGTTGCATTTTTTTTGGCTTAAGACTTAATAACCAAATGTGATGTCAAAAGCAGTCTGGCATTTTCCTTTGACCTATTTCATTCATAGACATTTATGTCCACTGAACTGCAGGATGTTTTTTCTCATTTTGCACACAATTCTCTGTAAAAACTTTAGATACTGTTGTGCATGAAATTCCCTAAATCCCAGTTTCTGACCAGCCTGTCCAACACCAATAATTAATTCCACAGTCAAAGGCACAGTCAAAGTCAAATCATATGTTTTTTTACTCAGATATTCATTCTCATTTTTTATGTAAACAGTAACTAAAGGTCTTAATCAATGACTGGTTAATTGAAATAATTACAAGCAAAATTGTTCAAAACAGGTGTTCCATAACATTAAAACCACCTCCTTGTTTCTGCACTCACTTTCCATGTTATCAGCTCCGCTTACTATATAGAAGCACTTTCTAGTACTACAATTATTGACTGTAGTCCATCTACGTATTTCTCTGCATGCTTTGTTAGCCCCCTTTCATGCTGTTGTGCTGGTATAAGTGGATAAGACACAGCAGCGCTGATGGAGTTTTTAAACACCCCACTGTCACTGCTGGACTGAGAATAGTCCACCAACCAAAAACATCCAGCCAACAGCGCCCCATGGACAGCATCCTGTGTCCACTGATGAAAGACTAGAAGATGACCAACTCAAACAGCAGCAATAGATGAGCGGTCGTCTCTGACTTTACATCTACAAGGTGGACCAACTAGGTAGGAGTGTCTAACAGAGTGGACAGTGAGTGGACAAAGTATTTAAAAACTCCAGCAGCACTGCTGTGTATGATGCACTTATACCAGCACAACACACACTAACACACCACCACCATGTCAGTGTCACTGCAGTGCTGAGAATGATCCACCACCTAAATAATACCTGCTCTGTGGTGGTCCTGGGGGAGTCCTGACCATTGAAGAACAGTATAAAAGGAGGCTAACAAAGCATGTAGAGAAACAGATGGACTACAGTCAGTAATTGACCACCTAAATAATACCTGCTCTGTGATGGTCATGTGGGGGTCCTGACCATTAAAGAACAGGGTGAAAGCAGGCTAAAAAGGTATGTAGAGAAATAGATGGACTACAGTCAGTAACTGTAGAACTGCAAAGTGCTCCTATATGGTAAGTGGAGCTGATAAAATGGACAGTGAGTGTAGAAACAAGGAGGTGGTTTTAATGTTATGGCTGATCAGTGTATATATCAGTTCTGTTTAAGGCACTGTTTCTGCTCATGCTGCTGCTCATTAGTACTGCACACCACTATGGCAGGCAAGTAAGATCCATACAAAGCAAATAAAATCCATTCAAATCCAAATTTCATCCAGCTTAGTTGTACAAACTGAATTAAAGGTACTTAAGTGAAGTTAAAAGCATACCATATAAAACCATTTATAACTTACCTTCTATTTCTCCTCCTGGGGCAGAGATCTTGGACATACACAGGTGTGTGGTGCCAATGACATCATTGTGGCTTGCTCGATCCCTGTAAAAGATTACAATACCATGCCCAATTTAAACAAAAGGCCCACACATACCATAAAATATACAACATACAGATACATGTGATTTATACAGATTAATTATAATTTGTGTAATTTTAGGTAGAACTTACCAATCTAAAATGCGTATCCTCATTTTCTCACACATAGATGGAAACTGTACACACAAGTAAAAATAAACCAGGCACATAAGAAATTTGTCTAGAATGTTTTAATGAAAAGCAGGATTATAGCTCATCTTACTCTGATAGGGAGTGCAAGGCTTTGGTTCCACTGTGGATTGGCATTTTTCTCAAGTATCCTGCTGCACATCTGTGAATACACACATATTTAACTGTATAATCAAATGTTTTAGAGTAAAAGAGCTCATGTAAGATTATCTTCATAATTACTATGATAGATTGATTTTCTTCATTCGTATTTACACATAGGTAGAGTTATTATAAATATAATTTGCCTTACTTTCAGGAAACCTCCTCCATATCTCTTTAATGTGTTTATTTATTTATTTAATTATATATTTTTTTATTTTAAATTTAAAATAGCTATTAAAGTCTGGTTTGAATAGACAACTTTGATGGTTGGGTTCATTTTAGGGCACGGAACATTACTTTTTTTTTTTTATCTTAAATAAAAATATACTTATATAATGTCCAGTTACCCTCACACATCATGCTGTGGATTGAAGATTTAGTTTACTGTCTGTGATGGGATGAGCTCATAAGGGATATAATAATTGAGCAATTGGTAGCACTACTGAGAACTGAATTAGAGTATTTAAACTCTGCGTAGGTTGGCTAGCACATTAGATCGCTACCCCAAGCTCCATTTTTTATATTTTGAGAAAGATACATTTTAATTTTACAGTTTGCAGATTACATCAACTACAACATATGACACCTACAAGACATGTTTTTTTCTTGATCCACAGTTTAATTTTAGTTAAATAACTTTTACTGCTGTATTTTTGTCTTAAAATTTCATGGATTCGGCTGCTGAGGTGGCGCAGTGGTAAAACACAATAGCACACCAGAGCTGACAATTCGAACTCGTTGGCTTGGACTTCAGCACTGCCATCCGGCTGGGCTGGGCGCCTACATGAACAACGATTGGCTTGTTGTTTATACAGGGTGGGAAGCCGGATAGGGACCTCATAACCCCCTTATGCAATTATGGTCTCTGCTGGCTGATTGATGGTGCCTGCACAGAGTCAAGGAATAATGTGATCAGGGTGCGTCTCTCTGTACACAAAGCTGATCCGCATATGAACTCACATTGTGCAAGTGAAAAGATGCAGTCGGCTACTGTGCATGTGTCGCAGGGGGCGTGTGACAGTCTCGCTCTCCTCAATCGGCATCAGTAGAGAGGAAGCGTAATGCAACTGGGTAACTGGATACGACAAAATTTGGAGGAAAATTCGGGAAAAATGCAAAATAAACAAACAAATAAATAAAATTGTTTGGATTTAAAATCTCCTACTACTCTTATAAGTCATGAGTACTCTGGGTTTTATTTTAGGTGGCTTTTTAAGCACATCCTAGGGTATTTCCTAGGGTTGAGGTTTAGTGTAATGAGCCACTGGGTGTATATTCTCTTCACTCAAAATCATTCCAGCTTGTCACAGTCTGACTTGTGATTTTAAAGCATGTTAATACATTTTAGCTGTACCGTTTTTCCAGCAAAGTTGATTTCCACTAATGGATCCACCAGATTTTTTCGGTTGGAGTCAAAACCCAAAAAGCCTTTTATTCCATCCATAAAAGCATCATCCACTGATAGAAAAAATGAAGTCACAAAATTATATATACGATTTAAAAATACACAAGAACACCTACAAATACGCATGTTGATACTCACTCTGAGGAAGATCCTCTGCTCTGTACACTTTAAGAGTGAAGGTGGCACCCCTGAGTGTGAGGCCTGCTGGTCTCAACAGGTTTGCTTCAATATCCTCCCTCTCATAAACACCATCTTTTTCCATCTGAGAAAATAAATACATACAATTTTTTTTTTACATCTTTTAGTTAAAATGTATGTAGACATCTTTCTAAACAGTGGATTAATTGGCATTAGCTACAACCAGGTGGCAAAAGAATAAACTCATGTAATCTTCAGACAAACACTGAGCTCTTCAGTACACTGTTGATGACTTAACAGAGCACTGTCATAGGTTGCCTCCATTCCAGTCAAAATCAAATATGTTGGTTTGTTTCTGCTTGAACAATTCGACTGTAAATAGTAAGATACAAAAGCAACCAAAATGGGACAGCTTGTGCTCAGTTGCAGTGTGCGCTCATTTTTTCAAAGCAAGATCAATTCATTTATTTATTAAGATTTTAACATCATGTTTTACACTTTGGTTACATTAATGACAGAAACAGTAGTTACTCATTACACACAAGATTCATCAGTTCCACAAGGTTATATCAAACACAGTCATGGACAATTTAGTGTCTCCAATTCACCGCACTTGCATGTCTTTGGATTGTGGGAGGAAACCGGAGCTCCCGTAGGAAACCCACACGGACACGGGGAGAACATGCACATGCACTCCACACAGAAAGGATCCGGGCCGCTTCACCTGAGAATCAAACTCAGGTCCCTCTTGCTGTGAGGCGACAGTGCTACCCACTGAGCCAGTGTGCTGCCCACAAGATAAATGAAAAAATCCTACCTAACACCACTGAGGTAAACTGGACCCCAGACTGTGAGCTGGTCTTACTGCTTAAAATCAATGACTGACCTTACTAATGCTCCTAAAACTAATAATCATAGTGAAAAGCTTTACCAGAAGCCAGGAACAACTACATTAGTGCCTATTGTTTGTGGCTGTTGGGGTGTTAGATGTCCACAAAGGTTTTGCCACTGTAAGTTCACTTGTCAAGTCAGGACACATTTATTTGTACAGTGCTTTTTACAATAGACATTGTCTCAAAGCAGCTTTAAATAATTTTAGGACCAAAATATCCAATGAGCAAGCTTTGGGCAACAGCTGAACTTGTCAACAACTTCATTACAAAAGCAAACATTTACTTCTAGTACATGAAAAGAGAAAATATTATGAAATTCTACTTTTACTTACTGGTGCCTCATCACCTGCAGCCAGGACAATCAGGCTGACCTTAAGATAGCCTCTGGCTCCAGCTGAAAGGTCATCGGGATCAGCCAACAACAGCCACCTTCTAAGAATAGCATGTCCTGCCACAGAATGAAAACCAAGATACGTATACTAATCAGCTCATAATGTTAAAAGCAATCTTCTATTACCCAGTGTAAATGATTTTAAACTGTAATATTGTGAGTAATAACATTAAAGAGTCAAAAGTACAGTTTTGGTATGTCTTATTTCAAACACAAGAATGCTGCAAAGTAACAGCAGTCTTAACAGTCTGCAGTACTTACTGTGTTCATTATACACCATGCCAACATCCATCTGAAAGAAAAAAAAAACAAGAGTGGGCACTATCATTAACTCTGTATAGACAATTAATGTTTGTTTTGTTTTATTAGGATTTTAACATCATGTTTTACACACTTCAGATTAAGATAAGATTAATTAATCTTACACACAAGATTAATTAGTTTACAAGGTTATATCAAACACAGTCATGGACAATTTAGTGTTTCCAATTCATCTCACTTGCATGTCTTTGGACTGTGGGAGGAAACCGGAGCTCCAGGAGGAAACCCACGCAGACACGGGAGAACATGCAAACTCTACACAGAAAGGACCCGGACCCCCCCACCTGGCCACGTAGCCACCATGCTGCCTTATAATTAATGTAGATCTTTCTGACATACCCAAACTAGCCTGCCTGACACCAATAATCATGCCAAGGTAACAGTTATTCAGTTTACATTTTCCACATTGTGCTAATTAATGTAAGTATAAACTGAAGCTGTTTTGAAATCCATCTGTATGATTTTATGCATGCATTGCAGCCACATGACCAGCTTGATTGACATTACATAAATGATCACATGTTCCTAAAAAGTGGTCAGTGAGTGAATCCACTGTATGGACACAAACCTACACTTGCTGTTATAATTACATAAAATGCAGGTGCACGTGTATTTACTTTTATTCTTTCTTTCTTAAAAGTGACTTGTAGGTGTAAATAAACATAGAGTAATAGAGTGAATTCTTGAATTACCTTAAATTCTCCAATGACAGAGTCTGTGCGTAAAGACTTGGAGTCAAAGACCTGAAACAGACACATGAGGTAAATATTATTGCAACATTTAATACAACCACTACATTTACTTTGTTTAACTGTTAGCAATAGCATTCCTATTAGTTCACCAACTTATTTCTATCTATAGCTTCCATCTGAAAACAGCTTTTTATTTTTAAATGTGGTAAGGTCATACCAAGTTACTTTGTTAATAATAGATAGTATAAATAGCAGCAAAATGAAGTAAAGCAGCCAATATATTTTTAAGAAATTAATAATATGGCTCTATTAAAAAAAGAAAAGCTGTTTTGTTAGCTTCGCCTATATGTAATATACAATGTCTTTTTGTCTACTTTATTATATTTTATATTATATTTATGCTTTTAAAAAGGTATCACAATCCATCATGCCCTACATGTACATACCACATGGATAAAACTGCAATTCTGTTTAAAAGTGTTTTATATACTATATGGCCAAAATAAACGTGTTGGACATTCCATTCCAAAATCATTGGCATTGATGGATTAAGGGTCAGGGCTCTATGCAGTTCCTCTAGACCACATTAGACAAAAATTTTCTTAATGGACATTTGCGCACAGGAGACAGTAATGCTGGAATAGGACACTTCCCCAAACTGCTGCCACAAATAATTTATTGTACAGAATTGATTTTATAGCAGTGGGTGTGGCTAAAACACTGAAACATTTGAAGAAATATGTACATACCTCTAGCTTTATTTATTTCTTTATTAGGATTTTAATCATGTTTTACACACTTTGGTTATATTCATGACAGGACAGGTAGTTACAGGTTACACAAGATTCATCAGTTCAAGTTTTTTTCAAATGTCAAACACACTTATGGACAATTTTGTATCTCCAGTTCACCTCACTTGCAGGATTTTGGACTGTGGGAGGAAACCAGAGCTCCCGGAGGAAACCCACGCAGACACAGGGAGAACATGCAAACTTAACACAGAAAGGACCCGGACCGCTCTAGCCTTATAGTGTAGATTAAAGTGATGATATCTACTTACTGTTATGAATATAGGCTCATCAAAAAGATCAGCTGGGCTCTCAAAGAAGTTCAGGAAGAAAGTCTAAAACAAAGAAAAATTATTATAATAATAATACCTATTTATATTTATATATATTTATAAAAATATATTTATCTATTGTCATCTGATGTCTTAATAATAAAAATTTTTAAATAGCTATTATATACCTCATCAAAAAATGGATTGTTGCCTTTTTTAATGCGTGTTCTTTTTGTCTGTCCTGCTACAGATATTTTGACAACAGGTTTAATATTGACTCCAGGCAGCTGTCTTCCTTCGATGATTCGTACCCGCACCTGGAGAGTAAACATAATGGATTACATTTTTGATTCAAACAGCTGTTTGTTCTCTCTTAAATGGACCATGCTGCCTCTTATATGTATGCAGACTTACAAGTATAGTTTTGTGGACTAATAGTAAAATGAAAATCATCAATATCCATGTTAGGTTTATATTTGGCTTTGTGGTAGGTGTGCTGTTGCAGTTCTTTAATTCAGATATTAAATCATCCATCCTCCCTAAACAAAACTACTTTTAAAGTATAAATAAATGACAATTTAACATACTTAATCTGTCTAATAACCATAGGGTCCCTCATGCTTCAGCTTACTTGCAGGCACTACCAGTAAGGATATTCTGATTTAATTGCTTTTCCTATGCTAAATATATCCTCAGTGTCACTAAGGAATATGTACCACAAGAGGGCAGTGTTAATGAGAAGTGCTAAAGACAAACTACTGTATCTACAGCATCCAGAATCCATACTGACTAAATATAATTACGGACAGAAGCAGAAGATGGAATCAAGCTTTTGTTCATGTCTTTATAGACCTTGCTTTGTGCACAAGGACACAGTCATGCTGGATTGGGACACTTGTTAGCGATTGTTGTGAAAAATTAGAAGGGGTGTCACAATATTTTTGGTTATATAGTGTATATATAAAAAACCTCAATCACCTCACCTCAATGCTCATGTGGATGCTGTTGCACACTAATTATACAATGTTTTCATTTCTTCATTTCATTTCTGGGACAGTGGTAGCCTAGTGGGTAGAGCTTTGGGTTGTCAATTGAACGGTTGAGAGTTTGAATCACAGGTTCTGCCATGCAGCCACTGTTTTAAATTGTTACTTTGTTTCTGTTGTTTGGATCACCTTTTCCTTTGCCCTTTACCCTGTTCATTAGTGATACTGTTCTTGGTTACGCATCTTGTAAATTGTACAATAATCACGTACTTTCAATGCAGCCTCCCTTGGTCTAAGATCCATATATTGTGTATTCTTGAGAAAAAATGCTCACACATACCTGGAGGTCCTGGGGTTTGTTGGAGAGAGGAGCTTTGTTGCTCTGCTGTTTCTTTTTCTTGATGCCATGGGTGAAGGCAGGAGGTGCTTTCTTTGGAGGTGATATAGGAGCCCCGATGTCCTGGCCCTGAGGTCCTGGAACAGGTTCAGGCTCTTCTTCAGCCTCTATCATCACCATACTCTCTGTGTCCTCTTCTTCCATAGTGTCCAACGAGAACACTGTCCATGTGAAACAGTATTACAGCATGGCAGGTTTTTATGAATCACACACACACACATTAAAATTGCAGAACTGTTCACACTGAAAAGTACAGTGTTCTGAAATCTAATGTACACTACAATGAGGAACTGGATTAAGTTCAGCTCCACTGCCAAATTTTCGTATTTTAATTCAGTAATTAAATAACACTAATTATAAAATGTTATAGGAATTTTCAGTTCAGATCTCAGTGGTGCTATGAACCCACCCAGGCATCTATGCAAACATGATGTGCTATGTCTGAGGCGGAGGTAATGGCCAAAGCCCTGCAATAGATTGGTGTTCTTGTCTTGCTCCCAGTTTGTTCTGGTGTCTTGGAACTGGACCCACCAAAGCCTTTACCAGAATAAAATGGTTGATGTAAATGAAATTAAATTATTAGAATTTGAAACTTAACTGCCTTAGGAAAAACTTGTATTTAAATGAACTGCTTTAAACTGGAACAGACATTTTCACAGAAAAGAAGAAGTGTAGGACAGCACTGAGTGCTATGTGTCCCCCCCCCCCCACTCCACTAACTGTAGTAACCTTGATTGCTTTTCGCAGTTGAGGGTTTACTCTAACTGTTCATGTAAAACTAGACCAATCGCAGCCTTGACCTAAATAACGCCATTGATGAAATAAAATAAAATTTAAAAAATAAATGCTCTGTCTCTTCATCAGTATTCCAATTCATCTAACAGATTTCATTGGGTTGTGGATAGGGCTCTGTAAAGGGCAGTGAAGTTTCTCCACACAAGGTCTTTTTGGCCCTTGCTTTTTGCACAGAGGGGCAATCATGCTGAAACAGAAATTGATATACAATATTTACTTTTTACCTGATATCAAAGCAAGGTGGTGTAACTGTTAGCGGTGCATTAGGAAGTTAATGTTAATGCTAATATTAATTATTTAATAATTATTTTATTTTTAATTATTTTAATTGTAATTATTTTAATTTTTTTGTATTAATATTAGTCTGTAAAATAAATTATATAAATACTGTATAATTTTATACACATTTTCAGAAAGAGTTTGATTAGGGCATACAAGGCCAATAACAAACCATAATTCATTACTGCATCATATAGAAAGTGTTTGTGGATCCAAATGCAGTTCATGTGAATTTAGAGTGCATTACTGCTTGGTAACTTGCTCAATAATAAACATTTTATTTGTTTGAGTGGCTGTTATAGACTGCATTGATAATAGAAAATGAAATCTAGTGTGTAAATAAATAAATCTATCTATAAAGAAAATAAAAATATGCATGGTAGATCTACTACCCCTACACAAATCAGTATGGGGGGGGGGGGGGGGGGGGGGGGTTGTGTGAAAGTGCAACACTTACACCAAATTTACCAAAACCACAAGTAAACTAAAAATAAGGAATATGCATGGTATCATTTAGATACTGTGTTTAACAAAATATACCTTTCCTAGCTCCTGAAAATGTTCAAATGTGAAACTTTAAAACAAAAAGATGTAACTGAGCAGATCATGTCTCACCCATGGGGCACCAGGTGTAGTGTACCAGAGGATTAGGTAAAAAAATGGATGGGGGTGAAATGAGCACCTCAGAGCACCTGAGACAACCAAGTGTTCGGAAAAAGAGTAAAGAAATGAAACCCAGGACAAACAGGGGATGGCAAGAAGCAAGCGGCAACCCACTCCACAAACTGGTGCAGCCTGTGTCCAGCGTGGGGCCAAAACTGGGACCCGCTCTGGAAAAGCTCTGTCATCCAGGCCTCAAAGCATTCTGGCATTATGTACCAGCAGAATACCAGACAGGACAGAGCCCAGCATCATGGTTTCAAACCAATGTCAGGATCCCAACACAGATTTATATTTTATATATACATATTGGAGGGAGATACTAAAAGCTTCTTTTGCTCATATCTGTGGATGTGTGTTTGACAGAGCTATTACCTGTGACAGTGTCCAGTTCTACAGGAGTGTGTATGGTAGCCTCTGGCTGTGGTGGAGGCTGAAAAAAAGGGGCCATGCCTGGAGGAGGGATGTAGGAAACCTGCAGAGTCACTGTAGCCTGGCAAGACAAATTCATAAACACATGATACAATAACATTAACATCATTAACCAGACAATGTTATTTAGAGCAACCTTCATTTATTAGGACTTAAGGTATACAGTCCCATCCACAATTATTGACACCTCTGGTAAAGATGGTTAAAAATTAAAAATTCTCAACAAAAGGAACCTCGATTTAACTGACTAAAAGAAGGTGCACTGGTCCGTAAAATGCAATTGTCCAAAACATCAAGGTTTTTTTTCCAGGGGGTGCAAAAATATATGAAAACACAGTGCTAAGGTCCACAAAAGTGCCAAAAATGTACATATGATAAACAGTAAAATAAACAAAAATAAATAGATATGTAATGTAAAACAAATATTATGTAAAGAAATATTAAAATTGGTGTACTGTACTACTGTGGACAAATTTAATTTACCTTGTGAGGTGGAGGACATGCTTTTTTTTGCGGTGATCGTATAGTGGGGACTGCTAGTGGCTACTGGAGCAGTGCTGGTGCATTACTAAGCACTAGAACTTGCAAAAATTAAGCATAAAACACAGAGAAAAAGGCGAGAACAGAGTAAGCCTCCCGCCAAAATAAAGCCTTTCACATATGTAAACAGAGAGACGTGCGCAGGCTAGTGGAGAATTACTGAACTACTGGTCTTGGGGCGCTTCTTGCGGGAATTGTAAAAAATCGGACCAGACAATCGGCTTTCCAGATTTTGTCTGTTAAATCCGAAATCCGTTAAATGGAGGTTCCACTGTATTAGCATTACTAGAGGATGACTGGAGCACTGAAACATTTTTCATTTATATTTTCCTTTTTAAGGTGATCAGAATGAAATTACTACAATTAAAGGTTGTATTTTTCTCATTTTCCAGTGTAAGATTAGGCTAATTTAACAAAATGTGGATTTCTTAGGACCATGTTTGTGTATCTTTACCAAGTGTGCCAATAATCGTGGAGGGGACTGTATGTGTCATAGTCATTCATTTATTCACTGTCTGTTTTACCACCACTTTATCCTGGTCAGGGTCATTTTGAGTGCAATCCACTGGGCAAAAGGTAGGTAACACCCTGGACAGGTCACCACTGCATCATAGGGCAAACACAGACACTCACAGTCTCACCTAGGGCGATTTAGTATCTCCAATTAATCTGACTGCATGTCTTTGGACTGTGGGAGGAAAACGGAGCACCCGGAGGAAACCCACACAGACACAGGGAGAGGATCCAGACTGCTCCACCTGGTAACTGAACCTTGGACATTCTTGCTCTCAGGTGACATTTCTACCCACAGCCATATTTTAGAAGAAATGTATGTTTTATGCAAAATATACATACATTGCTATCTGAATGAATCTGTTATTATGTCACTCTTTGTCAATTTAGATCAACAACCAAAGATAAAAACACAACTTTACCAAAGGCTCTTTTGCAAGCAGTGATGAGTCATGGCTCACCACTTTGTGCCAAACTTAATGAGAGAATTGTCAATTAGTTCAGTATTTTTACTGTCTACCATTAGAGCTGTGCAATAAAACAATGTCAATTTGTATCGCGATAAACTTTCCCTTGATTACGATGATATCATCGATTCGATTTTTCCTGCTCATTAGCGCAGAACAGCACACAAAGCAGCCTAATCACGCAGCACATAGGTTTGGCGTAAAGCCGGCACAATAGCCAATCAGGCTGCATGCTGAATTGCATTTAAAAACTGTGACAGTGTTAACAAAATTTTTATTGTGATTATCGATATTAATCAATATAGAAAAATGTATCGCGATAACATTTTTGGCCATATCGCCCAGCTCTATTTATCATACATATTGTAAAAGAAATAGAGTTTTTGGAGAAATGATGTTTAACAAGCACAAATGTCTGGTTCCTCTCAAGGTTGCTCCCTGTAATTTTAAAGGAGTTTTTCCTTGCCACTGTCACCCTCGGCTTGCTTAACAGGGCTTTTTGTTCTGTCGGCCCTGGATTCTGTAAAGTTACTTTGAAACAATGTCCATTGTAAACAGCACTATACAAATCAATTTGACTTGACAAACGACTATATAGTTGAAGTCTACATACAATTGTAAGGTACCTGTACGTCAATGAAGTCTTGAATTTTTTTTGTATATTTTACAGCAAATCTACTTTGATATTTGTTCATTAGCTTTTAATCCATCTAAATAAGTCTTCAACAACCTTCAGACACAATGCTGATGGTTTTTGACCACTCTACGTCTTTGGCTCAACCAACTGGGAATTAAAAAAAACATAAGAAGATTCTCACGTTGTAAAAAATTGGATTTATCACAATGTTAACTTATCCACATATTAGTTTATGTAAGCCTTCTATCTTCAGTATAGGAAGCGTGGGAGTTAACTGCCCCCAGATTAATCTGTTTTTAAAGTCTAATACCTGGCCCTGCTTTCCTACAGTTATTTCCTACAGCCGTGCTATTCCAAAAAACACGGATACAAAACAGCTTAGAGGGACAACTCCACCTTCTCCTTTTCATCCCTTATCGTCCGGTGGCAAGACACATATGTATGCGCACACACACAATGCCAGGAAGCAGAACTAAGATGCCATGAGTTTCATTGAACATTAGGGGACTATGATTACACTAAGTGAAAAAGATAGTACGTAAGCATTTGTTAGCAAACTAAAGGAATGGAAGCCATGTGTGATGTCCAAAGTTCCCCAAAGGTCTAAATTCCTTTAAACGTACTGGTACGTATTGGTGGCAAGAAAAGCTTGCTTGGAATTTTAAAAAAAGCAGGTTGGCATTAAAAATATGTGTATACTTTGATCTGAAGGGTGGGTAGAGGAAAGGGGGTATAAATACATAAAGATATAGAAGCTGGCACCGGTTGTTCCTCATCTCTTACAAAAGCAAGGCTATTTTAAAATCATGTACAGGAAATTATGGGTGATTTGTCACGGACTGCATGTTAGAGGATACTTGTCATTCCCTCTCCTAGGCGTGTCTAGATTTTCCCCTCACCCTCAGGGTGGTGGTGTCCGCTTTCAGTGCCAAGATCAAGAGACACTAAACTGACCATGGATTGTTTCTATTCCTTTGAAGGAAGAGTTTTAAGTTTTATCATTTTGTAATTGTCCAAAAGTAAGTGTCTAAAATAAAACTTTGCTGTTTAAAAAAATCACAACAAACATATTTTTAAATATTTTGCAAACCAACCAAGCTAAGTTTAAAAAAATCTTTCTATTTTTGAACTTCAGGGTTGGCAGGCATAAGGACTCAAGGAAATAAATAATGTACTGCTACATATGTTCTGGGCAACAAAGAGGATCTACAGTCATGTGAAAAAGTTAGGACACCCCATGAAAACCTTTGTCTTTTTGAACATATTTAAACATATTAACATTTGAACTGCATTTGAACAGTACTTGGGTCATTCTATAATTAGGGGTAAATTTCACATCACCAAAAAGTACAAAAACAATGTTCTTTCTCAATAGAACAATCAGTGGTTCAAGTTAATATATTCCTTTAGTGTAACATATCCACTAGTTGCAAAGCTTAAACATAATTATTTTTTATTTTATTTAAAAGGGCAAGTAGATGTAGACTACTAGGTAACTTAGTTGACAGGTAACATAGTTGACAATTTCCCTATTTTGACCCATAACTTCAGTGGTAGACCTTGCCTGGCTGACCACATGTCATTTCTTGAACAGAGTAATGTCTAATTTGAACATACATTTGAATTAAAATTATAAAAAACGGTCAGTTAATATACTCATTGACAATGCTCTATTATAGATAAAATATTTTTAAAAATAAGAGAACATTCACCACAGTTTGTTCAATATGCCCTCCACAGAGAAAAATTATATCATGTAATGCTGGTCACATAGTTTTAGAACAAACCATTTTTGAGTTGCTGAGTGGAGTTCTGTTAGTAACATAGTTGACAGAACTTTTGCAGACAATAATAAATAAATATATTTAAATTATTTAAAAGAGAAACTCAATTTAAAAAATATTATTTTTCTTTAGTATTTAAACTATTGAAATAAATAAAAAAATAGATGTTGTTGCCCTTAATAATTTTATTCATTATTTTGAAACCAAGGCACCCTCAACTTGAAAAACGGACACAGCAAAAACTGTTCATTTAGGAACATCATGACAAATTTCAAGCTAAATGAAGCATAGGACGCACATAATGTTTTTGTGATATTACAACATGTTTTCCATTAATAGGTAAAATATGACATTTTTAAAGAAAATAGTTAGAATAAATATAATTATTATCATTGGACATGGAATGTACCCCAAATTATAGAATGACTCACTTACAAATTGAGCTTATATCATTAAACAAAAAATTTTTTAAAATTACTTTTAAACACAAGTTGTAAAATGTAATGAACAAAAATGGAAATTTATTGTGAGTCTTTATATTTAAGTTAGGACACCCCCACATTTATTACTACTTAAAATGTCTAAAATTAGAATCAGGTGCACCACATCAGCTGCAATGATTAGACCATCGTTAGAGGACATTGGAGTTTTATTTAAACCTTAGACATTAGTTTGGTTTGCTCTAAATTGTTGAAGTGAGTGTTTTCACCATGGTGAGATCTAAAGAGCTCTCTGAGGCCTTCAGAAAGAAGGTTGTAGGTGCATATGAGTCTGGGAAGGGATTTAAAAAGATCTCAAAACAATTAGAAATCAGCCATTCCACTGTCTGAAAAATAATTTACAAGTGGACAACATTTAAAACAACTGCCAGCATGGTCAGGTCAGGCCATCCTAGCAAGTTCAGCCCAAGAGCAGACCGCAAGATGCGTAAAGAAATCTCCAATAATCTTACAATATCACCACGGGACTTACAGGTAGCTCTTGCCACAGTTGATGTCAAGGTACATGCATCTACCATCAGAAAGAGACTGCACAAGTTTGATTTTCATGGGAGGTGAGCAAGGAGGAAACCCCTACTGTCAAAAAAAAATCATCAGGGCAAGACTAAAGATAGCCAGATAACCCCTAGACAAAGACCAGGACTTCTGGAACAATGTGCTTTGAACAGATGAATCCAAAGTTAAATTATTTGGGCACAGTAACAGAAGACATGTTTGGCACAAACCTAACACAGCATTTGAGCACAAGAACCTTATACCAGCTGTGAAGCTCACTAAATCCTCACTTTGAACTGACATATTTATGAACACTCCTCAAAGTTACTTCTGTAATGTTGAGGGGACAACGACAGTGGTAGCGTTTCTTTACCTCATTTTGTGTATCTCATTTGTTCAATGGGAATTAGGCAGAGGTGGAAAGTAACGAATTACATTTACTCACGTTACTGTAATTGAGTAGTTTTTTTGTGTACTTGTACTTTTTAAAGTAGATTTTACAACCAGTAATTTTACTTTTATTTAAGTATGTTTTGTATTAAGAATTGTAATTCGCTACATTTTAAATAACATCCGTTACTGAGTAAAACTGTATCTGGGAAACTGCTGCAGAAATTCTGCGATGGGGAATCGGATCTTTTGGCTTGGTTCCTTTTAAAGAGCCGTTCAAAAAATGGCTCTCTATTCTTTTGTTCAGGCAGCAAGGCAACGACTCCCAAAGGCACGACTCGGTTCCTTTTGTTCATTTTAAAGAGCCGTTCAATAGAATCGAGTCGTTCACGAACAACCCATCACTAGTGGGTATACAGTTTGAAAAAGTTTTATGGAATGGTCTGTACTAAAATGACACATTACACATCCCTAAATGTTTTAAATGTTGTATCAACATCTATTATATTTGAATAAAAAAACAACTATTGTGAGATTTATATCCACTTGTCACCCTCTCCTGTTAAAAAAAGTAACTAAGTAACGTTTACTCTAAGTACATTTTAAATGAATTACTTTTTACTTTAGTAGATTTTTAGACTAGTTAATTTACTCGTACTTAAATGAAAATTCCTTTAAAGTAATAGTACGTTTACTTGAGTACAATGTTTTACTACTTTTTCCACCTCTGAAATTAGGACATCATTTTTCCAGACTGTGGATATAAAGAACTGCCCCCATACTTGTTGACTCATTAATCTGTATGCTTAATTAAAAAAATATTTCTATCTAATATGTTGACTAAGTACTGAAGCATAGGATGCTGTCTTTTTGCTTTGGGCATCAGCCACTTTTAACATGTTGTTATAGATGTCCACTAAGAGATCCACTAAGAATAACACTTTGTTATAGATGTCCACTAAGAGATCCACTAAGAATAACACTGTTGTTATAGATGTCCACTAAGAGATCCACTAAGAATAACACTATGTTGTTATAGATGTCCACTAAGAGATCCACTAAGAATAACACTGTTGTTATAGATGTCCACTAAGAGATCCACTAAGAATAACACTGTTGTTGTTATTAATGTCCACTAAGAGGTCCATTAAGATGTCTACTAAGATGTCCACTACGAGTAACACTATGTTGCTATAGATGTCCACTAAGAAACTTTAAAAATGAAGAATGAATCAAACGGAAACATGATCTTAGTCCTTAGGCGTTTATCATACTAAATGTTTGCTTAACACAGACCTCCTTAGAATCAGAATGAGTAAATTTGACCCTGGAGAGAAAACAGGAAAAGAAGTCACTTACCCCAGTGTTGTTTCTCTTGGTGTCAACTAAGGACACAGTGAAGGTTGCTGCTAGGTTTGGGGAGTTGATAACATCTCTTAAAGAAACTCGACATTCCCCCAGAAACCTAGAAAACATCCAGATGTAGCTTATTATTTATAAATGTATTTTAGAAATACAGTACTACACATAAATTATTACACATACAGTATTTACTGTATTTCATTACCACCATGAATTTAACAGTTACTGCAGGTACAAACAGGCAATTGCAGTAAATAAATCAGTAAAAAAGGTCACAGAAAAAGATCAGCTGCAAAAAAATCCCAAGACTGCCATGACATATTGTACATGTCCCTGTCATGTATGCAAACTGACCAGGATTTGATAGACAAATAACTACAGTTAAGTCAAAAGTTTGCATAGTTGTATTAAGGCTTGCACAGGGACCAAGCTTGGATTGTTGCTTCTTTCTTGTATTGTGTTTGTTTTGTTTCTTATGTCAACTCCGTTATCAGGAAGCTACTCCAACATTGTAGCAACAAAACTACAAAAAGTTTTTAAAAACTACATAAAGAGGCTTGATGTTCTAAGACTAAAGAAGGATATGGCAAATAGCAGTGGCTCACATCCTCTGGGCAAATCCTCCCTTTATACCACTTATCCTTCCTCTTGCACGTCTTATACTCATTTAGACAATTGTTAAAGTGCCCTCAAACACCTTACAAAGTTTTAAATCCAACCCATATGTAAGATTTTGGTAATTTGGTAATGTTGTTCAAGATATGTAGCCATGTCAGTAGCCATGTCAGTAGCCAACACTAATTACACTAGCATAACAGCCATCATGCTGTTTGTAGTCAGTTATTTGTGAATAGTCGCTCACATTTGCTTTCTAATTTGTGACCTTGCATTATTTGTTGAAAAAAAAAAAAAAGCTAAATGCTATAAACACTGAAGATTAATATCTTGGCTTCAGGGGAAACAATGGACTTTGATTGCTGTACACATGGGGATTCTAAGTTAAACAATGCTTTTTGGAACTGTTCATTACTATTGAAAATGCATGTTTTTATGCCTCTTAATATTTCAGATATAATACAGGTAGGTTATGTCTTGAAGTCCAGAAAGGCAGGTACAAGGTATATAATTGTACTGACTGGCCAGTGGCACTACTAGGGATTCAAACCACAGATCCCAGCAGTAGTAAGCTAGTGTAATTTACCACTGCACAAACCAAGCATCTACACTGTCTACCTTTTTTTAGTCACTTTGGTCATCTCCCTCCCTCAAACCTGGCCAATCATGTGTGTGTAGGTGTCCAGCCAGAGATTAGAATCCCAGATCTCAATAGTGGTGGGCTAGGGTAAGCAGCACTATCTGAGCACCTTACAATATCTAATGTTTTTCTCATTAAAATTGTAATAAATAAAAGCCAAAACAATGTATGATGTATTACAAATTAACAGAAACTTCAAAAAACTATTTTAATTACAAATTAAAAAATATTTTTACAAAGTTATAACTGTAATTACATAAGCACACATACCTGTTCCTTCCCATTTTTTCATGGTCCTTGACAACCACATGCAGCTCGGCTGCTGAGTCTAAGGGCACTCCTTTTAGGTCCCATTCAAATCCCTAACACAAAGAAAAGTTTAAGAGAGAGCAATGTGATGGAAAAGTTATTCTCATACTTTAAAAATTAGGATAGCATTGGACTGCACAATGAGTGGTTTCATGTACTTTGTTTAAATATGATTACAACAGTAATATAATAACTCTAGGACAGCATAAAAAATACAAACAAAATAATAAAGTGATCTGTCACTGTTGGACCCTTGAGCAAGGCCTTAACCCTTAATTGCTTAAACAATATACTGTCACAGTACTGTAAGTCACTTTGGATAAAAGCATCTGCTAAATGCTGAAAATGTAAATGAGTTCTAATGCCAGGGTCTGTCATGGCACAGGTAACCTGCACATATGTAAGGACAAAATTTCAGGTGAGTGATAATCTACACATTTTATTGAAACACATTCTGCCTTCTAAGCAATATTTTTTCAGGATATGTTTATTTCAACATGACAATATCAAGCCACATTCTACATGTGCCCAATGCATTCTCAAAGAAAGGTAATGGCCACCCAAGAAGGATGGGTCCTTGCTGAGTCAGGTTCCTCTCAAGGTTTCTTTCTGTAATTCTAAGGGAGTTTTTCCTTGCCTCTGTAACCCTTGGCTTACTCAATAGGGGTTTTTGGTCTGTTGGTCCTGGATTCTGTAAAGTTGCTTTGAGACAATGTCCATGGTAAAAAGCGCTAGTCATTTGATTTGACTTGACTAATGTCAAACACAAAAAGGTAAACAGGCTCCTGTCCCACCTTTCCATAACCATGATTGTTTAAATAAGCATTTAAAAAACAAACAATAAAGTTTACGAGTTATACATCACATACAGTACCTTGTTTGTAATACTGTCAAAGCAATACACGTCAAAAATAATTTACAAACCTGTTTTTTTTCTTAGCATTTCACATACCATCCCAACTGGAATTAAGGTTTGTGTTATTTTACTGATGACATTATGGTATCCACCTTATTTATCTTAGTATTGTTGCATGTTGCACTATTTAAGTAAAGAAATTTTACATTGTGAATAATAATACACTGTGACTGACCAACCTCATTCCACACAGGGTTGACATTGTTTTTCACGACTTTGGTCTTCTTCTTCGACCCTGAATAAACAAACACAAGTGACAGAGGATTGTGTTACTGTAGAATATAATAGAAGAGAATATCATAGGCCTATCTTACCTATTGTTACATGTTAAGGAAAACACACATCATATGATAACACATAAAATCTAAAGCTGTTTGGGGCATTATCACTACTAGGGATGCATCAATACCATTTTTTCCCCAACCGAGTACAAGTACATGTATTTTTGTACTTGCCGATACCAATACCAATACTGTACCTATTTAGAATGATGGAGTTAATGAGTTAATGGAGTTAATGAGTTGGAGGTTAATAAATATTTTTGCAATGTTGGTGTTTTGTTGTTATGTTTTGTAGAGAACGATCAGGTCAGAAATACTGTAAAACGTGTGTGTGCCGGTGTATTCTGATATAAACTATATTATCCCCCTGTCCCACCTGTTTACACTCCTCTCCTGCGTTTCCCCTCACACCGTATCCTGCGTTCTCATTGGCTGTTCGACATGTCACGCATTTCCAGTCGCACATCTCAGATCAGATATCTGACATGCTAGAAAACTCGATCCGGTCGCTGAGCGCTCGGTCGGATCGAGTTGTTGGATAGTTCACACTTAGCGATCGAGAGCCGAGTTTTGATCGGCGAGCGAACGCCGAGTTGCTCCCGAGCCGGCAAATCTAGCGCCGACCAGTCGCCGAGCGAAAATCAGGGCAAAAATCGTGTAGTGTGAACTAGGCATAACGCAGCAACGTGCACTAGGCACACGGTATCGGATGTTTAGTATCGGAGCCTCGTTTGCGAGTACGAGTACAAGTTAACGAGCGCGGTATCGGGCAAATACCCGATACCAGTATCGGTACTCATGCATCTCTAATCACTACTACAAGGGATAAGTGATGATGGGACAGATTGTTCCATGCATAACAGAAGGAAACAGATTTCTTGAGATGGGAGGAGAAGGAAGGCTGTTCACTGATTTCCTTTTCCCTCAGGAAGTGGTGTTTCTCCTAACTCTATAAACAAATTTTAGATTAATGCTAAAATGATAAATGGTTTCAAAAACACATGACTGTAGACTGATTTTAATCAAAGTTAACAACTGACAAAACCAAGCTGGCCACAAAAACATGGTGTTCAGGTGATAATCTAGTCAAAGAATGACAAACACTAAGCTGCTAAACAGATAAATAACAAAACCTGTACTTTCAGAGGTTTTGCTTTTGCTGTTGTTAAGCATTTGAATTAGGATTGCTAATCCTAAATGATAATAATACTCTATATATAGGCTTTGGAAGAATACCTAAAAAATTAAAATATTGATGGCTAAATACTGTACACTACTACATGTACACTGGAATGTACTGTATTTCATTAGGATACGCAAGGTTAATATAAAATACATGTAGAATACATTTAAACATTTAAAAGACTGTTGTGTAGTAATATGGCAGCAAGTCCCTCTGCTGCTCAGTGTTATTGGTATGCAGTTTTATTCAGGAATTGTTGCGCACACAATAACTACTTGTCCTGTGCACTAAATTGCCATAAAACAAAATATCTTTAATCTTTATAAACCATACAATAACATTGGCAGGTAACAGTTTGCTGAGATTGTTCAAGGTTTGTCTCTTGTGGATGAATGTGAACAGAAAAAAATTAAAATGTATATACATAATGCTTCATAATGGTTAAATACCTCTTACTGTTCTAAAATGCATTTTATCTTGATAAAACTGTCGCTTGCAACCTTTGGCTGTAGCTTAATATTACTGCCACATAAGAAATGAATAAGAAAGTTATTGTGTTTCTCTCAGGGTTAAAACTACATATAGAGATCAAACAGTCAACATATACCTCTGATGCCCAAGAAGTGATCAGGGAACATCTCAGAATATTTAACCATACACAGTGGTGCAATATAATATTATAATGTTATATTTCATTACCAACAATCTATTCCTGTGGGAAGTGTTGTTTACAATCTCCATACCAAATATTAGCTTCTGAATAATTCTGATCTGGAGTTAATGAAGTTGGAGTAAAAAGAGTCCATGTTGGTCTCCAAAGCTTTCCGACACAAAAAAACAACAGATTCTACGTGTAAAATATGTTAAATGAATTATTTGTACTTATTCAATACATGCATGCCTTTTTGGCTCTAAAGCTCTGTCAGGCTCTGTCAGACTCACACATTTATGTCCACACACATAAAATTCACTCCTCCCTCATTTTTTCGCGTCAGTCCGTGAAAAAGCAAACTGAATCACTGTCAGAAACGACTCTTTTCAAACGAATTATTCATTGGAATCGAATCAGGGAGCTGTGCTCTTATCTATGGTAAAGATCCATTCGTTTTGCTCACTCTATTTCATTATGGTTGACTGCGTAAACAACTCCATAGATCAATGCGCTTGTATAGACCAATTAGAGCTTCCGAATTCAGATTTCGGGCGGAATTTCTGTTGTTTCTCTAATTTAAAGCAATATACAGTGTATCACGAAAGTGAGTACACCCCTCACATTTCTGCAAATATTTCATTATATCTTTTCATGGGACAACACTATAGACATGAAACTTGGATATAACTAAGAGTAGTCAGTGTACAACTTGTATAGCAGTGTAGATTTACTGTCTTCTGAAAATAACTCAACACACAGCCATTAATGTCTAAATAGCTGGCAACATAAGTGAGTACACCCCACAGTGAACATGTCCAAATTGTGCCTAAAGTGTCAATATTTTGTGTGACCACCATTATTATCACTGCCTTAACCCTCCTGGGCATGGAATTCACCAGAGCTGCACAGGTTGCTACTGGAATCCTCTTCCACTCCTCCGTGATGACATCACGGAGCTGGTGGATGTTAGACACCTTAAACTCCTCCACCTTCCACTTGAGGATGCGCCACAGGTGCTCAATTGGGTTTAGTCCATCACCTTTACCTTCAGCTTCCTCAGCAAGGCAGTTGTCATCTTGGAGGTTGTGTTTGGGGTCGTTATCCTGTTGGAAAAGGTTTTCGAAGGGAGGGGATCATGCTCTGTTTCAGAATGTCACAGTACATGTTGGAATTCATGTTTCCCTCAATGAACTGCAGCTCCCCAGTGCCAGCAACACTCATGCAGCCCAAGACCATGATGCTACCACCACCATGCTTGACTGTAGGCAAGATACAGTTGTCTTGGTACTTCTCACCAGGGCGCCGCCACACATGCTGGACACCATCTGAGCCAAACAAGTTTATCTTGGTCTCGTCAGACCACAGGGCATTCCAGTAATCCATGTTCTTGGACTGCTTGTCTTCAGCAAACTGTTTGCTGGCTTTCTTGTGCGTCAGCTTCCTTCTGGGATGACGACCATGCAGACCGAGTTGATGCAGTGTGCGGCGTATGGTCTGAGCACTGACAGGCTGACCTCCCACGTCTTCAACCTCTGCAGCAATGCTGGCAGCACTCATGTGTCTATTTTTTAAAGCCAACCTCTGGATATGACGCCGAACACGTGGACTCAACTTCTTTGGTCGACCCTGGCGAAGCCTGTTCCGAGTGGAACCTGTCCTGGAAAACCGCTGTATGACCTTGGCCACCATGCTGTAGCTCAGTTTCAGGGTGTTAGCAATCTTCTTATAGCCCAGGCCATCTTTGTGGAGAGCAACAATTCTATTTCTCACATCCTCAGAGAGTTCTTTGCCATGAGGTGCCATGTTGAATATCCAGTGGCCAGTATGAGAGAATTGTACCCAAAACACCAAATTTAACAGCCCTGCTCCCCATTTACACCTGGGACCTTGACACATGACACCAGGGAGGGACAACGACACATTTGGGCACAATTTGGACATGTTCACTGTGGGGTGTACTCACTTATGTTGCCAGCTATTTAGACATTAATGGCTGTGTGTTGAGTTATTTTCAGAAGACAGTAAATCTACACTGCTATACAAGCTGTACACTGACTACTCTAAGTTATATCCAAGTTTCATGTCTATAGTGTTGTCCCATGAAAAGATATAATGAAATATTTGCAGAAATGTGAGGGGTGTACTCACTTTCGTGATACACTGTATGCTATTTTCTCTGGATTTCTCCACTGGTTGGTTGTAGAAGTATACATGACATCTTAGTTAAAGAATTACAAGTTTCAGCTTTTTACCGCGAAAACTGAGAATAAATTATCCAACTAAAATGGTTTTGGTTAGTTAGGTGGACAAACTCAGTTGGATATGAATTTTCATATTCTGGAAATATTTTGGAAATATTCTGGAAACATACAAGATGGCCACCAAGAAGAAAAACAAGTGGATTATATTCCTAATGGAACAAAATGAATATGTACAGCTTGTAAAGCATTTAAAATCAAAAGTTTAAATACACTTGTAGGCAACATGCTTTAATGGTTTCCATAACTGATCATTTTTTTCTGATTGAATGGTTGGAATACATAATTATTTGCTAAAAACTTTATAAAGTAATTTAAATTTATGACAGGCATTTTTATGCCTACGGACTCTGTGCCCATATAGTTATGGTTAGTTTATCAACCCATATTAAAAAGCGAATTTTTTAAATCACACAAGTACTGAAAACAGGTCTGCCATGAGTTTTAAGATGCTAAAACAGGGGTAAGTCTAAGCTTATGAGCTTAGAGGCTGCCGTACGAGTAGGAAGCCACTAAGAAACCAAACTTTTTAAATACGTTTTAATACACCAGAGATAGTTGTACCAAAGACCATGATGTTTTACACTTGTATGTAAACTTTGCTGCACCATATAACACTTGGTCACCCCTGTCTGCCAAGCTATTAAAGGAACCAGGAAAAGAGGTGGCA
This sequence comes from Trichomycterus rosablanca, assembly GCF_030014385.1. NCBI lineage: Eukaryota > Metazoa > Chordata > Actinopteri > Siluriformes > Trichomycteridae > Trichomycterus > Trichomycterus rosablanca. The sequence goes on along the minus strand of NC_085991.1, from coordinate 31,919,317 downwards.
GGAAGCATCAAAAGAACTTATCTGCCAGGCATACATTTCTCTAGAAAGGAGTGTGTCTGGAAATCTGTGAACATTTTATCAAACAAGTCAGGCACTAACAATGAATAAGGCAAAGGTCTGGCTTGCACTCCTCTTTCCAATTTATCTTAAAAGTGTTTATTGGGGCAAAGGTCAGGGACTTGTACAAACTGCAGTTTCTCCACACCAAACAGATTAAATCATGTCTTTACGTACCATGCACAATCATGCTGGAACAAAAAGAGACCTTTCAAAAACTGTTGCCACAAAGGAGAAATCATGTAAAAATTTTTTTTTTTTATGTAAGCTAAAACCTTAGTAGGGATGTCCACATACTTCTGGAAACATAGTTTTCAGTTAATAATAGAAAACAAGAGATAAACACTGTCCAGATCTTCTACAACTGCAGTGAATTAACACTGATGAGGCACAGATACTGCCTGAATAAAAGAAATGTCAGTGTCATTCATCTTTGCCTCGATGCCACCTGCCATCTATAAGAGCATGGCAGGTAGGTGTGATTTTGTAACCTGCATCCTCTGCTGATCTATAGGGCAATTAAGCCAATTACAGTTCTAAATTAAAACACAGGGTTTTACTTTATTGCCTGGAAAAGTGAAGTATATTTACCTTACCAAATTAATGTTTATTAACTAAAAACAGTCATATTGCTTACTTTTTGCATAGTCATATTGTCAACTTGTCAACTTACAAATGAGTTTCTAAATTTGCTTCCTTTCTCTGTACTCTAAACCCCCACTGCTCTCTCATAGCTTGTGGCTTACATTACGTTTCTCACTGTGCAGGATAATTTGCACCAGTGATGTCTATAAATGGTGATGGAATTTAATATCATCAAGGAGGAAACACAAGAGCACTTAACATTTATACTAATCCTTTAATAAACACACAGACACTTTTTTAAGCGTTTTTCATTTGAAAGTAATCTAGTAGTATGTTTTGAATAATTTGATCTGCAATGCAGACTAGGACTAACACAAATGTAGGTTCACATCAAACTAAAGTAGTTCTGAGATTTGGCAGCTAGAGGAACTACAAAGTATACAATATACACCCACTGAGCACTTTATTACATATCAGATATTAGTGACCAGGTTGGTGGACTAATTTTAGCACTGCAATGACATTACAAATGTTTGAAAATTCCAACAACACTGCTGCTTTACATCATCATTACCATGTTAATGTCAATACTGAGTAGAGGAGACTTCAACCAACATTATAAAGCCCACATATAAAGACAACAGTCCTAAACATGAAAAAATAAGGTCAAGTCTTTAACTGTACATCTTCAATAAGTGCTAACAATGGTATCTGTTTTTATTAAAGAGGACAGTATGTTTAAACAGTATTTTAAAACCATAACAATACTGTTGCACCTGATACCATCATAGCAGAACACCAATCCTATATCATTCCTATGTTAGTGTTAAAGTACAGGGTGGGCCATTTATATGGATACACCTAAATAAAATGGGAATGGTTGGTGATATTAACTTCCTGTTTGTGGCACATTAGTATATGGGAGGGGGGAAACTTTTCAAGATGGGTGGTGACCATGGCGGCCATTTTGAAGTCGGCCATTTTGGATCCAATTTTAGTTTTTTCAATGGGAAGAGGGTCATGTGACACATCAAACTTATTGAGAATTTCACAAGAAAAACAATGGTGTGCTTGGTTTTAACGTAACTTCATTCTTTCATGAGTTATTTACAAGCTTCTCTTTGTTTACAGCCATTGACATGTCGCAGAGGTTAACACGTGAGGAGCGGATAGAAATTGTGTTGATGTCTGGTGAACGCAGTACCCGGGTCATTGCAGCAGATTTCAATGCAAGACACCCTACGAGACCACCCATCTCCCATGCTACAGTTAGCAAACTGCTTGCCAAGTTTCGTGAAACTGGTTCAGTGTTGGATTTGCCAAAATGTGGACGCATGAAAACTGTCACTAACGAAGAAACATCAGTGGCTGTCCTAGCTTCATTCAGCAAGAGCCCACAGCGTAGCACTCGCCGCATGTCACTGGAGCGTGGTTTTAACGTAACTTTATTCTTTCATGAGTTATTTACATGTTTCTGACCACTTATAAAATGTGTTCAAAGTGCTGCCCATTGTGTTGGATTGTCAATGCAACCCTCTTCTCCCACTCTTCACACACTGATAGCAACACCGCAGAAGAAATGCTAGCACAGGCTTCCAGTATCCGTAGTTTCAGGTGCTGCACATCTCGTATCTTCACAGCATAGACAATCGCCTTCAGATGACCCCAAAGATAAAAGTCTAAGGGGGTCAGATCGGGAGACCTTGGGGGCCATTCAACTGGCCCACGATGACCAATCCACTTTCCAGGAAACTGTTCATCTAGGAATGCTCGGACCCGACACCCATAATGTGGTGGTGCACCATCTTGCTGGAAAAACTCAGGGAACGTGCCAGCTTCAGTGCATAAAGAGGGAAACACATCATCATGTAGCAATTTCAAATATCCAGTGGCCTTGAGGTTTCCATTGATAAAGAATGGCCCCACTATCTTTGTACCCCATATACCACACCATACCATCAATTTTTGTGTTCCAACAGTCTTGGAGGGATCTATCCAATGTGGGTTAGTGTCAGACCAATAGCGGTGGTTTTGTTTGTTAACTTCACCATTCACATAAAAGTTTGCCTCATCACTGAACAAAATGTTCTGTGTAAACTGAGGGTCCTGTTCCAATTTTAGTTTTGCCCATTCTGCAAATTCAGTGCGCCGATCTGGGTCATCCTCGTTGAGATGCTGCAGCAGCTGGAGTTTGTAAGGGTGCCATTTGTGAGTAGCTAATATCCGCCGAAGGGATGTTCGACTGATGCCACTCTCCAGTGACATGCGGCGAGTGCTACGCTGTGGGCTCTTGCTGAATGAAGCTAGGACAGCCACTGATGTTTCTTCGTTAGTGACAGTTTTCATGCGTCCACATTTTGGCAAATCCAACACTGAACCAGTTTCACGAAACTTGGCAAGCAGTTTGCTAACTGTAGCATGGGAGATGGGTGGTCTCGTAGGGTGTCTTGCATTGAAATCTGCTGCAATGACCCGGGTACTGCGTTCACCAGACATCAACACAATTTCTATCCGCTCCTCACGTGTTAACCTCTGCGACATGTCAATGGCTGTAAACAAAGAGAAGCTTGTAAATAACTCATGAAAGAATGAAGTTACGTTAAAACCATTGTTTTTCTTGTGAAATTCTCAATAAGTTTGATGTGTCACATGACCCTCTTCCCATTGAAAAAACTAAAGTTGGATCCAAAATGGCCGACTTCAAAATGGCCGCCATGGTCACCACCCATCTTGAAAAGTTTCCCCCCTCCCATATACTAATGTGCCACAAACAGGAAGTTAATATCACCAACCATTCCCATTTTATTTAGGTGTATACATATAAATGGCCCACCACCCAAAAATAATAGTCACTTGTCAGTGGGGGTCCTATGGGGTTTCTTGTTGTACAGGTTGGTTGTACAGGTTGGCCGCTCAGGTGGCGCAGTGGTAAAACACGCTAGCACACCAGAGCTGACATTTCGAATTCATCTGTTCGAAACTCAGCTCTACCATCCACTACCACTGGGCTGAGTCGAGGAATAATGTGGACAGAATGTGGCTCTCCGTACACAACGCTGATCAGCATATGAACTCGCCTCGTGCAGGTGAAAAGATGCAGTCGGCTACTGCACACATGTCGGAGGGGGCGTGTGTCAGTCTCGCTCACCTCAATCAGAAGTGACGATCAGCATCAGTAATAAATGTACCATATGGTGTACCAAATGACATGAGTGTATTGTATCAAGACTGAACCTAAAGATATTTCACTTATCTTCATTGCTGAGAATACCTAAGTAAATGAATGAGTTAATATTTTGTGTCCTTATTTACAGAGCAGGCATACCTCTGAATCAAATGGAATAAGATACCACTTGTTTTGTAGAAAACTTCATGGAAAAATTATTATATTACCCTGAATACAAACTAAATAAAGTGAAATATCTATTAAAATTATTTGGGGATTTTTGACTGTGTAGTCAAAGTGTGAAGAGCACATTAAGAAACTCTCATATGGTCCACCCTGATATGTTCCATTTTAGTGCGGCATACAAAAATATAAGCTACAGTATGTCAGCATGGTTTAGCAAATGCTAAGGGTTAGTTATCCTTAATGCAAGTTTTGGGTGACATGTCTCTCAACAACTCTGAATTTCCCACTTTTTAATGAGATTAATGATATACTTAAAATATAATAAATGATCTCTGCAAATAGACAAGTGATTTACACAGATACTTCAACATGTTTTCTGTGCTAAACTAGAAGTCAAATGTTACATGACTTGCAAAGAATTTTAATATCAGTCTTAATATGAGAGGCCAGTGAACTCTCGAACTGCAATGTTTTTTTTCTGAATGCCCTGAAACCATTAGTTCTAAATAAATTAATACACACAAGCTGTAAAGAACATTACTCACACTTCAGACAAAATGTAAGGTGGGACTTGTACTTTTTGGAATTAGGCTGGCTTGTAAAAAGTGAGCATTTTCAAGCAGTCAAGGAGGACTACTGGTTTCCAGCTTGAGCCATGTACTGTGAGGTAGCATTAATTTGCTACAGCTTAAAGTACCAGCTTTGTTGGCCTTCTTGACACGGGCTCTTTGTTCTGTGTTATATGGTGGTTGCAGTTTTTCTTACACCTGCATGCTCTATGAGACTGATATGTTTTGATCTTTTGTCTGAGGAACTCAACTGGTGTTGCGGTGAATTGATGCCCTGTGGGGTGAACGCAACAAATGTCATCTTTTTCTTTTCTACACGAATCTGAAGAGATCTTGTTATCTGTTCAATCGCCTCTATGCTTCAGCAGTGGGTTTTGTATTAGTACTTATTTTTCTTTTTGGCCTCTTTTTTGTTTAGCTATCTACATTCTCCATTTTAGCCATAGTATCATTTAATCTTGGGTAAGTATCCAGCAATTGGGTTAAAATAGTCGCAGGTGCAGACTATTGGCTCAACATTCCATCAAAATTTTGATTGTAGTGATATTTAAGGCACAATGGAGCATAATATATGTAATTTAGTATGTTTTATAAACTGAGCAGGACAGAGCAAATGATGTCAACAAACTAAGCTAGATGACAGCGAGATATTCTGCTAGCACACCAGCACTGAGATTCTAAACACCCTGGTTCGAATATCAGCTCTGCTACCAGTCTGCTGGGCGCAATCTAGTGGGCACAATTGGCAGTGCCTGCAGCAGACCAAGTTGGCCACTAAGTCTGCTGTGTGGTAAAGACCGGACTAAGTGGGTGGGTCTTCAAACACTGTGTAATGAAATTGATTAGCAGAAGTGAATGCGCCTCATGTGCAAATCCACCGAGGCACAGGCAAAAAAGAAGGGGTTGAGGGACTGTGCACGCATTGGAAGGGGCGTGGAGCAGCGAAATAAACCCTCCTCAAACTCAATCGAGATCTCCAGCAGCGGAAGACTAATTGGCGAAGGAGAAAAAGGGAGAAAATGCATATAAAAAAAAACTAAGCTAGATGGGTAAGACAACAACTAGTTAACAGAGAAAGTATTTTTTTTAATCTAGTGATCTGTAACTGTGAGTCATTGATGTGAACATATATGAATGGTGTGTTTACTGCTGTTGGAACCGACGTTGCTGAGTTAAAGAAAGGTGAAACACAGTGGCAAGATTTCCATTACAAAACCTTCACAAACATACAAAGAAATGTGCATAGGACAGTAAAAATTAGTATCTGTTTAGAGATTTATTGTGAGAATAAGAGCAAAAGCTATTTAACAAAACAACTGCACAACCTGACATGAGCTAACAAGGTAAAACTACCTGCAATGATTACACATGAACTTATAAATGCGCCCTAAAAGCCAATTGTACAAAAAAGTACAAAAGTACAAAAACACCTTGCCTTGGACACACACATACATTCTGAAATAACTGTGTAGAAACAGGAAATAGCTTACAATGACAGGAACTGCCAATCAGGAATTAAATGACAAATGCAGTATAAAAGAAGCTAAATACTTTGCCTTACTCATTTATTCCACTGGGAATGAGCCAAGAGACACAATTGCATAGCTTTACAGTGTTCACATGAAATTTTCCTATATGGCATGAGTAAAGGATGCAAATCAGAAGGCTTTTCCATTCTTCCCATCATTCTTGCCACTCAACTGTTGACTGTCTATAGTCTCAACTAAGCACCAAAAACATAGAGAAATAGCCTGAAGTCTTAAAATGATTAAGACTGCATGTATTATTGCAGGGTTCAGGAAGAGAACAGGTTAAAAAAATAAATCACCAATCATTTGTAATGGAATGCTTTTCTACAGCTGACATTTGACATAAAACAGCCTGCCATGTATTGTATATTGAAACTGTTGCATGTAATTATGCCCTAAAGGATTTTAAGATTTTTATACACTAGTGATACAGGCTTTTTACCAGAGTGCATTTTATATAATAAAACGTATTACCTCTAAATGTGATGCTGGCTAGCGGGTCACTGTGCCGCTCTCCTTTCTCAACGTTCTTTAAATTGGTCGCTCTCTGGATCACACACCTCAACATGCTGCCACAATAACCATGCAACTCAATCCTTCAACAAAAAGATTCTTCACACATTAGAGTAAACATCTGGCCATGTGTGTAGTCCCTTTCTCTCAGTCACAGTCCAAAATCAAAACCCTCCACAAAGTTAAATGAGACTACTTTCCTGACTAACACCTCTCATGTGGGAACTATGTGAGACAGACAATGCTAACTCACTTTGGATCAAATGCCCCAGCTCCAGTAACCCAGCCCCTGCATGCATTTAGAGGAAGTCTTTACACATCCTGCTGCTCTGTCCTGTCTCTCTCTCTCTCTGCCTGTACTTTTATTCTGGTTGGACTGTTAAATAAAAATAACTTACAGTTAAACAGGTGAACATTGAAGGACCCAGGATTTACTATTATCTTTTCACTCTCTGCCAACAAGAAAAACATGATCTGCTTTGAGTTAACAGCGATTAAGGTTGTGTTTGTTAAAGTTTTAGCTTAATGCTGTTAGAATTTCAAGACAAATCCAAAGCATGTAGAGGTTTGTTTACATACCAGGCTCTTTATGGAAGAATGGTTTTGTCCAGATAAGGAGCACCATCTGCTGCTGCCACCAAGTCCTTGCCTAATTTTAACATTTTTGGCCTAATATGGCAAAACAAATCATAATGTTTTCTATTTTTTCCCCAACAGTAAATAAATACTCATTTAAAAATATAATGTTATACATTAGTACAGCCTTATTTATTTATTAGGATTTTAACGTCATGTTTTACACTGGACTTTGGACTGTGGGAGAAAACCGGAGCAGCCGGAGGAAACCCACACAGACATGGGGAAAACATGCAAACTCCACTCAGAAGGGACCACCTCCACCAGGGAATCGAACTCAAGACCTTGTTGCTGTAAGGCACCAGTGCTACACACTTAACAACAAAATGGCAAGGAAAATCGTTTAGATACAGTATATTAAATGTGGGTGGCACAGTGGCAATGTCAATGTATACTGCATATTTGTTACATTAAATATCCTCATACAAACTGTAATACAAGTAAGGAACACAAATCCTAATTTTAAAAGTATTGTTGTTTTACTAGAGAAAGATCTACATAACAAAACAGCCTCCATCTAAAAATGTGTCTCGTTTAACCACTCAAAAACTCTAATCTTGTTTCTATTAGGCTATTTAATGATTTACTTGATGTTGTGCTTGAGCATTTCATTTTTGTGCATAACCAAAGTGCTTTTGAGCTTTAGATCACATACTGATGACTGGACAATCAAATTCAAGTAAAAAAAAAGCCTAATTCATTGTTTTGTTGATTATAGCAAGAAAGTCCTGGAGCTAAGCTCATCTTTATTGGAAAGAGTGAAAAAGTGCTGTGGTCAGCTTAGTCAATGTTGTAGTTTTTTCTATGCAGAGGTGTATATTGGGATTTCTAGAGATAAATGCTGGCATCAGGGTAACATCTTTTGTTCTAGAAAGTCCATGGCTATTTGAGAAAGACAGTGTCATTCTGCAGGTGCTACAACAGCGTGGTTTCATAGACACCAGGTACATGTGCTTTACTGACCTACATGCAGTCCAGATCTGTCTTCTACTGAAAATGTATGGTGATAAAGAGGACAGACAACAGTGACCACAGACTGTCAAGCAAAAATTGGCAAAAATGTGTTTTTGTTAGTTAAATAAAAATTTAAGACAATTAACAACTTGCATTTTACAAAACTTCCCAACTTGATGAATTGGTGAGTGCAAAAATGTATTAGCCACTCCTCATTATTTCTTTGTTCATAACCCCCATTTTATGACAACTTTGCATTGCACACTACTGAGTAATCTTTACATCCTTTCTACTGTACTTAAAATGCCCCAAGTTAATAATAAACAAACCAACTTGGGCTGAACAGTAGGGTATTGATAAGGAAATACATCAGTATGAATTACCCCTGTATGGCTGTATATGTTTTTATGGGGGTTTGCATTAGGAAAAAATGTCACCATATAATCCATAGCAGCTTTATTACACTGATATAATTAATATTACACTTTACTTTTTTTCTACTTGTTTTTTTAATTACTCTCACAACATGCAGTCTAATTAGCTAATAATACATACTCATAAACCATTTTTAGGTTTAGATGTTTTAGCCACATCCTTAGCAATTTAATCTGCTAAAATCTAATCTTATTAAAAATCACAGCTGCAACCCTTTTTGCATCCTGACCAGTCTCCATTTACATTAACAGCATTTCTAGCAGATGATTTGTAATTGTGATTGAATGCAATGCAAAAAAAATCTAGAGTAAAAAGTACTATGCTCAGGGTCACAGTGCTCCAGCTGTAAGTGTTTCATCAAACTGGAAAACTGGCATGGCACAACGGATAATCAAAATAATCATTTGTCATAAAAGTACACAGCAATTTTTAACAGTATATAGTAATATTATAGTTTGTTGTCTAATACAGTACTTAGGTTCTTAAAGTACCTCTCCAGACATCCTATTCCAAAACCATGGTCATTAATATAGCGCCCCACCCTCTTTTCTGACAGCCTCCACCTGTATATAAGTTGTATTTAAAGTTAAGTTTAGGGTTCAAGGCTTTGTGCATAAAACCATGTCTTCACAGACTTAACTTTGTGCACAGCGACACGTCTGTGTCAGAACAGAAAAAGGCAACATGTGGGTGAAACACCTGATTATTAATAAGGATGTCCACTTTTCTTGCCATATCTTATATTTTCTGATCCAATCCACTGACGCATTGAATCTGTGAATGCGTGTGCTGTTAATTGATTTGACTTGAATAATTTACGTGAGCACAGCACAGTTTGTGTTAAAGCATGCTGCCACCACTCCTGTGAGGTTTCACATTACATGATTGCAGAAAGCTGAATTAGTTACTGTCAAGACATTAATGATGGATCAGTGAATATTTGACAGAAAACTGATTAAATTGAATCAATGCTTCCCTACAGTACATATACAGTATATCTGTATATAAATATATACTGTATATCAGTCGTGTTTATTCATCAGACGCCACTGGCTGTCAGGTACTTTTACTACCACTAACAAGTCTAATAAAAAGGCTTTCAAAAGAAATCTGAAGAAATTTGTGTGAGCTCTACAAACCACTGATATTATATTTATTTATTAGAATTTGAACATCATGTTTTACACTCTTTGGTTACATTTATGACAGGACAGGTAGTTACTGGTTACTAGTTACAAGATTCATCAGTTTAATGTCAAACACAGTCTTGGACAATTTTATATCTCCTTCACCTCACTTTCATTTCTTTGGACTGTAGGAGGAAACCAAAGCTCCCGCAGACATGGGGAGAACATGCAAACTCCACACAGAAAGGACCCGGACCACCCCACCTGGGGATCGAACCCAGGACCTTCTTGCTGTGAGGCAACAGTGCTATCCACTGAGCCACCATGCCACCTCCAAACCACTGATACATCTATTGAAATAAATATGATTTCATGTATTCAATATTCAGTTACATCCTACATGATTGTAGGTATGCATAATCACCATATACAGCTTATGTAGGTGAACATGTGAATCAATGTATATGATATAGTCCTAAATTTCCCTCTGGATAAATAAAGTATCTGTTTTATCTTCTATATTTCTGGTGGTGGTGGTGGTGGTGGTGGGGCTTGAACTGGCAAACTTCTGATTACTAGTTCAGTATCTTAACCACTGAGCTTTCACTGCCCTATACTATTTATTAAATGGAAAAATAAAGATCTGCCTCTTCAAAGAAAGATCACAACTATGGTCTTTTCCGTGGATTTCTGTGGATGTGAAATCTGGTCAGTAAAAAGCAGGACAGAAAGAATATCAATGCCTTTGAAATTAGGTGCTGGCAGAGACTCGAGAGTAGCTTGGACAGCAAAAAAGACAAACCTATGGATCATCAACCTAATCAAACCAAACCTGTCCCTTGAAGCCCAGATAATCAAACTGAAGCTTGTATTTTGGACACAGAAGAACAAATTGCTTGGAAGAGTTGAAAGTAAACAAAGGAATTGGACGGCGAGCAACAAGATGGAGGGATATGACTAAAAAAAAATGAACAAGCCATTAAGAAGCCCTAGAGATCTATATGATCTATATGGTCGCCAGGAATCATAATCAGCTTGACAACACTTAATATAATACATATTAAGAGGCAATAAAAACAGCTGCCTTCTACCTTCTATTTTGATCTTGGAAGGTGTGTCGTGGGGGAAGGGAGGTTTGGGAAATGTAGGGTACATGCCAAACTCCATACTCACTTTTATTAGAGCTGAGGATTAAAGCCCAAGTCCCTAAAACCCTGTGACTGACTTTATTAAAAAAAATTAATTAAAGACGAAACCTTATTGTGTCTGTGTCAGTACTCTTCTATACACCCCTCTAAAACCCTTCATTTCCCTGCTGAGAGATCCAACCACAACAACCATATTAATTTACTGGCAGATGCAGCAAGATTTACAGTCCATCATGTCCATGTATTTTAATAGATTACTCACCCCAAAATATCCAAAACCTTCACTATAATTAACGGTGGCCTTTTTTAAGTAGGTTTATCTTTTAAAAAACATCCACTCTTCTATTAAGGCCCTCAACTAGATTTTGGATTGCATTAATGCAGAAAAGTACACTGAGATTTTAGAGCAACATATCCTGACATCTTTTCTAGGGATGTCCATTCATTTTTCAACAAGACAATGCAAAACCACATGCTACACACACTACAAAGGCATGGCTGTGGAAGAAGAGGGTATGGGTACTGAACTGGCCTGCCTTCAGTCTTGACCTGTCCCCAGTAAAAAATGTGGGGTGAATTTTGAAATGAAAAATGCAACAATGTCAACTCTGTACTATTGCACACCTTAAGACATGTTTGCAGATAGAATGGGACAAAACAAAACCTGAAACACTTCATGGCTTGTCATCCTCTGTGGCAAAACACCTTTGCAAGAGAGTGTTGTGAGAAGGAATGGCAACATTACAAAGTGGTAAATGCTTTACCATCCCAACTTTTATGAAATGTGTTGCAGGCCTGAAATGCAGGAATGGGTGTTTATTAACAAATGACCAGACAAAACATGAAATATCTCAGGTTCATCCTGTCTGCAATTAAATAAAAGTCAAAGTAAATGCAAGAAGCACTGCGTTTTATATTTGGATTTTCCATACTGTCCCAGTACAGATAATATAATATAATAATATAAAAATAAAAAATAAAAAAAATAAAAAAATCTGTATCAGCAGTGTTATCTCTGTCCAAACAAACATTGGTAAATCATTGTTCATAAAAGCTGTGTGGGTGATTGATGCCCCAGACAGACCCCAAAGTTTGATGACATAGCACTGCTTATGAACACAGTCATGCAGCCCTAAACACACATGCGCAAACCCATAGTGTAACAGGACTCTCCTGCATGCCCCACACAGATCCAGTAAGAGAGAGCCTATCTCTGTTTTCCAATAATAACCTCAGCTGCTAAAGTGTGGAGAAATGAAGGCATCAACAGAGTCAAAGACACAAAGCAGAATAGAATGAATGAAGTAAAGCAAAATGCTAGCACTGGTCCTGCCAGCTATTTGCACAAGTCATCCCTGCCTTCCCCCCAACCTGCATCAATTCTCATTCTTACCTTCATATGTGACGCAGCAGTAGGCATCTGTAATGTCCTCATCGTGCGTCAGCACATTCTGGGCACACAGGATAAACACACGTAGCATGAGGAACCAGCAGCACCAGTTCACCACTCCAGCACCTTAGTAAAGCCCAGCCTAGAGACTAGGACACAGTGTATCAGGATTCAGAACTGAAAGCCTTATTCAGCCAATAGAGGGTGGAGTAAGGAGGAGTAAGCTCATGTAAAATGTTAGAAAGAACAGAGAGACTAAGTCTGGGACAACTGCCTACTAAGGGCTGCTTCTGCCCCGGCTGCTGCTGGCCTGACTAATGCGTGATGCACTCACACACTGACCCTTCAATCACACACTGTAATTTCTCTTAAAGGAACAGAACCCTTTTGATAAGTGTAACATTAAATATTTATTATATGTATAATATTTAATATCAATATTTTAGCTAAAAAGTTGCATCATTAGTTATTTATTAATAATAATAATAATAATACATTTTATTTATATAGCGCTTTTCAAGATACTCAAAGACGCTATCAAAATAATCAAAACAAATACATACACCATACAAATCATAGTACAAAATCAAAATAGTACAAAATCTAAATAGTACATCAACATCAAGAATAATTAAGATAAAAACAAAGAGAGCAGCATAAGACAGTTCATTAAGAATGAGCTCAATTATGAGAGAGAACAACAAATATAGAACAATTTCTTAAAATTAGACAGAAACAGGACAGATTCACATGCAATCAGGAAACTGAAAACTTCCTATTACGATTTAATATCATGTTTTACACACTTTGGTTACATTCATTACAGAAATGGTAGTTACTTAATACACAAGATTCATCAGTTCACAAGTTTTAATGTCAAACACAGTCATGGACAATTTCATATTTCCAATTCACCTCACTCATATGTCTTTGGACTAGGGGAGAAAACCGGAGCTCCCAGAGGAAACCCATGCAGACATGGGGAGAACATGCAAACTCCACACAGAAAGGACCCGAGCCGCTCCACCTGGGGATTGAACCCAAAACCTTAGCTGTATTATTAAAATAAAATTATTCAAAAATGTGGGGATGTATATCCTGTTTGATGATCTACAGTGACACCATGATTTGCTAATATTTACATTTAGTCTAGGTTTAATCTTTAGACCTGAGGTTGCTTGGTTCCAAGTGACATTCCTGGCCTTCAGAGGTAAGTGCTATGCTTTCCAGACTTTCCTATTGTAATTCTTTTGTCTAACAGGTCCTGTCAAACTAGCCTTATATGTATAGCCAAAAAGTCATCAATTGTTCTCAGTGATAATCACTCCAAGCCATAATGCAAAGTTATATAAATATATGGTGCAACTACTGTGACATCTAAGGTGCAAATAGCTTGTTGCAGCACTGTGGATTAATCTGGTTTATTTTTTCCCCAAGAGTACATCTAAAGGACTCAATTTCTGATTTTTTTTTTTTATTATTTTAATTAGGATTCATAAGATCGATTAGACCTAATAGATCCTCTGCTACTTCATTTTATGTTTCCCCCAAAGACATGTAAGGCCCCAGTACTGTTTTCAGAAAAGCAACCCTATATCATAATGCTCCAACCATGACAAGCTGAATTATTGAGCCCTTTTTTAATAAATACCAAAGGTTCTTAGTGCACTCTGCTCTATATCACAACAGCTCTCTTTGAGCCCAGATTACTCATTAAGAAGCTTCCCTCTCTGATATAGTGACAACATATGATGATCCTGCTGCAGAAGTCATTTCAAAGGTCATTTTGCCTGATTACACTTAAAAGCAACTGATTACTTTGGGATAGCAACAGATTAAATTAACCTTGTGATAAACCTTACCTGAGCTATAGCAATGCCCTTCTTCCACTTTGACCACAAAGGCTGTAACCATACACCAGTTGTGTGTCTTCCATGACGTGATCCTGACACTGCAAACAAACTGATGACATGTATCTGCCACCTGACAACACCAGGCACGCAAGTGTGGACTTGACAGTTAGCTACAAACCAATAAGCCATTTAATATTGTATGTTATACTTAGAGGTGCAAAATGTGACTTTACCGACTTTTCTGTAAAGACTTATTGCCCAAGGGAAAAAAATGTATACATTAGCTATGTATTTGTCTTACAATGACCCACAACAATAACCTTGTCAATTACAATTTAATGAAAAAATTACAGTAAACCCCTGTGTGCAAAAATATAAATGACTTGTGTATTGAAAATCATAAATAATCAAACAACTGAGCAAAAAAAAAACCTTTTAAAATATGTAATTTCACCAGTTTAAAACACCATTGTGTAACAAGGTAGCTAAAATCATTGTGATTATTAACTTAGTGCCTTATAAAAAAAACCTGGCAATTTAATTTACTTTATAAATGTGTTTTTTTTGTGTAATGACCTCAGATCCATTTTTCAAGGGTGACCATAGTAATTGTGATTTCTTTTGCACCTGATTGCTTTTGTTAATTTGATTAAAATAGTGTTTAGTGAAATTAACAGAAGTCCCAGTATAAAAACCTGCAGCCACATTGTAGGGAAGCATTGTACCCTGTAGGTTAGCACATTGTAAAATTTAGCCTAATCAATTTATTGATTAAATGTACTGAAAATATTGATAAACTTATCTTTGAACAGGGTATAACATTGCCTCAAAGCAACTTCACCAAATTCAAGACCAAAAACCCCTGTTGAACAAGCTGAGAGCAACAGAGGCAAAGAAAAATTCCCTTAAAAATACAAGGAAGAAACCTTGACAGGAACCCGTCCCTGACCTGGAATGAGATAAAATCATACAGATAAAATTATTTCCAACGAAGATTCTTTATGCTTTTCATTGGTTATTACTTGAATTCATCATTTAGACCAGTCTGTGGTAGGGTAAAGCCAAATACTGACTTCTGGGCATTGTGAGTGCAGAGACTGCAGATTTCAATCACATCCAGCAGTGGGTAAATATGGTTCACATCAGACCAACCTTAGGGTAAAAAAAAAAACCAGAAGATGCAGTTAAAGCATGTCATGATCAAATCATTAATATTTATTTATTTATTAGGATTTTAACGTCATGTTTTACACATTTTGGTTACATTTATGACAGGACGGGTAATTACTGGTTACACAAGATTCATAAGTTTACAAGTGTAATGTCCAACACAGTTGTGGACAATTTTGTATCTCTAATTCACCTCACTTGCATGTCTTTGGACTGTGGGAGGAAAATGGAGCATACGGAGGAAACCCACGCAGACACGGAAAGAACCTACAAAATCCACACAGAAAGTACCCAGACCGCTTCACCTTGGAATCGAAACCCAGGACCTTCTTACTGTGAGGCGACAGTGCTACCCACTGAGCCACCGTGCCACACCAAATCATTAATAGTAAAATTAGGCAATGACAGTGACAAGGAGGCAGAGTAAAAACACCAACATTATAACTAATCAACATTCACAGTTGTGAATAAAATGTGCAGTAATGGTTAGCATTAAATAAACTTAACTTTAAACAAACTGCTATTGCTACTTTGGTTATAATCTAGTTACCTTATTTGCTTTTTTCTTGATGGATATTCTTTTTGGATATCACAAAGCTGATCTTGTCTGCTCTGTCCCTGGATGTGGAAAGCTTGGTTTAAAACAAAAAGCCCTTGTTGATTTTGCGGCTTGGCTAGCATAGCTTCAGATGTCCATGCCTGCCCTGCATCAGTTTTATCATGTTTAGTCTTGTAATGACCATTTAATTGCAATACACAGCAATCTAAAAAGCTCTTAGATTTATCTTTGACTTTAGTAAATTAACACTTGTTGGCATTTTGAAAAATTAATTTGAAAAACCTTCCAAATTAAAAACAGTACAAGTGTATTGCGTGTATTATGCAAACTTATGTTCAATTCCTAATAAGCAGTAACCACACGCGAGTCACATTTATAAAGTTTGAAGTCCTCAGCTCAATCTCATATAAAGGCCAGGCAAAGGTCCTAGCACATCCCATGCAGCTCCACAACAAACTAAACGGAACACTGGCCCACTTAGCCTTATATCTAGGCAAACAGGAAGTGATGTCATGTCACTTCCAGTTTTTTGAGCTGGAAAACTGAATATAAATACTCAGCTAACAAACCTGGCTGGTTTGTCCTCCTGAAATAGGACTGGAAGCCAGGCCAATAAATGCTATGTAAGTGCTTTTTATTATTACTATTATTATTATTTTAGTTCTTTTTTTTTTGTCTTTTATGAGCTAATTATTAGAAAAACTGTTTTATGTTTTGTGAGCATATTGTTTTAGCTGTATTGCTATTTTGTTCTTATAAAATTAAACATATTAAATTAAAGAGAGCATCTTGTACAGTAAATGTTTGTGTAAGCTTGGTTCTCTTATGTGTTTTCTTCTCCTCCTGTTAAAAGTTGAACTTGCTTAACACAACCAATCAGTAAATAAATGCTATTTTTAAGGGCACACATTTGCATTTGTTTGTTTAGTTAAGAAGTCCATAAATGTGTAGAGACAAGTCTGGTCAGTCACATGGAGTTTCAGTCACTCTCATTGCTCACAGGTGTACCAAAAATCCTATATTTTTAAACAAAAAAACCCTCTTTCCAACTTTGTGGGAATAGTTTGATAGCCCCTTCTGTTCACAATGAGCTGTGTTCCTGTGCACATAAAAAAAATGTGGCTTGTAAGTGCAGCTTGAAAATTGTAAAACTGTAACTCAAAGTTTAAAAATATATTCATTTTTTTATAAGATTTTTATTCTTTATCCAATGTTTTAGATCCAAAATGCACAAGCAGATGTTCAGATAATGGCTGATAAGAGAATGAGGATTGAGATCAATCATGTTGCAGAGCTTAAAGTGTAAATGTAGTGGAAGCTAGCAAACTGATTAAATGCTTTACACATTTAAAGCAGTAATTATTTGATATTATAATCTACACCTCTTTAATTTGGTTAAGCAGATAAGAAACCACTGACTGCATGGAGATCTTCAGATCTGATGCACACCACAGAAAGAATGCAGGCTCCAGAAGGCTCCAGAGAGGCAGGCTGGGTAACTTAAGGTGCTGGAGCAGGAAATCACTGATTTAAAAAGGAGTCTCTGAACTGGAGAAGATCTTATGCAGTGAAGACTATGTGCACTTTGTCCAGGTGAACCTCTCTTCATCTGTTTTAAGAATATGTATCTTACACCCTGAGAAATGTTAAAGATACCCTCAACCCTCAAAGAAAACACAAGAGCAATCCTAAACTTCCTGGCAGGAACAAAAATGAAAACAAAAATATAAATGGAGAAAATGTCAAACATAACACTGATCATGCCATAAATAACACAATCAAGTGTATAAAGTATAATAAATAAAATACATACTGAGTATTTCACCCTGCTGAAAGCTTTTTTTCTGCTGTAGGATTCTCAGTATCCACCACTCCTATAACCACTAACTGGACTAATCAATATTAACAGTGATGTGACTGCAAAGGTTTGCTAAAAACTTCTGCCTAATCTTCAGCATTTAATCAGTAATGCAGCGGAGTGTGTATGTGATTAAGTATCTGCTACATAAGTGTACATATCATACATTTACAGACTTGAGAGACATCCAAGATGCATCATTTAATATTCATGTCACTGGTAACCAATGCCAGTTCTCACTTGGGTGGTCACTTATTACATAACTACAGCAAAGTTGTTTTGTTAAAGTTGTGGTAAAATAAATACCCTGTAATTATTTTAATGCTTTCTGCTACTTTTTCTATTTTTGCTAAAGTTTGCATTTGCATTTGCATTCTTGTTTGTTGTGGGCTTCCTGAAACTAAAATGATCTAGGTCAAATTTACATACTTCTATATCGCTTATATAGATTATTAATTTGGTTATGTACAAAGTTTGCCTTATCATTGTGGCATGTGAGTAGTTATTAGTGATTGCAGCTGACTTCTTTGTGCCCATATAAACAGGGCTAGTATGAGTTAACCCCTCTTATTTTGCCACAATAAAAGAAGTCTCTACAAAAGCATGGCATTCATAACCTTCATTGTATAAAATTTTGCACAGCAGAGCCAGGATTTGAGCTGACAATCTTCTGATTAATAACCCAAAGCTCTACCCACAAGGATACCACTGTCCCAAAAAACTGCATTAGTAGTAGCTGTTAAGGGTAAGATTGGTCACACAAACAAACCATCTAATCAGAGATGAGTATTTTCTGTGGCCATAATATAATGCTGCATAGATTTGTTTCCTAACCTAAATTCAGTTTCTATAAGATGAAGGTCTACTTGACTAACCTGAAGTTATGTGAATACAGTGATGTGGACTATAGCATAAGTTGATACTTTAGCCAAGCAGATACAAGAGCGTTTATTAAAAAGTACACGTAATGTACAAAATGTTCCACATTCCTCAAAGCAAGGAAGCAAGGTTGTGGAGAAATTATTTGAGTAATAAACTCTGCTGTTTAGATAACCCTGATGGCAGAATTGTGGATGCTGGATTGTACAATGAACAAGTTGTGCTTATAGAGCAGCAAAAGGTGGAACATGGCTGACGGGTACATTTGCAATGGGGTGGAATGAAAAGTGGTAATGAAACTTAAAGAAATGCTTTTTCTATGTATTAAATAAGCAGATGTATATATTTAGAAATGACTCCTTTAGGTGGTGTACAACTAGTTCTTTAAGTAGAGTACAACTTTTTCACTTTTTTCTTTATGAAGCATTGTCAGAGTTTTAGTTTTCATTTTCTATTAATTAATAAATATTGAGGTACTGTAAAGCATTTGAAAATATTGTAATTGTACTGGTCTGATTATTTCTTAATGCATAATCTAGGATAAATTTGATAAATAATACAATGTGGCTTATGTCTCATTTTTGCTCCATCATGTCACACCAGGCTGAAAGCAAATAATATTGGCTGGTTTTGTGGTTGTAGCAATCACTTTTTTAGTTTCCATAAACATTTGTCTGTTGATTAATAAAGTTAGCAGGAATTGAGATGATTTAAACTAAGGAGGACTTATTGGTTTATGGAGACGTAGGAAGCAGTGGGACACTGTATTCCTAAATGTTTTAGGTTGAAATGTAACATGTACTCTTATTGTCCACTTTGTAATACAATGAATAGATTTTAATCCTCCTCCTAGAAGTATCCTTTAATGCTTTTATAGCATTTCACTGGGCCTGCTAGTGCATGCTTTGTGGCTGATTGATGATTGTTTTAAACATGTTGAAAAGCATGAGATCTTTAATTACTGCTTAAGGTGACAGAAGTAATTTGCTTGATGAGCGGCTCACACTGTACAAGTGTTAGATTGGCATGCATTTGGTACCCATGTTTAATACTTTTAGAAAAAGAAGACTTGTACCAAAACATCCAGACTGTGTGCTTTGCCCATTTATAAGCTTTTTTTTTTTTTTTTTTTTTTTTTTTTTTTTGCATTTTCTCCCGTTTTTCTCCCTTTTAGTGCATCCAATTGCCCGATTGCGTCATGCTTCCTCTCCACCAATGCCGATCCCTGCTCTGATTGAGGAGAACAAAGCTAACCCATACTTCAACTTTACCTGGCTTCGTACAGTACTCTATTTTCATTGTACCCTGTACCTTACACCATTTTAGCTATTGTTTTCACTTTTTAAAACCTTGTAAGGAATAGAACTTGATGTTTTTTTTATGTCAGTCCAAAGACCTACTGTCCCACACAGTACTTATGAGCTAATCAAGCCCTCCATTAGTTGTTTAAAGCAGGGGAAAGCTTGAAATTCTTTCTGGCAGTGAACCCCCAAGACTGATGTTAAGAGGAGCTGAGGTGAAGCATGGTAACCAGTTGAATCCCCAGGACTACAGATCAAGGAGCACAATTAAGATCAAAGTGGCTCAGCTCTCCTTTCATAATTAGTTAGGTCATAGTTTCCCATCTCAGTTTTTTAATGGCAGTCAAAATCGGCAATAAATACAAGATCCACTAGGTGGTGCACTTGCACTGAGTGAAGACATCATTAATTCTCTTTACAAAGGATCAGACTTCCTGTTTAAATGTAATCTCTTATCTGCAAGTGATTGCAGGCTGACATACGACAACATTCCATGACGTAATCAACGTGTAAAAAGTTTAAACACTAATTTACACAAGCTACAATATTTAGGTCAGCTAAAATATGAGAGAAACACTTTTTGGTTGTTTTTAGACACCTTGCTGTAGTTGACATATCTGAATAGCATGATCTGATTAGCGTTACTCAGCTTTGACAAAGGAATTTCTGAAACAATTTTTATTCGGGTTCTGGGGCGGCACAGTGGCTAAGTGGGTTCGTCTCACAGCAAGAAGGTCCTGGGTTCGATCCCCAGGTAGGGTGGTCCGGGTCTTTTCTGTGTGGTTTGCATGTTCTCCCCGTGTCTGCGTGGGTTTACTCCGGGTGTTCCGGTTTCCTCCCACAGTCCAAAGACATGCAAGTGAGGTGAATTGGAGACACTAAATTGTCCATGGCTGTGTTCAGTATAACCTTGTTAACTGAACAACCTTGTGTAATGAGTAACTACCATTCCTGTCATGAATGTAACCAAAGTGTAAAACATGAAAAAATCCTAATAAACAAACACAAATTCGGGTTCTAATTATTCTGATGGTCACATACTAATTATTAGCTTTTATAAATAATACTGTTTTTGACTAGTTCTGATACTGATTCAACCTTTTATTATAATTTTTATATTGATTTTGTTACTCATTCTTTGAATGTAATGCTGATACTGTTAATGCTTCATATGCCTGATTCTTAATCTAATTTGGAATGAAATGCAGATTCTTTTTGATGTTTATTTGGACATACTGATTACTATACTAATATTATTTAGGTTTTTTTAAGATCTTGTACTGGGGTGGCACTGTTGGTGCAGCTGGTAAAATGGTTTTCTGACCACAGGCAAGGATTAAGCTCAAAACTTCACTGTCTGATGGCTTTTTTCCTAGGAGTAAGTGAATGTGAAACACTGGCACACAGAATGTGTTCCCTCCTTAAGCCCAGTGTTTTGGGTGGATTAATGCCCAATGCAACACTGACCAGGATTAAGCATTATACAAAATTTTTAATAAATGGTTTCTCGTATTGATGCTAGAGCTAATTCTCACACCTTGACCATTTAGAAGTCATTCATTTAGATACTAATGAAAAATATTGCTACATTTCTATTGTCACCTGTTTACTATTTAATATGCCTTATCTGTGATCAGTGCTTATGCCCTCTTTCACTTAACAGTTGTTTCCTTCTTCCTCCTGCTTTCCTGAGCTAAATAATGAAGGCTTCTCTGTAGCACAATGAAATTGACTCACTCAGGAATGTCAGAAATGTCTGTAGTCAGCAGGAGCCTGGTGGCCATGGGCAATGCACTGCACACACCCCTCCTGCCCATTGCATCACATTCTATTCTCTCTAACATCCCTTCTGTACAACATTTGTTTTAAAGAAACGATGCTGTTCACATTTTGAACAAGTGAGTCCTGACCTAAAGGTGTATACTGAAAAAAAGGTTTCATCAACATGTTTTGTTGCATTATCCCACATCTATTAAGCTTTAGGTGTACTGCTAATTGGATAATTTACCGTCACTTGAGTATTTTTCCATCTTAATCAGCATTACTTGTTATTGGTTGCAGTGCTGAGTTTCCTCTCTTTGTAGACATTTTTTTCTTATGGCTAATTAAATTTGAATGCTTTCTTATGCTGTATGCACCTTTAAAATCCTCCTCTAAGGTTTTCTAATATTAGTTTTAATCAGGACTTGGTTCACGGGTGTTTTTTCATCACAAAGACCTATATGTGTCTTGTAGGGTTTTATAGGGTTGTACAGCTCTGCAACCTCATCCAATCTCATCTCATTAAATGAAACACTTCTGAAGAAGCTTTTAGCTCAGTGGTTCAACCTCTGATTCTATCGTGGACTGTGAAATTATAAAAATGTCTTTTGACTTGAATAAAGATCAGACCACTTCCATTAATTATTGCAGAGATTTATGTAGGTTAGAGACTTTTCTTGAATTTATGGATAGTTTTATCTGTACACACACAACCTTTGAGTTTTTTGCACATTGTTTCAGAAAATAAATGGCAAGTACAAACCTTAATTTTAGAAAAGGTAGGACAGTATGTACAAACTCAATTAGGAAAAAAAATTGGACAGTAAAAAGTGGAAATAAAAAATAAACACGACTTGTAAATTCCCTTTTTACCTCTAGGCAGTTAAGACAGTTAGAAAATATATAAAATCTTTAAATTTAGTGTTTAGTGTTGGTGCATTTAATCCAGTGTTATTTAATTATGCAGTGGTAATCAGAAATGTTAAGCTACAATCAGTTTGTGCACCCCTGGCCAATTAGAAAACTGAAGTCAGCATAACCACTGCAGTGAACCATTTATATTAAAAAAAATATATGCTAATGCCCAGATGCTTTAATACATTCATTTATAATAATAATTGTTTGGGAACCCTTTGGCAAATGTCATAGCATGCAAACACACTCCTTTGCTCCTGTGGTATTTTACCCACTTTTCCTAGAATGCTTTTACTTCTGAAAATATTGTTGAGCTGTCTTGTGTGCAATATTTTAGATTTACCCTCAGATCATCAATGATCAAATTGGGTCACTGTAAAGGCCATTTAAAATGATTGTTTGCACTTGTAATAGTTCATGGCGAATTTAAGGCATGGTAAGGGTCAACCTCCCTACTGTGTCATCATTGCTTTCTTCTTCAGATTTGTTGTTTTCTGTTCCACTGGCTACCCCACAACCCTAAAGTATAATTGATCCACCCCTTCTTTCTAAATAAATGTACCATTTTGTGGTGGTACATGGTATGGTGGACAAAAAGGTTCATTCTTGTTGCCAAAATAGCTCCCGCAAGTAATGTTACTTTTTAATGCATGAGTCACATAATTTATAATAGTACCCATAATGCTGTGCAGAACCACCACTGGTGTTGGCTGATCATTAAATGCTGTCCCTTCGCAGTCATATGGGGTTTTCTTTGCCTTTTTGACTTATGTTGTGTATGCTGTTATCATTATTATTATTATTGATTTTACTTTTTCTCTGTCATGGTGTTGTGGCAGGTAGTTCCGCTGTTGGTCAACTTCAGGGACTTGGGTTTATTTCTTACCTCCAGTAACTGGAGTAACTGGGTTTCTTCTGAATACTATGATTTTTCTTTCACCCCAAAAATGTGCCAGTGAGTGTACTAACTACATTAAACTGCCCTAAATTTCAGCATGTGATGAACTAGCCTGTGTGTATTCCTGTGTCATGTATATTGCCTTGCTCAAGGGTCCAACAATGGCAACCTGGCAGTGGTGCGACTTAAACCAACAAACTTTGGATTACTAGTCCAGTACTTTAACCACTAGGCTACAACTGCCCTAGAACTGGAACGTTAGATTGTGTAGAGCAGAACATAACTTACTAGACTGATGGATGTAACACAGCACTTGTGCACTTGTATTCTGTGTTGACTGATGTAGCCCTAAAAAAAATCTTCATAGAGGGTGGATCACAGATGAGATCAATGCCACCACCTTAGCCATCGCCATGCTTTTAAATCAGATCTCCTTAAATGGAATAGCAAGGCTACAATCTGCACTGTTTGATATACGTGATATTGGATTTCTCTGTTAGTTTTGTGAGGAGAGTGGGTCATTATTTCTGTACCGCTCTCCTTTGATCTCTCTTACCCTTATTCTTTCTTTTTCCTTCTCCCTCTCTCTCCTTTTTGGCCGACGTTCAATTTCACACTTGGGGGAGCGGAATGAGGGGAAGGTCAGGGCTGTGTCAACACCGGCTAGCTTTTTTTTTCTGCTGATAGCAGGAAGATGGAGAAATAGAAGGACCAGCTGTTTTTCACTCCTCATGTATGCATGTTTGTGGTTCTTTCTTTAACACACAGCGCAAGTCACAAGTGGTGTAATATTTATACTTAAGTGGAAATGAAGCTGACCTCCTTCATTATGTTCTCGCAAACAATTCGCTACTTTTTCACACTTTCCAGGACGCGTTTGTTTCTTAATGACGGAACAAACTGTTTATTTCTTCATTTGGATTTAGGTTCATGTTCTACACTTACATTCATGACAGGGCAGGTAGTTACAGATTACACATGTTTCATTATGTTCAATTTGAAACATCTCCACAGGCAATTTTGTATCTGTCACCTAACTTGCATCTCTTTGGACTGTGGGAGGAAACCTGGGGAGAACATACAAACTCCACACAGAATGGACCCAGACCGCTCCACCTTGAAACTAAACACATGACCTTCTCACTTTGAGGCTACAATGCTACCCACTGCATGACTGTGTCATTTGACCATACATGAATACACATGTACTGTATGTACGTATGTATGCATGGATGTACACTGATAAGACAAAACATTATGACCAACCCTCTAAACATAAAAATGGCAACAGTCAGAAATATATTAAAGCTATGGGGATTATTGAGATTATTTGAGCTGATCATAGTTACTTGTAGTGCATATGTTTAATGCAGCCGGTGGACGGTGGCTTGGTGGGTAGCACTGTTGCCTCACAGCAAGAAGGTTCTGGGTTCAATTCCCAGGTGGAGCGGTCTGTGTCCTTTCTGTGTGGTTTGCATGTTCTCCCCATGTCTGTGTGGGTTTCCTCCGGGAGCTCCGGTTTCCTCCCACAGTCCAGAGACATGCAAGTGAGGTGAATTGCAGATACAAAATTGTCCATGACTGTGTTTGACATTAAACTTGTGTACTGATAAATCTTGTGTAACGAGTAACTACAGTTTCTGTAATGAATGTAACCAAAGTGTGTAAAACATGACGTTCCTAATAAATAAATAATAAACATAGGCAGTCATAGCCAGATGACTGGGTTAAAGCCAAGACTCACTGATGCCTGAGGACAACGAAGGCTACTGCATCTGGTACAAACTAACAGAAGGGCTACTGTGGCTTCAGTTGCAGATTAATATTATTTTGTCATTTTGCTTGGCCTGGTCTACTAATTCCTTGTCAGTGACTCATTGACCCCATGCTCCATGCCAATATTAATATAGCTAGTTTAACTGTGCACACTAAAAACAGAACAGTGATTCCTTGCCAAGTGTGAAAATGAAACTTATACTGTAACACTGGTAAGAGTAGATTACTCTGTATGGTCAGATATAAGTTAAAATTCAATACAAACCAAAGGTGCTTTTAATTAATATTGGCTGGTACATGGGTGACTCCACAAAAAGGAAACACCCTTGCTACCAGTACCAAGTTGTGTTTGCTGCTGATTATTTGGACAAAGTAAAAGCAGGAGCAAGGCTTTCTTATTTGCACAGCAGCTTCTAAGCCCGTAATCAGTGTAAATCTTTGCTTCACTGTTGACTTTTTGTGGTTCTTGGAAAAACTTTCACCATCTGAACAAACTTTCTTTCCACAGGGGGATAGTTTGGTTTTTTCTTCCAAAAAGTATGAATGCAGTTGCAAAAATCATGGAAAACTCAAGACTACCAGCTGTGCCATGATGCTGCCCCATATCATGGTTCAGTTGGTGCTACAAAAAATTTAGTGATTTAAGGTTAAGTGGAGTATCATGTTCTTTCTGTAATTTGAGTTTTCTTTGGTTTCTTCCCAAAGTTTGCCAGTAGGTGCATTGACTGCTTGATTGATTGCATTGATTGCTCCCAAGTGTGAGTAAGTTTGTGTGCATGTTGCCCTTCAAGGGATTGGCACTCTGTCTAGGTTTGCCTGGCAGTTGGCATCAAAAAGAATTTTTTTAATAGATTTATTATGGATTACGTTACTGTTAGCTTAAGTGATTTCTCAAACAACATTGTTGTTTTACTGAAGTGTAAGTTTTGGGTATTGAATACTTGAAATACTTGCTGTATACAGTATGTATTTATCCTGTTGGGATACTTTTAAACACACCCTGCTGGGTGACTCAGGACTTCCATGGTACAAACACAAACAAAGTGTGGTTGGGAGACATATTTAGATGCATACCTCATCTCGTCCTTTTCCCCACCCTTGCCTCTGCGTCCATCTTTTACTCCCTTACGGTGCATTTCTGTTTCACTCGGTGTCAGCCATCCCCATTACACAGTTATTACAGAGCAGAGTGGCAGCTTTGCCAGAGAGCACAAAAGATTCAGTGACCTATTGCTAACCCAAGTACCTTCTCTAGTGAGCTTAGCCCATACCCACACAAACATGCACTCAGTCAACCCTTGGCTTTGGCTGTCTAGGTTGCTGCCTAAAGCAGCATTGAAGACGGGTGTCAAACTCAGAATTAGTTTTGGTAAATGTTATGTATTTTATATTGTGTAAAGGTGCACTTATGTTTACAATTTTGCTTTTGTGAACTATTTAATTGACATTAAATCAAATAGACAGCACAATGACAAAGCAGGTAGAAATGAATTCAGTGTTGGTGCCAGTCTACTTACAGTCCAGACAAAAGGTTTGAATCAAGTTTTACTGGATCAGTGATAGTGTGCTACTAGGTCATAGGATTTGCTACTATGTTGCCCCTACCTGTGAGTAAATATACATACCCACATTTATATAATAACTTCACAGATTAGCCAAAAAGTTATTTGAAAAATCTCGATTTTTATCGTGCGTTCTTAATACTTGTATCAAGTCAAATTACATTTTTAAAATCCTGTTTACCAGTCAGTAGGTGAACAGTTGAGGGTATCATGATTATACCAAAGACTGTAAGAAAGGAAGATCCACCAAATGTTTAAAGTTGGGTTTTGACTCACCACTTTGTGCCAAACTTCATTTAAGAATTGTCAAAGTTCAAAAATAACATTTCTGAATGTGAGATTGCTAGTTATTTACGTCTTTCATGATTTATCAAACATAATATGAATAGCATTTCATGAGAAACTATCATGCTACAGTAATACATTTAGCCACACTGGCTCAAGAGTAAATTGAAAAACTGTTGTCATTTAAGTTTTCTGCTTCATCAAGGAATGCAACCTGAAACTCTTGCGCAAAGAAATTGCCATACAATGGCTTCTATGCAGAAACCCAGGCCCCAAATGCTTAAATGTATAATTAAAAGCAAAAGTGATTTAAGGTTATTTTTATTTACATTGTTTATAAAATACAATGAAGTTGTTCCATTAAGACACTGAAAATCCTACTCTTTAGATTCTAGTTTTTATTGAATTTTAAAAATAATTAAACTTTTCCAAAAAGGGTTTTGTAGGTTCATCAACTTTATTCTATTTCCCTAATGCCAGTCGATTGATTGGTTATTTTAACTGTGCCTAGTTTTTCAATGTGAATGAGTTAAAGCTTAATGCTGTGAGAGACTGTTATTATTACTATAAATGCTGTCATTTTTACTAACCATTGAATTATTAATTTAGGTGTTGGTTTGGCACAATGGTTTGTTACGCTAGTCTGGTATCCAGGATATGAATACCAGAAGTGATTGCATATGTCTGAGCTGGGGCTGGCTGTGGTGTGTTGCAAGTAAAACAGGACACACCGCAACCAAAACCAGGATAAAGTGGTAATGAAAAAATTTATATTTTAATTAATAATTAAGCCGCTCTGTGGTGTGGTGTGGTTTTTTACACTAGCTCAAATGAACACAGGTACTCCTACTCGAATACTGTCCAGTATTTTTTTTTATTTAATAGTAGATTAAAACTTCAGTGTTGCTCAGATCATATGGAAAATGGGATATTTAAATAGTGATGATAGTGTATACTGATAAACTCAAAGTCAAAGATTAAAAAAAGAGATAGTGATGCATCTTATGAGAAGTTTCTGTTGATCACTGCAGTTTCCTGCCTTTTGTAATAACATGAGATTAGCTAGTATAATTTGCTCTAGGTGTACACAATTAAGTAAATGAGTGAATGTCCTGTGATGTACTGGCACCCTGTTCAGTTTTTCTTCAGTTTTATTTTAACTTTGCTTCTGTCCCTAAATCACATGTCCTGTCACATTTATTCTGCTGCCTTAAATCTAATGTTTAAGCATTCTGTTGTCAGCTGTAATTTTTCAAAAGTTCAGTAAGAAATGGACAGGCTAATAGATTCACCATCTCGTGGACATTTCGTAAATTAAGAAAACCAAGTGGCTTATGAAGGGAAGATTAAACCAAATCAGACAAAAGCACTTGCTTTGCAAAATGCCGCTTTTCATTTTGTCCTCTTGTTCCATTTAGCGCTCACTCACGTTTCACACTTTGCGTTTATTTCTGTTTGAGAGCTGCCTCCTAGCAGGGGGGCTTTGTGTTCACTAATCTCTCCATAGTTAAATAGAGGGGCTTCGTGTGTGTGTGTGTGTGTGTGTACTGGGGAAATGAATGCATGGTTAAGCTGGTGGTTTGAAGTTGTGTACTTGTCCTTTTTCAGTCTTTTAGATAGGTTTTGGGAATTCTCCTACCCCGTTGTTCCCCAAAACAAAACTGTGGGGGAAAAAGGGAGCACTGACCTTGGGAGAAGAGAGGTGGACAAATAGATTGCAGTGAGGTTACCTTGACAACTGTCCATGCTGGTTTTGACTGTTTCTTGGTCTACAGGACAAGGAGAGAAGGATTGATGGGGAGAGGGAGGATGGGGTGAGGCTATCAGGTTTTTGGTGTGTGTGTACACACATGAGATTTGGGGTGGGGGAATGCTTAGGCTGCCAGCCATGAAATTCCTCCGACTTCACAGTAATCATTAACACTATGTTCTTGAAACTTCCTGCAAAACTAACTCCAGAAAAATTCAAGCAGATTTCTTTCTTAGTTTGTCTGTGTTTGAGTTTCCCCCCTCTTCCACAAGATGCTTTTCAGATTGGGGGTGGATTTCTTAAAACCTATTTAGTGCCAAAACCAATAATTGAATCATGCCAAAAAGTGGAAATTGAAAGGCCAACCTAAGCTAACTTGTATGTAGCCCATGTGTAGTGTCAAATCTGACTGAGGTTTGCTTATCTCATTAGCCTAAATACTTTAAGTCAATTTATTGGCTAAGTTTTCACATTTAAAAAAATAATGTGGGGGAAACAAATATAATGGAGGGAAATGCAGCAGCCGTTAAGTGATTTTAAGTACTCCTGAGTATGTCCATCACAGTAGAATGATGTTTTTAAACCCTTCCTGAGGTCTTTATGTTCATGTTCATGTGCATTGAGCAGCAGTTTCTTTTATATATGGTGAGCCTTTACCAAGATTTCGCCTGACTCCCTGATATTTATATTATAATTTTTTATTTTATGACAGGATAAATGTTTTCAGTATTATGAACTTTAGATGGTGCTAGACCTAAATTATTGGCGATCTTGTGCTAAGAAATATTGTCTTTGAACTGACAATTCTCTCATGAAGTTTGGTGCAAAGTGGTAAATAACCAATCCTTGCTTGAAAAACTAAGCCTTTGGTGGATGCTCTTGATAACCTCCAGTTTTACCAGTAAAACTGCTAACTGTGGAACCTTCTAGAATAGTGTAATAGGCGTGGGTTTTCTTACCACAGTCAAAAGACATGCAAGTGAGGTGAATTGGAGATACTAAATTGTCCAAGACTGTTTGATATAACCTTGTGAACTGATGAATCTTGTGTAATGAGTAACTACCTATTCTGTCATGAATGTAACCAAAGTGTAAAACATGACATTAAAATCCTAATAAACAAAGTGTTATAGCCTTTGTGTTTTTGCCTCTGTCCCAACTGTTGAGTAGTGTTGTTATTTTTTATTTTTAGTGGCTTTTTCTTTCATGGAAACTGGGTTTTTAACAGGTTTTGTCCTGTGCACATATTAGGTTGATGTGCCACCCTGACATTTTCCTGCAAGATGCCCTTATTCAGTTATTAATTCATATTTAGGAACCACCTTATACTTATTTTCCCCCAAAACACTGTCACAAAAAAACACATTAAGAGTGGGTGAATCCAAATAAGGGAGCCTATCCCAGCTTTTCAATAGGTGCAAGGCACACAGTAACACCCTGGATGGGGGCACCAGTCCATCACAGGGCAGACACACATACACACCCACATACACTCACCCATTCACCTATAGGGCAATTCAGTGTCTCAGATTAACCTGACTGCATGTTTTTGGACTGTGGGAGGAAACCGGAGCTCCCGGAGGAAACCCACGCAGACACAGGGAGATGCAAACTCCCCACAGAAAGGACCTGGACAGACCTGCCTGGCGATCGAACCCAGGACCTTATTGCTGTGAGGTGACAGTGCTACCCACCGAGCCACCTTGCTACCCCCATTATAAAACAGCTAAACATAAAATATAATTTCAAGTTAACTGTTTTGAAGAGGAGTAATATGAATTTACAAAAGTAGTTATGTACAAGTTTAATCTGGCAGTAATTACTTTAGTCAAAAAGAAAATACTTTTGTATTTTTACTCAACAGTTCAGGAATTATAACATCACAGCATGATCCCAGTGTTGATAAAGATAAAATGATGTAACTTATGTAATTTGACTTGAATGCTCAGAGGAAACAGGTTAACATTATTTACAGGACAAGTCTAAGTAAAGAAAATCATAAACAGTTGAGAAAGAAGTACATGCTAGGGTATTTGGTATGAGTGACATCACTTTTCAAACAATGAGTGGAATGAGCACTCATGATTTAACCCGTTCTTTCATGATCTGTCTGTTTTTCTGGCTTTCTGCTGGAGGGTTAGTGCTTGTCAGGGCTCATGCTGTGATAACATTGCTGTAATATACTTCTAATTCCATAGTGGAGAATATTTCTTCCTGTCGTTGCTTATTTAAATGCTGTCTGTTCGAGTTTACTAATTTCAGATTTTTTTTTTCCCTTCCTACTTATTTTTACAGTTGTAGCATTGCTCTGTAAAAGCTCATGTGTGCTAGCTAGGATCAGTGTCTTAGCTTGGCAGCTAGCCATCACGGAGTGAAAGAGAAAAAAGAGAAAATTATACAGAGTGGAATGTTGTATGGACTGCACTTGTAATGGTTTTATATCTGGAACCTGATGCATATGGAGGAGTAGCAGGGAGTGTCTAAATACTTTAGATTGCGATCAGTGTGATTATCATGCGTGGCCACTAGACAGTTCAGTACAAATAGTTGTGTTGCATGCAAAGTGAGGTATACAAGCTAGTTCAGACAAAATGTAAAACTATACAAAACATTACTCACTTATAAGCGTCTTATCTTCATCTATCCATAATAAAACACATTCTGCTTAAAATAAAACAGTTATTCTTTTTTTTTTTCTTTTGTAACATTATTCACAGCCTAAGATGGAATAAGTAAATACTTATTTACTGTGTATTTACTACTTTGTCTGGCATGCTTCATCAGCAGTAATGTTTTCATGCAGCAGTTTACCAGACTTGCACAACAGTAAGAAGACATTTTGGACTACTCTGTGGCCAAACGTTTGTGGACAACCCTCGTAAATATTAAGTTCATGTGTCTCTGCACCTATTGCTAATAGGTTTATACAATCGTACAAAATCATTTACATGATTTGTGAAAATTGGTTGCTTATTTGATTGAATAGGCTTATTTCCCACAAGGTGTACCCATATTGTTGTACATATAAGGACGGCACGGTGGCTGGGTGGGTAGCACCGTCGCCTCACAGCAAGAAGGTCCTGGGTTCGATTTTTACATGTTCTCTCTGTGTCTGCGTGGGTTTCCTCCGGGAGCTCTGGTTTCCTCCCATAGTCCAAAGACATGCAGTCAGGTGAATTGTCCTGTCCTGTCATAAATGTAACCAAAGTGTGTAAAACATGACGTTAAAATCCTAATAAATAGATGAAAATTAGTTGTACTCAAACTGTTGTTTCTATGCTTGTATAATATAAGTTAAGGACTTTGAAAAATAGTTTTATTACATTAGCTATAGTATAATTGAGAGTATGTTTTGAGTTAATTTGTTAATTTAATAACTTGTCATTTCTGCATATAGATATGATATCTGATTTCGAGAGATGGCAGTCCTCTATCAGTCAGATACTAGCCTATCTAAGACAGTTGTATACTCATGTATAGCTAGTGCTCTCCAAGTGGGGTTAATGTTGCATGTTGATGTTGCATAGAGGTTGAGGGTTAGTGTGGTTTAGTTGTGCAACAGCATAACTCACAAATGCAGTAGCAGTTAGTAGCCATGACCTCTGTTGACCACAAAATGACACAAATTGGATGGCAGTTCTTGTTTTCCTACTATCTCTAAGCTCATGTGTACAGAAGGGGCAGTTGTTATTAGGTTTGGTTAAGCTGTCCAATAATGGTGCACAATCTGCTGTTCAAAATCAGGCAGTTACTGGTTTTACGTGAGTGTTCCTCTCTCTCCTGAACTGGTGTCTGTTGTGCAATAGAACAGTTTAGGTGTAGACATTCTCAGTGATTAAGACAAAATAGAATCAAATTTAAAACATAAATTGAATACACACCGAGTGAGTGAATCCCATTCATGATGAGATTACTTATTACCAGAACAATATAAGCCTGATTGCCGAACTACCATTTCTCTGTTCACTCTGTTTACTCTTCTGAGACTCCCACGATGGCCAAGGAACATAAGGCCATTGTCTGCATCTTTAAAGTGTGTCGTTGTCGCAACCAGACAGTAGGAGTCACTAATGCAGCAACAGGAACATTATATTCCATATCCTGCCCGATACCTCTAGTAAGTGCCCAACCTGGCTGGTGGCAAAACTAGGAATCGAACTGTTCACTTCAAAATAGACAAACCTTTGGAAAGCATGTTTAGGTAAACCTACGTTAGGTGACTAAAAGTAATCTCCCAAATGTTTGAAATTGTATTGTTGGCTTTAAATATGTAGTCATGCTGAAAAATTATTAGCAGTGTTAAAGCACTGTGTTATTGTATTGACTGCCACAGAAAGAATTAATCTAGTGAGTGTGCCTGATCTTAGCCACTATTTTGTTTGTTAGTTAGTCCAACAGGTGTCACAGAAAGCACATTAATATGGCATATAAGCAATCTAAAATCTGAAGTGGAACTAAGCAGAAATTGACTTCAGCAGCTGCAACAGTTGCATTGTTGACAAAGAAATCCAAATTCTTTTCAAAAATGACTATTAGAGTACATGGGGGCGGCATGGTGGATCAGTGGGTAGCACTGTCGCCTCGCAGCAAGAAGTTTCTGGGTTCGATCCCCAGATGGGGCGGTCTGGGTCCTTTCTGTGTGGAGTTTGGTGTTCTCCCCGTGTCCGCGTGGGTTTCCTCCGGGAGCTCCGGTTTCCTTCCACAGTCCAAAGACGTGCAAGTGAGGTGAATTGCAGATACTAAATTGTCCATGACTGTGTTTGTCATTAAACTTGTAAACTGATGAATCTTGTGTAACGAGTAACTACCGTTTCTGTCATGAATATAACCAAAGAGTGTAAAACATGATGTTAAAATTCTAATAAATAAATAAGAGAACACAGTTACCCACCTACTTATTAAAATATAAAATACATTAGATATTTTATTTAAATGAGTCTTAGGTTGATGATTAATTAATGGTTAATGATTAAGTAAACAGCTTAATGTAATTTAGGATTGAGAATGCATTATTTAAACAAAGCTGGTAGCTACTTGTCATGGGACTAAATAAATAAGAGTTAAATTACAAAGAACAAGCTGTTAAAGCTATTCCTGACAGAATTCGTTTATATAGCATGGCCGAAGATATTTTGCATCCCCCTCTCATAAACAGGAAATCTATGTGACAGCAGGGGTGCAGAATTTAGCATAACACCAGTGACAAACTCGGTTAATAGAAAAGCTTGCGTTAACACCCTAGACATACGAGAAAAAGATTGGATTTAGGACACACTTACCTGCAGTGAGAACACAGCCTTACTTTTGTTAAAAGGCAACAAATCATTTGTATTACAAAGCTATAACACACACACACACACACAC
Source organism: Trichomycterus rosablanca (assembly GCF_030014385.1). NCBI lineage: Eukaryota > Metazoa > Chordata > Actinopteri > Siluriformes > Trichomycteridae > Trichomycterus > Trichomycterus rosablanca. The sequence continues at coordinate 31,885,091 of NC_085991.1, read as the reverse complement.
ACACGCACCACAGAGCAATTATGTGTACTGGGCATTGTATAACTATGTAACCTAAACTCTTCTGACTCCAGGTGCAGTAAGAGAGCATTCTCTCGCTCTCTCTCTTTGTTTTTTTTCTTGTGTTTGTGCCAAAGCTACTGCACTCTACCTCTACAGGGCATCATAAGTCACCTTGTACCAGCTATGATATATTAAACATCTGTATGTAAGAAACAGATTGTGCTATACACCCTACTATCCACAAACTTACTATCTCAGTCAAAATCAGAGTGAACAGAGGAGTGGTGATATGAAAATCTATTCATATTCATGTAAATAAATGACTTTACATATTACCAGCTTATAGATATAAACAAGTCTGACGATCACCAAAACTTAAACCCTACAGTCAAGTGTGCTTTATGTAGTAATATAGGCCTTTGTTTTCAAATCAGAAGCTTAAAGCTTGACTAAAGGTTCATGTGACAGAAAAATCAGGAGCACAGACTAAATCTGTGGATGGTGTCACCTGCAAATCTTGTCTCTCCATCCAGACATTTTCTCTCAGGGTTTTGTCCCTACCTTGGCAAAACAATACCACTATTTTATGTATTTTGTGCCTATAAACTTTTGTTTTAATTAATTGAGACCTAACCTAAGTGACATTCCCAACTACCTGACCTGAACTTGGCTCAGAATACTATAATTGTAATGTATGTGGCTCAATGTAAAAGGTGTAGTCATAGTTATGGGGTTATGTGTCTGCTAGTCATAAATACCACCAAACATTTGGAGGCCAAGCCACTAAGGTACATATGGTGGCAAATATATTTTAGCGACATACTTTTCTTGTAAAACTAGCACATGTTGTTTTAACAACACGCAGAAGGGTTTTTTTCTACTTGGCAGCAATATGCCACTGTAGATCCACAACATTATAGCATCTTTCACACCACAAAATAGTCTAATTTGCTGTATATATATATATACAGCAAATTAATATATATAATATATAATAATATACTGTATATATTAATATATATATTCATATTTTCAATTTTCAATTACCACTAATTAAGTCAAAACCATAATTGCATGAATCTCCCATCCAAATCAACGACATCAAATGTGTGCAGTGTTTTTTCATTTACACATAATATAGGTCTTTTCACATCAACTGCTTTATCCTGGTCAGAAACGTGGCAGGAAAACACTGGGCGCAAGAGAGGAATACCCTGGTTAAAATAAAAAAAGTTGGGACATTATGAATACACATGTATTTTGTATTACCTTAGAAACACCCATCAAGCCACTCCGGTGGCACAGTGGTAGGACAAGCTAACACACCAGAGCTGACATTGTGAACTCGTCGGTTGGGCTAGGCGGCTACACAATGATTGGCTGTTCATACAGGGTGGGAGCCGTACGGGACCTCATAACTAATGCAATTATGACTTCTGCTGGCTGGTTGATGGTGTCTGCACAAAGATGAGGGATAATTCGTTGATCAGGGTGTGGCTCTCTGTACAGAAAGCTGATTCACAATTGAACTCGCCTAGTGCAGGTGAAAAGATGCGGTCGGCTACTGCACACATGTCGGAGAGGGCGTGTGACAGTCTCGATCTCCTCATTCAGGAGTGGAGATCAACATCAGTAGAGAAAAAGCGTAACGCAATCGGGTAATTGGATACGAGTAGATTGGGAGGAAAACTGGGAAAAATGCAAAAAAAAAAAGGATAAACACCCATCATTTAAAGCCTGGCCACACAAAAGCACTATAGCTACAAATTAACAGCATGAAGCTGACAATTTGTTCTACTACTGCTATTCCTCCTTCTCCTTAAAGAATGTTAGATATACTGTATGTTGTAGTGGTAATAGTTGGTCTTTAATTGTTGTTAGTTTACAATAAGGAGTAATAATATACTCTATAAGGAGAAACGAGTATTCAACCACTTACATTTTTGTTATTTAATATACTTTTAAAGGCGAATAAATAAAAAATACTGTAATTTAAAAACCTATTTAATGAAGGTAATTGCCATTGTGGCCATAAATTATAGCTAAAGAGTGGAATTTGTTTGACCAGAGTACATTGTTCCAACAGTGTTCTAATTTGTCCAAAACTGGAATATGAATTTAACCACTATTATAATAATGTTGCACAAAGTTAATGGGTCAGCCAGCATAAGGTTGGAAAAAGTATCCCCTAATCGGCTGTATTAATAAAGTATAGCAAAATGTTAGATGACAGGCGATGGATCAGCCAGCTGTAGGTTGAAAGACTGTAGTAATCCTTTAAATGCTTGTCTATTACAGCATAACAAGATGTAACATGACATGTGATGGATTGTATTTCTCTAACCTACTTTTACACTGTCACAAAATGTAACAGGACAGATGATGGATAAGCAAGCATTAGGCTATTATTTATTTAAATATTTATGGTTTGCCACTTTGGAACACAATAGTCCATATCTATGGCCATATCAGTCTTGTTTGTGTTTACAGTTTAGGGCTTTATTACTTGGGTTATGTTTCTGCAGTAATTATATTAAGTTTATCAAATTAAATTCTCAAAGATGTCTCAGGTTTTCCTCTTTGTAGTAGATTTGTCCATGAGCTATTTGTAGGGCAGTCAATTGTTTTATTGTAAATGGTGAATTGCGTGATTGGGATTTCGGTGCTTTATTACCTCTCAGATGTCTGAGTTAGGCTGGAGTAGCTGATATGGCAGTTGGCATTGGTGGATTGATCCAGTGGTGGTGGGATTGTGTGTGTTTAATGTTGGCGATTTCATCTAGATTATTGTGTAATTGGTTGTTTCAATCATTTATGGGAAAAGCATTCAATAGACATCACAATTGGCAGTGTATTTCATAGTATTTCTTGCAAGTCTGTCTGCTTGCTCATTTCCTCTGAGTCCTCAGCTTTGCACTCTAGGTTTTTCCATCTTTGAGAATTTTATTGATTTGGGTAGTTTCCCCTGGTGTCAGAAAATTGTTTAGTGGGTCACAGGGGAGGTGTTTTGTTTTTGGGGCTCGGTCAGTTAACAATGATTTTTGGTTTGCTAAGTTTCAATGGAAGGGGTACTTTGTGTGCTTTTGTTACTGTCATTTCATATGTGGATGTTTTCTAGGTTCTGTTTTGTCTGTAGTCCAAGTGGTTAAAACTGATTTGGTTTCTGTTCATATAGATGTGAATATTAAATACTAATTAGGAAAATAAACCCAGCCTACCACTCAATTTTTTAAATAAAGTTTAATAGTGTACTGCAATGCTAACTGTTGCCTTTGAAGGTGTAGTGGGGGTATACCTGCTTCTACATATAAGCTTTCCACCAGTGATGATCTGTAAGGTCCTAGGGCTAGTCTGAGGACTTGGTGATGAATGGAATTTAGTGGTTGCCCTGTAAATAATACCACCATAGTCTAGTCGATATTAGACCATAGTTAATGCAAGTGTTTAAACACCAAGAAGCTCCCCACCACCACCATTATGTAGTAGATAGAATTTTCATTATATTCTTGGTATTTTGACACTTCAGAGTTGTTGCTTGTGAGGTATGAAGGTGAGCTTGCTGTCCATGAGTAGACTTAAGAATCTTATTCCTTTTTCAAAATTGATATGTTTACAATCCAGGAATAGCAACAGATTTGGGTGTACTGACCTCAGTTTGCAGTAGTGGTTGCAGTTTGTCTTCATTAGGCTTTTAAACTGCTGTATTATTAATGTCAAGCAGAATACAACCTGCAAGAACAGATGATGAATCAGCCAGCATTAGCTTAAAACAAAAGTATTAGCTTTAAACACTCATTTTAATGAAGTAAAATTCTTTTTGTGTTTTATAAAAAACAGTGTATGCTACACTGCATCCTTACTATCATACACCATACACCCCATACAACCATACTTTGCTTTATTGAGCCAATTAAAACGTAGCTTTTTATTAAGAATAGGGATTATACATCAGCTAAACATGCAGCACTGCTTTTCTTTACATAGACCTTCAAGATGGTTTGTTATGGATGTACTTGTAATGGAGAATAACTAAAACCATAATGTTAAACAGGCTACCCCTTCTGACTGAAAGTGGCAACTTAACATTTAAACCTGAATATATAAAGAGAAAAGTGAGAATAGAGAAAGATTATTGAGAATTCAAGATTAGTATAAAAGACCTCAATAACCTTCAATATGCAGATTACAACACTAAAAGCAGAAAATCAGGAAGACCTGAAAGCCCTTACAAGGAAAGTTAAAAACAGAATGAAAAGATGAGAATTCGGCTTAAAAAGTCATGACAGCCAGAAAGATAATGTTACCTTTGATGGAGATGTCAACGTGGTGGACAGGCTTTGCCAACTTGGATCAATTATTAACAGTAAAGGATACAGTAGTCAAGAAATATGACACAGACTGGCACTTGGCAAAGGTACTGGAACAATTTCTCTCTTAGATTTCTCTCCAAAAGGATCATAATTGTACAGTCTGTGGTCTAATTAAGGAACAGGAAAAATATCAGTGCTTTTAACTTTTAAATGTTGGTGCTGTCAAAGTCTTAAGAGTACCTTGTATGGCAAAGAAGACAAACAAATGGATTCTTGACCAAATCAAACCTCACTCATATAAACTGAAGCTTGTAATTGGGCACATTATGATACCCAATTCATTGGAAAACATAATTATGGTAGAAGAGGAACAGGATTGCTAGCAACAAGGTGCATGGATGCAATTAGAGGAATAATAAGGAGCCTGAAGACAAACACCATGTTTTACAGAATGTTATGGATGTTATATCAGTGTTATTCGTGTTAAACGCATTCTTCTTCTTAAATACTGCAAGGTTTGCATCAGTATGTAAATAAGTGAATGCACTGCAACAAATTGTAGTCAGTGTATTCTTGATCTTTGCTTAAGTGTTTTTGTGTAGGCACCAGACCCACTGCAACCCTGACCAAGATACAGCAGTAACTTCAGATGAAAAATGAATCAACAAATGTATCAGTACACCCTGACTGTGATGTCATAGATGAACCATGTTTACAAAGGTTTGCAAACCATAGTTATAATAGAGGAACATAGTAAATTTGACCAATTTTGCCTCAGCCGGCTTGCCTTCTTCCCATAGTGCATCCTGGTGCCATGTGTTCCCCAGGTAAAACACGATTCATCAGACCAGGCCAGCATGGGCACCCTGACTGGTCTGCGACTATGCAGCCTCATACGCAACAAACTGTGATGCACTGTGTTGACACCTTTCTTAGACCGGGAACACCCCACAAGAGCTGCAGTTTTGGAGATGCTCTGACTCCGTCGTCTAGGTATCACAATTTGGCCCTTGTCAAACTCGCTCAAATCCTTGCGCTCGCCCATTTTTCCTGCTTCTAACACATCAACTTTGAGGATAAAATGTTCACTTGCGGCCTAATAGATCGCAACCACTAACAGGTGCCGTGATAAAGGGACAATCAGTGTTATTCACTTCACCTGTGAGTGGTTATAATGTTATGCCTGGTCTGTGTATATATTTATGAATAAAAAATAATAATATCATTAAAGGTGAACTGTGCAACTTTGTTATTCAGGAGGTGGTGAGCCAGATGTTTTATCAGCCAGCATCAGGTTGTAAATACGGAGGTTCCCTTTAAGAGAAGGAGGCGCGAGATTAGCCTAGTCACCACCTCTACAATGACGGCGCCGAAGGGGCGTGTCTATCTCTGCCGTTACTCCGCCCACATTTGAGGAAGCCGGTGAGGCTGTATTCAGGAGTATCAGCGCTGTTGAACCGCACACGTTCAGAGCTTCAACTGGAACTGCTGACCAGTCTGATGAATTTACCTGCTACTTAATTGGAATGTTTGATTAGCTCGTTATCTGGCTGCCTGACATTCACACACACACACACACACCCTGCCAGGGACCTGATTTAGCCTCATCATCCGAGTCTGTCTTTTTCACGCTCTTTGCTTTGAATATTGTTGATTTCATTGTGACGGGTGACTGAAACAAAGTGGATTTAATCGTGGCTGCGCTGGATCTCCTCGCTCCAAGATGCTCCTGGTGTCCCAGCGGCTAGACTCACCTCGCATGGACCCATTAGTAAGTGGATCGCTTTTTTTTTTTTTTTTTTTTTTTTTTAATTGCCAGCTTTTGATGAGGGACAGGTGTCAGGGGGTTAATGGAGTCAGCAATTTAGCCTAATTTAATTAAACCTATAGAAAGTAGGAGCATGCTGGTACAGCGCGTTTGGTTGTTTAGCGCACCGATGAGGGATTTAAACTTTTAAACTGGTTAGACTGAAGAGTCTGACTTTTGTTACATGGATCTGATGATGATTAAAGAGTTGATGGAGAAATCAGCAAGGTTTTTTGTTTGTGTACGCTTGATAAGGTTAAAGATTAACCAGCACTGTCTCACTGTAACCATTAAGTACATGATTGCAGTTATTACCACCGATTTAACAGTAAATATATATATTAAAAAATCCGATTTATCTTCCCGATCTTCTCTGGCATGCTTAGATTGAACAGATCACCACCAGCTACCTGCTCATGATCATTAAAAGTGATGATTTATACTAAGCAGCGTGGATTTGAGCCGTACAGCGGGACCGCACTGGCTAACAAAAGATTGCTCAGGCACCCGAGTCAATGGAAAAATCATCCCAAAATAAGCACCAATGCACAGTTTCAGCTCATACCCGTTGGTCAATTAATATTGATTGTTCTGAGATAAGAGATCCAGGCTGGATTGGCACCGACGCGCGGAAACGCGCAACACGGCTGTCGGGGATTAAACCGGGTTACCACAGAACATGATGGGATTAAATAACGTGGTACAGTAAACGCACAATATATCTAACCCAGCTGAACAGACAGTCTACAAGGGGGTGTCTGTCACTCAATAATCTCTGCCAATTAACTAAAGAGCAGTGTTGAGCTTTAGGAGAGATGTGGGAACGCCTCCACTGGCTTTGTTAGGCATCCCTGCACATGGGTATGATGTACAGTAGGTGGCAAAAGTCTTAGGAACAATAGAATTTCTTTTTTTGTTCAGTTACATTTAGTTTTTTTCGTGTCTCTTTGGGTTTTCTTTATGCCAGTAGATGAATTGGTTGCTCTTAGGGTTGAGAGTTTGAATCCCAGCTCTACCATGCAGCCACTTTTGGGCCCTTGAGCAAGGCCCTTAACCCTATCTGCTCCAGAGGTGCTGTAATATGACTGACCCTGCACTCTGATCTCAGCATCCAGACAAGATGGGATGTGTGAAAAAGGAATTTCGTTTTACTGTAAACCTGTATATGTATATATGACAAATAAAGGCATTCTTCTTCTTCTAAAATACAGTAGACCCTTGAGTTTCGAACGGTTTACCATACGAACATTTAGCATCTCTCTCTCTCTGTGTGTGATATATATATATATACACAGTATATACATAAAGTGTATCACAGAAGTGAGTACACCCCTCACATTTCTGCAAATATTTCATTATATCTTTTCATGGGACAACACTATAGACATGAAACTTGGATATAACTTAGAGTAGTCAGTGTACAGCTTGTATAGCAGTGTAGATTTACTGTCTTCTGAAAATAACTCAACACACAGCCATTAATGTCTAAATAGCTGGCAACATAAGTGAGTACACCCCACAGTGAACATGTCCAAATTGTGCCCAAATGTGTCGTTGTCCCTCCCTGGTGTCATGTGTCAAGGTCCCAGGTGTAAATGGGGAGCAGGGCTGTTAAATTTGGTGTTTTGGGTACAATTCTCTCATACTGGCCACTGGATGTTCAACATGGCACCTCATGGCAAAGAACTCTGAGGATGTGAGAAATAGAATTGTTGCTCTCCACAAAGATGGCCTGGGCTATAAGAAGATTGCTAACACCCTGAAACTGAGCTACAGCATGGTGGCCAAGGTCGTACAGCGGTTTTCCAGGACAGGTTCCACTTGGAACAGGCTTCGCCAGGGTCGACCAAAGAAGTTGAGTCCACGTGTTCGGTGTCATATCCAGAGGTTGGCTTTAAAAAATAGACACGAGTGCTGCCAGCATTGCTGCAGAGGTTGAAGACGTGGAAGGTCAGCCTGTCAGTGCTCAGACCATACGCCGCACACTGCATCAACTCGGTCTGCATGGTCGTCATCCCAGAAGGAAGCTGACGCACAAGAAAGCCCGCAAACAGTTTGCTGAAGACAAGCAGTCCAAGAACATGGATTACTGGAATGCCCTGTGGTCTGACGAGACCAAGATAAACTTGTTTGGCTCAGATGGTGTCCAGCATGTGTGGCGGCGCCCTGGTGAGAAGTACCAAGACAACTGTATCTTGCCTACAGTCAAGCATGGTGGTGGTAGCATCATGGTCTTGGGCTGCATGAGTGTTGCTGGCACTGGGGAGCTGCAGTTCATTGAGGGAAACATGAATTCCAACATGTACTGTGAAATTCTGAAACAGAGCATGATCCCCTCCCTTCGAAAACTGGGCCTCATGGCAGTTTTCCAACAGGATAACGACCCCAAACACAACCTCCAAGATGACAACTGCCTTGCTGAGGAAGCTGAAGGTAAAGGTGATGGACTAAACCCAATTGAGCACCTGTGGCGCATCCTCAAGTGGAAGGTGGAGGAGTTCAAGGTGTCTAACATCCACCAGCTCCGTGATGTCATCATGGAGGAGTGGAAGAGGATTCCAGTAGCAACCTGTGCAGCTCTGGTGAATTCCATGCCCAGGAGAGTTAAGGCAGTGCTGGATAATAATGGTGGTCACACAAAATATTGACACTTTGGGCACAATTTGGACATGTTCACTGTGGGGTGTACTCAGACTCAGACTCAGACTCAGCTTTATTGTCATTCAAAACCATGTACATGATTAAAACGAAATGCAGTTACTCAGGTCTCGGTGTGTGTAAACATAATAAAATATAAAATATAAATAGCAAGAGAAACTATGTTTAGTAAAAATAAAACTTAAGACTTAAAAACTAGAAGAAATAACTAAGATATGAATTTTAAATATTTACATTTACATTCAAGTATTGGCTTTATGCGGATCTAAACTCACTTATGTTGCAGCTATTTAGACATTAATGGCTGTGTGTTGAGTTATTTTCAGAAGACAGTAAATCTACACTGCTATACAAGTTGTACACTGACTACTCTAAGTTATATCCAAGTTTTATTTCTATAGTGTTGTCCCATGAAAAGATATAATAAAATATTTGCAGAAATGTGAGGGGTGTACTCACTTTTGTGATACACTGTGTATATATATATATATATATATATATATATATATATATATATAATTAAAAAAAAAAAAAATTATTTTTTTTTATTTTTTTTATATTTTGTAAAATTCAATATTAAAATGTCCCCAAAGTATGTGCAGAGAGAGTGCAGTGTTGAGAAAATGAACAAATCTATTACATTTGTTGTTGTATAATTACTCCTGCCAGTAGCTGTCACTGTGTATCAGGTAGAGGGGACAGTCAGTGAGAGAGAGAAGAAGGAATTCGGCTCAGTAAAGTATTCTTTCTTTCATGCAGTTACACCTACAAAATACAACACTATTGAAATAAAGAAGGAAATAATAGAGGAATATGAGTTATTGTTGTTTCTGGTAGATACATTTTATAAAAAAGAAGGACATTTATTATGGTGTATGGTACAACACACGTACTGTACTGAAATTTGATGTGTTTTTATGTCCAGTACAGTACTACTGTGTATTGTTGTTTATTACATTAATGTCTATTCTATAATTTAAGATTTAATGGAAAATATACTTGTATTTATAACAAAAAAGACCATTTAAGACAGAAAGGTTAGGTAAGGTGGTGGTGTGAGAGGTCTGGCATGGATTAATTGTATTTACATTATTTCTTATGGGAAAAATAGGTTTAACTAACAAACATTTTGACTTAAGAACAGCCCTTTGGAACCAATTAAATTTGTAAAAAAAAAAAAAAAGGGGTTTGAGGTGGTGGCAAGGTTTGCATCAGTATGTAAATAAGTGAATGCACTGCAACAAATTTTAGTCATGTCCAGTGTCCATCTTTGCTTGAGTGTTTTTGTGTAGGCACCAGACCCACTGCAACCCTGACCAAAATAAAGCAGTAACTTCAGATGATAAAAATGAATCAACAAATGTATCAGTACACCCTGACTGTCATAGATGAACCATGTTTACAAAGGTTTGCAAACTATAGTTATAATAGAGGAGCATAGTTAATTTGACCAGAACACAACAAGCACAGCAGGAGGTTTGAATGAGATGTGTTAAGCTTTTATAAGCAATTCCCACCAGTAGAGTGATCGCACTGAGGTAAGGTTTCTTAATAAAAAATATTATTCCCACTTTTTAATAAACTACAAAGGCTGTTAAGAAACAGGCTACATGTTAATCTGTACTGAATGGTGTCTTGAAACCTCTTCAAGCATTTTCTCATGCTTTATTAATACTCATGAATATTCATGAGCTCCCTGACCCCTCACCACCCTGGCTTATGGTGTTTAATGACCGATGAAGCACTCTCCGGTCATTACACTAAACGAGCAGCATTGATGTAAGCTCTTTTCATCCACTCTTTGGTATACTGCTAAACCAACACTGATATTTTCATAGGAATATTGTAACTGTCTAAAGTCATTATCATTATTTTTTTCAGTGGGATGTTTGTAGTGCAATATTTGCAGGTCCCATCTGTATAATCATCTAAATGGCTACTGATTCTTCTTAATGTTATTTTAGCACAATTTGCTTTTCAGGTTTCCAGAAGTGGTTTAAAGACAAGGCTTGATTACTGCTCTAAACTTTATAGAAAGAGCTATGTACATGTGCAATAATAGTATTTGTAACCCAGACTGCATAGCTTGTCTACTTTTCCTGACAACATGAGTTATTTCACAATGTCAACAAAATATGGTAAAATTAGGGTCTACTAGCATCTATAAGGGGTTCAGAAACATTTACTCATACACAATAAACTAAAGCTGTGTGTCTCAGTCAGGAATAGAACGCTGTTAGAGGCAAGAAACAAGCAATTACAAACCAGACTTGTTACAAATTGATTTCTGGAAACCAAAATAATTGACATCTGGTCATGAGGTCATCTAGTCTTGGCCATCTTCATTTTGTTTTCACTGCAGACAGAAAATGTTTCTAAGACTGCAGGGTTAAAATGTGATGCACAGTGCAGTCACTGTCTCAACTACAGGCCCTGAATAAGAAGCATTGTAAACTGCCAATCACGGCAGTATAGTCATTGGCAGTGTTGGTGAAACAAATCCAATTATGCTAACCAGAACCCAGTTTCCATCCATCCTTGGCTTCTGCACTGGCTGTTTCAGTTTTCTGATTCCTTATTGTAAATCCAATGCCATTTTTTTGATGAACAGATGACCTCACAATAAATGTCCTCATACTTTTTTTTTTCAAAAAGGTAGTATTAAATAAATGAGCATTATTAATACTGCAAACAAACAAGAGCTGCTGTTTACTCCAACTGCAGGCTATAAAACAGAATGATTCACCCTGGTTTGAGTTTTGGCCAACACATGTTGAAAACAAATAATGGAAGATTAACAGACTATAATACAGTAGTTTATTCATTTTTAATTTTTAGTAGCAAGTAGCTTTTTAGTAGCAGTCATGGTCATAGTGGGTCAATAGCCTATCCCAACGAACTAGGGCGGCACGGTGGCTCGGTGGGTAGCACTGTCGCCTCACAGCAAAAAGGTCATGGGTTCGATCCCCGGGTGGGGCGGTTTGGGTCCTTTCTGTATGGAGTTTGCATGTTCTCCCCGTGTTTGTGTGGGTTTTCCCCGAGAGCTCCGATTTCCGCCCACAGTCCAAAGACATGCAAGTGAGGTGAATTGGTTATATAAATTGTCCATGACTGGTTACATTCATGACAGGAACAGGTAGTTACTCATTACACAAGGTTCATCAGTTCACAAGTTTTAGTATCAAAGTGTGTAAAACATGACGTTAAAATCCTAATAAATAAATAACCCCAACAAACTAACTTTCAGCCTAATGTAGAGTAGCCAGTCCAAAGTCAAAAGTTTACACACACTTGTAATTGACATGTATGTAAATGACATGTATGGCAATCTTGCTGTTTTATTTATTTCTGTTTTTTTTTTTTCATTGACTGAATGTATCAAACACATACTCCCTTGTCTAGAAATATGCTGGCTACATTGTACATACCACACATTATGAAACTTTGTACATTTACAATTTTGGCATTTAGCCAACACTTATACAAAGCGACTTACAGTATGACTGAACACGATTTTGAACAATTGAGGGTTAAAGGCCTTGCACAGGGGCCCAACAGTGTAACACTTTGTACACTTGCAAACTTTGTACACCAAAAAAGTAAACATGTAATGTAACTTAACATCGAGGCTCGGTGGGGAGCACTTGCCTCACAGGAAGAAGGTCCTGGGTTCATGGAACTAGTGGTCTCTTGCCAAGGACAGGAATAGAACTTAAACTGTCACCTCATGCTGGGAGGTAACCTGTCTGTTTAATCAGATTTAATCCAAGAACCACCAATAAGTCTGTTGTTGTTAAAAGCTGCTGGAATTGGACATTGATAATACATTCAACAGACAAGGGCTGACTTTGGTTGTCAGTTTTTTTTTCAATTTTTTCCATTATTTAAGCAATTAATATCCACTTATTAACATTAATACGGGTTTCTAGCTCCCTTAAGTGTACTACTCCATGAATGGTACCTTTCCTCAGTGTGAGGAATAAGTGTAGGTTAATCAAAGTGCTGTTGATGGAAGTGCCCCTTTAATGCTCTGAGGTCAGTTGCAGCTTTGGGAATTTTGTGGTTGGATTTCATGTCTGTAGCAATGAATGCACCTGTTAATGTGTGCACTTTTTCTAAAATGTTAAAGGAATCACAAGGTTAATATTACAATGAATTATTATTGCTGTCACTGACATGTTTTCACCATGTCTGGTCTGAAATGGACAGTCTGCTCTAAATGACCCCTCGGTGAGAGAATGAATGAGTGAGTGTTTAATGCTCTGCGATTACCTGACTCAGTGTAGGGTGTATTTGGTGTCCTGGATAGGTTATGCAACCACTTTAATTTGGAGGTAAATAAGGTTGTTACCTGAAAATATAAATTGATTAATGGTGATGCAAGTGTAGCAGGGATTTTGTTTGGTTGTGTTTTTTTTTTTTTTTTTTTTTTTTTTGGGTAACTCATCTTCAATGGTGTTTGTGTGTGTATTTGCCATGTTGTCCATGTGGGTTTTCACTAGGTACTTTGCTTTCCTCCTGAACTCCACTTTGTAGTTCTGCAATTACTGACTGTAGTCCATCTATTTCTTTACATACTTTTAAGCCTGCTTTCACATTGTTCTTTAATGGTCAGGACCACCACAGAGCAGGTATTATTTAGGTGGTGGATCATATTCAGCACTGCAGTGACACTGACATAGTGGTGGTGTGTTAGTGTGTGTTGTGCTGGTATGAGTGGATCAGACACAGCAGCGCTACTGGAGTTTTTAAATACCGTGTCCACTCACTGTTCACTCTATTAGACACTCCTACCTAGTTGGTCCACCTTGTAGATGTAAAGTCAGAGACGATCGCTCATCTATTGCTGCTGTTTGAGTTGGTCATCTTCTAGACCTTCATCAGTGGTCACAGGACGCTGCCCACAGGGCACTGTTGGCTGGAATTTTTTATTTTTATTTTTTTTTTTTATTTATTTATTTATTTATTTTTTTTTTTTTTTTTTTGGTTGTTGGACTATTCTCAGTCCATCAGTGACAGTGAGGTGTTTAACAACTCCAGCAGCGTTGCTGTGTCTTATCCACTCATACCAGCACAACACACACTAACACACCACCACCATGTCAGTGTCACTGCAGTGCTAAAAATGATCCACCACCCAAATAATACCTGCTCAGTGGTGGTCCTGGGAGAGTCCTGACCATTAAAGAACAGCATGAAAGGGGGCTAAAAAAGAATGTAGATAAACAGATGGACTACAGTCAGTAATTGTAGAACTACAAAGTGCTCCTATATGGTAAGTGGAGCTGATAAAATGGACTGAGTGTAGAATCAAGGGGGTGGTTTTAATGTTATGGCTGATCTGTGTATAACAATAGTATATAATTATATACTTTGCTGTGAGGTAAGGGTGATCGCAAATCATTGATTAAGCATGTAATTAATACAGTAGATTAGTGCAGTATGATTTTGAAGATGAATAAAAGAGGACTTTTTATCCTTTTTATTTAACTTTTATTTTTTACCACCACTTTATCCTTGTCAGGGTTGCACTCAGTCTGATTTCCGCAGAATCACAGAGTGGGACACAGTAACACAATCTAGACAGAAAAAATTGTTACTCGTTTGTGTATGACAAGGCATTTATTAATCCTATCATTATGGCTCTTAGAAGCATTACTACAAATAGTATAGCATTGCATGATAAACCCAGTTTAAAAGTTAGATTAATGTTTAAAGTATGTTTTTTTAGAACTACACCCCCCCCCCCCCCCTCTTCCTGCACCGGATCTTTCTGCTCTCGTTGATTTTTTGAACTGATCTCTGGCAAAATTAGAGTTCTTTGAAGTGGTGGTTAAAGAAAAAAAGGCGGTGCTTTTAAGCCGCTCAGTTCAAATGCCGTTGAACCCATCAGCTCAGCCGCCACCGTAATGGGAGAGCCGGTGCACTCTTGTCTCGCGCACACACTTGGATCTAGGCTCAAAGTTGCGCTCAAATTGAAAACAAGAAGACACAGAGTTTTGCTGTGGCTGGCCGGCGGTGTTGGAGCATGAGATCAGTGCGGGTGCACGGTGCAGGAATGCACCGCCTGATTTCAAAGAGGCCGCCATTTCAGTTCAAAAGCTCCACGGCTTCAAAGCTCATCAGCATCCAGAACAAACACTTACAGCTTTTCTTACTGCTGCCAGCCTGAGTGACGGACTGCCTCACCTTCCAGCCTCCTAATTTTTCTGTTCAGCAGTCAAGATGGTGCTGATATGCAGCACACAGCCAGATGGTGCATCCCTAGGAGAGATGGGATGGGAGGGGAGGGGGGGGGGGGGGGGGGTAGTGGGGAGAGGGGCATAACTAGAAAAAATGCAGATAAATTGCGAAGATGAAAAAAGATTTTTGGCCTTTTGTTTTCTTTAAGGCCAACTGCTAGGTAATGGGTCATGGCAGGGCAACATGTTGATGTGATATGGTAAAAGGTGGCTCATGATTAAAGTACTGGACTGCTATGCTGTCGTGGTTGCTTGAACTATTTCCTGCCTTAATTATTGGATATAAAAGCATTTGCCAAATGTAAAAGCTGAAGTAAAATCGGTTATTTGTAATATTGAACTTCAACAGATTGTTAGAGGGTAATACAAAAAAATCCTAAATTAATTTAGCTTTATATACACTGATCAGTCATAACATTAAAACCACCTCCTTGTTTCTACACTCACTGTCCATTTCATCAGCTCCACTTACCATATAGAAGCACTTTGTAGTTCTACAATTACTGACTCTGTAGTCCATTTGTTACTCTGCATGTTTTATCCCCATTTTATGCTGTTCAATGGTCAGGACCCCCCACAGGACCACCAAAGAGTAGGTATTATTTAGGTGGTGGATCATTCTCAGCACTGCAGTGGTGGTGGTGTGTTAGTGTGTGTTGTGCTGGTATGAGTGTATCACACACAACAGTGCTGCTGGAGTTTTTAAATACCATGTCCACTCACTGTCCGCTCTATTAGACACTCCTACTTAGTTGGCCCACCTTGTAGATGTAAAGTCAGAGACGATCGTTCATCTATTGCTGCTGTTTGAGTTGGTCATCTTCTAGACCTTCATCAGTGGTCACAGGACGCTGCCCACAGGGTGCTGTTGGCTGGATATATTTTTGGTTGGTGGACTATTCTCAGTCCATCAGTGACTTATCCACTCATACCAGCACAACACACACTAACACACCACCACCATGTCAGTGTCACTGCAGTGCTGAGAATGATCCACCACCCAAATAATACCTACTCTGTAGTGGTCCTGTGGGGGTCCTGACCATTGAACAACAGCATGAAAGGGGGCTAACAAAGCATGCAGAGAAACAGATGGACTACATTCAGTAATTTTAGAACTACAAAGTGCTTTTTTATGGTAAGTGGATTTGATAAAATGGACAGTGTGTGTAGACACAAGGAGGTGGTTTTAATGTTATGGCTGATCGATGTATATATTTGCAAATATTTGCGAATTATCTGATATTTGAAGGTAACGTTCAGTTTTTGCAGCCTTTTTTAAAGTAAACAGAAATAATATTTATTAATACATGCAAGCCATTTACAGAAAAGTGCACATAGTGTTGAGTTAAAATGAAAAACATCTCCAGACAAATGTCTATGTCTATTCAGTCCCCAGCCTCAGTAGTTGGTGGAACGTTTTTTGTCTTGATTACCTCTAATTAGGGATTTTGGTAAGTGCTAACAAGCTTCTGACACCTCTCTTGTAGAATCTTCACCCATTCCTCTCATGCAAAAGCTTCCAGCTCACTCAGATTTGATGGCTTTTGTGCTGCAACTGATTACTTTAAATCTCACCAGAGATTCTCAATAGGATTTAAATCTGGAGACTGAGAAGGACACTTCAGGATATTCCAGGACTGATTTCATAATCGAGCTAGGGATCGTTGTCTTGCTGGACCATTTATTAAGAATTCATTTCACCACAGAAGGCTTAACAGTGCTCCTTAAAATGCCTTGGTATTTCTGTGAATCCATGATGCCAGGCACATGGTCAAGATTGCCAGCTTCTGCAGCAAAAAACGTTCCCATATCTCCTATGTTACTGTTGTATTGTTTGTGTAATTACACATATACATCAAATTAAATAGTAGAAAAAGGAACACTATATGTATAACCTGCACCAAGAGAAATTTATTGTACATCTGGTACTTGGCAAAAATAAAGATTCTGATTCATTGACCTATCTCCATGCTTGACCATGGGTGTAGTATTCTTCTGGCCTTTCTTGCACCAGACAAACCACTGATCCAACTATGTCTCAGGACTGCAGTCCTTTCCAGACAACACTTACTGTGGTTCTTGGTCAAGAGTAGCATACTTTCGGTGTCTGGACATGATGGTCTTGGTTGTTAAGTGAGCGTATAGTTGCCACTGACACTTTTGGCATTTCAGTCTTGAGCCTCCTTGACCTTTGCTGTATAAACAAAAGTATTGTGACACCTCTTCTAATGTTAGAATTTGTGTTTCAACCACAACAGTTGTTAACAGGTGCAATAAATGCAATTTTATAAAAGGATATTATATGCTTCCAACTGTGTAGTGACAGTTTAGGGAAGATCCTTTCCTGTTCCAACAAGACGTTGCCCCTGTACACAAAGCAATGTCTATGCTCTCTTCACCGGCTTCCTGTTTGCCTGCATTCAATATACAGTACTTTCACATTTTCGACATTTAGCAGACACTTATCCAAAGCGACTTACAGTATCGTGACAGTATGTTGTCTAAACAATTGAGGGTTATGGGCCTTGCTCAAGGGCCCAACAGTGGCAACCTGGCAGTGATGGGGCTTAAACCAGTGACATTTTGATTACTAGCTCAGTACCTTAACCACTAGGCTACAACTGCCCTCAATATACTACAACAATAAGTCTTGCCTACAAAGCCAAAAATGGACAATCCCCGATCCCCTTGGAAGATCTTAGCAAACCTTGTTCTGTTTCACGTACCTGTTGGGCATCTTGATTGACCAATCAAAACTTAAGGAAGACAGTCATCAAGGCTATTCTCTGTACTAGCACCCAAGTGGTGGAATGAACATCCCCCGTCTGTTTAAACAGCTAAGCCTCTCACAGTTCTCAAAAGACGACTAAAGACCTACCTCTTTGCTAAGCACTTAATTGGAAACCAACCCTGCACTTACTAATCTGTCTTTAAACTTTTGTTTCAACAGGGTTTTAGCAGATCTGTGTTCTTAGACTGTTGTCTATTTGTACTAGGGTAAAAAAAAAATCAAGGAAGCACCTCTAAGTTTGAGAGTCTGTTAAATGGTTTAAATGTAAATTTGTCTCAGTTAGTCACAAATAGCATGGATGTAATTATTTGTGATAAAATCACAGTAATCATTTATAAAAAGTAAACACTAGTCATTCACACTCTGTAACATTAGTGTGTGAGAGAGCTGTTTGACTTATTATACTCATTACATGAGGTAATTGTCACCTGTCTCACAGACACACACATTGTGAAACAGTTATTACACCCGTCCACCAGTCGTGGAGAGTGAAAAATAATAATAATAATAAATTGGCCTTCAAATCCTGCTCAGATAAGCAGTTCAAGTGTAATAGAGGGAGCATGAAAATAAAGTTTTCTCCTCTTTAGGTATGATGCTTGTTTTGTTTCTGTGTCATGAACTCAGCTTTCAGACCAAGGATATGCTCATGTGTATATTTGAGTGGGGAGGGGTGGGGGTGAGTTCAAAGGGGAGGAATAGCGGGAAAAGCGACTAAGTGAGGGAGAATAAGTTAGTGTGGGTAAAAGAGAGAGAGAGAGAGTGTGTCAGAGAGGGTGACTATCAGTCAAACCCTCACCAGGAAATAAGTGTTGCCTAGGAATGGAAAACAAACAGGAGTCACATACCAAATACATGGTTGTGTGTTTTTCTTTTCCTACGTTCTGGGTTTGCACGAATGACCGAATACCAAAGAGAAGTCTTGCTAGGCTTGTAAGATGCTTGCTTAGGAGGTAGCTTATCAGCACTTGGCACTTGCCTTAGATAAGTAGTAGAGAAAGGGAAAACGGTAACAGGACATGAAACTTTGTGTATACTATATGCACAAAAGTATTTAAACGCTTTTATCCAAAAAGACTTACAGTACTGTGACAGTATACTGTCCAAGCAACTGAGGGTTAAGAGCCTTGCTCAAGGGCCCAACAGTGGCAACCTGGCAGTGATGGGGCTTAAACCAGCGACCTTTCGGTTACTAGTCCAGTACCTTAACCACTGGGCTACAACTGCTCTTTCCAGTTATTGAATTCATGTGTTTCAGCCAAAACAATTGCATTTAGCAATGTAATAAATCAATTACATATAGGAAAGTATATGCCTCCAACTTTGCAGCAACAGTTTAGGCAAGGTCATTTCCTGTTCCTGCATGACTGTTCCTGTGCATAAAGCAAGGCCTATAAAGATATAAGGAGCTGGGGTTATAAGAAGTCATAGCCTAGAGGTTAAGGTACTGGTCTGGTAATTGAAAGGTTGCTGGTTCAAGCCTCTCCACTGTCAGGAGCAAGGCCCTTAACCCTCAGTTACTTAGATAGTATACTGTCACAGTACTGTAAGTCACTTTGGATAAAAGCATCTGCTAAATGCTGAAAATGTAAATGTTTCAGCCAAAATAACTGTATTTAACAATGTAATAAATCAATTACACAGTGCATGCCTTTAACTTTTCAGCAGCAATTTAGGTAAGGCCATTTCCTGTTCCTGTGCACAAAGCAAGGTCTATAAAGAAGTTGTGTCCATGGCTTTTGTAGCCCAGAGGTTAAGGTACTGGACTGGTAATTGAAAGGTTGCTGGTTCAAGCCTCTCTACTGCCAGCTTGCCACTGTTGGGCCCTTACTTAGACTGAATACTGTCACAGTACAGTAAGTCTCTCTTGATTAAAATTGTCTGCTAAATGTAAATTAGGCCCACTGAACAGCTTTGGAATGAACTGGAACTTGAGCATCAATACCCAGCCGTACAAAAGCTTTTGACTGAATGGACACATGCACACATTTACTTCATAGTTATGTATAATGCTTCTTAATTTATACATATATTAAAAGATTGTACATTACATTACAAGGTTGTACATTCTTTTATGTACTTTTATGTACTAATACACTTGAATTCCTGAAGCTGTTTTTGTTTGTTCCACCTGTATTAACTCTAAATGCTAAATAGCAGTTTTTATTCTGTGTAAAACAGTATCACAGAAGCAGATTGTGATTAGATGTGGATTAGATGTGATTAGAAGTGGAGAGGCATACAAACAGGAAGAATTCCTTTGTTGCTGAACTGTTGCCTCCAATCATCCATCCACTGCAAAACGCCATATGAGCGGAACATCTGTTGTGCTTCATTGCCCAAAGGAAGAAGCTGAATTTGAAATATAACCCACATATTAATTTCAACATTTATCTCCAACTGAGGCGGCTTTAGTGGTTTCCTCACAGAACATGGGTTCTGAGGGCCTGGGTTTGAGCCCTGCCTTTATTCACTGTCTAGATTTTTGCGTGTTTGTATTCCAGTTTCCTTTCAATTCCCAAATGCATGGAGTATTAAAACGGGTTATTGACATCACTCTGCCATATTTTTGGCATGCACCCAGTGTTTCCAGGGGGACCCTTACTCCACAACCCTAATTAAGATATGCACTTAATGTTTATTCATTCATTCTTTTTCATTGTTTTGATTGCTTTATTGTATTGATTTTTTTTATAAGAAGTTAATTTATGGTCATTCAGTACTGCTGCATATACACAAGCATGAGCATGCATGCAGATCGCAATATATACTTACACTACATGGCCAAAAGTATGTGAAGTATGTCACCTGACCGATGTGTTTGTTAGAATTCCTATTTGAAAACCATGTGCATTAATATGGATGTGACCCCCCCTTTATAATTATTTCTATTATGTACTTTACGTGTTCTTTTTTTCCCCTTTGATATTTGGTATTAATGTGATTGGGCAGATGTATAAGCATTTCACTCTTTAGTCAAAAGAACATTTGTTAAATCAAGCTCTGATGTTGAAAGATAAGGCCTAGGTTGAAATGTTTTAGGCTAGAAAGTTTGAGCACTGAAGTTTAATCACATCAAAAATAGTCATGCTAGACAGGAGGGCTTTAAACTGGTACAGAGTTAGAAGTGTATTATTTACCTTAAATAATTGTATACATCTGTTAGCATACTGTTAGGACAGTGGTAACCTAGTGGGAAGAGCTTTGTGGGCTATTAACTGAAAGGTTGAGCGTTTCGAATCCCAGCTCTGCCATGCAGCCACTGTTGGGCCTTTTAGGACAGCGGTAGCCTAGTGGGTAGAGCTTTGGGCTATTAACTGAAAGGTTGAGCGTTCGAATCCCAGCTCCAGTTGATGGCCATCTCTGCTCCAGGGGTGTCGTAGGATGGCTGACCCTGTGCTCTGACCTCAGCTTCGAAGCTGGGATACACAAAGAAAGAATGTCGTCGTACTTGTACATCTGTATATGTATATAGGACAAATTAAGGCATTCTATTCTAAGATGTGGCTGAAACTCCTACACTCCTATATAAGTGTCCACATACTTTTGGCCATGTAGTGTTGGTGATTTAAAAACCCTGTCAATGTTTTCAGTGCACCCGAATCACATCCTCTCTCCTCATGCTCACTCTCCTCTGAGGCCACGTTGCATCATTGTCAGGCAATATGTAATTCTAAACCTGGTTGTGATTTCCTCCTTGCATCATCATACACACATACACAACCTCGCTGGTTACCGTGTGAATGAATATGGGTGCAGAGTCTGTAAGTAGCAGAGACGTTGATGTAATTTTGCACTGGGTGAGAAAGATGGGTACTGTGATGAAACTGAGTGTAACCAGGCGAGAGGAATGTGGAATGCCTTGGTATATTAGGAATAGAGACACTTGAGTGAGTGACATAATAAGGGCAGCCAGTTTAATTGATATGAAGCACCAGAGTTTGGATAAAAACTACAAAGCCAATGGTGCTTCTTGATGGAGAAACATACACCTGCTAAAGTTAATGTGACTGAGTTACAAGCCAGACATTTTTCACATTTAAAAAGTATCTGGAAAAAGTACTGCCACATCTGGATGTGGACTCCCCCCAACTGTAGGAAACCCCTATCGGACACTATGAAAAAAACATGCAAACGTTTTTACAAACAGCCATGCAAACCATATTGCTTTTCCATACTGGCAGATTCTGAGATTTAAATACATGAAGATTTTCTCTTGACCTTATACACCAATGAGCCACATCAGGACCAACTCCATAATATGCTGACAAAACGGCTCTGACCTGCTGAGACATGGACTCAACAAGACATCTGAAGGAGTCCTGTGGTAACTGTTACCGAGAGATTACCAGCAGCTCCTTTAATTTTTGTATATTGTGAGGGGGGGTCGATCTACAGTGCATTCTCTTACTCTGGTAAATGCTCTACTGTCCAGGTCTAATGCCTTTGTGTCTATTAAAATACTTTTTTAATGGTGGACAGGAGTTAGCATGTCCACTTTGACTAGCTTACAACTACTCAGCCCCATACACCCAAGGGTTTGATGCACTGTTGTCAAACATTCACACATTTACCAGTATTAAAATAATCTGCAATTTAAGCCACAGTAGACTTCAGTTGGTTTGTTCAGACTCCATAGCCTTTGTCTTCTGGCATCCAATTGAGGCTTGGTCGACCAGCAGCCTATAAGCGGTTTGTGGTTTGTCCCTCCTCAGACCACTGTCAGTGGGTACTCACCATGACTGCCTTTGAGCACACTTGCTGTTTCAAAAGTACGTCTGGAAACATGTCTGGAGGCTGCACGGTGACTCAGTGGGTATCTCTGTCGCCTCACAGCAAAAAGGTCCTGGGTTGGATTCCCAGTTGGAGCGGTCCGAGTCCTTTCTGTGTAGTTTGCATGTTCTCCCCGTGTCTGTGTGGGTTTCCTCCAGGAGTTTTCCTCCCACAGTCCAAAGACATGCAAGTGGAGGTGAATTGGAGATACAAAATTGTCCATGGCTGTGTTTGACATTAAAATACTTGAACTGATGAATCTTGTGTAACGAATTACTACCTGTCCTGTCATAAATGTAACTATAGTGTGTAAAACATGATGTTAAAATCCTGATAAATAAATCAGAAATACACCTGTCTATAATGATTTGGCCCTTATCAAAGTCACTCAGGTCTTTATGCTGCTTATATCTGCTGTAATCAACACAAACCAACAGTAACTACCATCAGCCCAGCATCTAATATCTCACTGACCACGACAGTTACAATTGTTAGTAAATAGATATTGGCAAATTTTTTTGTGGGTTGTCCTAATGTTTTTGCCTGATTAATGTATGTACTCTTTGTGATTGATTATTGTACAATAATTTATCAGTCAAGCAGTGCATAAACAAATACATTTTTTATAAATGTACTGTATAGCCCAACAAATCATACAAACCATAGATGTATGTATCATGCCTCTTGGGATAATCAATATATGGCATGACTGGCTGTAGACGGCTTGGAAAATGAAATTGTTCTGACCCGATCAATAATTTTATATTTATTTATTTTCACTAACATTTATCCTGGGCAGGATGGTCCAGTCCCACTTGGAAATACTGGGTCCAGGGTGCCAATCTATCGCAGGGCAACACACAGTTGCACATTTTATTTATTTTACGCACTCAAAACAATACATCTTCTGGCTGTTTTTAGTAGGTGAAAGGGAAATGTGTTATCATTAAGAAACCCACACAGACACATGGGGAACGTAGACCCCTCACAGAGAGTGTCCGGAGCCAAGAATCGAACCCACTCAGTGGCACAGCTGACTGTGTAAGTGCTGTGCTGCTCCCTCTTGACCAGTGAACACTTGATAAACTTAGCTAAATATCATCTTTATTTACATTTACATTTTCGGTATTTAGCGGATGCTTTTATTCAAAGCATCTTACAGTACTGTCATAGTATATTATCTAAGCAATTGTGGGTTAAGAGTCTTGCTCAAGGGCCCAACAGTGGCAAACCTCACAGTGGTGGGGCTTGAACCTGCGACCTTTCGTTTTAGATTTACATTTTTGGTATTTAACAGACGCTTTTATCCAGAGCAACTTACCGTACTGTGTCAGTATATTATCTAAGCAATTGAGGGTTGAGAGTCTTGCCCAAGGGCCTAACAGTGGCAACCTGACAGTGGTGGGGCTTGAACCAGCGACCTTTCATTTAACATTTGCATTTTCGGTATGTAGCAGAAGCTTTTATTCAAAGCAACTTACCGTACTGTGTCGGTATATTATCTAAGCAATTGGGGGTTAAGGGTCTTGCTCAAGGGCCCAACAGTGGCAACCTGACTGTGGTGGGACTCGAACCAGCAACCTTTCATTTAACATTTGCTTTTTCGGTATTTAGCAGACGCTTTTATTCAAAGCAACTTACCGTACTGTGTCGGTATATTATCTAAGCAATTGGGGGTTAAGGGTCTTGCTCAAGGGCCCAACAGTGGCAACCTGACTGTGGTGGGACTTGAACCAGCGACCTTTCGATTACTAGTCCAGTACCCTATCCTGCTAGGCTACAACTACCCTAACGATCAGTAACCTTTTTTGTTTTAAGCATTTTTCAGAAAATGCCTTTGATGCCTCTGTGTCCATTAAAAATGGCCACTTTGCCTAGCCTGCAACCACTCAGCCCCATACGCGAGTTGTAGTCGAGAACAGTTGTAGCCTAGCGGTTAAGGTGCTGGAATAGTAAGCGAAAGGTCGCTGATTCCAGCCCCACCACTGCCAGGTTGCCACTGCTTGGGACCCTGAGCAGGAGCAAGGCCCTGTACCTTCAATTGCTTAGACAATATACTGTCAGAAAATTAAAGACTACATGTTTTGAATTCCCCCCTTACATGTGGACATTGTTTCTGCACCTCTAGTGTCAAGCATGCGTTTCATCTGATAAACAGATTTAAATCAGATACATTTCCCGGACAGTTAGTGTATATTCGTTTAAACCAGTCAGACTCAAATTTATGCACAAGCAGTCACCTCAGCTTTCATCTGCAGTCCAAAGTAACATTACCCAGAATTCCTGGCCCTTCATAATGCACTGGTTCCCAGAAACAGCTGTTGTACTAACACTGGCAGCTTTTCGCAAGTGTGATTTTCTCTTTCTCTCCTCTGCTTTCTGAGTGATACAAATGGAATAGAGTGTAAATAATTCATTTGCAGAAATGGTAGGAATGTGTTTATTTATTCATACACAAAGACAGACACTTTGTCTGTATGTGTAGTCAGCTGGAGAATAAAAAATGGAAAGCGTGTAGTCTGGAATTATAAAAAATTGTCAGAATAAAGTGTCAGAAGAAAATCCAGCTTCTGTCTGCTAATACTGTCATATAAGGGACTTGTTATACTGTAGATCCGTTTTTCACATTGTTGTGGTGTTGTCTTAGTGGAGTGTGGTATTCTAGGTCACTCCCTCCTCCCAGTTCCCTCGTGTCATCCATTAACCGTGTGCGTGTGAATCTGTGTGTGCGTGTGTGAAGTGAAAAAGTGCAATATAGGCCAGTTATCAGTTGTTTTCTAGCTTAAGGTGTGTGTGTGTTTGTGTGTGCAGTGTTCATTAGATTGCTGTGTGTGTTGGATCAGGCTTTCTTCATGCTCATTTTTCCATCGTTCCTCAGTCACTCATCAGTTACACATGTACACACATTTTCCTTTCTTTCTCTTTTCTCTCCTGCTTTCCTTCCTCCCTTCCCTCCACCCACCCTCCCAATTTTTGCGCTTGATCCCCGTAATTTCTCGTTCTCCCGCTTTACTCACTCATTCGCTCTGCCTGACTCTCGTTTTGGCACGGAAATATGTTTTTTTGTGGCTGTGTGTGGGTTGCACAAGGTCAGTGAGAGTATATATATGGTATTAGTGCGCTTAGCGGAAGAAGGGTGTCGGTTTGCACATCCACGCTAACAGATTGTGGCACAGGATTCACTCAGTAACCCGATAGCGCTCTAATGTTGTGCTCCGCGATAACTCGCGAGCACATGGCTTTCCCACATCTGACACCATCCATTGAGCACCGACCACCTGACCCGTCGTGACCCCGGGGCTACTACGAGGGTGGAGTCGACGTAATTGCTAGTACTCATTAATAGATATTCAGCAGTGCTTGCAGTCCTCTGTCTAACGGCGTTTTCACTTGGGAGCTTCTCAGATAAATAAGCGTAATTACAGACTCATTCTTGCGCTGACTGATTGCATCGCTGAACATCTCCGTAATTGGCTAAAAATTTATTTGATTGTTGCTCAGACAGATACTGTCTACGCTTAGTCTGAATGTTTAAATCTGCTCCTCTGTGCTCTGTCTGCTCGTGGAGGTGTTTGCTTCGACGTGATTTACAAATGGCTTTAACCACAGAAATAAATAGAAATCAGATGGAAAACAGCAGGCTTGTGTCTGAGCCAGCAACCCAACTACAAAATGAGACTCAACAAAATGCTCTTATAGACTGTACTGTGGAATAACGTCTATTTCCAGTTCTGTTTAAATCCTATTCTTATTGAGGCTTCAAAAGATTTTAAAGCTGTTAACAATAATAATTGTTTACTTGTAGATAGATTAGATTTATTGAGTGTTGAGTTATTGACATTGTGAACTGTTGGAAATTGCATGCATATGTATTCAGACTGCAGGTTTATCTCTGGCTTTCAGCACTGTCACATTGTTTTGTGTAGATTGACTGGATGAAATCTGTGTTTTCTCAAAACTCAAGCACTCTTACATGTGAAAGCACAATATTCAACTCTAAAAGTCACGTTTTAGGCAAGTACACTAAACACACAACTAGGGCTGGCTCGATAGCACTTTCATGTCCGATACAGATACTGCAAATTGAGTGTCTGCAATACCAATCAAATACCGTCATTTCTCCTCTCAAACAACTAAGCAGTACTAATACATGTCTCAATGCACCATGGTTAAACTAGCTATCTAAATAACAATGCTCAGACTGTGAAACAAATATTCTAAAGGAGTAAATACAGAACCTACAACATCAGACTTATACAAAACCGCTGTTTTTATTTTCACTTTTACACACACAACATTTAGCAGCATTTTTCTTTACACTTACATTCAAGCTATTGTTCATGTGGCACATCTCGCTTTACGGCGTGTTGTCCAAAGTGTCTACAATTGGAAGATGTGGACGTCAATCAAATGCGATGGACCAACTAGAATTGACGCAGAGTTGAGATTTTCCGTTAAAGTTCTGTCACGTTTTTAGATGATGAAACCCTGCTGGATTTTAAAGAGGACATCTGTGGCTAAACGGGAAACGGTGTAGTTTGTTTTATTTCATAACACTAATGGATTAATCGTTGAGGATGTGAGAGATCTCCAAGCTAGATGATTTTTTTTTAAATGCTAAAAGTTTAAGTAGATCAGTATGTTTTAATTTCTGAATGGCTGTTGTGAATGAGTTGTAGATCAGTGGCACATGTTAATGATGTCATCAAGATGCACCTTGTTACGGCAGTTGCCGTGTGAACTGGCAATAAACGGCACCGTTGGAACGTATCTTCGTGTGTTATTTGGCCTTATTTACATTGTGTTATTTACATTAAGCAACAGTATCGGATCGGATTACTCGTTTTTTTTTTTTCCTTCAGATATTCGATCCAGTGATTTGGGCCAATATCAGACCGGTACCGATACAGAGTATCGGATCGGTGCCAGCCCTACACAAAACCTCTGGAATGCCATAAAAATATCAGTTTCATCTGTTGGAATGTAGATGTTCATATTATAATGATCATTAATATTATTATTAGAATGTAAATTCATTTTAGCTACACTTCATGGGCTACACATACCTGGAACTGTTAAACACTCAACCAAGAAAACATGAGCAATCCTAAACTTCCTGGCAGGAACAGAAATGAAAACAACAATATAAGTGGACAAACAGAAACAAGGAAAAAACACCTACCATGCCATAAATAACACAATCATGGGTATGAAGTGGCGTCAAACTCATAAATGAATAAATAGCTACACTATGTGGACTGGGTGCTGAGGTGGCTCAATGGGTAGCACTGTCACCTCACAGCAAGAAGGTCCTGGGTTCCTTTGTGTGGGGTTTGCACGTTCTCCCTGTGTCTGCATGGATTTTCTTTTGGGTGCTCAGGTTTCCAACCACAGTCCAAAGACATGCAGTCAGGTTAATAGTGGTGTGTGATTTTCTTGTGATTGACTGGGGACCTGTTTAGGGTGTTTCCTACCTTTCGCCCTGTGAACTGCACCAGTGAAGTGGTGGTAAAACAAACAATGAATAAATGAATGTGGACACTATAAATGTCATTTGAAACAACAGATTGGTGAAGGATTTTCTGTGATTCCAGCATAATTGGCACAGTGAGGTCCGTAAAGACGTGAAAGTCCATTTAACAACTTTGAACAGTTTTGAACAGAACCCTGACTAACCCCAATAATCAGCTTTAAGATGAACTGGAACTTTGATTGTGGCTCATGTCTCGTCATACATCAGTGGCCGACCTAACAAATGGTCTTTTGACATTCAAATCTTGAATTGGTATCTGTTAATGGTGTCCTTTCCTCGGTTCACTGCCTGTAAAATGTTTTAAATGTTCATGTGGATTTTATTCAGGTACTCTGGGTCTCTTTTGCTTGTTGGACCAACCTCAAGCCTACAATAACAAAAAGGTCATAAAGAGGTTAGTAAAAGTAAAAAAATAAATGTATTTTGATTATTAGTGGTAATAGTAGTAATTATTAGTAGCTAAAGTATACTAAACTTGGTTTGGAGATCTGGAATCAATCTTTGCTTTTTAGGTGTGAGTAAGTGAGTAGATAGGTGTGTTGCCCTGCAATAAGTTGGCGCCCAGTCCAGTTTGCATTGAACTCTGCTATCCACCATAAAGCTTACTTACTAAATCAAATATTTTCACACTATCATCTTAGTTGAACAAACTAATTGTAAAATAGTCTTGGGCGGCATGGTGGCTCGGTGGGTAGCACTCACAGCAAGAAGGTCCTGGGTTCAGTCCCCAGGTAGGGTGGTCTGGGTCCTTTCTGTGTGGAGTTTGCATGTTCTCCCTGTGTCTGTGTGGGTTTCCTCCCACAGTCCAAAGACATGCAAGTGAGGTGAATTGGAGATACAAAATTGGCCATGACTGTAACATTAAACGTGTAAACTGAAGAATCTTACCGTTTCTGTCATAAATGTAACCAAAGTGTAAAACATGACGTTAAAATCCTAATAAATAAACAAACAAACACACGGTCATGTTGGTAGGAGCCCAAAGGATAAATTACAATTTTCATTCAATTATGAAAACCTGGAAACAAAAATTTTATCTAGTTAGGTTAGTGTTAGGCTTCTTTTGGATGCTACAGCACTCTAACCCAAGTCTAATGGTAAGTTCGAGCAAACAAATCAGAAACTAATTGTAAAATAGTAGTAAAATGGTCGGCACGGTGGCTCGGTGGGTAGCACTGTCGCCTCACAGCAAGATGATCCTGTGTTCAGTCCCCAGATGGGGCGGTCCAGGTCCTTTCTGTGTCGAGTTTGCATGTTCTCCCCGTGTCTGTGTGGGTTTCCTCCTACAGTCCAAAGACATGCAAGTGAGGTGAATTGGAGATACAAAATTGTTCATTGTTCAACTACTGTTTCTGTTATGTAACCAAAGTGTGTAAAACATGACATTAAAATTCTAATAAATAAATATAATAGTCTTGGTTTATTATAATATTGCACAATCACAAACCCTTTGCAGGTTTTCCCAGACTACCCCTAAAATTTATGAAGCCCTCTAGTTTTGTTGACCAGTTATCGCCCCAGAAAAAATGTAGCTCCTGTTTTTCTGCACTGATTTATTTTTAGAGAACATGGGAACAGTTTGCAGGAAACACTCATTTTGGCAGAGATATATGCTCAAGTGCATGCCACTGATACAGCCCTCACACAGCACTGGAGACAAAGAGACGGGCAGTCTGTGTGTGTGTGTCTAAGAATGATTTCTGTTTTTGCACAAAAAATAGGGAGGAAGACGATGATTCTTTCAGGCTTTTAAACATTTATAAGTCAGTCACACGCATCTGCATCTCCACTCGTCTCGGCTGCATTCTTTAGCCATTACTGGAATATTAAAGCATTTGTTTTCAGAGGCACTCTATGAAAGCTTTAACATTCGTCACTATTTAGCTCATACTTGGACTGGCACTGTAATTGTAAAATTTCACTCATAGAAAAAGGGAAAGTGTGTGTGTACATGTGTGTATGTGCAGGTGGTGTGTTTGCTGCAGGCTAGGCATCTTTACCTTTCGTCTCTGGAGTCCTACAATTGGCTGATGATGTAATTGAGAAAGGGGTCATTAGGTAAAGCTGGGCTTGCAAATGCCCCAGTGTGCATTTCTACTGGATTATATCCACAAAGTTAAATGGTTTTATACATTCTAATAAAGGAAGCTGAAACAACCGTACCTGTAAGTGCTAATACTAGTTAATGAAGACTGAATAATGGCTTTGTCAAATACACATGTACAGTACAATGAAATTAGTTTTTTGCATATCCCAGCTTGTTTGGGAGCTGGGGTCAGAGCACAGGATCAGCCATTGTACAGCGTCCCTAGAGCTGACAGGGTTAAAGGCACTGCTCAAGGGCCCAACAGTGGCTGCGTGTCTGAGCTTGAATTCGAACTCTAAACCTTTGGATCGATAGCCCAAAGCTCTACCCACTAGGCCACCACTGTCCCTAAAAAATGAATAAAATGGAAGAACATCCAATTTACTAATGGCATTTTAATTGTTGGCTAACAGTTTTGGGTATTGCTACCCATGCTGGCATGATTTTGCGGTTTGTGTGGTCACTCTGACCTTCAAAAAACTTGCCGGTAGCTAAGTGATTGTGTGTGCGATCGACAAATGATTGATCAGGGTGGTGCTGTGGCTCAGTGGGTAGCACTGTCACCTAACAGCAAGAAGGTCCTGGGTTTCTTTGTGTGGTGTTCTCCCTGTGTCTGCATGGGTTTTCTTCTGGGTGCTCAGGTTTCTACCCACAGTCCAAAGACATGCAGTCAGGTTAATTGGAGCTGCTTAGATCGGTGTGTTTTCCCTGTAATTGACTGTTTTACCACCACTTTACACCCTGGACAGGTCACCAGACAATAAATCAACATGAAAGGAAAGGGAAAGGAATTTTTGCGGTTCCAGCTTGATTGGCACAGGGCGAGGTCTATACAGACATGATTGGACAACTTTGGTGGAGAAACTGGCTTTGCACAGAACCCTGACATTAAC
Source organism: Trichomycterus rosablanca (assembly GCF_030014385.1). Taxonomy (NCBI): domain Eukaryota; kingdom Metazoa; phylum Chordata; class Actinopteri; order Siluriformes; family Trichomycteridae; genus Trichomycterus; species Trichomycterus rosablanca. The sequence goes on along the minus strand of NC_085991.1, from coordinate 31,853,995 downwards.
CCCAATAAATGGCTTTAAGATAAACTGAAACTTTAATTGTGGCTCAGGCGTCAGTGGCCGACTGAGGGTATGCTCTTGCCTTGCACCCAGGGATTCCAGTATAGGCTCCAACCCTCATCAGGATTAGCTGCTTACTCAAGATTTTTAAATGAATGTCCTGCTAAGTTACCAAACAGTTGTTAGTGAATGGAGACAACCAGCTTATGAATGAGCTCTTTCATTTTTCCATTCATCTAGCATTTTTATCTCAGGACGCCAAGCTTGCTTCCACTCTAAAGGCTTCAATAACTGATTGACCTAGATTCTTTAAACCCTGGGGATCTCAAAAAGGAATTAAAATAGCTTCAGGCCCTTCTGAGAGCAGAAAATAGGGGCCATCAAATGAATGTGCATTTGTGATCAAGCTTCTCATTGCTACCAATGAGGTGTCATGTTATCGGTTTCACGAGTGGTCAGAAATAACTTGTTTACTCCTCTCAGAGAGACGAACATCTTCTCAATTCGAGTAAAACCACTCTCAGCCGGTCGACTCTGGGTCAGAGCTGTTACAGTGTAGGCTAATCTCGTAAGCATTACGGTGAATCCTCGGCTTAGAGCTGATTATCTCAGGTGAAAATCTCCTGCCTGAAGAAATGAAGTTTTTGTAACAGAACAGAAAGAGAAATCATTATGATCTCACTCTCGGTGATAATCTGATAATAATTGGCTTTGAGATGAGCTGTTAGCTATGGTGGGAGAGAAAGAGAGGCTGATGGCCTATGACGTGTCTTAGCGTCTCTGAGTGTTTGCTGTTGCGACAGAGCCGAGGGTAAAGGGGGGTGGGGGGGTGACGGGGTTGGAGTGAGGAACATATTTCTTGCTCACGCAAACGTCCAAAACAAACAGCACATCAGCTCCAGCTCCTCTGCACTAGACCCAAAATTCCACAACATCCAAACAGCCAAGGAATCTGTCTCATTCTCTCTGCCTCTCTGCCTCTCTCTCTCTCTCTCTCTCTCTCTCTCTCTCTCTCTCTCTCTCTCTCTCTCTCTCTCTCTCTCTCTGTCTCCCCCCTCTGCCTATCTATCTCTTTCTGTGTCACTCGGTCTCTATCCCTCACACTAGCTGTCTGTCTCTTTCCCTAACTCTTTCTGTTCCTCTTTGTCTCCCTCTTTCTTTTTAATTCTTCGTTCTCTTATTCTCTCTCATTGTCTTTTGTCTTCGTCTTTTTCACACACACTTTCTGTCTCGCTCTCATTTTCCATGTCTTGTTCTGTCTCTCTCTCTTTGTGTATCTTTATTTGCCTTTTATTGACCTCGTCTCTTCCTGTCTCTCCCCATGTCTTTTCTGCACGTCTTATACAAATCCTGTTTTCAGAATAGTCGGGACGTTCTGGAAACGGCAATAAAAGAAGAATCTGTGATTTAATAGTTGATTCAAGTTGCAAACAAGTTGAAATGTGGACTCATCTGACCACAGCTTGTGTTATCATGCTGTCTTTTGGTCTATCTCAGTCCCAGAGATGTGTAATTGTAAGCATTTCTTGATGCAGCGGTGTACTATATTAAGCAACAATGGTTTTCCTAAGTGCTCCCAAGTCCATGTAGTATATTTAATAGAATAGAATGCCTTTATTTGTCATACATACATATACAGATGTGTAGTACAACGATACTCTTTCTTCACTGTTTAAAAGCTGGGGTCAGAGCTCAGGGTCAGCCATTGTACGGCACCCCTGGCGCAGAGAGGGTTAAGGGCCTTGCTCAAGGGCCAACAGTGGCATATCACAGTAGCATGACTTTCTCACGGTTTCTCATGCAATGCCATCTAAGGACTTGAAGGTCACAATGAATCTTTGCTTGCTTTTGGTGGCTCATAATTTTATACCCAGTCATGATTCACTCACCTGTTACCAATTCACCTGCTTATATGTTTATAGAATATTCAACTGAATTTGCCCCGTCCCTTCTTTATTTTCATGTTGCAGTCAAAAAAAATATTCAATATATTCATTCATTCAATTCCCAGCTAACTGTTGGTAGTGCTTATGTGTTTACAAAATAAGATCACACCAAACTGACCCATACACACCTGCTAAAAGGAGATCAGGCCCCCACTTGCCCCCTCTGTAAATCAAAAACTTCTATCAAACATATCCTCTACTCATGCCAACAAATGAACTCCATCAGAACACAATTCTACAGTACAAACAGCTACAAGGAAATCTTCACATCAGTACCCCCCTCCAAAAAAAAAAAATGCTTAAGTTCTTGGAATCACTTGCAATTACAAACAGGGTGTGGTGTGGTTAGAAAATGTGACAAAAAGTCTGTTGATTGTAGGAATAGTTACATTTCACATAGGTGTAGCAGGTCTTTCATGTGTGATGGCTGAAAGTGTGAAAGAGTAAAAATTGCTTTAGTCAGTACTTCTCTGGGCCATCCTGTTCTGTCAAAATGATAGTCCTTGAAACAAGTTGTGGGTTATTTCAGGTTACAGTTGAATTGTAATAATACTAGTAATAAAATGGTAACAGGCTGTCTTTCCCACTCAGTCTTTTCACTTGTGCTCTCTTTCTGCTTCCTGCTTTTCACAAAGATGTTTGTTAGTGGTTGGCTCTTGGAACAGATGTGCTCGTGTTTGGTTTCTGTTCATCCAAAAAAGCCCAATTCAGTGTCTGTTACTAACGGTCTACCAAACCTCACACACAACCCCTGAAAAAGTGAAATCTCTCTACTCTGATCTTTCATGTGATAGTAATAACTTCATCTGAAGCTCATATTAAAGAGAGACAGGGCATCCATGAACCCTGACTAAACATCTGTTTGGAAAGAGGGAGGACTGGTCGAACAGGAGGGAGAAAGTACAGACAGTGTTTTTCCAGTTGATGTTCATCACGGAGTGGGAGAAAGATGGGGAACGGAAAAGAATGGAAAACTGGCCACCGAGTGTGGGAGGTAAAAACACAGAAACTGCAGTCATGTCCGTTTTTATCCTCCACACCCCCCTTTTTAACGAGCCCAGCTGTGCCTCTCCGTCCGACCACATTGGGAGCTAATAAACATGCTTTGCACACCAGCACACACTCTACACAATGAGTTCTTACCACGGCTTGGTGCAGCTGCTGAAATGACTTCACTTTGTGTGTATGTGTGAGTGAATATGTATCTTCAAAATAGCTTATGTGTTGAGTAAGAAATGGGTAGAGTAAGTCAACATACCAGTGGCTACATCTCACACCTGAACATGGCGTCAAAAAGCCTGGGGATTAATATGAAGTTGGCCCACCATTGTTGATATATAAAAGCTTATGGTGAGGTTGGGCACTGATGTTGGGTGATGGTCCTGCCTCTTAGTTGGTGTTCCAGTTGTGGGGTAGTTTACAGTACTTTACATTTACAGTATTTAGCAGATGCTTTTATCCAAATCTACTTACAGTACTGTGACAGTATATTGTCCAAGCAATTGAGGGTTAAGGGCCCAACAGTGGCAACCTGGCAGTAGTAGGGCTTAAACCAGCTACCTTTCCATTACTAGTCCAATACCTTATCCACTAGGCTACAACTACCTGTTCTGTACAAGCCTGTTTAACTTTGTTAACGATTTATGTATGAACCTTATTGTACCATGCTTAAACAGGAACATGCCATTCCAAAACTGATGCCATAGAACTGGAGGCACAATGTTGCATTTAGATTTTCCTTTAGATGTGATGTCCATCACATTAGGGGCAATAGTTGCACAATGTAACATTCTCCTGCCATCCAACATACACAATTTTTTTGTCAGACTGCCAGATCTTAAAGTGTGACTTGCCTCTGGAGCGGGTGCATTTGTACTGATCAGTCACCTAGGGGTGTGCTTTATACCACTTAAGCCAACAATGGTATTGAGCATGTTAAACTCAATTCATGAAGCTTTCAATAAACAGTTTATTTGTTCACTTTTCTCCAGGGGCAGTATGAAAACTAAAATCCTCCATTCTTTTTACATTTATATTTTTGCCATTTAGCAGATGCTTTTATCCAAAGTGACTTAGAGTACAGTGAGGAGTATACAGTCTGAGCAATTGAGGGTTAAGGGCCTTGCTCAATGCCCCAATGGTGACAACCTGGCATTAGTGAGGCTTGAATCAGTGACCTTTCAATTACTAGTCCAGTACCTTAACTAGGCTAGGCTATAGCTAGGTTACAACTGCCTTATTGCTTTATGGATGAGCTTTCTATGAAATATCTACAAGCAACAACAGGAGTCATCCTATGACAGGACCATGCTAAAACTCCTTACATAGCTTTCCAGTGTGACACGTTCTGCTGCCAGTGTTTGTCTAGGGAGATTGCCTGGCTGTTTGCCTGATATGTACCTGTTTAGCAGCGGTTATGGCTGAAACAGCAGAACCCACCAGTTAGAAGGGGGTGTCTATGTCTTTAAACACTTTGTGTAAATAATGCTATGCCTGTGTTCAATGATAACCCCGATCCTTTGGGAGCAAGTCTTTACAATGTGCAAATTTCTATGCATTTTAATGATCGTGAGTCCTTAAAATCAATTCCCACATAGAGCTACTTTGTTTCCTGCTCTTATAGCAAGACAAGACAAAGCAGGAGTCAATGGATGTGTGTGCGTAGGATCTAGCATTGATCTCCTTAGCCAACACCCTTGCGAAGGATACTGACTGCATATATAATAAGTATCACATTCTCTCTCACTCGCACTCTCTCATACTGTCTCTCGCTCTCAGTTAAATTGTTATGACACTCGAGCACTTCAGCGTCTGCTGCTAAAATATTCCTTTTTAATGACTAATGAACATGAGGCTGAATTTCTCCCTTGGCAGGTTATTAACGTTTGGCGCGTTGGCAGTGTACTGGTACTGCGCTACATACACACTTCTTTTTACTTTGCTATGCAGATGTTGAGACACCTGTGCCCAGGGTCTTTATGTATTAATTCAGACCTTCAAATGTATCTTCATCCAGATTATTAGAGTCCTCTGTAACTACAGAGATTAATGTATTTTATGGTCCAGTTATGTGTGTGGGTAAGATGAAGCTGGTAAGGTGACACATTTTTAACACTGAGTGCTGCTTATTTTTGTCATGGATAAATTCATCAGAGATTTTTTTTTACCATATGGTATTCCACACTGGATGTAATTAAAGTCTTCTATTTCTTCCATCAATCGTTCCACATTCTTTAGTAGGTCAAATAGGCACTTTGGAAGGAAGTCACTTCAGAAAAGTCTATACACATTATAATTGTCTACAGTATTATATCACATAATACATATCTTTATTTTTATTACCTACTAAGTATTGTACAGTTATACTTACTTTATATATTTTTCTAATGTACCTTGAGCTGTTGTAATGCTTGACTTTCCCTTTTGGGATTAATAAAGTGGTCTATCCATCCATCTATCTTTCCATCCATCTATCTTTCCATCCATCTATCTTTCCATCCATCTATCCATTCATCCATCTACAGTGTATCACAAAAGTGAGTACACCCCTCACATTTCTGCAGATATTTAAGTATATCTTTTCATGGGACAACACTGACAAAATGACACTTTGACACAATGAAAAGTACTCTGTGTGCAGCTTATATAACAGTGTAAATTTATTCTTCCCTCAAAATAACTCAATATACAGCCATTAATGTCTAAACCACCGGCAACAAAAGTGAGTACACCCCTAAGAGACTACACCCCTAAATGTCCAAATTGAGCACTGCTTGTCATTTTCCTTCCAAAATGTCATGTGATTTGTTAGTGTTACTAGGTCTCAGGTGTGCGTAGGGAGCAGGTGTGTTCAATTTAGTAGTACAGCTCTCACACTCTCTCATACTGGTCACTGAAAGTTCCAACATGGCACCTCATGGCAAAGAACTCTCTGAGGATCTTAAAAGACGAATTGTTGCGCTACATGAAGATGGCCAAGGCTACAAGAAGATTGCCAACACCCTGAAACTGAGCTGCAGCACAGTGGCCAAGATCATCCAGCGTTTTAAAAGAGCAGGGTCCACTCAGAACAGACCTCGCATTATTCGTCCAAAGAAGCTGAGTGCACGTGCTCAGCGTCACATCCAACTGCTGTCTTTGAAAGATAGGCGCAGGAGTGCTGTCAGCATTGCTGCAGAGATTGAAAAGGTGGGGGGTCAGCCTGTCAGTGCTCAGACCATACGCCGCACACTACATCAAATTGGTCTGCATGGCTGTCACCCCAGAAGGAAGCCTCTTCTGAAGTCTCTACACAAGAAAGCCCGCACACAGTTTGCTGAAGACATGTCAACAAAGGACATGAATTACTGGAACCATGTCCTATGGTCTGATGAGACCAAGATTAATTTGTTTGGTTCAGATGGTCTCAAGCATGTGTGGCGGCAATCAGGTGAGGAGTACAAAGATAAGTGTGTCATGCCTACAGTCAAGCATGGTGGTGGGAATGCCATGGTCTGGGACTGCATGAGTGCAGCAGGTGTTGGGGAGTTACATTTCATTGAGGGACACATGAACTCCAATATGTACTGTGAAATACTGAAGCAGAGCATGATCCCCTCCCTCCGGAAACTGGGTCGCAGGGCAGTGTTCCAGCATGATAATGACCCCAAACACACCTCTAAGACAACCACTGCTTTATTGAAGAGGCTGAGCGTAAAGGTGATGGACTGGCCAAGCATGTCTCCAGACCTAAACCCAAAAGAACATCTTTGGGGCATCCTCAAGCGGAAGGTGGAGGAGCGCAAAGTCTCGAATATCCGCCAGCTCCGTGATGTCGTCATGGAGGAGTGGAAAAGCATTCCAGTGGCAACCTGTGAAGCTCTGGTAAACTCCATGCCCAGGAGAGTTAAGGCAGTTCTGGGAAATAATGGTGGCCACACAAAATATTGACACTTCAGGAACTTTCACTAAGGGGTGTACTCACTTTTGTTGCCGGTGGTTTAGACATTAATGGCTGTATATTGAGTTATTTTGAGGGAAGAATAAATTTACACTGTTATATAAGCTGCACACAGACTACTTTTCATTGTGTCAAAGTGTCATTTTGTCAGTGTTGTCCCATGAAAAGATATACTTAAATATCTGCAGAAATGTGAGGGGTGTACTCACTTTTGTGATACACTGTATATCCATCTTTCCATCCATCCATCTTTCCATCCATCTTTCCTTCCATCCATCCATCTTTCCATCCATCCATCCATCTTTCCATCCATCCATCCATCTTTCCATCCATTCATCCTTCCATCCATCCATCCATCCATCCATCCATCCATCCATCCATCCATCCATCTTTCCATCCATCCATCTTTCCATCCATCCATCTTTCCATCCATCCATCCATCTTTCCATCCATCTATCCATCTTTCTATCCATCCATCCATCCATCCATCTTTCTATCCATCCATCCATCCTTCCATCCATCCTTCCATCCATCCATCTTTCCATCCATCCATCTTTCCATCCATCCATCTTTCCATCCATCCATCCATCCATCTTTCCATCCATCCATCTTTCCATCCATCCATCCATCTATCCATCTTTCTATCCATCCATCTTTCCATCCATCCATCCTTCCATCCATCTTTCCATCCATCCTTCCATCCATCCTTCCATCCATCCATCTATCCATCTTTCCATCCATCTTTCCATCCATCCATCCATCCATCCATCCATCCATCCATCTTTCCATCCATCCATCCATCCATCCTTCCATCCATCCATCCATCCTTC